>NC_057809.1:424144122-424744122 GCF_018294505.1 Triticum aestivum
TAAATCTGTTACGGAAATAAATCTGAAAACGAAAACGGAGTTACCTGTACGTGAGGTAGAGATGGCAGGAAGGTGACGGCGATGTGGAGGGCTGCTCCGGCGAGGGGGCGAGGTCGCCGGCAAGGGTGGGGGTGGCGGAGGAGGGGGTCGGCGCTTGGGGAGGTGGCGCTGGGCGATGGGGAGGTTCCAGGAGAGCTCCTGGTGAGCGTTTCTAGGCAGGAAAAGGAGGACGGTGGCGAGGAGGCTACGGGCAGGGAGGGGGCGTGCTGATGGGAAAAATGGAACGAGGAGAGGGAGGGGGTTTTATAGGCGGTCTCGGGAGGCGCTGGGATGGAAAGACGAGGGAGATCGGGAAGGTGGAGTTTCCTGTCTCCATGGATATGGAAAGTTTCTGTAACGTGAGAGGAAACAGAGGAAGGAGATGATCTCTTGTTGGGCTAGAATACGAAAGTGCTTAATGGGCCAGGTTTTTCCTAATAAAAACGATTCCATTCCTATTTTTAAAATTAGGAAACTAAAACAATAAAAAGGGGAATCAAATCAATTCGGAATAAAGAGTTTTTATATACTAAAATTATCAGAAAATTAAAATGTAGACGATGAGCATTATTCCACGGCCAAAATAAAAACTTAAAAAAAAGTTTTTCAGAAAATCCCTAAAGGCTTTATTTCTTTTTGCAAATAATTTTTAGATAAAAACTTTGGTTTTTCTTGGCTCAAATATTTTCAAAAATGCCCCTGATTTTGGAGGGTCATTTCCTCCGCTCTTTCTTGCTTGCAAGAATTTATTTTTCGGGGTATTTCTCGGGGAAGAAAAATAGAGAAGCAAGTGCAAATATTTGAAAGAATTAAATTGCAAAACTCCGTTCAAATTCTTTATAGTTGAAGAAGTCATGTCATCTTCTCTCATTGACTTTAATAGGATGAATTTGAATTTACCGGAGAAGGGGAAAGTCATTTTATTCCCTCTCATTCCAAAGTTTTTGAAAAGGTTCAAATTTCACTCAAGTTTAATTCACTGAAGCAAACAAACAAACAATTCAATTAATTATATTAACATTCCAAAATTTGGGATGTTACAATAATAAACCGGAAAATTTTCCTTTATCTTGTTGTAGGCTTCAATTTACCCAATGGCACCCAAAGCTGTTAAACCTCCGGTTACCTGCAAGTGGGTCTCATCCATTGTTACAAAGAGCAAACTGTCCGAGTTTGTAAAGTCGGGCCATCTGCCCAAGAAGGATGTCATGTCTTATCGTGCTCCTGACCCGTCTGAAGAGAAACCTCAACCCAAGCAAGGGGAGGTGATCATTTTTACCGATCACATGAGCCGGGGATTTGCTCCTCCCGGTTCAAAATTCTTTAGAGACGTTTTGCACTTCTTCGACTTAAGACCTCAAGACATCGGGCCCAATTCCGTGTCAAATATCTGCAACTTCCAAGTTTTCTATGAGGTCTACCTTGAAGAAGAACCCAGCCTACTTTTGTTCAGGGAATTGTTCTATTTGAACCAGCAGAATAAGCGGGCCAACAGGCACAGTCTCGAGCTTGGTGGCATATCGATTCAAAGGCGGAGAGACTGCCTATTCCCTTATGCTGAACTGCCAAGTCATCCAAAGGACTGGAACCAGACATGGTTCTACTGCCAAGATACTTCTCCAGCTGATGAAAACCCGCTGCCTTGCTTCCGTGCATTGCGCCTTGAACCTACTCACCCGCTGTCGGATAAGTTGACTGCCATTGAACGTCTGCCACTCACCCCCAAGATCAAGAAAATTAAAGCTCTTTTAGGTATACGGCTTAGATGGCATTGACCTGGTCCGAGTCTGGGTTGCTTGGAGAATAATTCCGTTAAGCCGCCGCCCCGGCTTAATGTGTAATTATTCAGGCGAGAAAGATGACCCTCAGCGTCATAATCCTGACGACTTACCAGATGAAGTAGTGGAAGCTACAACTCAGTCTTTGTTGAAAGAGGGCACAATGAATAGTAACGCTTTCGGCTTACTACCTTTTTGCAAGAAGAACCCGGCCCCTGCAGTAAGTTTCCAGCCGTCGGGTTATTTTTTATCATGTTATACTGTATTCTTAGCATAACCCTTTATAACCTTTTACAGGCAAATGATAACTTCTGGAAAATCCAATATGATCATGAGGCGGCCAAGAAAGCCAGGGCGGCCAAGAGAGCCAAAAGGAAAACCGCCAAGCCCACCACTTCAAGGAAAAGGAAACCAAGCGCTTCTGAGTTGTTTCAGCTTGATGATACTGATGATAATGAGGAAGAGGTAACTTTTTAATTTCCCTTTCTCCTTTATCACTACCTTACTGATATTAACCTTCTTTCAGGAAGACACGGGCAACAGCCAACCCGTCGAGGAAGAGGTAATTATAATCTCCTCCGACTCCGAGCTTCGGCCGCGTCAGAAAATTCAAAGAGTAACCCGGAAAGTAAGATTTTCACACCCTTTGGCTTACCAAGATCCTGACTTTCTTTTGAAGCAACAGCAATTTGAAAACCGGAGGCAGACCCGGACCAGCAAGGATGCAGAGCTATCCTCCGGCTTGCCTGATACAACCCGGAAGCGTTGGACTGAGGTTATCTCCAACTTATACCCTTTTTTACCTTTGGCGGGTCTAATCCGTCAACCTCTCAATTCCTCTGATTCTAATTACCAGGATACCTCTCCTTCATCCGGCGAGTCCATGCAATCAAACATGCCGGCTTTTAAGACTGCCCCTGGGTAATATCAATTTATTCACCTTATGTTTTTCTTTCTTCATGTTTCTTTACTCATTCTTCTGCTTTGTCCACAGCGTGCAGGTTAAGCCCAGGAAGAAAAATAAGAAGGATAAACTGGCCCAAACCCCTCTGGTGACTGGACCGGAACAGGGTATAGCTGCTCCCGACTCTTCCACACATCAACCGCCGCCTGAGCCGGCTCAAGACATTGCAGCACCAACTTCTGACCCGCCTGCTGAAGATATTCATGATGATTCTGTTAACCCGGAGGCACCTAGCCCGGTCAAAACGGCTAACCCAGAAGTGGAATTTCTCAAGGCTCAATTCGTTGAGCCGGCCAGGACCACCATCCTTGCCAAATGCCCGGCTAAAGAGGAGTTGCTAGAACGCCGTAAGGCCAAGATGGATATCACCGACTATACTCATTTGAGTATTGGAGAGATCGTCTCGGGCTATATCAACCAGGTGCAAAGCAGTCGTGACCTGGAAATTGACATGGTGAAGCAAATACAGCAAAAATCTGAGGTATGACTTATACTTCCTTACTTTCAATCATACTTACTGTACCAGCCCCCAAGTCTATTGCTTATGAATAAATATGTTGTAGACTTAGAAAAATTGTTAGAGCTGCTTGCCCGGCTTAAAGGAAAAAACATTTAAACCAGATGTAATATAATACCTTTAACTTGCAATACACATTAGCCCCCAAGTGCCAAGTATCTTTGCTTGCAAAGTATTTGGGACTTAATATCCAGGACCGGCTTAATAATTTAGAAAGCTTCGGTATACATTAGCCCCCAAGTGTCAAGTATCTTTGCTTGCAAAGTGCTTGGGACTTGATATTATTTATCGTAATCTTGACTACTATCCGGTGCAATGAAGGCCATCATAAGTCAATTTGAATCGGAGATTGCTGACTTGAAGAACCGCCTGGCAGCCCAGGAGAGTGAAATTGAAAAGGCCAACTCCAAATTTGAATTCAGCGTCTCTAAACAAGAGAAGCTGAAGAAAAATTTTGAGTCAGAGAAGAAAATTTGGACTGATGAAAAGGCCGGACTGGTGACCCGGGCCGAGACAGCAGAGGCATCGCTGGCAAACGCAACAGCCGAACTGACCGGCTTACAACGCCAGATATCTCGGATGACCTCAGCGATCTTTGGTAAGTTATCTTAAGCAAGCATTAAATATTGTAAATATTCCTTCAATTGTTACCTGAGATTTACCTTATACTTACCAATACAGGCCCCAGGAGCACAAACCTCAAGCAGAATACGCTGATCAAATTGAAGGCGGTGTATACTCTAGTAGAGCAATTGTACATCGGGTCACAACGTGCCTTGGCCGTTGTATCCTTATCAAATGATGTGCCCCACCTCTTGCAAGATGTGTTACAACGGCTTGCCGTACTTCCTCAGCGGATTCAAGAGTTAAGACGGGCCCAAGCAAGAGCCAAAGCAATAGCCGCTTTGAGTCGGGCCAAAGCCTGGTTACCAGAGCTAGACCCGGCCGACATCGCTCTTGGGTATCCAAGTTTAAAGGAGGATGACACTCCATTTGATGAAAAGGATTTCACCACCTACGTGAGGGATATACGCCCTGTGGCCACTCAAATTGGAAACGACACTGACCTCACCAAGTGTCAGCCGGGTTATGACAAGGAGAACCGGAGAATCCCTACGCTGCATTATGACGATGTCAGCTTGATCCCTCCAATCCGTAAGCACATCTTTGCCCCTGAAGTCGACCCAACCGGTTTAATAGATGATGAAGCTGAGTTTGAGGCCTTGAGTGGCATTGACTGGGCCTCATCATCCTTCCAGAGAGGCGGAGAAGGATAACCCGGAAGCTTCAAGTCAACCCCAAGAGTAGATTTCCAGGCGCCACCTGCTTATGTCGTTGTAGAAAAACAATGCTGCATCATTCAGACTCGGGGAGTCTTGTAATAGAGTAGAAAATACTTTGAGTTTTGCTATGCCTTTGCGCATGCTTATGGCCCTTAATACTTGCATAAGCCGCCGTCACTATGCACTTTGTAGTTTACATGAATCTGTTATGTCTTTTGCAGAAATGTCTTGCATTGCCCTGTGATGCTTACGGCTGCTTTTCCGGCTTATATAAGCCAACCCCTGAGGGTAAGTTTAACTCCTGAAAATTGGCACATAAAAATTCACCTAGTACTTAACAACCTGACGTAACCAATACTAATCCTGGAGGATTTGCAATGTATTCCATTGTATTTTCAAGAGGGTCGCAAGATATCTAATGTTGATACTTCTAAAATATGATGAAAAAAATTCAAGGGTTTCTGATTCGAATACGATCAGTAAACCGTTCCAAAGGGGTTGACCTAAGATTCGGATACGATCTGTTAGCCCCCAGTGGCTATGGCGATGCCGATCAAGTGGGTATCGACAGCTATGTTCTCTTTGGTTCGAATACGACCTATGTTTGAACAGGAAGCCCCCAAGTGACCATAAGAGTTTTTTAATGACACTGATTCGAATACGATCCACGTCAGACCGAAAGGGGTTAAGCTATGATTCAAATATGATCAAGAAGCCCCCAAGTGGGTTTGGCAGTATGCCGATCAAGTGGATATCGACAGCTATGTTCTCTTTGGTTCGAATACGACCTATGTTTGAACAGGAAGCCCCCAAGTGATCATGGCTAGATTCAGATATGATCATAAGCCGAACCAAAGGAAAGCCGGATTCAGATATGATTCGCTTCTCTTTGGTTATCTCCACCACCTGACAAAGAAGACACATAAACCTTTTTTGGGAGTGGAAAAAAGGGATAGAGGTCCTGCTTTATTGCTTTATGTAATATACATAGTATAAGTATATACACATTAGAGCCGATGGCTCAAGTATAATAAGGCCGAAGATGAGCGATATTCCACGGCCGACGGGTCTCCTCCTCCGACTTACGTGAGTCTTTGTGCTCCCGAACGTTGATAAGGTAGTATGATCCGTTGTTCAGATTCTTGCTGACCACAAAAGGTCCTTCCCAAGGAGGGGATAGCTTGTGCATGTCAGTTTGATCCTGGATGAGTCGGAGCACTAAGTCGCCTTCCTGAAAGGTTCTGGACTTAACCCGGCGGCTGTGGTAGCGGCGCAGGTCTTGCTGGTAAATCGCCGAGCGGGCTATTGCCAAGTCTCACTCTTCATCCAACAGGTCAAGTGCGTCTTGCCGAGCTTTTTTGTTGTCTTCCTCAACATAAGCCGCCACACGGGGTGAGTCATGACGGATGTCACTTGGCAGGACCGCCTCTGCTCCATACACCATAAAGAAAGGCGTGTAACCCATAGATCTGTTAGGTGTAGTATTGATGCTCCAAAGTACAGAAGGTAACTCCTCCACCCAACAAACCGACGTCCGCTGCAAGGGGACCAAGAGCCAGGGCTTGATACCCTTCAAGATTTCTTGATTAGCTCGTTCTGCTTGACCATTGGATTGAGGGTGAGCCACAGCTGAAACGTCCAGCCGGATATGCTCTCGTTGACAGAACTCTTCCATAGATCCTTTGGAGAGGTTAGTGCCATTATCAGTTATAATGCTGTGTGGAAAACCAAAGCGAAAAATCACCTTTTTCATAAACTGGACCGCTGTGGCCGCATCACACTTACTGACTGGCTCCGCCTCCACCCACTTTGTGAACTTGTCAACTGCCACCAAGAGGTGCGTCTTTTTGTCCTTAGACCTTTTCAAAGGCCCGACCATATCAAGCCCCCAGACTGCAAACGGCCAAGTAATTGGAATCATCCTCAATTCTTGAGCCGGCACATGGGCTCGTCGTGAGAACTTCTGACATCCGTCACATTTACTGACCAGGTCTTCTGCATCAGCATGAGCCGTCAGCCAATAAAACCCATGACGGAAAGCTTTGGCCACAAGAGATTTTGAGCCGGCGTGATGACCACAATCGCCTTCATGAATCTCATGAAGTATCTCCTGACCCTCTATAGGTGACACGCAACGTTGAACTGCTCCGGTGACGCTGCAGTGATGTAACTCGCCATTGACAATTGTCATGGACTTGGACCGTCGGGCGATTTGTCTTGCCAAGGTCTCATCTTCAGGCAACTCTCCCCGGGTCATGTAAGCCAAATAAGGCACTGTCCAATCCGGGATAACGTGGAGAGCCGCCACCAGTTGTGCCTCCGGGTCTGGTATTGCCAGATCTTCCTCTGTAGGTAACTTAACAGAAGGATTATTCAAAACATCAAGAAAGGTGTTAGGCGGCACCGGCTTACGCTGAGATCCCAGCCGGCTTAAGGCATCAACCGCCTCATTCTTCCTTCGATCAATGTGTTCCACCACATAACCCTTGAAATGTCCGGCCACAGCATCGACTTCACGATGGTAAGCCGCCATAAGGGGATCTTTAGAGTCCCACTTGCCTGACACCTGTTGAGCCACAAGGTCTGAGTCTCCCAAGCATCTTACCCGGCTCAAGTTCATCTCTTTGGCCATCCGGAGACCATGGAGTAGGGCCTCGTACTCAGCTGCATTGTTAGTACAAGGAAACATAAGCCGGAGCACATAACAAAATTTGTCACCTCGAGGGGAAGTTAACACGACTCCAGCCCCTGAGCCTTCCAACTATCTGGACCCATCAAAGTGAATAGTCCAATAAGTGTTATCGGGCTTCTCCTCAGGTGCCTGTAGATCTATCTAGTCGTTGATGAAATCCACCAAAGCTTGAGACTTAATGGCAGTGCGTGGTACGTACTTCAGACCATGAGGCCCGAGCTCGATGGCCCACTTGGCGACTCGTCCTGTAGCCTCTCTGTTCTGAATAATGTCTCCCAAGGGGGCAGAACTTACCACAGTGATAGGGTGACCTTGGAAGTATTGCTTCAGCTTCCGGCTTGCCATGAACACCCCATAAACAAGTTTCTACCAATGAGGATATCTTTGTTTTGACTCGATGAGTACCTCACTGACATAATAAACCGGCCGTTGAACCGGATGTTCCTTACCATCCTCCTTGCGCTCTACCACAATTGCCACACTGATGGCTCGTGAATTGGCAGCCACATATAACAGCAAAGGCTCTTTGTCAATGGGAGCTGCAAGAACTGGCGGCTCAGATAACTGCCTCTTCAAATCCTCAAAAGCAGCATTAGCAGCATTACTCCAGACAAAGGTGTCTGCCTTCTTCATCAATTGGTACAGCGGTAGGGCCTTCTCACCTAACCGGCTTATGAACCGGCTTAAAGCGGCAACACGACCCGCCAGTCGCTGAACATCATTGATACATGCCGGTTTAGCCAAAGAAGTAATTGGCCTTAATCTTCTTCGGATTAGCCTCGATGCCCCTGTTTGAGACCAAGAATCCCAAAAGCTTGCCTGCAGGCACACCAAATACACACTTCTCCGGGTTAAGCATCATTTTGTAAACCCGAAGATTGTCAAAGGTTTCTCTGAGATCAGATATCAAGGTTTCCGCCTCTCTGGATTTCACCACTATGTCATCCACATAGGCATGAACATTGCGCCCAATCTGATCATGGAGACAATTCTGTACACACCGTTGATAAGTAGCCTGGGCACTCTTGAGCCCAAAAGGCATAGACACATAGCAGAAGGCTCCAAACGGAGTGATGAAAGCCGTCTTCTCCTGGTCCTTAACTGCCATCTTGATCTGATGATAACCAGAGTAAGCATCCAAAAAGCTCAAACGCGCACAACCCGCCGTAGCATCAATGATTTGATCAATACGGGGGAGAGCGAAAGGATCAGCCGGACAAGCCTTATTTAAGTCCGTGTAATCCACACACATCCGCCAGGTGCCGTTTTTCTTGAGCATGAGCACCGGGTTAGCCAACCACTCGGGGTGAAAAACTTCGATAATGAACCCGGCCGCCAAGAGCCGAGCGACCTCTTCTCCTATAGCTTTTCGTCGTTCCTCATTGAATCACCGCAGAAACTGCCTGACCGGCTTATACTTCGGATCAATAGTGTGCTCAGCGAGTCCTCTCGGTACACCCGGCATGTTAGAAGGCTTCCATGCAAAGATGTCCCCGTTCTCACGGATGAACTCGATGAGCGCGCTTTCCTATTTAGGATCCAAGTTGGCACTGATGCTGAATTGCTTAGACGAATCGCCCAGAGTAAAATCAACAAGCTTAGTCTCTGCAGCCGATTTAAACTTCATGGCCGGGTCATGCTCCGTAGTCGGCTTCTTGAGGGAGGTCATATCCGTCGGGTCAACGTTATCTTGATAAAATTTGAGCTCCTCTGCTGCACAGACACACTCGGCATAAGCCACATCGCCTTCTTCGCATTCCAGGGCCACCTTTCGGCTTCCATGCACAGTGATGGTACCCTTGTAACCCGACATCTTGAGCTGTAAATAAACATAGCACGGTCGTGCCATGAACTTGGCATAAGCCGGCCGCCCGAACAAAGCGTGATATGGACTCTTGATTTTTACCACTTCAAAAGTTAACTTTTCCGCCCTAGAATCATGCTCGTCTCCAAAGGCCACCTCTAGCTCAATCTTACCCGCAGGATACACCGACTTACCAGGCACCACTCCATGGAAGACGGTGTTGGAAGTCTTTAAATTCTTGTCAGTTAAGCCCATGCACCGAAAGGTCTCGTAATAGAGGATGTTGATGCTGCTACCTCCATCCATGAGCACCTTAGTAAATTTATAACCACCAACCTGCGGTGCCACTACCAAGGCCAGTTGACCCGGATTATCAACCCGGGGAGGGTGATCCTCCCTGCTCCAGACAATAGGCTGTTCCGACCACCTCAAGTAACAAGGGACGGCCGGCTCAACAGAATTCACAGCCCTCTTATGAACTTTCTGATCACGTTTACACAAACTTGTGGTGAACACGTGATACTGCCCACTGTTTAGCTGTTTTGGATGACTGGTAACCCGACTGCTGCTGCTGCTGACCTCCTTGACCAGACTGCTGTTGATTATAACCACCCTGGCTTCCCTGAAAACCGGATCCTGAACCGCCACCTGGGCCATGAAAGCCGCCAGCTCCTGAGCCGCCGGCTGGGCCTTGATTGCCATCAAACGTATTAGAATTCTTGAAAGCCTTCATGATTGCGCAATCCTTCCATAAATGAGTCACTGGTCGTTCCCGGGTGCCGTGTTTCGGGCAGGGCTCATTGAGTAGTTGCTCAAGAGACAGACCTGACCCACCAAACCGAGGGGGTGGCTTTCCTTTGTGCTTCTGATTTGTTACCCTGTGCATTGGCCACAAATTCCGGGTTACCGTCCGCCTTACGCTTATTGCCTCCTTGACTCGCTGGGTTATGTTGCTGACCCTTTCCATTACCGTTCTTCTTTCCCTTCCCTGTCTTTTCCTCATCAGACGCGGGATCCTTGGTACTATCAGAATTGGCATACTTGACTAAAGCCGCCATCAGCGTCCCCATATCGTTGCAATCACGCTTAAGGCGCCCCAGTTTCTGTCTCAGCGGCTCAAAGCGGCAATTCTTCTCCATCATGAACTGCTGAGCCGGCATCCATCTTGTCAGATGAATGTATTATATCCTTGACCCAGCGCACCCAATGAGTCGTAGGTTCACCTTCCTCCTGCTTATAATTTGTCAGGTCCACAATCGACAAAGACTGCTTGCAAGTGTCTTTGAAGTTCTGGATGAAACGGGCCTTTAGCTCCGCCCATGAACTAATGGAATTGGGTGGCAAACCCTTTAACCAAGAATGGGCCGTTCCGTCCAACATCATGGTGAAGTATTTAGCCATCGCTTCATCACTAACCTCCAGCAGCTCCATGGCCATCTCGTAACTTTCAATCCACGCCCCAGGTTGTAAATCGGCCATACAATTCGGCACCTTTCACGGTCCCTTGAAGTCCTTGTGCAGACGTACATTACGTAGAGCCGGTACCAGACAAGGAACTCCTCCGGTTCTAGTAGCAACACCTGCCTCAACGAAAGTCGTCGGGTAAGCCGGTGAGTCCTGTTGGGCTGCTAGCTGAGCCGCCTGCTCGTCCTCCTGACGTATCTGATCCTAAACTGGGTTATACCTGTCGGGCTGGTTCCGGCGCTGAGCGCTACTTGACAAGGCCTCTGACTCCATGTGTCTACTGTAACTTGGGCTCCGGTTTTGACGAGGCGGAGCTAACCAGGGCGGAGGAGTTGAGTGAATCCTGTCCCGGCTGTAGGAGTAGGTCTCTTGCTGAGCCAGGGCTGTTTCGACAAGTTCCCTGATCCTCCGGGTTTCCACCCCTGTCGGATCATCACCATCTACTGGGAGAGCCGCCAAACATGCTGAAGCTGCGATTAAGTTCTCCATGGGGTTGGAGAAGTGACCCTGTGGTATTGGTACATAATGGGGCGGTGCCATATTGCCATGAAGAGGCCCCGTCAACGGAGGCTGGACCGGGCCTCCCGCTCCGGATGTCATAAACTGATTTGCACCTGGCGGGTTACCTGGGCCGGCCCCGGGTGTAGCGAAGAGATTCCGAGGATCATAACTCTGAGGTAAACGGGACTGAGTTTTCTGATGTCTCCTCCTCATTACCTCATTAGATGTGTTCAAGCTTAACGTGAGCTGAAAGGCCTCTGCCTGAAGTTGATGCGCCCGTTCGTCCAAAGCCGCCCGCTCTGTCGCTAATCTAGTATCTTCAGCTACTAAGGTTTCCTTGGCCCGGGCGATCTCATCGCGAACCTGTGCCACCTTTGCCTCATGCTCAGATTGGTTCGCAAGGACGACTGTTGCAGTTAACAAGGCCGTAAGTTTATCCATGAGATCCATCAGCACCTGAGCCGGTGAGCGCATAGGGCCTCCCGCCCCGGCTGCTCCTAACCCGGACGTTATCGCTGCTGAGGCCGTAGAGTTTTGGCCGGGTTGAGTACTAGCCATGAAGACTCCTTCCCAGTTTGGCAACTCTGAGGGGTCCGGAATAGTGCTGCCATCGAAACAGCCCCCAAGCACACCATCTTGAACTTGATACAGCGAATCTGTTGAGCCGGCAGATGAATCACCGTCAGCGAGGACGGCCGGCTCACCATCACCTTCAGATCCTTCAGAAAGTTCACCTCCGTGGATGCAACCCACAAAGGCACGCTTCACGACGGGTTGAGCTCGGGCGGGTTTCGCATGCTGAGCCGTCGCGACGAGGTCGGTGCAGCTATCCGGCTCAGGGCCCGGCTCACCAATCCGGCCGATGAAGACGTGAATTCTGCCAAAGGGGACCCGATACCCGTACTCAATTGAGCCGGCGTCGGGGCCCCAGCCTTCGTGTCGATGTAGATCTTGCCGCGATGACTCTTGGTCATCCGGCCAACTACGTATCCCTTGAGCCCTTCGAAGCTGCCCTTCAAGAACTCAAATCCACCGTGCACTGGCCCCACGGTGGGCACCAACTATCGTGGAATTGTCACGGCAGATGTCCTCTTGCAAGGACTTAATCATGGAGCCATCGCAACTAGGAAGCTTGAAGGGGTTAATCGGGACAAAGGACACGCGAGGTTTATACTAGTTCAGCCCCTTACGGTGAAGGAAAGCCTCTGTCTAGTTGGGTTGGAATTGCTTGAGGTTTCGATGAACAGGGAGCGAGATACGCTATGCCCGGTTCTCGATTTGTTGTTTTCTTACCCTAAGCCGCCAGCGGGTCGTCCCCTTATATACACGGGTCGACGCCCTACGGCTTACACAGTCCCGGCCGGCTCATAAACAGTGTCCGGATCAGTGACTAGTTACTTCTACCTTACAATACAAGTCACGCCCTCATGGCAGTTTATCACTATGGGCCATAAATCGCCCATGGGCCTTTAGACCCTTTACTGAACCGCCATCTTCACTTCTTGGTCTTGGGCTTCAGATGGGCTTCTCTTTGCGTAACCCGGCCCCTCCTGGGCGGCTTACATAAATAGTTATATCCCCAACAGTATCCTTATCCACCGCCGAAGCGGAATACATTGCCGCTGGTTCATGTTGTGCTCAATTACTTTGGATGACCCAAACTCTTAAAGATTATGGGATATATGTGAAACATGTTCCATTGCTATGTGACAATGAAAGTGCTATTAAGATTGCTCACAATCCCGTGCAACATTCTCGAACTAAGCATATTGAAGTTCGTCATCATTTCATTCGAGATCATGTTGCAAAAGGGGACATTAACCTTAAGCATGTTCGCACCGATAAGCAATTGGCGGATATATTCACTAAACCACTTGATGAGAAAGTGTTTTGCAGGTTGAGAGGTGAATTGAACAGCATTGATGCTTCAAACTTGGAGTAGGAACTCCATTTGATACATGCGGGGCATGAGCCTATGACTAATCCTCGATATTTCTCTTATGATGCTATTCATATGTCTTGGATATATTTGTACCTGGCATGTTATCTAACCCGTGTAGGTACTTGGTTGAATCTAAATCTATGAGATTGCAACTCACTCACATCTTGAGCAATCTCTACATCACCAAGTCTCTATACAATGGTGGTTGAAGACAAGGAAGCACGAAACCATTCAAACATATCCTTTGGCAAATTCTATGTTGAGTCTCATGATTGTCATTTTGGATACACAAGTGCTCTTCCTTGCAAAGCTAACCCATGTAGGTAGATGAACTCAAACTCCAAGTGGTGCTCCCAACCGTTGATGAACTACATCAACCTTGAGCAACCCACACAAGTTCAACTACATGAGCAAGATCAACACCACCACCCAAGGTATGTTATTCCATCTTAGAGAAGCTTTACTCCAAGTCATGAGTCAAAGCAACTCGACAAGATGTGAATAGATCAAAAGGCTTAAACGAAAAATGGTAACCCCATTTTGAGCTTAAACGATGAGTATGACCTATGATCAAGTGCTCTCACTTGACTCCTAAGTCGATATACTCTAACATAGGTGACTTTGTCGCCGACCATCTCTAGATGAAGTTCTCGTGTGTCTCTCCGTGCTTTTGTCTCTTGCATATTTGTTTCCCCTTTCAAAAAAAACTTCATCTAGAACTTTTAGTTTCTTTTCTTTCCTTTTTGTTCTGCATTTTCTGCATCCAATTCATTGCAAATCTTTCAGTAAATTCCTTGCATATCCTTGTGAGATCTTACTTGTCTAGTGAGCTGAGGTGACAAGTGGTTTCACTCTAATGAACTCGGTCACACCGGTTTGTTCTCTTCGGCCCAACCGAAATCTTTCGGTGCAACCGAAGCACACAACTCGGATTCACCGATTCCACCACAGGAAAACCAACTTGCCACTTATTCCTGATTTTTGTTTGCTCCAGCTCCACTCAATGATTCTTGTCATCTACCAGCATCATATTAGACATGCTGCTTTCCTCTGTGACTCGAGGACCAACCCATTTGTATCACATGTCCAGAAGAGCCCTTCTTGGAAATTGATGTCAAAGGGGGAGAGAGAGATCACATCAAAGCGTAATCCTTCGTATAGGGGGAGAAAGAGAGAATACTCAGGGGGAGAGAGTTTATCAACTAGGAGAAAGTAATATCATCAAAGACCCCAGATGCTTGGTGTTCAAGAGGAGAGATGTCACATGTCTTTATGAGGGGAAAGACATGTTTGGTTGCTTGCTTTATCTCAAGCTCTGTTGTTTCCTTTTTTGTTGCTCTGATTTTCGGTTCCCTATCTTCTCCCAATATCCCATGCAGATTCAGGGGGAGCAAGACATCTAAGCGAAGGAAATCTCTGATTTTATTGCATATCTTTACCTTTGGGGACATGTCTATATCTAATGTGGTACTTAGTACTCACTCTACATGTCATCCCAGTCTTGGTTCTCTTGTGGTTTCTCTTGCTTGCTCTGGTCACTAGGTGTATCTGTGTTATTTAACCTTGTTTTCGTAGGTTCATCCCATCCTAAGCCAACTCAAGACCACAAGGTAAGTATATGCATCACAGTCACGTGAATGAGAAGTTCTTGCTGATGTACATACTGTTTGCAAGAAGGACTCATGAGCATGAAGGTACATTTCTCACATTCACATCATTTGCTCTGATGCATATAGCCAAGATACATGTAACACATTGCTTACTCTGTCATGTTTACGCATTCACATGCTCCTATATTCAATATTCACATGATTGCATACATGTAGGGGGAGCCTATGCATGTTACATGTCCTTCCAAAGCTTTACTTGCTATTCTCTATATCTTTATCTAAAGCTTTGATGTATGTTGTCATCAATTACCAAAAAGGGGAGATTGAAAGCACAAGTGCTCCCTGGGTGGTTTTGGTAATTAATGTCAACATATCTCTTGTTGGACTAACACTTTTACCTAGTATGTTTCAGATAAGTTCAACAATGGAGTGGCATGGACTAGAGGATGTGGAACCCCTTCAAGATGCTAAGGACAAAGGATTGGCTCAAGCTTCAAGATCAAGACTCTACATTTTCTATTTTAGTTATCCAAGATCACATTGAGTCTATAGGAAAAGCCAATACTATCAAGAGGAGATGAGGTGTTGCTTAATGGCTTGCTTGCTCAAAGTGCTTAGTGATATGCTCCAAAACCCTCAACTACCTTCCCACATCCACATATGACCTAAACCAAAAGTCAAACTCGGCCCCACCGATTCTATCTATCCGGCACCACCGAGTTTCAGATGTCATAGCCATTGCCACAAACCCTAGCAAATCGGTTTCACCGATAGGGATCTCGGTCTCACTGAGATGGGATTGTGATCTCTCTGTGTATGTCCATTACCAAAATCGGTCTCACCGAGTTTGAGCAATCGGTACTACGGAGATTACAATGCAAACCCTCTGGTTAGCTTATTACCAAAATCAGTCCGACCGAGTTTGTGTAATCGGTCTCACCGAGTTTGCCTGACCAACTCTCTGGTTAGCTTATTACCAAAATCGGTCCCACCGAGTTTGTGTAATCGGTCACACCAAGATTACGTTATGCCCTAACCCTAACCATATTGGTCCTACCAAGTTGCATCTCAGTCCCACCGAAAATCCTAACGGTCACTAGGTTTTCTGAATCGGTCCGACCGAGTTTAACCATTCGGTCCCACCGAGTTTGGCAAATTGTGTGTAACGGTTAGATTTTGTGTGGAGGCTATATATACCCCTCCACCCACTCTTCATTCGTGGAGAGAGCCATCAGAACATACCTACACTTCCAATACACATTTTCTAAGAGAGAACCACCCACACTTGTGTTGAGGTCAAGATATTCCATTCCAACCATATGAATCTTGATCTCTAGCCTTTCCCAAGTTGCTTTCCACTCAAATCTTCTTTCCACCAAATCCAAATCCTGTGAGAGAGAGTTGAGTGTTGGGGAGACTATCATTTGAAGCACAAGATCAAGGGGTTCATCATCAACACACCATTTGTTACCTCTTGGGGAGTGGTGTCTCCTAGATTGGCTAGGTGTCACTTGGGAGCCTCCAACAAGATTGTGGAGTTGAACCAAGGAGTTTGTAAGGACAAGGAGATCGCCTACTTCGTGAAGATCTACCACTAGTGAGGCAAGTCCTTCGTGGGCGACGGCCGTGATGGAATAGACAAGGTTGCTTCTTCGTGGACCCTTCGTGGGTGGAGCCCTTCATGGACTCGTGCAACCGTTACCCTCCGTGGGTTGAAGTCTCCATCAACATGGATGTACGATAGCACCACCTATCGGAACCACGACAAAAACATCCGTGTCTCCAATTGCGTTTGAATACTCCAAACCCTTCTCGTTACATTCTTGCAAGTTGCATGCTTTACTTTCCGCTGCTCATATACTCATTGCATGCTTGCTTGATATGTATTGTGTTTGTTAAACTTGTGCTTAAACTCCACTTAAACTTAAGAATATTAAAAACTGCAACTTTTGGCACTTAGTGTCTAATCACCCCCCCCCTCTAGACACCTCTTATCGATCCTTTCAATTGGCATCAGAGCTTTGGTCTCCATTGCCTTGGTTTAAACACCATTGGAGGAACATGGATGTGTCTACTTTGGGGAGTCTTAGACATAGAGTGCCTATTCTTGATGGAGAGTATTTTCATGAGTGGAAAAATGAAATGGTTGAGATTTTCAATGAATATCATTTGAACAAGTACATTACTAGCCCTTGTGCACCTCATGTTGATCCTTTGCACCCTACCCTATATGAAGATATTGACATGATTCGCAATCTTAGAACTGTTGAGCTCATCATTAGAGGCTTGCCTAGAAACTTGATTAGATGTTTGCCTATTCTCAAGTGTGCCTACACCATATGGAGATTTTTTGAGGAACGATTTCCAGATTATTCCTTGAAAATTTAGACGAAATTCTCCATAAGTCTATTGCCTTGAGTAAGATGAACTCTAGTGATCCTAGCTTTGGTGATTGTCTATTTGAGCTTACCAATCTCAGGCGTGCTAAAGGAAATGTTGGAATCATTAGCGATATCATATCCGAAGCTTTTAGAATTCATAGAGGTAACCATTGTGATGATCATTTATCTAATGAATTACCCTCTCTAGGAATTGATCAATCACAAGATGATGTTGAACATGGATACTATGATGAAGATGATGATAGTGACTATGATCTTGATGATGCAATGAGGCGTTTTGGTCTTATGGAAAATCTTCGCGGCTACATGGCTGGAGGAAAGGAATGGGTCCTTGATAGTGGATGTACTGATCATATGACCGGAGATAAAGATATGTTCCGTGAGCTTGCTGAAAACGACGGCCCTCGAAAATATGTCACTTTTGGTGATAATTCAAAGGGTAAGGTGGTTGGCCTTGGTAAGGTGGCCATCTCACATGATAGCTCCATACAAAATGTCATGCTCGTTGAATCCCTTGGATACAATTTACTTTCAGTTTCTAGACTTGCGGATTTCGGTTTCAATGTCTTATTCACTGAAGTAGATTGCCAAGCGTTTCATAGAGACAATCATAAAATGGTCTTTATCGGTATACGTAGAGGAGATCTTTACATTGTTGATTTCACTAAAAAGGCTCAACCAAGAACTTGCTTAATTACCAAATCTTCTAAAGGCTGGTTGTGGCATAGAAGACTAGGTCATGTTGGTATGCGAAATCTTGATAAGCTTATTAAAGGTGATCATATCCTTGGAATAAAAGATGTCATATTTGACAAGGATAGACTTTGTAGTGCTTCTCAAGCAGGGAAACAAGTTGGAGGAAGTCACCGCACGAAGAACATCATGACCACAAGAAGACCACTCGAGCTACTTCACATGGATCTCTTTGGTCCAAATGCCTACAAGAGTCTCGGTGGTAACTCATTTGGTCTAGTCATAGTTGATGATTTTTCAAGATTTACGTGGGTGTTCTTTCTTGATGACAAATCACAGGTCCAAAAGATCTTCAAAAACTTCGCTAGGAAGGCCCAAAATCAGTTTGACATGAAGATCAAGAAGGTTCGGAGCGACAACGGAACGGAGTTCGAGAACGCAAATGTGGACACCTTTCTTGACGAAGAAGGGATTTCACATGAGTTCTCGGCTACGTACACACCTCGATAAAATGGAGTTGTTGAAAGGAAGAACCGGATCTTATCGAGATGGCAAGAACGATGCTTGATGAGTACAAAACGCCAAAGCACTTTTGGGCGGAAGCGGTTGAGACAGCTTGTCATGCAACAAATCTCTTGTATCTTCACAAGCTACTCGGCAAGGCGGCATACGAGCTCCTCACCGGTAACAAACCCCAAGTTGGATACTTTCGAGTATTCGGCTCAAATTGCTACATTCTTGATAAGCATCGTCGTTCTAAATTTGCTCCTAAATCTCATGAAGGTTTCCTACTTGGTTATGGCTCAAACTCTCACACTTACCGTGTCTACAACAATTTCACCCGAAAGGTTGAAGAGACGGTAGATGTGAAGTTTGATGAATCTAAAGGCTCGCAAGTAGAGCAATTGCCAATTGATGTAGGAGACAAAGACCCTTTGGAAGCAATTCAAGACTTGTCCATTGGCAAGATTCGTCCAACGAAAGTGAAGGAGAGTACCTCATCCGTCCAAGTGGAAGCTTCTACCTCATGACAAGGTGAACCAAGAGTTGATACGGAAGCATCCACAAGTGGGACACGCCAAGATGAAGAAAACAAGGAAGCGCACCAAGATGAACATCAACAACCTCCTTCTCCACCACGACAAGAGAACGACAACGTCAACAAAGAAGAAGGCCAAGAAGAAGCACAAGATGAAGAGGATGTTCCACCCCGACCCAAGCAAAAGCTTTCACGAGTTCGAGCAAGAATTGCTAAGGATCATCCCGTCGAGAAAATCTACAATGATATCCAAACCGGGAGAATCACTCGCTCTAAAACTCGTTTAGCTAACTTTTGTGAACATTACTCATTCATCTCTAGCATTGAACCTATGAAGGTTGAAGAAGCATTGGAGGATCCGGACTGGATAAACGCTATGCATGAAGAGCTACACAACTTTGAGAGAAATCAAGTGTGGACATTGGTCGAGAAGCCCGACAACAACCACAACATCATTGGTACCAAATGGGTGTTTCGCAACAAGCAAGATGAAGATGGACAAGTGGTTCGCAACAAAGCACGTCTCGTCGCCCAAGGCTACACACAAGTTGAAGGTATGGACTATGGTGAGACATATGCTCCCGTTGCTAGACTTGAGTCCATTCGCATCCTACTTGCTTATGCTAATCACCATGATATCACCTTGTACCAAATGGACATTAAAAGTGCTTTTCTAAATGGCAAAATTGAGGAGGAAGTTTATGTTAAGCAACCTCCTGGCTTCGTCAATCCTAAGAAACCTAATCATGTTTACAAACTTCACAAAGCCCTTTATGGTCTTAAACAAGCTCCTAGAGCATGGTATAAATGCTTGACCAAGTTCCTTATTGAAAAAGGCTTTGAAATTGGTAAAATTGATTCTACTCTTTTTACCAGAAGGGTTAATGGAGAACTATTTGTGTGCCAAATTTATGTTCATGATATCATATTTGGTTCAACTAACCCTCATTTTAGTGAGAAGTTTGGAAAGCTAATGTCAGAGAAGTTTGAGATGTCTATGATGAGTGAACTCAAATTCTTTCTCGGTTTGCAAATCAAGAAAACTAAGGAAGGTACCTTTGTCTCTCAAACGAAGTACACCAAGGACTTATTCAAGAAGTTCAATATGCAAGAATGCAAAGGTATGACTACACCCATGCCTACTAGTGGACATCTTTATTTGACCAAAGATGGTGAACCGGTTGATCAAAAGGTTTATCGCTCTATGATTGGTTCATTATTATATATATGTGCCTCTCGTCCCGATATTATGCTAAGTGTGTGCATGTGTGCACGATATCAAGCTGCTCCTAAAGAGTGTCATCTTAAGGTTGTGAAAAGGATAGTGAGATACCTAATCCATACACCAAATTTTGGCATTTGGTATCCAAAGAGGTCCTCTTTTGATCTTGTTGGCTACTCCAATTCGGACTATGCCGGAGACAATGTTGATAGAAAATCCACTTCAGGTACTTGTCAATTCCTTGGTAGATCTCTTGTGTCTTGGTCTTTCGAGAAACAAAACTTGGTATCCTTATCCACCGCTGAAGCGGAATACATTGTCGCTGGTTCATGTTGTGCTCAATTACTTTGGATGACCCAAACTCTTAAAGATTATGGGATATATGTGAAACATGTTCCATTGCTATGTGACAATGAAAGTGCTATTAAGATTGCTCACAATCCCGTGCAACATTCTCGAACTAAGCATATTGAAGTTCGTCATCATTTCATTCGAGATCATGTTGCAAAAGGGGACATTAACCTTAAGCATGTTCGCACCGATAAGCAATTGGCGGATATATTCACTAAACCACTTGATGAGAAAGTGTTTTGCAGGTTGAGAGGTGAATTGAACATCATTGATGCTTCAAACTTGGAGTAGGAACTCCATTTGATACATGCGGGGCATGAGCCTATGACTAATCCTCGATATTTCTCTTATGATGCTATTCATATGTCTTGGATATATTCGTACCTTGCATGTTATCTAACCCGTGTAGGTACTTGGTTGAATCTAAGTCTATGAGATTGCAACTCACTCACATCTTGAGCAATCTCTACATCACCAAGTCTCTATACAATGGTGGTTGAAGACAAGGAAGCACGAAACCATTCAAACATATCCTTTGGCAAATTCTATGTTGAGCCTCATGATTGTCATTTTGGATACACAAGTGCTCTTCCTTGCAAAGCTAACCCATGTAGGTAGATGAACTCAAACTCGAAGTGGTGCTCCCAACCCTTGATGAAATACATCAACCTTGAGCAACCCACACAAGTTCAACTACATGAGCAAGATCAACACCACCACCCAAGGTATGTTATTCCATACTAGAGAAGCTTTACTCCAAGTCATGAGTCAAAGCAACTCGACAATATGTGAATACATCAAAAGGCTTAAATGAAAAATGGTAACCCCATTTTGAGCTTAAACGATGAGTATGACCTATGATCAAGTGCTCTCACTTGACTCCTAAGTCGATATACTCTAACATAGGTGACTTTGTCGCCGACCATCTCTAGATGAAGTTCTCGTGTGTCTCTCCATGCTTTTGTCTCTTGCATATTTGTTTCCCCTTTCAAAAAAACTTCATCTAGAACTTTTAGTTTCTTTTCTTTCCTTTTTGTTCTGCATTTTCTGCATCCAATTCATTGCAAATCTTTCAGTAAATTCCTTGCATATCCTTGTGAGATCTTACTTGTCTAGTGAGTTGAGGTGACAAGTGGTTTCACTCTAATGAACTCGGTCACACCGGTTTGTTCTCTTCGGCCCAACCGAAATCTTTCGGTGCAACCGAAGCACACAACTCGGATTCACCGATTCCACCACAGGAAAACCAACTTGCCACTTATTCCTGATTTTTGTTTGCTCCAGCTCCACTCAATGATTCTTGTCATCTACCAGCATCATATTAGACATGCTGCTTTCCTCTGTGACTCGAGGACCAACCCATTTGTATCACATGTCCAAAAGAGCCCTTCTTGGAAATTGATGTCAAAGGGGGAGAGAGAGATCACATCAAAGCGTAATCCTTCGTATAGGGGGAGAAAGAGAGAATACTCAGGGGGAGAGAGTTTCTCAACTAGGAGAAAGTAATATCATCAAAGACCCCAGATGCTTGGTGTTCAAGAGGAGAGATGTCACATGTCTTTATGAGGGGAAAGACATGTTTGGTTGCTTGCTTTATCTCAAGCTCTGTTGTTTCCTTTTTTGTTGCTCTGATTTTCGGTTCCCTATCTTCTCCCAATATCCCATGCAGATTCAGGGGGAGCAAGACATCTAAGGGAAGGAAATCTCTGATTTTATTGCATATCTTTACCTTTGGGGACATGTCTATATCCAATGTGGTACTTAGTACTCACTCTACATGTCATCCCAGTCTTGGTTCTCTTGTGGTTTCTCTTGCTTGCTCTGGTCAGTAGGTGTATCTGTGTTATTTAACCTTGTTTTCACAGGTTCATCCCATCCTAAGCCAACTCAAGACCACAAGGTAAGTATATGCATCACAGTCACGTGAATGAGAAGTTCTTGCTGATGTACATACTGTTTGCAAGAAGGACTCATGAGCATGAAGGTACATTTCTCACATTCACATCATTTGCTCTGATGCATATAGCCAAGATACATGTAACACATTGCTTACTCTGTCATGTTTACGCATTCACATGCTCCTATATTCAATATTCACATGATTGCATACATGTAGGGGGAGCTTATGCATGTTACATGTCTTTCCAAAGCTTTACTTGCTACTCTCTATATCTTTATCTAAAGCTTTTATGTATGTTGTCATCAATTACCAAAAAGGGGGAGATTGAAAGCACAAGTGCTCCCTGGGTGGTTTTGGTAATTAATGTCAACATATCTCTTGTTGGACTAACACTTTTACCTAGTATGTTTCAGAGAAGTTCAACAATGGAGTGGCATGGACTAGAGGATGTGGAACCCCTTCAAGATGCTAAGGACAAAGGATTGGCTCAAGCTTCAAGATCAAGACTCTATATTTTCTATTTTAGTGATCCAAGATCACATTGAGTCTATAGGAAAAGCCAATACTATCAAGAGGGGATGAGGTGTTGCTTAATGGCTTGCTTGCTCAAAGTGCTTAGTGATATGCTCCAAAACCCTCAACTACCTTCCCACATCCACATATGACCTAAACCAAAAGTCAAACTCAGCCCCACCGATTCTATTTATCCGGCGCCACCGAGTTTCAGATGTCATAGCCACTCCCACAAACCCTAGCAAATCGGTTTCACTGATAGGGATCTCGGTCTCACTGAGATGGGATTGTAATCTCTCTGTGTATGTCCATTACCAAAATCGGTCTCACCGAGTTTGAGCAATCGGTACTACCGAGATTACAATGCAAACCCTCTGGTTAGCTTATTACCAAAATCGGTCCCACCGAGTTTGTGTAATCGGTCTCACCGAGTTTGCCTGACCAACTCTCTGGTTACCTTATTACCAAAATTGGTCCCACCGAGTTTGTGTAATCGGTCACACCGAGATTACGTTATGCCCTAACCCTAACCATATCGGTCCTACCGAGTTGCATCTCAGTCCCACCAAAAATCCTAACGGTCACTAGGTTTGCTGAATCAGTCCGACCGAGTTTAACCATTCGGTCCCACCGAGTTTGGCAAATTGTGTGTAACGGTTAGATTTTGTGTGGAGGCTATATATACCCCTCCACCCACTCTTCATTCGTGGAGAGAGCCATCAGAACATACCTACACTTCCAATACACATTTTCTGAGAGAGAACCACCTACACTTGTGCTGAGGTCAAGATATTCCATTCCAACCATATGAATCTTGATCTCTAGCCTTTACCAAGTTGCTTTCCACTCAAATCTTCTTTCCACCAAATCCAAATCCTGTGAGAGAGAGTTGAGTGTTGGGGATACTATCATTTGAAGCACAAGAGCAAGGGGTTCATCATCAACACACCATTTTTTACCTCTTGGAGAGTGGTGTCTCCTAGATTGGCTAGGTGTCACTTGGGAGCCTCCAACAAGATTGTGGAGTTGAACCAAGGAGTTTGTAAGGGCAAGGAGATCGCCTACTTTGTGAAGATCTACAGCTAGTGAGGCAAGTCCTTCGTGGGCGACGACCGTGATAGAATAGACAAGGTTGCTTCTTCGTGGACCCTTCGTGGGTGGATCCTCCGTGGACTCGCGCAACCGTTACCCTCCGTGGGTTGAAGTCTCCATCAACGTGGATGTACGATAGCACCACCTATCGGAACCACGACAAAAACATCTGTGTCTCCAATTGCATTTGAATACTCCAAACCCTTCTCTTTACATTCTTGCAAGTTGCATGCTTTACTTTCCGCTGCTCATATACTCATTGCATGTTTGCTTGATATGTATTGTGTTTGTTAAACTTGTGCTTAAACTCCACTTAAACTTAAGAATATTAAAAACTGCAACTTTTGGCACTTAGTGTCTAATCACTCCCCCCCCCCTCTAGACACCTCTTCTCGGTCGTTTCAAAGACGCAACAATGGAAGCCCGCGCGGAGAGGAGTACGAGGGTTCACTGGTTCAGCTGCGGTGTGAGGTTGCCGTCGCCACAGAATAACAGGGGGTGTGGGTGAGTGGAGGGATGGCCTGGCCAGCGGTGGGAGTAGTATGGGGGCGGTGAGGCCTCCGCGGCAGCACAGCCGGCCACGAGAGGCAGGAGCAGGCGGCATGACCGGCGCTGCTTTGGCCGGCTGGACCAAGAAGACCAGAGGTTGAAGAAGCACTACGGTCGTTGGATGGACATCGTACGGTCACTGAAGCTAGAAACGTTTATTATTGACTTAGTTGACAAAGCCCTTGGTACGCTCCAACTTAGTAGGCCCACAGGTCAGCCTCCGAAATGGTGTGCCCCAGATGTCAGGGGGAGGAATCATTTTTTGGGCGGCCGAAGCTAAGAATATCTGAGATTGAAGAAGAAGCACGACATCCGTTGGATGGACATCCAACGGCCACTGCTGCTAGAATCGTGTGTTGACTATAATAAGTTGGCAAAGCCTTGCATATGTGTCAACTTATTTTTTTAGGGGACGCGTCACTTAGTAGGCCCACAAGTGTGTGGCAAAGAACTTATAGCCCATTTGCGTTTTGTAAGAATGTACAGCCTATTTTGGAATTCTAATGGAATTTACAACAGCCCATTTATAGTTTGTTAAAAGTACAACCCATTTTCTAGCTAGGACAATGATTAATAATTTCAACCAACCATTGAAGACAGAATTCAACAAAATTTCCCACATTTTGATGGGCTCCGAAATATTTTTATCCCGAAATTTCTAGTTAGATTAAATATAAATTTGTATTACGTAAAAATCCAACGAAACATTGCGCGCGCAACAATGAAAATTTAAGATTTTCAAAATCCATAAATAATATTTTATAAACTAATTTCGTGTTTGGTGCATTTTTTTTAGTTACTGCCCAGTTTTTATAATTACATTCCATTTATTATTTTTAAAGCCCATTTTCCTATTAAGCCTAATGCATCCCTCCTAGGAAAGATTTGCAGCCCAGCGGGGCGGAGAATAACAAGTTGACCTTGCCTGGGTATTCCTCAAAAAGACGTATAGCTGGGCTAGCCATTTTCATCTTGAAAAAATTAGTATCTGGGCTGGATATCTGGCCTGGGCTAGACGGGCCACAGCCCGCCCAGTTAATACCCTGCTCTCCTCTAAACAACAACGAAATCATCGCCGAGAAAAACTCTGTAGTGCTCACGCCTCAAAAACACAAATACTGCTCGAGCTGCTTGGTCCCAGCTGTCGGCTGCACCTTGTGCAATTCTCTCGTTTATATTGACTACATAGGTTGACAATGGTGTGGGACCGTGATGTCAGGAAACCAGGAGAAAGCAAAAAAAATAGTTGTACATAATAAGGAGGCACTTGCGTACATACGGCTATGGCCCTAGTGGGTCCCTAGTGTCATCCAGTCAAAATAAAGTCATCTCCTGAATCCTCATGTTCGTTGACGATGTTAACAATGCTCGGTACCACAGCGAGCGCAACAACTCGAAGGAAAACAAAGAGGGCCTCGTGGGCCCTACGGATGGTCTGATACAGCGCCCGCTACTCATTTAGGAAGCCAGGATCATCGGACACCTATGAGCACCTTCGAGAAACTGAGACGGCATGAAACGGTAAGGCCACGCTTGGGAGCTCTGGTTTATTTCAAACATGTATCAACATACAAGTGTAATTTACTCATCATCGAAAACAACGCGTAAAATACAGGCGTAATGAAACCGAGGGCCCGAGGTCTATAAGTAAAACCGGCGGGTTACGCGTGTAATTTGAGAGACTAGTGTATATTTTACGAGCACTGCTATATGGACGACATTACCAGACGATACATGCATGACGTGCGTATCGTGCCATCCATGGGCAAGGCTGAAACAGCAGCTAACGGCTGGATTAGCAATCGTCCGAGTGTCTTTCAGCGTTTTTATCGTGTGTCAAGTACTTCCGATATTTTACTAGTCGAAATCGACCAACCAAACGCCTTCGCCCGAGACCATCTGCTTTAATTTACAAGCGTCAGTTTTACAAGCGGTTTTGGTTGGAAAACGATGATCCAATCACGGCCTAATATCATGAGTTGGTCAGAAGATCATATGGTTTCACGTCTAACCTACCCGACTTGTCATATAGGCTATGAATGAAACATTAGACGATGAATTTCTTAAGCACGGAAACAACACAAGAGGATGATCTTATTAACAAGCAAATCACTGGCATTAGATCGACATGCAAAACAATACGAAGCATTATTCTCAGGAGGCACGGTGAACAGCTTGTGATGTCGCATGCCACAACATTCCAAGCTCAACTTTGCAATCAAACACAAGGCCTGGCATTACATAGACAATATTCAGAACAAACTCTTAACACAGGAATATCTCAGCAGAGTAACTATTTACTTCTAAACTGAACACAGGAATAGGAAAAAAACACTCGACGCTGCTCACAGCAAGGGCGTCCCACTCAAAAATATCAAATGCATGTCTTCTGGCTAACATCAATGAGCAAATTTTGACAAGGTTTTCCAATCCCAATATATTAAACTAATGTCTTCTTGCTAACATCAATGATTAAACTTTGACAAGCTTTTCCCATTCAAAACATGTAATGCCTATGATTGTGGAGTCTTGTCGTAGCTTTTATACTTGTTTGGGCACTTTTTGCCCAGGGCACTCCACGTATTGTTAAATTGCCAATGGTCTCTACAGACTAGTCATGTCACCGGTGTCTAATAATACTCTATAAAGCTTCTCGGTCATTCCTTCTGTAATGTAGCGCAAACAGTGACTGCTTCTTTCTGCAAAGTGGAACGACCAACTAGACCCAGTAATGCAGCAGTTTGCCTTACACATTGGCTCCTTTTGTGCAGTTCAACTAAAATTGAAGTCGGAATAAAACCGAGCTTTAATTTTTATATCCTTTTAAGCAAAAATAGGTATAAGGGAAACAATTACTAAGAAATAATGGTTGATGACTTGTAGTCCTAGAAGAAAAGCATCTACTGATCTACTTTATCTTAATGGGAAACAAAGCAGGAGAGTAGCAATTCTCCATCAGTGTGATTCATTCATATTGACTGAGACACTATCTTAACAATGCCTTGTTTCAACATGTATAAAGAACAACAAAGCTTATAAAGGGGGTGATGTTGAATTTGTTGTAACAAAGCAACAAGCATCATGTCTGGGTTGGTCCCATTTTTGTTCACTAGTTAATGGGAAAAGACAGCAATACAATAGATTCAATTCATCATTTATTTAAAATAGTACCAATACAAGTAGCACAGCATCTCAAAACACACTGCACGATCATGTGGATGAAGGCAAGTACCAACCTGTCATGACGCACACAAGGTCACGTATGAATCTGCCAACACAAATAGGAAATCCAATCAAGTTTTATGCAGTTGCACTGAAATCAAGCAAAGTGTTTCGCGTAGCGAAGCAAAATGTCACAATAGCAACAAGTTGAATAGATATCCCTGTATAAACAGAGGCAAAAAAGGAATCAGTTACTGGCTAATAAAGGAGGATGAAACATGCGGCCACAAAAATGGTAATCCAGCCAATCCCTAACAAGTGTTGCAGTTTAGAAATAAGATTCAGTAGTTAATTCTGAGAGTGGCATCAATTACTGGCTTATAAAGGGGGTGATGCTGAGTTTGTTGTAACAAAGCAACAAGCATCATGTCTGGGTTGGTCCCATTTTTGTTCACTACTTAATGGGAAAAGACAGCAATACAATAGCTTCAATTCATCATTTATTTAAAACAGTACCAATACAAGTAGCACAGCATCTCAAAGCACACTGCACAATCATGTGGATGAAGGCCTGTACTGACCTTTCATGAGACGACCAACATAAAATACGAATCTACCAACACGAATAGGAAATCCAATCAAGTTTTCTGCAGTTGCACTGAAATCAAGCAAAGTTGCCGGTGTGACATTTAAGTTTTCTATAGCAACAAGTTGAATAGATATCCCCGTTTTAAGAGGCAAAAAATAAAACAATTACTGGCCAATAAAGGAGGATGAAACATGCGGCCACAAAAAGAAGCATCTACCTTATCTTGATGGAAAACAAAGTATAGGACAGTAGCATTTCTAAAACGGTTGCATTGATTCATATTAACAGAGAAATTCTTTTAAAACAGATCAGTAGTTAATTCTGAGATTAACAACAGTAAAATAGCTGCATGGGACATGCCAGCACCATGTGCGTCCACACGTATAAATGGGTGATGCAGAGTATGTAGCCAAGCAGCATATATGCGCTGGTCCCATATTTGTTCCCTTTGAACCTTCTTCCTATGTGAGGGCAGCAAATCTAGTCATGCACAAACTACCTGACCCCCCAGTTTCTTTCCCTTTTCAACAAAGAGATCGGTTCCTTACAGATGTGTGTACTGGGTTACCCCCTTTTCCCCTTTTCGACCTACAAAGCGGCTGGATAGCCAGTCTATACTACTTTCCGCCCCTCCTTTCCTCATTGAACCACGTCCTAGATTCTTGCTCCAGCCCACCGCACCCTTCTTTCCTCTTTGAACCAAGACCTAGATTTGACTATAGATCGAAAAAGATCCACATGCAGCTAGAGCAACGACGGTTTCAAAGAAACTTATACCTTAGGGTCGTCGGGATGTGGCAAGGCGTGCGGTGGGAGGCCGGATCTGCCCACACTAAGTACGGCAGCGAGGAAGAAGGGGTCGGTGGCCCTCCCGCACAGGCGCTGGGTGAAAGAGAACAGCGCAGCCGGCAGTGGATTGCCTCCCTTGCCGAAGGCGATAGAGTGAATGTTGCACCTCCTCCCCTTCCTGGTGCGACAGGATACGGACGCCTCCTTCACCAGCTATGAGGGGGAGAGAGAGACAAAAGGCCAACGCAGTCTTATTTAGATCTGGTGAAGAGAGGGTGAGAGACTGTGAATATAGCAAACCCTAGCAAATGTATCTAGACTCATTTTAGTGCTAGATACCTTCGTATCTAGACAAATCTAAGACAAGTAGTAATTCGGAACGGAGGGGGTAACATATATGTAGTGCGGCGAGCGTGTGGAGAGTGCAAACCCTAGCGAACAAGCGCTGAGGCTCCCGCTTATATATATACTACTGTAGTACGGACTGAGCTCCGGTGCCTTCACTGCACCTGCTTTTGGCTGTATGACAGGTGAGCCAGCCACATTTTGGGCCCACCTATCATAAAACCTAGAGAAAATTGCACCAACGTGAAAGACGACTGCGTCTCCAATGCAACTAAGGTGAACTGACGAAGGATATCATCTTTGTGCGTAACAAGCAAAGAGCACTGATGGAAGACAGTTTGTTTTTCGTCGAAAATCGATCAGCTTCACCAGTCGACGCAACCATGAGGCGCAACCATGAGCATCGATAGGTTATCGTGGTGATGCATCATCCATTTGGCATCAAGTTTAGGTGAGGCACCTAAGAAGTTCGACAAATCCTCACTGTGGTCTGTTTCTTCTCAGTAATCAAGCTCGAGGAAGGAAGAACCACGTGGCAGAGGACAGTGGGGCGGAAAAACAATGGCCATCCAATTTTGTGCAGTTCCACTAAAATTGAGGAAGACATGCCCGGGTATGGAGACACGCATCGCTGTTTCCAAAAATATAAAAAGGGTTAGCAACGACATCTCAATTGTCAATAAGGATTAATGAAAAGTACACCAACAAATAGAAGCATCATAATTATCTTGATGGGAACTAAACCAGGATACCCGAGAAAAAAAGCATTTCTTCATTTAACCAGTGATAGTACTACCACCATATGGACAATGACCGCACAACCATCATGTACTTTTTGTCGAAACAACATGTATACCTCCACCGAGGCATAAATCAGGACAACTTTTTGAGTGGCATTTCCTCTATAATAGTACTAGTAGGTGATGTTCGACCAGCCGATGATCCCTAGCTACTATGCATGGGGAGCTGGGGAGTAGTCACATAGAAGAAAACCCGCACGCATCGACCTGGGGAGCTAGACCAGTACAAGAAGTTATACCTCAGGTGGGCGAGATGTCATTTAGGCGGGCGGGCGGGATCTGCCCACACGACGGCAGCGAACAAGGGCGCGGAGGATCTTCGTCCGTGCCAGCGCCGGCTCCGAGAGGACGGTGCGCATCGGCTTCCTCCGTCGCCGACGGCGACAACATCAACGCTGCACCTCCTCACCTCCCGCAGCGTACGGGATTCGGCCGGATCTATGACCACCGGTGAGGAGAGAGATAGAGTGGACACTGTCATCTTGTTTTGATATGGAGAGGGTGAGAGAGCGAGACGCGAGACATTCTATCAAACAAGAGGCTATAATGGAGTAAAAAAATCTCTTCATAGCAGTGGTTTTAAATACAATACGCGCATTCCCGGAAAAAAGAAACGAAAACTGGCGGACAATTTTTTAAGGGTCTGTCTAGGACACATCTAGATGTGACATGGCTATGTCACATATAAGTTGATGTCCACTCTGTTTGTGGTCTTATCCTAGTTTTTTTTTGTTTCTTGTTGCTACATTATATACTTGTGGGAGCTTAGATGTGATATCCTTAAATAACATCTAGATGTGAATTAGAAAAACTGATTTTCTAACGTACCAAGAAAGAAAACTCGATCAAAAACACGCCCCCGCTTCCAGGTCGTGAGAGTCATCGCGCACACACACATAGACATAGACATGCATATCCGTGTTTACGTAAAATTCCATTTCCATCTCCATCTCCAATCATATTTGTCCAACTGGCACATTATTTACGTTGTTAATTATATACGCGGCAATATTAATGTACAACATCTCTTGTTTGCGCACGTCCGGACCGCTGCCACGGCCGGTCCTGACCAACCCGAACCCTCTTCATCACCCGCGTGTGCTTCCCGCCCGAAACGGTCAGTGCCGCATTCATGCCCGGCCAGAGTGGACACGACCTCTCACTGGCGCCGACATTGATTGCGGCGCGCCGTCCAAGAGAGCGTCACCCGCGCCGCTTCTGGGTGCACGCGGCTGCTCTACGTTCAAAGGTCGTAATAGCCGGCTACAACATGCGCGATCTCTTCCAATAGTAAGTTCTTGGGAGTCCGTGCTATAGCTAGCTGTCCTCCCCCAACTCGTCAATCTCTTCCAGTAGTGCTAGTACTCCATGGCGCGATCCATCGACAAGCAGGCGGGAAAGTTATGGTATACTACTCGGTTTGCGGTGAGTGGCATGCCGAGCGACCGTGTGGGGTCGAGCTGTGGAGGAGGGTGAGACACGAACATGACAGACGTGATTTAAACGTTGGTTTTGCTCGATGGCGCGATCCAACGAAACGAAACGTTAATTTCTCTCCATTTCCATTTTTTCTCCGGAAAAACGGAAACTTTTCCACTCCATTTTCATTCCTATTCCAAGGTTGCCCCGTTACAACATTTCATCAAATACAAAGGAAAACTAACACGCATGCTGATGCATCCCAATGATTCACAGATTATAGCCAATATTTACTTCACAACTAAAGAAAAAAGTTGTGAGAGCGTGTACGATAGAAAAACTACTGATGGGGTCACTACGACTTAAACCATAAACCCTAAACATGATTTAATTTCCTGGCCAGGTAGAACTTGTCGAAGGAATGTGCTAGAGGTAGATTCTTTAGTGAGAATGTCAGCAACAATAGAAGCAGCACTCTTAGGTTCTCCACCTTCTGGTACCTCTTGTTCCATAGCACTTTCCATGTCGGGAAGGAAAGATGGCTGGCACCCTCGGATCATACGATGCTGTTGTGCAGTTCCACTAAAATCAACCTGAGCATCCCTGATGGCAAAGATATTGAAGAAGTGTGATTAGAATAATAGTACTGGCACTAGTTCATGAGACATAAACTCATCACAAATAGAAGCCGGTAGAAGTAGAGAAAGATCGACATGGAGATGGAGCTACGGCAGTGGAGCAAGCCGGCTCCAAAAGGAAGATGGACTACCTGGGACGTCGGGTTGTAGCTAGAAGGGCGGTTGGGACGCGGCATCAGCCCATACCGCGGTGACCCCCAATTGGGACGCACCGACTGTGGGTTTTCTCCCTCGCCGATGTCGACCGCGTCTACGCAGAACATTGTTCCCTTCCCCCAGCTACGGGATTAGGCCCGTTGTCGGTGTCAAAACCGGCGGATCTCAGGTAGGGGGTCCCGAACTATGCGTCTAGGCTGGATGGTAACAGGAGCCAGGGGACACGATGTTTTACCCAGGTTCGGGCCCTCTTGATGGAGGTAAAACCCTACGTCCTGCTTGATTAATATTGATGATATGGGTAGTACAAGAGTAGATCTACCACGAGATCGGAGAGGCTAAACCCTAGAAGCTCGCCTATGGTATGATTGTATGTTATGGTTGTTGTCCTACGGACTAAAACCCTTCGGTTTATATAGACACCGGAGAGGGTTAGGGTTACACAAGGTCGGTTACAAAGGAGGAGATCTCCATATCCGTATTGCCTAGCTTGCCTTCCACGCCAAGTAGAGTCCCATCCGGACACGAGACGAAGTCTTCAATCTTCTATCTTCATAGTCTAGCAGTCCGGCCAAAGTATATAGTCCGGCCGTCCGGAGACCCCCTAATCCAGGACTCCCTCAGTAGCCCCTGAACCAGGCTTCAATGACGATGAGTCTGGCACACAGTATTGTCTTCGGCATTGCAAGGTGGGTTCCTTCTCCAATACATCACAACAGAATTTGAATACGAGGATAGTGTCCGACCCTGCAAAATAAGTTCCACATCCCACGTAGAGAGAATAATATTTCCACAGATCTAATTTGTAGGCTTGTTTTGGCAGCATGACGTTATGTCATGGCCCGGTGATTATTCGAACCGTTTCCTCTAACCAGCCCCGCACATAACGCCAGGCAGTTTTTCGACACGTCTTGTCAAAGCAGAGATCGTGTCCCCTTATTACGAAATTCTCATCAATACGGGCGTGGGTAACCCAACTGCGCCATCAATTACGGCGCTTGGGGGATAAGCGAGTTTTACCAGGCAAGTGGGGACGCTTAGCTTCGTCCGCCCATATAAAGGGATAGGGATTCATCTTTCTATCCACGCCTTCTTCCTCCTTCGCTCATCCGCTTTCGCACACTCGAGCTCTAGTGTCCAAGTCCGCACTTCCCACCTCAACCTTCTCCAACCATGTCCGGAGCGGGAGGCAGGTGCATGGTCTCCTCCGTCACGGAGGGAGACATCAAGAAACTGAGGAGAGCCGGATACTTAGCCGCAAACATCGCGCATCGGCTGCCCGCTGCGGGGCAGATCGTCCCTACCCCGGAACCTCACGAGAGGGTAGTTTTCCTTCACCACTTCCTCCGAGGACTAGGGTTTCCCCTCCATCCATTCGTCCATGGTCTCATGTTCTACTACGGGCTGGACTTTCATGATCTGGCCCCGAACTTCATCCTCAATATTTCGGCGTTCATCGTCGTGTGTGAGGCTTTCCTCCGCATCTGGCCCCACTTCGGCCTGTAGTTAAAGACCTTCAATATCAAGCCGAAGGTGGTACGAGGCCAACAAGCAGAATGCGGCGAAGCCATGGTGGGCAAGATGCCCAACGTCATATGGCTCGAAGGCTCCTTCGTGGAGACAATAAAGGGATGGCAGTCGGCGTGGTTCTACATCACCGAGCCGCGCGATGCCAAATGGGCGGCAGCCCCCGAGTTTCGATCCGGATTCCCTACACGGCTCACTTCTTGGAAAGAGAAGGGCTTGTCATGGGGTTCATCGGTGGAGCTGGATGGACTCCAGAAATGTATCCGGAGTATCGCGAGCAAGAAGCTCAAGCTTGTCAACATAGTCCAAGTTATGCTCATCCGTCGGATCCTCCCGTGTCAACAACGGGATTTTACCTTATGGGAGTTCGACCCGGCCCAGCACCAGACTCTGAGCGAGCTCTTCGATACGATGCACAAGGACGTCTGGAAGGTGTTGTTCAAGGGCGCCGAGGTCACCCCTTATCTCGCCGAGGACCGCGGACTAAGCGCAAAGCGCCTAGCGCGTTCGGTGAGTTCAATATGTCCCGTAGGACACTTATTTTCCCTAGATTAATTATGTGCACGGTCTAATCTCCATGCCTTTGACAGGAGTGGGTGGGGATGTCGGGGCAGATTAACTATCTGGCCCCTTTGCCCGAAGATACTGCGGGCGCTCTCCTGACGGAGATGCTGACTCCGGCTCCTTACAAGGTGCCGGAGAAGACCAAGAAGGCCAAGGGAGCCCGAAAGAGTTCCCGGCGCCAGGTGTTATCGGACTCATCGTCTGATAACTCTGCGGCACACTCCTCCCCCGAAGACGAGGAGGAAGAATAAGATGCTCCCCCTCCAGGCGGGGGAGACAAGAAAAGGAAGGCCGCCCCAACTGGGGAGGCCGAAGGGTCCAAGAAGGGGAGGACTCTCCTTTTGGACAGTTCCACCGCCGCCGACGAGGGCGAAGACGAGTGGTTTCCCAGGGCCAAGCCCCCGGGGAGATCGTAAGTATTTCAGATACCAGAGTAACTCATAGAATTCCTTTGTCGCACTGTTTTTCCTAACGCCGAACATAATTATGCAGGCCGCCACGAGCTAGTATCCATGTATCATCGGACGGCTCCCTGGGCTCGTCGGACATGGATAGCAATCCAGTCCCGACCGCCACCTCCCCTCATCCTGCTGATGATGCCGAGGTGCTGTCTCAAGAAGCACCGGGTCCAGGGGAGACAGTCCAGGAAGCACCTCAAGGCGACCTTCCGGACTCCGGGAGCCGAGGGGACGGGGCCCCTAAGAGATCCGAGTTCGGCCCTTAGTCGAACACCGCGCCAGAACCTCCAGCGGTTCCAGGCTCAGGCAGGCGGCCTCCTTCTAAGAGGGGCAAGACGCCTGTGCCGGTGACCTCTGTCCATCCAGAGGCGCCGGACAATCTGCTGGAAGCGCTTCGCAGCGCTTCCATCAACGAGGAGCACCGCACCATCATGAGTGCGGTGATCCAGAAGGTTCAGTCCGCCAAGAGCGGATTGACTGAAGCCTGTGCCAGCCTTCTAACAGGCTTTGAGGTAAGTGTTTTAAAATGTAGTAGAAATATTACCGCATAGACAGTAGCCCCTGATGCTTTGTTCGGTGTTCACAAAGAAAAGCCGAACAGAGGATCAAATAATATCGCAGGAGTCTAATATAAGTATGTCAATATGCATATGCAGGCTTCGCTGCTGGCGTCCGCCGCACTGACTGCGGAGGTCGCCGTATTGAAGCAGGACCTCGAGGGGTCCAGGAAAGAGCTCGGCCTTGCCAAGAGGCAGCTCAAGGAGAACAAGGGTAAGTAGTACCCTGTCTATAGATATGTGTATATAAAAGAAGATGTGATTGCAAAATGACAGGATCATCGTATGTTTGCCAGGGGCCACGACCGAGGTGGCGACCCTGAAGCAAGCGCTAACCAAGGCCGAAGATAAAACGGCCAAGGAGCGCACCGAGCGAGAGAAGCACGAGGCTCGGGTGGGCGAGGTGCAGCAAGAGCTCCAGGCTCTCATGGCGAAGCACGAGGCGTTGGAGCTTGACTCAAAGACGCGGGAGTCCGAGCTTGCCGCGGCCCTTGAGAGTGCAAAAAGTGCCAAGGCCGAAGCCCAAAAGGCCCTCCAAGAGATCGACGTGATGAAGAAGATAGCGGTGGGTAAGGCTTTCTATATGCAAAGCAAGCATCTAAAAGTAAATTACCGATTACTTACCCGAATCCGGAGCTTTCTAGGAGCATTCACAGAATTGCCCCGCAGTGTGTCCGATGCCGCACAATTTTACCAGGCTGAGGACGGAAGCTCGATGGAGAAGTTGTTCTGGTCTCAGTATGCTAAGGCCAGACATCCGGTGCCAATGAGCGACCAGCTGAAGCAGATGGTCGAGCTACATAAGGCGGACGATCAAGCCATGAAGGGCTTTATAGTCCGGCTATGGCCTGGCGACGCCCTTCCGAACAGCTTCTTCGGCCTGGTGAGGCGGCTTGTGGATGCATGCCCGCGGCTGGAGGTCGTCAAGCGATCTATCTGCATTGAAGGTGCGCGTCAGGCTTTCGCCCGTGTGAAATTGCAGTGGGTCAAGCTAGACGCCGTGAAGCTGATCAAGGAGGGGCCGCCGGAGGGCAAGGAGCACCGCCACCCCGAGATGTACTACGAGGGTGTTCTGCCGGGTAACCGTCTCATCGCGGACGAGTGTTCAAAAGATGTAATATTTGAGTGAGACTTGCTCGTTTTATCCTGTATTTATGAAAACTTGTTTCATATGCGCTATGCAACTCTTATTTGAATTTAAAATATTACCTTTTGTTTGGCTATTTATCCAATCTGAGAGATGGCTAGTCCTCGGCTTCTGTCCCCATGCCACGAGTGCTGGGGTGTTCGGGATAAACCTAAGCACTCTTGTTCCCATGTTTGGGTCCTTCGAGGGAGGTGCTCAGCACAGCGAACAAGGCAACCGGACTAATAATGCTTTATCACTCTCACTTAGCCATAGAATTATATAATTTTAAATTTCAGCAAAGCCCCTGGTATTTGGAAGGCCGAATTCGGGGCGGGATACACGCCTTTAAGCCGGACAGGGCCGGCCCCTCGCTCTAAGCGGCATAAGTCTTTAGGGACTCGAAAACCTCGCTTAACAGCGACCAGTCTCTCGCCTTATCATGACAATCAGTTTTAGCTTTCTCTACTGAGGTGCTGAACCCAGCAGAACCGGGGCACAATCACAGTAGTTCTCCTAGCGCTACCTTAGCCGATAGAGCGGAACGTAAGGTACCAAAACATAGGAGCCGGGCAAACCCAACATTTGACCAAAGACATGATTCGGAGCTGATGCATATAATGCTATAAGTTCGGGGTGCCGCACTTGTGAAAGTGTTTGGACTTTTCACACCGTATTGTGGGGTACGAAAGCCCCTGGTGTATTGGTCGTACCAAAGTGTATGGTTGCAAGGTGTCATTAATAAACACACAGATATATATATGATAAGAATGCAATAATAGTCGTAATGTCATGCATTGTTTATTCAAAAAATTGCGTTAAGGCAGAGTGATACAGATAGTGCGATAAGCAAAGAGTAGGACTATGTCCCTTCCAAGGGCAAGGTGAGGAATGATATTAAATCGAATATTTCGCTCATTACTGTAATCCACCTGGGAATTCCATGGTATGACATAACTGTCTGCCTCCTTGGTTGCTGCATCATGTGTTCGGCAATAGCGCTGCCAGACAGTGTTTCCAGAGATTAAGGTCCTGAAAAAAAGAGAAAAATAACCAAACGGGAAGCCCCTAGTGCGGTTTAAGCCGCGTCTTGGGGCGTGCCGCAGCTGTGCCCTCCTCCCCATCTGTGCCCATGGTATTTTTAATGCGTAATTATGTACGCGTGGCACGAGTTTCGCCGCTGGGCTGGGATTGGGGTGGCCGCCGCATTGCTACGCGAGCTCAGATCGCGCCAGGTGGTCTATTTGCCTATTGCTCCGAGCGCGCTTGAAGGTGTCCGGGCTTTGAAGCGCCGAACTGGTTGATTGCCTTGAGAGGCTGCTTTGCGCTTCTGCTGCGAGGGTCGCAGTGTGCTCCTCTGTTCGGAGGGAGCGCTCTGTGTTTCCATTGACTGTAATAACTCCGCGAGGTCCTGGCATCTTGAGCTTGAGGTATGCATAATGCAGTACCGCATTGAATCTAGCAAATGCAGTTCTCCCGAGCAGCGCGTGATAACCACTGCGGAACGGGACTATATCAAAGATTAACTCTTCGCTTCAGAAATTATCCGGGGATTCGAAGACCACTTCCAGTGTAATTGAGCCTATGCAATGGGCCTCCACACCTGGAATGATGCCTTTAAAGGTTGTTTTTGTGGGTTTGATCCTTGAGGGGTCTATACCCATTTTGCGCATTGTGTCCTGATAAAGCAGGTTTAGGCTGCTGCCGCCATCCATAAGGACTCGAGTGAGGTGAAATCCGCCAATAATTGGGTCTAGGACCAGTGCGGCGAATCCGCCATGACGGATACTAGTGGGGTGGTCCCTGCGATCAAAGGTGATCAGACAGGAGAACCAAGGGTTGAATTTTGGGGCGACTGGCTCCAACGCATATACGTCCTTGAGCGCATGCTTCCGCTCCCTCTTGGGGATGTGGGTTGCGTATATCATGTTCACCGTCCGCACTTGCGGGGGAAACCTCTTCTGTCCTCCAGTGTGCGGCTGCCGGGGCTCTTCCTCGTCATTGCTATGCGGCCCCTTGTCCTTGTTTTCGTCAATTAACTTGCCGGCCTTCTTGAACACCCAACAATCCCTGTTGGTGTGATTAGCTGGCCTGTCTGGGGTGCCGTGTATTTGACACGAGCGATCGAGTATACGGTCCAAGCTGGACGGACCCGGCGTACTTTGTTTGAATGGCTTTTTCTTCTGACCGGGTTTAGAGCCTTTGAATCCGGCATTGACTGTTGTATCCTTAGTATTTTCGCTGTTAATGCGGCGCTTATGTTTGTTGCGACGTGACCTACTATTGCCGTCCTTGGTATCTGAGGTACCATGGTTCTTTGATATGTTATTACTGCGAGCCAGCCAGCTGTCTTCTCCCGCACAAAAGCGGGTCATGAGCGTCGTGAGGGCTGCCATAGATTTCGGCTTTTCCTGACCAAGGTGCCGGGCTAGCCATTCGTCTCGGATGTTGTGTTTGAAATCCGCTAAGGCCTCTGCATCCGGACAGTCGATGATCTGATTTTTCTTTGTAAGGAACCGAGTCCAGAATTGCCTGGCCGACTCTTCTGGCTGCTGAATTATGTGGCTCAAGTCATCGGTGTCTGGTGGTCACACATAAGTGCCCTGAAAGTTGTCGAGGAATGCGGCTTCCAGATCTTCCCAACAGCTAATGGAGTCTGCTGGCAAGCTGTTAAGCCAATGCCGCGCTGGTCCTTTGAGCTTTAGTGAGAGGTATTTGATGGCGTGTAAGTCATCACCGCGGGCCATGTGGATGTGGAGGAGGAAATCCTCAATCCATACTACGGGATCTGTTGTGTCGTCATATGATTCAATATTCACAGGTTTGAAACCTTCTGGGAATTGATGTTCCATTACTTCGTCTGTGAAGCATAAGGGGTGTGCGGCGCCTCTGTATTGGGCTATGTCGCGACGCAGCTCGAATGGGTCTTGCCCACTGTGTTCGGCCTGGCCGGATTTGCTTTTACTGTATCCGGCGTGATGTTTATCGTCTCGCAGAGTAGTGCGCCCTCGTGATCCGTAGATCGATCTTGCATGCTTTGCTTTGTCCTCCAATATGTCTCGCAGGTCTGGCGTATCTCCCCATGCCTTTTTATTTGAATGGCGTCGGGGTGGAGGCTGAGCATTTGGCTGGAATGCCTCTCTATCGCGGCCACGAGGTGGCCGATCAGCCGTATCATACGCTTCTTCCTCCAGTCGGGGTAGTAACCTGCACTTTGGGTAACTCTTGAAGGGGCGCTCGAGTTTATATTCCTCGGCCGTGAGGACTTTAGTCCATCTGTCAGCTAGCAGATCTTGATCAGCTTGAAGCTGTTGCTGCTTTTTCTTCAGGCTATTTGCCGTGGTCGTAAGCCAGCGCTTGAAGCGCTCTTGTTCGACGGGATCCTCTAGTACGGCGAATTCATCGTCGTCGAGGCTTGCCTCGTCTTCGGAGGGGGGCATGTGATTGTCATCCTCCTCCTCTCTGTCTGCCGCTCTCTCAGGAGAGCTGGCTCCTCCATCCTCCTGCTCTAAATCTTGCTGGAGGGGTTTGTTGTTGTCTTCGGCACTATCCGGAGTGTTATTATCTCATGTGCCAGTATCACCACTTTTGCTTTGGCGGGACTTAGAGCGGTGCCACTGACGTCGGCGTTTGGGTTGCTTCTTGGAGGGGTCATCCTCCGCTATCTCGTCGCCATTGCCTTCTTTGGGTGTATCCACCATGTATATGTCATATGACGAGGTGGCTTTCCAGTGCCCTATAGGTGCCGGTTCATGTTCGTCTCCTACATCATTGTCCATACCGTCGATATCTTTGGAGTCTAAGTCGGTCGGTTAAATCATCGACAGTGGCTACGAAGTGGGTGGTGGGTGGGCGTCAAATTTCTTCGTCATCCGCATTCCAATCCTATTGGCCATAATCCGGCCAGGGCTCTCCTGACAAAGAGAGAGACCTTAGTGAATTCAGAATGTCACCGAAGGGCGAGTGCTGAAAGATGTCCGCGGCGGTGAATTCCATGATCGGCGCCCAATCGGATTCGATTGGCAGGGGCGCGGATGGTTCGGAGTCCGGAAAAGAGTCCGGCACCTTGGAGTCATGGGTTGCGCAGAGGGTTAGGCTGGTGTTCGGTTCGATCACCGTTGAGACTGCAGCCCCTGAGGCGGTGTCTAACCACCCGTCCTCGATTGGCGCAGTTGGCTCCGAGCTAAGGGTCAGAGCTGATGCGGGTGCGGCCTCTGGGGTACTGTTCGGCAGCAGAGCTAGGTCATACCCATCGTGACAGTGCGGCGCGCCCGGCTGTGGCTCGAATCCGTCGAAGATCAAGTCTCCACGGATGTTGGCCGTGTAGTTCAAACTTCCAAATCTGACCTGATGGCCAGGGGCGTAGCTTTCAATCTGCTCCAGATGGCCAAGCGAATTAGCTCGCAGTGCAAAGCCGCCGAATATGAAGATCTGTCCGGGGAGAAAAGTCTCACCCTGGATCGCATCGCTATCGATGATAGTAGGAGCCATCGAGCCTAACGGCGACGACACAGAGGAACTCTCAATGAAAGCACCAATGTCGGTGTCAAAACCGGCGGATCTCGGGTAGGGGGTCCTGAACTGTGCGTCTAGGCCGGATGGTAACAGGAGGCAGGGGACACGATGTTTTACCCAGGTTCAGGCCCTCTTGATGGAGGTAAAACCCTACGTCTTGCTTGATTAATATTGATGATATGGGTAGTACAAGACTAGATCTACCACGAGATCGGAGAGGCTAAACCCTAGAAGCTAGCCTATGGTATGATTGTATGTTATGGTTGTTGTCCTACGGACTAAAACCCTTCGGTTTATATAGACACCGGAGAGGGTTAGGGTTACACAAGGTCGGTTACAAAGGAGGAGATCTCCATATCCGTATTGCCTAGCTTGCCTTCCACGCCAAGTAGAGTCCCATCCGGACACGAGACGAAGTCTTCAATCTTGTATCTTCATAGTCTAACAGTCCGGCCAAAGTATATAGTCCGGCCGTCCGGAGACCCCCTAATCCAGGACTCCCTCACCCGTCGTTCTATGCTTGTGAAGAGAGCAACCTAAGCAAGCAGGCTTGTAGCTTAGGCTCCTGCTAGTGTATATATAGTGGTTTTCTTTTTCTCTCCATATCAACCATTTTATATTGCATACGTGTCATTCAAGAGTGAAATGATGGTTGCTTCTTCCGACTAACTTACTGTGTGATTTGACTGCTCCTTAGCGGCCCGTACAGGTACTCCCCCTACGTGTATGCAACAGTCACACGTACACATGGACGCAAAAACGCGCGTGACACCCTAATGCATGCATGTCCGAGCACACGATGGAGGAGCGTCTGCACTCTTATTATAATTTTAAAATGTGATAAAGCAATCTTCAACACATTTGGTTCTCTTCGAGGGTTCTCGCATGTGATAATGGAAGTTGATTGCATGGAACACTCGCCACAATTCTTGCTTAATTCTGGCTCATATCCCGTTACAAATAGTAGCACTCAGTAATATTTCCTTTTTTTGTTATTCAGCATGTAAACAGGTCAACAAACCTTGCGGCGCATCTTCGTGCGAACCGTGCTTGCTGCACTTTGAATGTGGCCGAGAGCTGGCTTGATGAAACACCTCGCTTCCTACTTCTTTTTTTGCGGGGTACCTCGCTTCCTAGTGACCAGTGTCTTGGCTGATCGTCCTAAGAATGCTTATATATGAATAAAGCTCTCTCATTTACCCGCAAAAAAGATTAAGCCATATTAACCGGAAAGGACGGAGTATGGACTAGCACTACTTTTTGGTGTGTCCCGTCAACTCGCAGAACAAGGAGAAGCTTGCAGGACAAGGTGAAGCTCGCTTATGCCTTTTGACTAATGCAACCTACCCTCGATGGACATGCATCAGTCCATTCGGTGTCAGATTGTCAGAGGCATACACTGTAGTACCCAACATGCGGAGTACCATCATTGTTCGACTTCACGAAGGGGCGAAGAGCCAAGCGCAGTAGTACGCGTACTTGGTTTTGCACCTTCATACTACTCCACCCTCCGTCACAGTTTACAGGGCACGCTTCATTATGATGCATTTCTCTCAATGCATTTCCACCACCAGAGAGACTTTAGACGCGTTTGGTATAATGCTCAATTAATTAGTGCGTGGTAACCGCAATCAAGTCCACAATTTTCTCTCCATGTACTGTACTACTACGGAGTGCATGCATGTGTGTACCCGGGGTGGAAGCACTGCATGCATGTGTGTACGCATTATTCCCTCTAGTAATAGACGCCGTGCTATAACTACCAATGCTCTTTTTCAGGCCGATCGCTAGTCGCCTTGGTCCCACCAATTTTTTTCTTTTTTTTGAAGCGCGTTGTATAAACAGTGACGGATGGAGTAGTATGAGCGGATTCAAAGAAGAGCATATTGATGGTTGCTTCTTCAGAGCAACTTACAGTGGGAAAGGTGGGGCTTATGATTTGACTGCTCATTACTCACTATTAATGCGGCGCAACGACCGGGCTGAGTCTCCCATGCGGTTGTGCACTACCCCTCGGATCTTAAATATACTCCGGAGTATTTGTCTTTCTAGAGATTTCAACGAGTAACTACTCAAATATTTGTCTTTTTAGAGATTTCAAATGGACTGGCACATACGGATGTGTATAGACATATTTTAGAGTGTAGATTCACTCATTTTGCTCCGTATGTAGTCACTTGTTGAAATCTCTGTTAAGACGAATAGAATATTTAGGAACGGAGGGAGTACACATTTGAAGAAAAATGAGTGAATCTACACTCTAAAATATGCCCGTTTGAAATTTGTAAAAAGACAAATATTTAGGAACGAAGGAGTATAATTTTGTGCATGGCACATGGACCCGGATGATGAAGAGGCTTCTGGCAATGCTATCAAGCTTCCATCATTTGTTTACATAATTGACGTACTATACAAATAATTTTCCAACGACATGAAATTGTACAATGGTGTGAGCTTTCAGCTTTTGTTTCGCGTGTCTTGCCATCGATGCTCTTACGGAAACAATAAAAAACTAAGTTCCTTGCTAATGCATGTCAATTATTAGTAGATCAGAGCTAATAATTACATCACAACTGAAGACAAAGTTGTGAGAAGGTGTTAAATTAAAATTGATCCATGCTTTCATTGGCAGCAACGTCCCCCCAGCTCTGTCTAAATCAACAAGGCGTGTTGGGAAAAAAGTAGTTGTCTAGAGCATGCAACATTCCGATCATTTTGTGCAGTTCCACTAAAATAGAGCTGAGTGTCCCTGTTCCAAAGATATCAAGTGTGATTACAATAATAGAGGACTGCTGATGAAATAATAAACACACAAATAGAAGCCGGTCACCTTTGCAGTCTCTCTTAAGACTAACTAGTTGGAGAAGATTAGGCTCGGAGTTGGATGAGGAGGATAGAGCAAAACCAATCTCCCTTTGTGCAGTCGCACTGAAATGTAGAGACGTTGCCCGTGTGACATTTTAGTACAACTGCACAAAACACTCTTAAGAAAAAAGTGATTTGTGCAGTTCACCAAAAGGTCGCAATAGCAATGACATGAAATGGATAGCCCTATTTGCAAAAAAGAGGTAGAAAGGAAACAATTACTAGCCAGTAACAGTTGATGACACATGCGATGACAAAAAAGAAGCATATTCCTTGTCAGAAGGGAAGATAACAACACGGTTGTGTTTGTCTAAAACGGTGTGAGGGCGAGAATGCAATATGGAAAGTACGCCGGACAAGCTACGTTTTGGGCAAAGAACTATGGAAGATCCACATGCAGCGACATGCGAAAACGGGCAGTGGAGCAAGGCCGGAGGGGATACCTGGAGGTCGTCGGGATGTAACTAGGTGAGCGGCGGCGGGCAGAATCTGCGAGCAGGTGGCGTAGGCCCTGCCGCACCGGAGCTTGGTCAGAGAGAACGGCGTGTACCGCAGATTGGGACGTGCTGCCTCGGCGCCGTCGAATGGAGAAACGATGCACTTCCTCCCTTTCCCCCGGCGGACGGGATGCGGCTGGATCAGTGACCAACGGTGAGAGAGAGAGAGGCCACCGCACTCCCTTTCCCCCGATGGACGGGATGCGGCCGGATCAGTGACCAACGGTGAGAGAGAGAGAGGCCACCACACTCCCTTTCCCCCGGCGGATGGGATGCGGCCGGATCAGTGACCAACGGTGAGAGAGAGTGAGGCCACCGGAGCCTTGTGTGAGATACTCTGAAGAGCAGACTACCTTTTCCTCCATAAAAATCGTTTTATATTCTGTGTACGTGCCATTGAGCGCTATAACCTTATTTAAAAATAACGCGGCAATGCGTCAAGTCGAACTTTGTTTCGTGCACGTGTGGTACACGACCTCCCTAGGTAAACAACCGCTACAGGCGTTCAAATTAGCACGTGGGCTGCCATTTCGTAAAGAAATGAGCTCCACCGTGTACCCGCGCGGGTGTGGCTGGGCACGAAGCGTCAGTACGTGCACGGTGCACCTATTCTCTTCTTGTATATGTACACCTGCGTGGGGTTGTGTGAGAGAGATACAAACCTAGAGAGATATAGCGTGTGGGTTCTTGAGAGTTTTTTTATGGGGGGGTCAATCAAAAAATTTAACATATGCAATGTGTGTGAAATAGAGTCCTGGATATAACATATATATAGAGGGGGAGATCCACGAGAAGAGAGTGGGGGTATCATCGGCTTGAGGTGTCCATAGAATCGAAGAGATAGATGATGTGTGTGTGTGTGTGCGCGCACGCGATCGATAAAGAGTGCCATCGAATTTGTGTGTGCCCATGTCAAAGATATAGAGTGGTTGGCCTACTGGAACGTGAGATGGGACATGTGCAGTTTGTCTCTGTGGCATGGATACCTACCTGCAGCGCTCGACTATCGGTGTGTGGTGGGGGAAGAGGGAGGCCCAATTAACTATAGAAGTACAATGGCTGGTATATGTGTGGAGGAGGAGAGAGGCCTACCTCGTGTATTAAGGAGATCAATCTGCCTCATGTATTAAGGGAGATCGATCGGCATCCATGAATATGTGCAGGAGATGAATAAGGTTGGGAGAGAGACAGAGCTAGAGTGTTGGAGGGGGTGGTAGTGGAGTTGCTTCTAACAAATGGTGGGATAGGCTTGCTAGACAAACGGAGGGCACGCCCGCAATATCAATAAGAGAGGAGATGGTTGCTTGTTGTCTGTGCACGTGCGTGTGAGAGATGGGTCAGGAGGCATGCACGAATGATGAGGGGGGACGTTGTGGCTGTGGTAAGCAGACGTAACTACATAGGAAGATCAATCGCCCTTTGTAAGAGAAAGGAGAGACATAACTTGTGAGGTACGTCGATCGATGGGGGGTAGTTAAAGTCGATCTAGGTATATGTTGGGAGATCGATCGATATACATGCATGTGTGTGTTAGAAGCAAATGAGGCACGAGGAGAAGGATAGAGAGAGAGGGATGCATGTAGGAGGTGGTACAAGAGGCATACTATATCGAGGGGGAGGAGTGTGCGAGTACGAGAATGATGAAAAGAGTGGTGGGAGTGAGGCATGGACGGTGACAAGAGAAGAGGGGAAGCTTGTGTTTGTGCTAGGCTCACCTGGCTAGAGAGGCATATCGATCGATGTGTGTCGTAAAGAAGGAGCTGGGGGGCCTACACACACCGTGGGTGAACGACCTAAACTGAAAAGACGAATTTGCACGATGGAGCTAGAGAATGTTGAGGGAGGGTGAGAGGGATGCGGGCATGTGCATGCACAAGAGAAAGTTAGCGCTAGCTACAAAGATAAGAGGGTTGTGTGGGTGTAAAAAACGAATAGAGATCATATATACTTCATTATAAAAAGCGAATTCGGACATTTGAAGAATTTATCATAGTGTGTCAAACCAACGGATGTGTGAATATATATAATGGTGATACACATGCTGTGGTTATGAACATGGTATACTACATTTAATATATTTTATCTCTAATCTTATCAAAAAACGGAGTTGTTGATGATGGTGTGCCTGCCACCCTGCATTATAGGCCGTCTGATTTATATCTGGCGGATAGGAAGGAAACTATGATGGATGAAGTTGGCAACAATCATGATTGTCGATTCTTATTGAATAGAGAAACGAATTCAAATTTAGTTCGAATGCAGCGGTACTACTAGAAATTTGGAATGCACTAAAATGTTGGTATGAGTAGGTTACATGCATTATATAGCAAGAGAAAAAAATTAATCGGACATAACATGGATTCATACTCCCTCCTTCCATCTATATAGGGCGTAATGAGATTTTTAAGACCGCCTTTGACTATTGACAAGATTAATAGTACATGACATGCACAATGTGAAAATTATATCATTGAAAGAACCTTTCACAAACGAATTTAACGGTGTGCTTTGTGTAAGTTGCATGTCATATATCATTGCTCTAATATTTGGTCAAAGTTAGCATCGAAAAACGCATTAGGCCCTATATAGATGGAAGGAGGGAGTAGCTTTGAATAGCACTTGTATAGTAAAACGGGGCAAGACTCTCTCTTTGTGTGGTGTGAATAGTTTTATTTTTTCGTTTTCTTTTTGGTTGAGGGAAGTGTGAATTGATTTGGTACATACAAGTACAATATTACTACACGTTAAGCTTGTCCCTAAAATTCAACCCGCGTCTTGTTATATCTTGAAAATTCAGATATCGTGCTCCCAAAACTGGCACCTTCACAACCCGCGCCTTGCTATCCCAAAATTACAACGTGCGCGAAAACTCCCTCCAGCTGCCAAATCCCGACACGCAAAACCCCCCTTCTAACCCTAAACCGAAAGGGACGCTAGTTCAAATCGGTGGGGGTACTTTTGTAACACGCCTTACATTTTGGACAAGCGCGTTCCTAAGTCATGCTTCACCCCCTCCCATCGCCTCCTTTTCGCCATTCGAAATCCCAGGCCGCCATAACCTCTCCGCTCCAGCCGCGAAACCCCACCCTCCTTTGTCCGCCACGTCACCGCTGCCCAGCCAGAGCCTCTTCCCCAACGACATCGTCCATCGCAACAGCTCGACGTCCCTCGTCCACCTCCCCGGATGAGGATCCGTCATCCATCTCGTCGTCCCACCGGTTCAGCCGCCCCATCCTCCACCTCCAAGGAGCTGCTCCGACGATTGCCTCGTCTATCGCGGCTGCTCCATCCCCACAGCGCCGCCTTAACCTGCTCTACCGGAACCGCAGCATCCTCACTGACTCCTCGGATGAAGCCGAGGCCTACTTGGCGCCACCAAAGAGGTTGTGCACTCATCGCATCGCACCTTCTCCTTAACTCGACCTCCCAGCGCCGACGGTGCTCCATCCCGCACCCCCGTGGAGCGGCTACCTTGAAGCCGGCGCCACGGGCGACATCTCCATGGCGGCTCTCCCCCAGTGCGAGGCCCCTTCGGCGGCGGCAGCCATACCAGCCGGATCTGCTGCTGCTCCGGCTCTCGCTCCATCGCTCGCTCACCCAGCTGCTGTTGCTGCTCTCCTCCTCGCTCGTGCTGCTGCTCTGCTCCGATTAAGCGAAACTTTAGTCGACTGAATTGACTTTTGGGTCAGTCGATTTTCAGGGGTTGGGGGGGCTCACCGGAGTTAAGGAAGAACCACCCGCAGCGGGGACAGGGGCTCGCCGGAGAGGTGCCCCACTATCTATCTTAGGATTCAGGGTGGGGGCGGGGGGCCTAGAGGGCTGGCCGGGGCAGCGGTGGCGAGTTGTTTCGGGGCGGCGAGGCGGCGCTGGGGCCGGCGGTTCGGCTGGTGGTGGCTGGCGGCTCAGGAGGGTGCAGGTTGAAGATGAACTGCGGGCCCTCCCTAAACTACATGTCAAGTGCCTCTGTGCTACCATTGCGTTCAGTTTCGACAGTAGCATTCAGATTCCACAGTAAATTTCAGTTTTGACAGTTAAGTTCGGAGTCAACAGTTTTTACCTCATCTGTTGTAGTCAGGTGGTTTTTGGTGATGTTAATTTTACATCCATTTTACATCATCTATTGGAGATGCTATTAGAATCCCAGTTGAGATTGACTATGTTTGTCTTGTGCTGCTTCAGCCTTGACGTCTTACGGCTCACCGGAGCTACTCCAACGACAGAACGATCCGTCACAACAGAGCAGTGCCCTGGACGCTGTCTACATCGCCCTCAGATCTTCCTCCACACCTCCGACAGCCACCTCTGCCTCAACTGCTTCAGCGACCAACCCAATGATGCTGAGGTCGACACGGCTACGGCAAAGAGGTTGTACACTTGTTGCATCACTTATTACTATACATTCACGTCGATCCATTAGGGCTATTTTGGTTCAATGGAAAAACATCGATCCACTAGTTGTTACCATCACTCTAAATTTCTACATGCTCTCCTTACATAATCTCACCATATTTTTTCATATGCATGTCAGATATTGTACACAGTCATGCTAAACATGTAGAGAAAAAGAGAAGAGTTTTGTGCAGCAATACAATGTCATGCAGACATTGCTCCATGGTGGGTTCAATGGAAAACCCTCCCCACCCCTCTCCAGATTGTAATCCAGAGGAAGATATCTGTTCTGAGGCGGATTCGGAACCCGCTGACCACTCCTATTTACCCCCAAGGTGTTTGCTCTACCTTGGCATGATGATGTTAGTCATATCATGCATATGTTGCCTTGCAGTGCCTACTTTTGACATCATATATGTCATCTGCTTAGTTTAGACATATTCTGTAATGCCACCTGTTTAGTTTCCATATCATATATGGGAATTATGCAGTCTCATGTCTTTTAGCCAACCATAATATATGTGAAATGTGCAATGCCATCCTGTTTAACCAGGCATCATATATTTGAATGATATCTTGCCCATCCTTTTCTTCATTATATTTCCATTTGTCGACAATGTTTGTACATTAAACTACTCTTCCTGTGAATCAGCCATTTGGGTGGGAGATGGAAAAATCTGGAGTGAAAACAAGGCCTTCAGAGTAGACAGTGCTACATGTCGAAGCAGATCTCTTGTTGGGTCCCGATAGCTCCTCAGAGATGGATTCAGAGACAGATGACCAGTCCTATTCCCCCACTGAGGTGTATGCTCTAACTTGGCACGGTTATACTGCTCATATCATGCATACGGTGTCTTGCATTGCATAGTTTAGACATCATATACACAATATTCAACACCATGTTCTTAGTTCAGACATCATATTGAATGCCCTCTGTTTAGCATATAAATCACATATGTGAATTAAATGATGCGATCCTGATTACTTAGATAACATGTAGGTGAATTATGTCATGCGATCTTGTTTAGTTATTCATCATATCTTTGAATTATGTTATGCTATGCTATCCAATTTAGATAGACATCATATATGTGAAATTATGTCATGCTATCCATTTTAGTTAAACAATATACATGTCAACTATTTCATGCCCTCTTTTTTCCACACTATCTATTGCATCTGTCTCTCATACAATGTCTGTACATTCAACTATGTTTCCTGTTTATCAGCCATTTGAATTGGAGCAGGTGATGCCAGTATCTAGCGGACTAAAAACACGGTCTTCAAATAAAATAGTGCTACCTCTTGGTGGAGATAGCACCCCGGTTGTACATGCACAAGAACCAGCCCTACCACAAATAACCCAAACTCTCGCAGATTGTACCCCTACTACGATGGACAGAGAACCAGCTTCACCCAATCTAACCCCAACCCCAGCCGATAGTAACCTAGTTTATGTTGACACAGCACCATCTCCACCACAGAGCTCCCAAACAAGAGCAATTAGTAAGGCAGCTCCAGTGCCCAAAGGGCCAGTACTATCACGGCGAACCCCAACTCCACCAGTTAGTACGCCTATTCCTGTGAGGAAGCACAACCAGCTAGTCGTAGTTTAGCATCTATCGCATTTGATGTTATTAAATCGTATGTACGTATCTTCCCATCTTGGAAATATTATACTGAAGATGAAGGAAAATGCCAGTTGCAGGTGTATGTCCAGGAGTTATGTGCAAGTAATGTTATTCATGGCAATTACTTTGCTTTGTCCCATACATCCTACCTCCATGATGTTTATAATACAGCAAATTTTCCCATTTTTCTCTATAGAGAAGGACCGATTTGGAAACTCGGGATGAGGTAACCTGTGCTAATACCTCTGCTATCTTCAAGAATGCTTGGTGGCAGTATCGGAATTACCTGAAGAAAACGTACTTCACTCGCAAAGAAACTCATCAAATTCCCTTACATTCTCCTGAGACACATTTACTGGACGATGAATGGGAATGCCTTGTTCTGTACTGGTCCCGAACCAAGAATGTGGTAAGGTCTATGAGCTCATTTTCTATTTTTAAGTATTATATTCTTGCGTCTTACTGTACTCTGTTCATGTAGAACAAGTGCCTAAACCTGAAGAACAACTGTTCTAATTTAAGATTCCATTGCTACCATAGGACATAGATATACGTTTGTTTGATGCTTTTATTATGTACTAGTACTTGGCAATAGAAGACTTGGTAGTTTAATCCTGTCCACCTTACTAATGAACTGGTTCACCGAAATGAGTTTCATATACTAGTACATGCTAAACTTGTTATGTGTCTACTTGTTTCTTCTTTTAGAATGCTGATAGAATATTGGGGAAGAGTGCCTTATTAAGCAACGGTAAAGGAAGTAATGCAGATAAGGTTCAGGATAGTGACACATCCTGTCTTGGTTTAGTGTTGGAGTTACTGGCCACTACCGCTTGCACAAGCTATTCAAACTCACTGTCTGAATCAGTTCGGTTTCTTGAGTCTCAACTACAAGCTGAAAGACATCGATCAGCTGTGCTGCGACAAGAAGCGGAAGGACTGCGAAAGTCCCTGGAGCATTCAGATGCATACTTTCTGGTGCAACAGCAAGCATTGGAGGATTTTAGCGCCAAACAAGACAAAGCTAATCAGCTTGCTAAGCTTATTGCCAGCATGGTGGATACCCAGGATAACATTTCTTGAGCTCTTCTGAAGTTGTTTCAGTTATGCTCTTGTTTTGCTGCCGCGTTTATTTGCACTGGTGGCCAATTTTGACGGCCAGTGTATATGATATGCTGCTTTGTTCCCTATATTTGCATTGGTGGTGAACTTTGATGCCCAGTGGATGTAATATGTGTAATAGCCGTGATAGCCTAGCGTTAGTTGCTTGCTTATTTATTTCCTTGTTGTCTTGTTTATTTGTTTTCTTGTAGTCATTGCAGTTCTTTTTCCGCGGTTAACTAGTGGCTGCAATAACCTATTTTTTAAAACTAGGCCACAATAACCATGGGCTAATATTTACTGTAGTGACACTGGGCCTCCTACGAGCCATAGAAACAGTGGGCCTTCTACGGGCCGTAGAAATAGTAGGCCTTCTACGGGCCGTAGAAACAATGGGCCTTCTACGGGCCATATCATCAATGGGCCCTATACGGGCCGTATGATCGATTGGCCAAACATGGGCCAATAACAGGCCACATTATGGCCGTAAACGGGATAGAGTTGGAATCGTCCATTCATGGGCCGACCGTAACGGGCCATCGTTAATAGGCCGTATTTTATGACGCTATGAAAACGGCCCAACGTATTAACGGACCACAAATGGGCCGACTGTAACCACGGGCTGAATTTGGCCCATAAGCAGAAAATGACAGTAACGGGCCGTAAGTAAACGAATGCTGGAAATGAGCCCAAGAATAAATGGGCTCTGAGAAGGCCGAAAGATAACATGGGCTGGAAATGGCCCAACGGAATAACGGGCCGTTAATGGGTATAAAGTGATACACTATTCATTACGGGCCAGTTTCACCACGGGCCGTTAATGGGTGTAAAGTGATACACTGTTCATTACGGGCCAGTTTCACCACGGGCCATTAATAGGCCAAGAGTTACATAGGGCCTCATATGGGCCGAAAGACGTCATGGGCCATACATGGGTTAGAAATGAAAACGGGCTGGAATCATATTGGATGGCCCAGATGACGCTACTGGGCCTAATTCGGATAGGGCATAACGGGCCTTGGGTTAGCGGGCTGTAAATGGGCTATATGCGAATAGGCCGTTAACAGGCTTTCCATGGGCCGGCCCGCCACCTTTTGACAAAGTCAAACGGGCCGACCTTTTCACAGGAATGGGCCTCTGTTGGGCCATGCCACGTGTCGACGTATCATAGGCGCCTTCCGTCCAATGAGTGGTTGACATCTGTCCCAACGATGAGCCGACACGTGTTTCCTCCAGCCAATGATGATTTTACACGTGGAAAATCCCATTTGGTCGGGGATGTTAATGGGTTATCGGATCCAAAACCCGACCCGATAGCTTAACGGTGTTCCGTTACGGTGGATGCCACGTGTCGGTCACCCTTGACGAAAGCACTTCTATGACGCGTGATTTATCGTCATGGAAGTGGACACTTCCGTGATGATAATTTTGGTAATGTCATGGAACACTTCTACGACAGCACAAGTATGACTATCTTGATTCTGTCATAAATTTATCATGGATGTACATGCATGACTAAAAAAGCGACCTACTGTGACAAACACGTATCATCACGGAAGTGTATTTTTTGTAGTGCAATTTCCTCTAGTGCTTCACTTATATCTTTTTAGAGCACAGTGGTGGCTTTATTTTATAGAAATTATTGAACTCTCATGCTTCACACATATTATTTTGAGAGTCTAAACAGCATGGTAATTTGCTTTGGTTATAAATTTAGTCCTAATATGATAGACATCCAAGAGGGGTATAATAAAAACTTTCATATAAAGTGCATTGAATACTATGAGAAGTTTGATTCCTTATAATTGTTTTGAGATATAAAGATGGTGATATTAGACTCATGCTAGTGAGTAATTGTGGATTGTAGAAATACTTGTGTTAAAGTTTGTGATTCTCGTAGCATGCACGTATGGTGAACCGTTATGTCATGAAGTTGGAGCATGATTTATTTATTGATTGTCTTACTTATGAGTGGCGGTCGGGGACGAGCGATGGTCTTTTCCTACCAATCTATTCCCTAGGAGCATGCGCGTAGTACTTCGTTTCGATAACTAATAGATTTTTGCAATAAGTATGTGAGTTCTTTATGACTAATGTTGAGTCCATGGATTATACGCACTCTCACCCTTCCACCATTGCTAGCCTCTCTAGTACCGCGCAACTTTCGCTTGTACCATACACCCACCATATACCTTCCTCAAAATAGCCGCCATACCTACCTATAATGGCATTTCCATAGCCATTCCGAGATATATTGCCATGCAAGTTGTTGGGGATCGTTGCAGAAATTTAAAATTTTCTACGCATCACCAAGATCAATCTATGGAGAAACTAGAAACGAGAGAGAGAGAGAGAGGGGAGTGCATCTTCATACCCTTGAAGATCGTGACACGGAAGCGTTACAAGAATGCGGATGAGGGAGTCATACTCGTGGCGATTCAGATCATGGTAGATTCCGATCCAAGCGCTGAACAACGGTGCCTCCGCATTCAACACACGTGCAGACCGGTGACGTCTCCCACACCTTGATCCAGCAAGGAGAGAGGGAGAGTGAGGGAGTCCTGGATTAGGGGGTGTTCGGATAGCCGAATTATACCTTCAGCCGGACTCCTGGACTATGAAGATACAAGATTGAAGACTCCGTCCCGTGTCTGGAAGGGATTTTCCTTGGCGTGGAAGGCAAGCTTGGCGATACGGATGTTCAGATCTCCTACCATTGTAACCGACTCTATGTAACCCTAACCCTATCCGGTGTCTATATAAACCGAAGGGTTCTAGTCCGTAGGACGACATACACATCTACAATCATACCATAGGCTAGCTTCTAGGGTTTAGCCTCTCTGATCTCGTGGTAGATCAACTCTTGTATTACCCATATCATCAATATTAATCAAGCAGGACGTAGGGTTTTGCCTCCATCGAGAGGGCCTGAACCTGGGTAAAACTTCATGTCCCCTACCTCCTGTTACCATCCGGCCTAGACGCATAGTTCGGGACCCCCTACCCGAGATCCGCCGGTTTTGACACCGACATTGGTGCTTTCATTGAGAGTTCCTCTGTGTCGTCGCCGTTAGGCCCGATGGCTCCTACGATCATCAATGGCGATGCAGTCCAGGGTGAGACCTTCCTCCCCGGACAGATCTTCGTCTTTGGCGGCTTCGCACTGCAAGCCAATTCACTTGGCCATCTAGAGCAGATCGAAAGCTACGCCCCTGGCCGTCAGGTCAGATTCGGAAGTTCAAACTACACGGCTGACATCCGCGGGGACTTGATCTTCGACGGATTTGAACCACTGCCGAGCGCGCCGCACTGTCACGATGAGCATGATCTAGCTCTGCCGCCGAACAGAGCCCTGGAGGCCGCACCCGCATCGGCTCCGACCCCTAGTTCGGAGCCGACCGCGCCGATCGAGGATGGGCGGTTGGACGCCACCTCAGGGGCTGTGATCCCAACGGCGGTTGAGCCGAACACCAGCCCCGTACTCTGCAAGACTCGTGACTCCATGGAGCCGGATTCTTCTCCGGACTCCGAACCCTCCGCGCCCCTGCCGAGCAAATCCGATTGGGTGCCGATCATGGAGTTCACGGCCGCGGACGTCTTTCAGCACTCGCCTTTCGGCGATATCCTGAAATCACTGAAGTCTCTCTCTTTGTCAGGAGAGCCCTGGCCAGACTACGGTTAGCAAGGTTGGGGTACGGACGATGAAGAAATTCAAAACCCACCCACCACCCACATGGTAGCCACTGTCGACAACTTAACCGACATGCTCGACTTCGACTCCGAAGACATCGACGGTATGGACACCGATGAAGGACATGATGAAGAACCAGTGCCCACTAGGCCCTGGAAAGCCACCTCGTCATATGACATATACATGGTGGACACCCCAAAAGAGGGAGAGGGCGATGGAACAGCGGAGGATGACCCCTCCAAGAAACAGCAAAAGCGCCGGCGTCAGCGGCCGCTCAAAATCCCGCCAACACAAAAACGGCGATTCCAGCACGGGAGATAATAATACCCCGGAAAGCGCCGAAGAACATCCCCCCGAGCAAGATTTAGCACAGGAGGATGGAGAAACCAGTCCTCATGAGGGAGCGGCCGACAGAGAGGTCGAGGACAATAATTGTATGCCTCCCTCCGAAGACGAGGCAAGCCTCGACGACGACAAGTTTGCCGTGCCAGAGGATCCCGTCGATCAAGAGCGTTTTCAACGCAGGCTTATGGCCACGGCAAGAAGCCTCAAGAAAAAATAGCAACAGCTTAAAGCTGATCAAGATCGGCTAGTCGATAGATGGACTGAAGTCCTTGCAGTCGAAGAGCATAAACCCGAACGCCCCTCCAAGTGCTACCCGAAGCGCAGTTTGCTACCCCGATTAGAGGAGGAAGCACTCGACACGGCCGATAGGCCACCTCGTGGCCGCGACAGAGAGGCCTCATGTCCCTCCACCCAAGCTGCACCCCGTACTAAGGCACGGGAATATGCGCCGGACTTACGAGACATGTTGGAGGACAAGACAAGGCAAACAAGATCGATCTACGGATCACGTAGGCACCCCATGGCTCGAGACGACAACCGTCACGCCAGCCACAAATTCGGCAGGGCCGAACATAGTAGACAAAGCTCATCGGAGCTACGTCATGATATCGCCCAATACAGAGGCGCCGCACACCCATTGTGCTTCACAGACGAAATAATGGATCATCAAATCCCTGAGGGTTTCAAACCCGTAAACATCGAATCATATGATGGCTCAACAGATCCCGTGGTATGGATCGAGGATTATCTCCTTCATATCCACATGGCCCGCGGTGATGATTTCCACGCCATCAAATACCTCCCACTCAAGCTTAAAGGACCAGCCCGGCAGTGGCTTAACAGCCTGCCAACAGGGTCAATCAGCTATTGGGAGGACCTGGAAGCCGCATTCCTCGACAATTTCCAGGGCACTTACGTGTGACCCCCAGACGCTGACGACCTAAGCCACGTGATTCAGCAGCCAGACGAATCGGCCAGGCAATTCTGGACATGGTTCCTAACAAAGAAAAATCAAATACTCGACTGTCCGGACGCAGAGGCCTTAGCAGCCTTTAAGCATAATATCTGTGATGAGTGGCTTTCCCGGCACCTAGGACAAGAGAAGCCGAAATCTATGGCAGCACTCACGGCACTCATGACCCGCTTTTGCACGGGAGAAGGCAGCTGGCTTGCTCGTAGCAACAATATGACCAAGAACCCTGGTCGTTCGGACACCAGGGACATTAGTGGCAGGTCGCGTCGCAACCAACAGAAGCACCGCATCAACAGCGACAATGCTAAGGATACGGCAGTTAATGCCGGATTCAGAGGCTCTAAATCCGGTCAGCGGAAAAAATTGTTCAAAAGGAATCCCAGGGGCCCGTCCAGCTTGGACCGAATACTCGACCGCTTGTGCCAAATACATGGCACCCCCGAAAAGCCGGCCAATCACACCAACAGGGACTGTTGGGTGTTCAAGCAGGCAGGAAGATTAAGCGTCGACAATGAAGACAAGGGGTTGCATAGCGATGACGAGGAGGAGCCCCGGCCGCCGAACAACAATGGACAGAAGGGTTTTCCCCCACAAGTGCGGACGGTGAACATGATATACGCCACCCACGTCCCCAAAAAGGAGCGGAAGCGCGCGTTAAGGGACGTATACGCGGTAGAGCCAGTCGCCCCAAAGTTCAACCCATGGTCCTCCTGCCCGATCACCTTTGATCGAAGAGACCATCCCACTAGCATCCGTCATGGCGGATTCGCCGCATTGGTTCTTGACCCAATCATTGATGGATTTCATCTCACTAGAGTCCTTATGGACGGCGGCAGTAGCCTGAACCTGCTTTACCAGGATACAGTGCGGAAAATGGGCATAGATCCCTCAAGGATTAAGCCCACCAAAACGACCTTTCAAGGCGTAATACCAGGTGTAGAGGCCAGCTGCACAGGCTCGGTCACACTTGAAGTGGTCTTCGGATCTCCGGATAATTTCCGAAGCGAGGAGTTAATCTTCGACATAGTCCCGTTCCGCAGTGGCTATCACGCACTGCTCGGGCGAACCGCATTCGCCAAGTTCAATGCGGTCCCGCACTACGCATACCTTAAGCTCAAGATGCCAGGCCCTCGAGGAGTAATTACGGTCAACGGAAACACCGAACGCTCCCTACGAACGGAGGAGCACACGGCGGCCCTTGCAGCGGAAGTACAAAGCAGCCTCTCCAGGCAGTTCTCCAGTCCGGCCATTAAACGTCCGGACACAGTCAAGCGCGCCCGGAGTAACCTACAACAAGACCGCCTGGCACGTTCCGAGCAGGTGTAGCAATGCGGCCCCAACCCCAACCCCCGCAAAAAGGCGACGCCAGTACTTCGCGTCCATAACTATGCTCTGGAAATACCATGGGCATAGGGGAAGGGGCACCATCACGGCACGCCCAAAACACGGCTTAAACCGCACCAGGGGCTGCCGAATTTTTTTACTTTTCTCTTACTTCCAGGACTCTACTCTTAGGAAGGCTTGTTCGGCAGTTTAATTGCCGCACAAACGATGCAAGAACCAGGGAAGCAGACAAGCCATGCTGCATTCCGGAAATCACAGGTGGTCTCTATCACGAGTAGTATACCTGTTTCGCATACTATTCCGCAGCTTGCCCCTGGAGCAGACATGTTAAATAGTCCAGCGTTTCGTTTATCACATTACTTGTATCGTTCTGCTTTGATCACATCTATTTTCATGAACAATGCATAGCTTTTGCCCATTTTTTGCATTACCTTTATATATATATATATATATATATATATATATATATATATATATATATATGTTCCTTAATGACATGTTGCACCCATACACTTTGGTACGGCCAAAATATGCCAGGGGCTTCAGTACCCCTCAACATGGTGTGAGAAGTCCAAACACTTTAACAAGTGCGGCACCCCGAACTTATAGCATTATATGCATCGGCTCTGAATCATGTCTTGGGTCAATAGTTTGGTTTGCCCGGCTCCTATGTTTTGGTGCCTTACGTTCCGCTATATCGGCTAAGGTAGCACTAGGAGAACCATTGCGATTGTGCCCCAGTTGAGCTGGGTCGAGCACCTCAGTGGAGAAAGCTAAAACTAACTGTCATGATGAAGCGAGAGCTGGTCGCTGTTCGAGAGGTTTTTTTGAGTCCCTAAAGACTTATGCCGCTTCGAGCGAGGAGTCGGCTCTGTCCAGCCAAGGCGTGGATAGCGCCCCGAAATCGGTATTCCGAATACTAGGGGCTTCGCCGAAATTTAAAATTATAGAATTCTATGGCTAAGTGAGAATGTTCACGCATTATAGTTCGATTGCCTTGTTCGTTGGGCTGAGCGCCTCCCTCAAAGGACCCAAATATGGGGAAAAGAGCGCCCAGGTTTATCCCCGAACACCCCAGCACTAGTGGCATGGGGGCAGAAGCCGACGACTCGCCATCTCTCAGTATTGATAAACAGACACACAGAAGGTAATATTTTAAATTCAAGCAGCATTGCTTAGCGCATATGAACAAGTTTTCAGCGCACAGGATAACACGAGCGGGTTTTACTCAAAAAATACATCCTTGGTACATTCATCCGCAACAAGGTAGGCACCCTTCAGAACATCCTTATAATACTTCTCGGGCTTGCGATGCTCTTTCCCTGGCGGTGGCCCATCCTTCACAAGCTTCTCCGCATCTAGCTTGCCCCAGTGCACCTTAGCACGGGCAAGGGCCCTACGGGCACCTTCAATGCAGACGGAGCGCTTGATGTCTTCAAGCCCCGAACAGGCCTCCACCAGCCGCCGCACCAGCCCGAAATAGCTCCCAGGCAGAGCCTCTCCAAGCCACAGCCGAACTAGGAGGCCCTTCACGGCCTGTTCAGCCGCCTTGTGGAGCTCGACCAGTTGCTTCAGCTGGTCGCTCAGGGGCACGGGGTGTCCGGCCTCAGCGTACTGAGACCAGAACACCTTCTCCGTCGAGCTGCCCTCCTCGGCTCGATAGAATGCGGCGGCATCAGATACACTCCGGGGAAGATCTGTGAATGCTCCTGGAGAGCTCCGGATTCGGGTAAGTAACAGGTAACTCACGTTTATGTGTTTGCTTTGCATAAAGAATGCCTTACCCGCCGCAATCTTCTTCACCTCATCCAACTCCTGGAGGGTCTTCTGGGACTCGGCCTTGGCAGACTTGGCATTTTCTATAGCTGCCGCGAGCTCGGACGCCCGCGTCTTCGAGTCAAGCTCCAAACTCTCATGTTTCTTCATGAGAACCTGGAGCTCTTGCTGCACCTTGCCAACCTCAGCCTCATACCTCTCCCGCTCGGTGCGCTCCACGGCCGCACTCTTCTCGGCCTCGAGCAGCGCTTGCTTAAGGGTCGCCACCTCAGACGTGGCCCCTGCAATAGACATGTCAATCCTGTCATTTTTTGCAATTGCACCTTTTTTATATACATATTCAAACAGGGTATTTCTTACCTTCCTTCTCCTCGAGCTGCTTAGCACGCCCGAGCTCTTGCTCAGACTTCTCGAGACTCTGCTTCAGCACGTCCACTTCCGCAGTCGGTGCGGCGGACGCTAGCAGAGAAGCCTGCATATGCATATTGACTCCTTTTGTTAGACTCCTGCGAATTCTTTGATCCTCTATTCGGCTTTTCTTCTCGAACACCCAACAGAGCATCAGGGGCTACTGTCTATGCGGTAACATTATTTGAACATTCTTTACTTACCTCAAAGCCTGTTAAAAGGCTTGTACAAGCTTCAGTCAGTCCGCTTTTGCCGGACTGAACCTTCTGGATCACTGTACTCATAATAGTGCGGTGCCCCTCATCGATGCAGGCACCTTGGAGCGCCTCCAACATATTGTCCGGCGCCTCTGGTTGGACGGAGGCCACCGGCACGGTAGGCTTACTCCTCTTGGAAGGAGGTCGCCCACCGGACTCTGGAACCCTTGAAGATTCTGGAGCTGTGTCCGGCCTTAAGACGGACTTGGAGCCCTGGGGGGTTTCATCCCCTTTACTCCTGGAGTCCGGGAGGTCGCCTTGCGGCGCCTCCAGGACCACCTCCTCCCGGCTTAGAACCTATTGGGACAACACTTCGGTGTTGTCCGCAGGGCGGGGGGATGAAGACGTCGGAAGCAAGTTCACCTCCGACGGGTCCAGTGAGCCGCTCGACGATGCGTTGAGCCGGTCTTTGGGTGGGCTGCATAAACATATTCGACATAAGGAAAAGCTGTGCGAAAAACGAATACTATGAATTACCCCGGTATCTGGACACTTACAATTTCGCCAGGGGCTTGGCCCTGGGCTGCCACTCCTCTTCGTCGTCGTCGGCGTCGGTGGAGCAGTCCGGAGGAAGGGTTTTCCCCTTCTTGGACCCTCCGTCCTCCTCGGAGAGGGCGGCCTTCCTTTTCTTCTCTCCTCCCGCTGGAGGGGAAGAGGTCTCTTCTTCTTCCTCCTCGTCTTCACGAGAGGAAGGTGCTTCGGGGCCGTCGGATGACGAATCCGACACCTCCTGGCGCCGGGCACTCTTTCGAGTCCCCGTGGCCCTTTTCGTGGCCTTCTTCTCCGGCACCACATAGGGTGCCGGAACCAGCAGCTTCGCCAAGCGAGCGTCTGCTGGGCCTTCGGGCAGAGGAACCAGACAGTTGATCTGTCCGGACGTCGCCACCCAATCCTATCAAAGATAAGGGAACTCAGATCCCGCATAGAGTCAAACTATGAAAAACTGGTACCCTGTAAAAGGACAAAAACGGCTTACCACATGAGCGTGATGCTGAGTACTGAATCCGCGATCCTCGGCAGCGGATGCGGGAGCTTCGGCGCCCTTGAAAAGCACCCTCCAGGCATCTTCATACGTCATGTCAAAGAGCCTGTTTAGAGTTTGATGTTGCGCCGGGTCGAACTCCCATAGGTTGAAGGCCCGTCGTTGACACGGGAGGATCGAGCGGATGAGCATAACCTGGACTACGTTGACAAGCTTGAGCTTCTTGTCCACCAGGGTTTGGATGCATGTTTGGAGTCCGATCAGCTCCCCTTTTTTACCCCACGACAGGTCGGTCTCCTTCTAGGAGGTGAGCCGCGTAGGGGGTCCGGACCGAAACTCGGGGGCTGCGACCCATTTGGGATCGCACGGCTTGGTGATGTAAAACCACCCTGATTGCCACCCTTTCAGGGTCTCCACAAAGGAGCCCTCGAGCCACAGGATGTTGGCCATCTTGCCAACCATGGCATCGACGCACTCCGCCTGGCTGCCGCGCACCACCTTCGGCTTGACGTTGAAAGTCTTGAGCCATAGGCCGAAATGGGGACAGATGCGGAGGAAAGCCTCGCACACGACGATAAACGCCGAGATGTTGAGGACAAAGTTCGGGGCCAGATCGTGGAAATCCAGGCCGTAGTAGAACATGAGCCCCGGGACAAATGGGTGCAGAGGGAAGCCCAGTCCGCGGAGGAAATGAGGGAGGAATACCACCCTCTCATGGGGCCTGGGAATGGGGATGAGCTGCCCCGTTTCGGGAAGCCGGTGTGCGATGTTGCTAGCTAGATATCCGGCCTTCCTCAGCTTTTTGATGTGTCCCTCCGTGACGGAGGAGACCATCCACTTGCCTCCCGCTCCGGACATGACTGGAGAAGGTCGAGGTGGTAGTGCGGACTTGGGCGCTGGAGCTCAAGTGCGCAAGAATGGATAGGCAGAGGAGGAAGAAGGCGTGGGTGAAAAGGTGGATCCTTATCCCCTTATATGGGTGGACGCGACTACATGCCCCCACCAGCCTGGTAAAACTTGCTTATCTTCAAGCGCCGTAATCAAAGGCGCGGTTGGGTTACTCACGCCCGTATTGATGAGAATCCCGGAATAAAGGGACACGATCTCTGCTTTGACAAGACGTGCCAAGGAAACCGCCTCGCATAACGCACTGAGGTGGGATAATGAAACGATTTGGATACAGGCTTGGCAGTGGCGTGTCGCACCATGGAATACGTCAGCATATTAGATTTGTGTTAATATTATTATTCTCTCTATGGCAATATGTGGAAACTTATTTTGCAGAGAAGGACACTATCTTTGTGTTCAAAATCTTCTATGGAGTGCTTGGAGGAGGAACCCGCCTTGCAATTCCGAAGACAATTTGCGCGCCGGACTCGTCGTCATTGAAGCCTGGTTCAGGGGCTACTGAGGGAGTCCTGGATTAGGGGGTGTTCGGATAGCCGAATTATACCTTCAGCCGGACTCCTGGACTATGAAGATACAAGATTGAAGACTCCTTCCCGTGTCTGGAAGGGATTTTCCTTGGCGTGGAAGGCAAGCTTGGCGATACGGATGTTCAGATCTCCTACCATTGTAACCGACTCTATGTAACCCTAACCCTATCCGGTGTCTATATAAACCGAAGGGTTCTAGTCCATAGGACGACATACACATCTACAATCATACCATAGGCTAGCTTCTAGGGTTTAGCCTCTCTGATCTCGTGGTAGATCAACTCTTGTATTACCCATATCATCAATATTAATCAAGCAGGACGTAGGGTTTTACCTCCATCGAGAGGGCCCGAACCTGGGTAAAACTTCGTGTCCCCTGCCTCCTGTTACCATCCGACCTAGACGCACAGTTCGGGACCCCCTACCCGAGATCCGCCAGTTTTGACACCGACAGAGAGGTTGGGGAAGACTCCGTCCAGCAGCAGCACGACGGTGTGGTGGTGTTGGAGCAGCGTGGTACTCTGGCAGGGCTTCGCCAAGCGTCGCGGGAGGAGGAGGAGGTGTTGGGGAGGGGGGCTGCGCCTTGGATGTGGTGTGGCTGCCCTCCCACCTCCCCTATATTTATAGGGGCAAGGGAGAAGGGGGGCGGCCCCCTCCAGATGGATCTAGAGGGGGGCGGCGGCCAAGGGGGGAGGCTTGCCCCCCAAGCCAAGGGGGGCGCCCCCTTTAGGGTTCCCCCAAACACTAGGCGCATGGGCCCTAGGGGGTTTGGAGCCCAGCCCACCTAGGGGCTGGTTCCCCCTCCATATTCAGCCCATAGGGCCCTTCGGGGCAGGTGGACCCCCGGAACCCTTTCGGTGGTCCCGGTACAATACTGATAAACCCGTGAACACTTCCGGCGACCGAATAAGGACTTCCCATATATAAATCTTTGTCTCCGGACCATTTCGGAACTCCTCGTTACGTCCAGGATCTCATCCGGGACTCCGAACAACATTCAGTAACCACGTACAAACTTTCGCTATAACCCTAGTGTCATCGAACCTTAAGTGTGTAGACCCTACGGGTTCGGGAATCATGCAGACATGACCGAGGCATCTCTCTAGCCAATAACCAACAGCGGGATCTGGATACCCATGTTGGCTCCTACATGTTCCACGATGATCTCATCGGATGAACCACGATGTCGAGGATTCAATTAATCCCGTATACAATTCCCTTTGTCTACCGGTATAGCACTTGCCCGAGATACGGTCGTCGGTATACCGATACCTTTTTCAATCTCGTTATGGCAAGTCTCTTTACTCGTTCCATAACACATCATCCCGTGACCAACCCCTTAGTCACATTGAGCTCATTACGATGATGTCTTACCGAGTGGGCCCAGAGATACCTCTCCGTCATACGGAGTGATAAATCCCAGTCTCGATTCGTGCCAACCCAACAGATACTTTCGGAGATACCCGTAGTGCACCTTTATAGCCACCCAGTTACTTGTGACGTTTGGCACACCCAAAGCATTCCTACGGTATCTAGGAGTTGCACAATCTCATGGTCTAAGGAAAAGATACTCGACATTAGAAAAGCTTTAGCAGACGAACTACACGATCTTGTGCTATGCTTAGGATTGGGTTTTGTCCATCACATCATTCTCCTAATGATGTGATCCCGTTATCAATGACATCCGATGTCCATGGTCAGGAAACCGTAACCATCTATTGATCAACGAGCTAGTCAACTAGAGGCTCACTAGGGACATGTTGTGGTCTATTTATTCACACATGTATTATGATTTCCGGATAACACAATTATAGCATGAACAATAGACAATTATCATGAACAAGAAAATATAATAATAACCATTTTATTATTGCCTCTAGGGCATATTTCCAACACAACTTTCCACCGTTCCATTTATTATGACACGCTTCATCATTGTCATATTGCTTTACATGATCATGTAGTTGACATGGTATTTGTGGCAAAGCCACCGCTCATAATTTTTATATATGTCACTCTTGATTCATTGCACATCCTGGTACACCACCGGAGGCATTCATATAGAGTCATATTTTGTTCTAAGTATCTAGTTGTAATTCTTGAGTTGTAAGTAAATAAAAGTGTGACGATTTTCATTATTAGAGCATTGTCCCATGTGAGGAAAGGATGAGGGAAGCTATGATTCCCCCAAAAGTCGGGATGAGTCTTTGCTTTACAAAAAAATAAAAGAGGCCAAAGAAGCCCATTCAAAAAAATGAGAGAAAAGAGAGAAGCGGCAATGTTATTATCCTTTTACCACACTTGTGCTTCAAAGTAGCACCATGATCTTCATGATAGACAGTCTCCTATGTTTTCACTTTCATATACTAGTGGAAATTTTTTTCATTATAGAACTTGGCTTGTATATTCCAATGATGGGCTTCCTCAAATTGCCCTAGGTCATCGTGAGCAAGCGAGCTGGATGCACACCCACTTAGTTTCTTTTTGAGCATTCATAAACTTATAGCTCTAGTGCATCCGTTGCATGGCAATCCCTACTCACTCACATTGATATCTATTGACGAGCATCTCCATAGCCCGTTTATACGCCTAGTTGATGTGAGACTATCTCCTTCTTTTTGTTTTCTCCACAACCACCATATTTTATTCCACCTATAGTGTATGAAAGCTCATGTATTGCATGAAAGTTGAAAAAGTTTGAGAACATCAAAAGTATGAAACAATTGCTTGGCTTATCATCGGGGTTGTGCATGATTTGAATATTTTGTGTGATGAAGATGGAGCATAGCCAAACTATATGATTTTGTAGGGATAAGCTTTCTTTGGCCATGTTATTTTGAGAAGACATAATTGCCTTGTTAGTATTCTTTAAGTATTATTGTTTTTATGTCAATATTAAACTTTTGTTTTGAATCTTATGGATCTGGATATTCATGCCACAATAAAGAAAAATTACATGGATAAATATGTTAGGAAGCATTCCACATCAAAAATTCTGTTTTTATCATTTACCTACTCGAGGATGAGCAGGAATTAAGCTTGGGGATGCTTGATACGTCTCCAACATATCTATAATTTTTGATTGTCCCATACTATTATATTATCTGTTTTGGATGTTTTATATGCATTATTATGCTATTTTATATTATTTTTGGGACTAATTTATTAACCTAGAGCCCAGTGCCAGTTTCGCGGAGATTTTTCTTCACGATGATTTTTTAGCTTTGCGGAGAAGGAATACCAAACGGAATAAAACCTTCGCGATGATTTTTCTTGGACCAGAAGACACCCTAGAGACTTGAAGACTAAGTCAGAAGATCCCCGAGGCGGGCACAAGGGGGTAGGACACGCCCCCTGCCTTGTGCCCCCCCCCCCCCCCGTGACTCTCCTAACCTAATTCTTCGTCCTATATATTCACATATATTCCCAAGCCTCCAGAAGCATCCACGAAAACACTTTTCCACAACCGCAACCTTCTGTTCCCGTGAGATCCCATCTTGGGGCCTTTTCCGGCATCCTGTCGGAGGGGGATTCGATCACGGAGGGCTTCTACATCAACTGTATTGCCCTTCCGATGAAGCGCAAGTAGTTTACCTCAGATCATGGAGGGCTTCTACATCAACTGTATTCTCAATACCATGTTCTCCTCGATGTTCTTGGAGATCTATCCGATGTAATCTTCTTTTGCGGTGTGTTTGTCGAGATCCGATGAATTGTGGGTTTATGATTAGCTTATCTACGAATATTATTTGAATCTTATTTAAATTCTTTTATGCATGAGTTGATATCTTTGTAATTCTCTTCGAACTATTGGTTTAGTTTGGCCAACTAGATTGGTTTTTCTTGCAATGGGATAAGTGCTTAGCTTTGGGTTCAATCTTGCGGTGTCCTTTCCCAGTGATAGTAGGGGCAGGAAGGCACGTATTGTATTGTTTCCATCGAGGATAAAAAGATGGGGTTTACATCATATTGCTTGAGTTTATTCCTCTACATCATGTCATCTTACTTAATGCGTTGCTCTGTTTTTCATGAACTTAATACTCTAGATGCAGGCAGGAGTCGGTTGATGTGTGGAGTAATAGTAGTAGATGCAGGCAGGAGTCGGTCTACTTGATATGGATGTGATGCCTGTATTTCATAATCATTGCCTTAGATATCGTCATAGCTTTGCGCTTTTCTATCAATTGCTCAACAGTAATTTGTTCACCCACCATATTATTTGCTATCTTGAGAGAAGCCTCTAGTGAAACCTATGTCCCCCGGGTCTATTTTCCATCATATAAGTTTCCGATCTACTATTTTGCAATCTTTTGCTTTCCTATCTATAAACCAAAAAACCCAAAAATATTTACTTTATCGTTTGTTTAGTTTTATCTATCTCTATTAGATCTCACTTTTGCAAGTGATCGTGAAGGGATTGGCAACCCCTTTATCGCGTTGGGTGCAAGTTGTTTGATTGTTTGCGCGGGTATTGGTGATCTGTGCGTTGTCTCCTACTGGATTGATAGCTTGGTTCTCTAACTGAGGGAAATACTTATCTCTACTTTGTTGCATCACCCTTTCCTCTTCAAGGGAAAAACCAACGCAAGCTCAAGAAGTAGCATATGTTTTTTATTATCCCATTAGTGGCCCTACATCCTTGTGTGGGATACCATGCTATACTATCTGGGTTATCCGAGATGATGGATCGTTGTACAGAGACCTGAACACCCCTTTAGGCCCTACAATTATTTGACTCTGTAGAGTCGCACTAAGGGTGAACTTACTAAGGGTGATTCCTCGTAGTTCACTCCCAATGATGACTTTGCAGCGCAACACATCTAGTGTGACCTTATGAAAGGTGATTCCTCATATACCACTCTCGACGATGTCTCTGTCATGCAGTATATCAAGTGTGAATCTATCGAGGGTGATTCCTCGGGTTTTCACCTTGATGTTATGGAACTGAGTCCCGACAACCCCAAATGTTAAAGACGGGTCGGCCCCAAGGGTACCCGTGAATGATTCACTGTTGGTGGAACAACAGGGTAGGTAGAAACCACCTAGGCGAGAGGTGGGCTTGGTCCCAGGTTGGTGTTCGTGGATATTTCATAATAACATGCTTAACGAGGTTGGATATTTGATCTGAGACTGCCATTGGCATATACGCACTAACCGCCGCGCGGGATAATGGTATATGGGGACCTCGGCATCGTACATTCCTTCTAAAAGCTTTCCAGATGTTATAGTTCAGAGATGCGGGCTGGTTATTGGGGTGGGCTGGTTAGGCCTGCTTGTGTACACAAAGGCGCCCCTGGGCCTCGGCTAGTCACGCAACATGCAGGAGTGCTTAGGGTGATGGGCCCATGACCTCTTTGCACTTAGGATTTAGATTGACGTGTTGACCTCTCTGGGGAGCCTAGGTTGGTCTACAACGTGTTGATTATCCAAGCCTGGGCATTACCTAGAAAAGTGTGTCTGGTTAGAGGTAATGAAGTGTATCGGGTAACGTGGTGCACCCCTATAGGGAACTAATCTATTCGAATAGCCGTGTCCATGGTAAAGGATGACTTGGAGTTGTATCCCACTTTTACAACTAAAACCGGATACTTTTTAAAACATAGCCAGATAAGAGACAGATACCCCCGGAGATCGCTTTCCCCAGGGAGACGAGGAGAGGATCTCTGGGCAGGTTTATTGCTACATATGTACAAGATGATATCATATAATGCTCCTCTCTTCTATTGCTGCAAGATGATGGTTGCAAGAAGATGTAGTCTTCGATATGATGAGCTTATCCCCCTTATGTTGATATTTTTGCAGTTTAGTCCATAGATACTACCCCATTCCTTTGATACCGATGCATATCTAGTGTAGATCTGATGTAAGTCTTGCGAGTACTTCGGATGAGTACCCACGGTTGCTTTGCTACCCTTTTCATTTAACCCGGTTGCTGCAACAGTTGGTAGAAATGTGGATGCAGGTTACCCCAGCGGAGCGTACTATGTGGAGACCGACGACCAAGAGTAGTCCGGAGGTCCCAAGCAGAAGGCCTCGCCTTTCGATCATAGTGTCGTTGTTTTGCCCAGCCTTCGTAAGGCAAAACTTCTCTAACTATTTATGTACTCATACAATATTTTCTTTGATGATTTATGTATTATGGGTCCTCGTGACCCGGGCTTGTAATATGTTGTTTTATGTTTATCTTCTGTGTCGCAGAGATTGTGTTGTGATATTGACGTGAGTCACCGTTCGTGATCGTGCATGATGTGTGTATGATTAGTGCACGGTTATAAACGGGGGCGTCATGGGCTTTGACACTAATCCACTCCTTGGAGGCTTCAATGAGGTTCCCCACCCCCTCAACATGCCGCTGCTTAGTGGTAAAAACTTGGTCCCCTATTTGGGTGGCGACGATGTTGTGGAGTCGTGTTACTCCTTAGAGGCATCGTCCGAGATAACAGTTGCGGAGGGTGATGTTTTTGGTGGTGGCGAATGGCGGCTCGGATTCAGTTCTGACAAGTCTCATGGCTGCAAGAGTGGAGAGTCCCTGTCGGTGCCGCTGGTGGGTTGCCACCCTCGATTCTGGGCAAGAGGGGATCATCGTCCCCTCTTTGGTTCTATCTTGTCGCTGAGCCAATGGCGGCGTTGGTGCTTCATCGGAATTTGGCCCAAACTTGGAGGTCACGTGAAGACATTTGGTTTCAGGTCCTTCAACGCCTTAGAGCATCTCCAGCCGGCCCCCCAAGAAGCCCCCCAAGAGCATTTTTTTTCAGCGCCGGCAAACAAAAATCGTCCCAGCCACGCCCCCACGACCTCACTTTTCACCGGTTTTCGCAAAAAACAAAGCCGGCGAGCCCATCCCACACCCAGGCTATCGGGGGGCAGCTGGGGGGACCGGCGCTTTGTTTAAGCGACGCGATTGGCCCACGTCAGCCACCCATCCCCCTCTCTCTCCTCTCTTTTCTCTTTCCTTCTGCCCCCACGCACACACACCGAGCCGCATGCACTCTGAGCTGCACGAGGAGGCGCCGTGGCCGGAGCTCGCCCGCACCCTCCTGTCCGGGGCGGAGCTGCGCATGGTCGGGGAGGAGCTCGCCAGCGCTTTTCTGCGTTGGCCGAGGCGGAGCTCGCCCGCGCCCTCCTGTGCGTGGCCGGGGCAGAGCTCGCGCGCGCCAACACGTCCTGCTCGCCAAGGTTGGAAAGGGCGTCCTGCTACCTTCGTTGGCGTCCGCCGCCTCCCCGCACCATGGCCTCGTCTCCGGCCGTCACGCCTGCCCCCGCGCCACTCCTCTGCACCGCACCCGATGCGGCCCGCACATGTCGTGGCCCGCAACTCGCTCTCCGGCCATGGCCTGCAGTTGCCTCGCGTCGGCGTATCCCGCCCGCTCTAGCCGCTCGCCCCATGTGCGTCCGCGTGCTTCCCTCGTCGCTCTGCTCATCGCATTGACCGCGTCGTGGCCGGCCACCGAGCCGCGCGCGCGCTCACCACTGGTCGGCGTCCCCAAGCAGGAGCAGAAGCACCGTCCCCGCGAGCGCCTTCGACGCTGCCGAGGAAGCCCAGCGCCCACCTCCGCCTGCTCGCGCTCCCGCTGGCCGGCGTGGCGGACGGGCCGGCGCCGGAGATGCCATGGCGGAAGGAGGAGGAGTAGGCAGCGGCGGAGGCGTAGCAGACGGAGTGGCCGAGCGCGTCGTCCCTTCAGCGTTCGTCGTGCTCACCGACCTCGGCCCCAGCTACATGGGGGGCGCCACGAGTGGAACAAATTTCACCCCATGCCAAATTTTTCGCCGGCAGCCCCCCAAGCGGCGAAAAAAATGCCTCCTGGGGAGGCTCAACGGCTGGAAATGCTCTTAGCTTTCCTTGTGTATGTCATAGTCTATGGCGAGGCCTCAGTGTGCATGTTTCTTTAAACTATTACCACATCCATCTGCGGACAGGGGGGACTAGTCCTCTAACATGGATGTGAGAGCCGACCATCCAATGGTATCCGCATACATTTCAAATCGGCTAAACAAACAAGATGAAATTCATGGAAAATAGATGATTTCCATACAAATCAAATGAAATTCATTACATTCTAGACTTCTTAAAACTAAATCGTACTCTAACCTGGTCTAAATTACCACCGACACCCATTCCCCATGACCATCCGGTTATGAGCCTCGGGAAGTGAAGCTCCAGCTCCGCCTCTGCAACCTACAAGTGGCTAATCAGCCGACAAAGATGAGGCCACAAGGCTTAGCTTCAGCAAGAGAGCAAGAGTGGTGGCCTTGACACAAGCGTCGGCTCCTTCCCATGCTCTACTCTGCCTCGCTGCCAGCGGCGCTGACGAACGCGTCGACGTCGTTGTGTCATGTCGTGGCCGCAAAGCCACCGGCCTCTTCACTACCGTCATCGGGCCCGTAAACTTCATCCGCCGCCTCATCGATCTTCTTGTAGGCGGCCTCTAAATCCGCATGATACTGGCGCTAGAGCCAGCAGTCGCGATGGATGTCACAAGCGAAGCGGTAGGAGTCCAGCAGAGCCTCTTGCTCGCCAACGTCCACATCCGACGTGATGGCCGCGCCGACGACGAGTAGCTCCTCCGCGCACCGGTGCTCGTCAAGGCGGAGATTATAGGCCTGTACAGGCATGCGCCTGCTGAAACACGGCCTCCCGCTCCTCCAACACCATGTTGGTGTAGTGAGCATGGGCCTTACCCATGGTGATGCCGGCATAAGATTATAGGCCTGTACGGGCATGCGCCTGCTGGAACACGGCCTCCCGCTCCTCCAACACCATGTTGGTGTAGTGAGCATGGGCCTTACCCATGGTGATGTCGGCATAAGATTATAGGCCTATACGGGCATGCGCCTGCTGGAACACGGCCTCCCGCTCCTCCAACACCATGTTGGTGTAGTGAGCATGGGCCTTACACATGGTGATGCCGGCATAAGCCGGTGAAGGCACCGGCTCAGTCGTCGGCCGCCTCTGCCATTGGAGCCTCCACAGCACCTGCCTCCTGTGAGCCGGCAACAATGGCGGCGGTCTTCCCTTCTGTTCAAAAGAGGTTGTCCCCCAGATCTTTGGAGCACATCAAGGCCATGGCATGTGTGGTGACAAATCTTTGGAGCTCATGAAGGGTTTAAATAGTGGGCAAAGGGTTGGCAAGGCAAAGAGGTCAGCAACCGTGAGCGGCAGCAGTCAGAATCAGGCTCAGGTTGCGCCTTTTCTCTAAAACAAAATACAAGTTCAAATATTCTATGTACAAAACTGTTTATTGTGCTGTTTTGATATTTTAGCCGTCTAGGGCATCAAACCAATCGGCACGAGACAGAGCAACTGACCAACAATGATATCGATCGGGAATAGAATAAAGGTACCACTGCACTTTATTTTGATCTTATTTAATTAACATTTCCCACTTAGATTCAAAAGACATGCTTACCCTACTGAAATCTTAAAAAATAACCACAAGAGCACAAGTCAAAAGTAAAAGCAGAGAACCGGGCAACATATCACATATGAACGAAGGCAAGAGGCACATCTGTAGCAAACTAGCTTGGGTATTCAATAACAACCATGACAAAATATGAAATAGTTCGCTGAAAACAGTTGTACTAATTCTGGCTTCAAGAACACTGGAACATAGAGCAGATCCAACTTGGAACAAAAAACTCAACATGTCATCCACTAAGATATTCTAAGCAGCAACCTCCTTCTTGAGCTTGGCAAGCTCTTGCCTGATAGCACCACCCCTCTGTTCATATGAAAAATGACAGGGTAAGCAGGTGAAAAAAGCAATGCCCTAAACCAATAAACCAGATGGTAGTGAGTGAAATGCCTCACCTTAATCTTAGCCAACATGACCTTGAACCTGTCAAAGTCATTCAGCGATGCTCTTCTCTTCTGGACAACAAGCTTCTTACCCCATGAGCTGTTCTCCCATTTGGTTTTCACATCTACAAAATGGCACCACAAACTCAAATAAGCATCAACAGAACAAATTCCAAATGTTGCAGGTGTGGGCACCACAAGATTGACCATTACCAGCTTCCTCCATGGCCTTGATCAAAGTGGCCTTCTTAGGGATACGCTTGATGTCAATCTTGATGTCGGTCAGCGAAAGACGCTTGAAGTTCATCTGGCACCTGACCATATCGGGAGCATCCACAAGTGCCTGAATGCACCAGAGTAATGTCAAATTCAATACTAAAAGAGCCACAACATAACTAACCAGAACTAGAGCAGACTGCTAAACTCTGCTTGCAAGAGCACATGATAACCAGTAACAAACATATGTAGAGAACTTTTTTAGAGGCAAACATAAATAAACACATTGATCTTGCAAGCAGTGCATTTTACAACCATTATCTCGGTAAACAGAACTGTCAGATAACCCCAGGTATTGTTCTATACATCACCCCAGTAAGTGCACTGAGCGCAGAAGCTACAGCTAATCCTATGTAAACCAACTGAACAACTTCTAGGACATGCCACTCATAGAATTCTATTTGGTGTTTCATCAGAAGCTAGCTAATAACAACATTTCAAAACCGAAGCTAGCTAATAAAACTAAACAGATTTATACATTTCTTCCGCAGAACAACCGAAAGCACAAGGTTTCTTACCAACAAACAGAACATGGCTATAGAACTCTAGATCTACTACCCCACATGAGTGCTTCGGAATTCCAACCAGCAAGACTCGGCACTCACCCGGTTCTGGTCGACAACGTCAACGATGACGACGAGGCGGCCGTAGTCCTTGCCGTAGTTCACCAGGGCCACCCGCCCGATCTCGACGAACCTCTTGAACGGCTGCACGCAACGCACAAACAACGAACCTCGTCAAAACACGCGTCGCTGAAAAACCTTTCCTGAGCAGCACAGAACCAAAGCGGCCGATCCACGTACCATCTTTGCAGCGGCTGCGGCGGTGGCGTGGGGCGAGACGGCGAGGCGAGGAGACGGGTGGGCGGGCAGAAAGGCAAGAGGAGCTAGGGTTCGGCGGCGAGAGCGGATTATAAAGGCAGCGTGCAAGTCCCGGTGAGCCCGTGGATCGTGACGCGAGCTCTCCTAGCCGTCCGATGCAGGTCAGAGAGTTTCTGGGGGGGTTCTGGGCTTTTGAATGAATAATGGGCCTGGTAGAGTCGTCGTTCACCCTCTCTATTGGGCTAATGTGCAAACAATCCAAATTAGGCCTGGCCCATGAAGTAGCAGTCTAGGCAGGCAGGACCAAATCCTCAATCGCTTAAAAAAACCGAAAAAGATAATGCCCACATGTGTGGGCGTTTGTACCTCGCCCATTTGTTTTTGCACAAATCTTGACATGTTTTGTCAGATCTTTTTATGCCATGTAGGACTAGACTGGTGTGATGGCGTTCATCCAGTCGCGTTCACGTTCGCTTTACCATGCGGAGGGGCTGGTGTGTGGGCGTTTAGGAGTTCGTCCAAATGCCAATTTCCACGCACGCAGAGGGGCTGATGTGTGGGCATTTATCAGTTCGCCCACACGCCCGTCTTCACTTCCACACACAAAGCTGTCAGTTGCCGTGTGTTTTGTAGGGTACATGGTAACTGCCCTAGTGTGCTTGTAAGCATATGATAAATCTGTCTTTATCCGAACAGATTATTTTGCCATGTCTTTTTGTAGTGCTATATAGTAGGTGGCAACTCCTAAGGTTTTAAATCATGGCAACTATAGTAGATCAGACCATACATGACAACAACTGTAGTTGTCCAAAAATGACATCTGACACTTGACCTGAGATGGCAACTGCAGTTGAGCAACCATGGCAACTGCAGTTGTCAAACATGACAACTGTAGTTCAGTAACATGGCAATTGCAGTTAAACGAATATGAAAAAGGGTTCGGACCATAGCAACTGCAGGGACGTGTGGTGATTATCACGTGAGATAGGCGGGACTGTGAGGTAGGAAGCCGGTCGTTTGGGCGTTATCTATTTTACCCACACGTAGACATGTGGGAGGGACCGCGAGGCAAAAGACATGTTGACATTACTAGTTTTGCCCATACGTAGACATGTGGACTGATTCTTTTAAATATACTAGAAGAATGCCCGTGCGTTGCAACGGGGCCACATTAACTTTAAAAGTTCAATATCAATTATGTTAATATTACATTTAATATTTTCATACATATTAAGTGACATTGACGATCTTTTTTACCATCAAATTCTCACACACATATCCTCTTCCTCCCTCTTCCTCACTCTCTCTCCCCCTCTCTCTCACTCGGAGGTGGGACAAAAATAAATCCGGAACGAAGACTACCAACTGAGACATTATGAGTAGAGATCATTTAATTGATAAGAATAAATAGAAAACGGTGTTAAAAAAGAGAAACATATTAGAATACATTGAAAAACCAAAAGGACAATGTAAAAGGGGATTCGCCCTGCCCCCGGGGCCTTGTCATCGAACCGGCTCAGCGGTCCAATCCCCACGCGGTCGTCTTCTCCTGTTACCCGAGCCGCGTCGCTACAGAGCCGGGCTCCCGCCCGACCACCTCGCTGGCATCGAAAGGGAATGGATAAGGGTGACGCCTTTCCTTCCCTGCCCCCATGGCCTCTCTCCTCCTCGACGCCCCTCCCAAATCCACTTCTCCTCCTCGCTCGCTCGATCCCGTCGATCTGGACGAAGTCAGACGCCACTGCCACCATGACCGACCCCGTCCACATGGCCACTGCCCTCCCTGCGGGCTAGGAGCTTGTCGAGGAGCTCCGAACACCTTCGCTACTTTGTCTGCGCCAACGAGATAAAGTCCAGCACCCCCGCATCGACGCCGTTGCCGTCTTCCTCAACCTTGGGCCACTGCGACATTGTCGTTCGATCCGCGCCGTCCCGAGCTCCCATGTCTTCCCCTAGGGTGCCATTTGACACCGCCATGATCTCCTCTTGCCTTTCCCCTGTTTCCCCTCTCGTTTGCTCTCGTTAGGTATTTCGTCGTGGCCGAGAACCGCCGTCCGCCATGGCCATTGTAGGGTAGCCACCGAGCTCCTTGGATTGACCCCGTGGCACATGCCCACTCCTATGCACGCCCATGCCCGAGCCTGCCGCTCTTCTTCCGCGCCCGCGGGGCCACTCCCTCTCCATACCCACGCCCGTGCTACACCGCGTCGGTCGCACCCGCCGCTGCCGTCGCGCTTGCCGCAACCACCGCACCACTATGCCCCGCGCGACACACACCCTGGTCGCGCGCCACACTCTCGCTGGCTGCGCCCGCCCCATCTGCTGCCGCCTATCCCTTCGCTCACCCCGCTGTCGCGCCCCTGCCTCGTGTCGCCTCCAGTCGTGGCCATCTTCTACCAGCTTGATACGTCTCCAACGTATCTATAATTTTTGATTGCTCCATGCTATATAATCTACTGTTTTGGGAAATATTGGGCTTTATTATCCACTTTTATATTACTTTCAGAACTAACCTATTAACCGGAGGCCCAGCCCAGATTTGTTGTTTTTTGCCTATTTCAGTGTTTCGAAGAAAAGGAATATCAAACGGAGTCGAAACGGAACGAAATCAACTGGAGAAGTTATTTTTTGGAAGGAAAGCCACCAGATAGACTTGGACTCTACGTCAGAAGATACGGAAGCTGGCCACGAGGGTGGGGGGCGCGCCCCCTGCCTCGTGGGGCCCCCGAAGCTCCACCGACGTACCCCTTGCACCCATATATACCTATGTATCGTAAAACTTCCAGAACGGAGATTAGATCGGGAGTTCCGCCGCCAGAAGCCTCCGTAGCCACCGAAAACCAATCTAGACCCGTCCCGGCACCCTGCCGGAGGGGGCAATCCTTCTCTGGTGGCCATCTTCATCATCCCGGTGCTCTCCATGATGAGGAGGGAGTAGTTCTCCCTCGGGGCTCAGGGTATGTACCAGTAGCTATGTGTTTGATCTCTCTCTCTCTCTCGTGTTCTTGAGGTGATACGATCTTGATGTATTGCGAGCTTTGCTATTATATTTGGATCCTATGATGTTTCTTCCCCCCTCTACTCTCTTGTAATGAATTAAGTTTCCCCTTTGAAGTTATCTTATCGGATTGAGTCTTTAAAGATTTGAGAACACTTGATGTATGTCTTGCCGTGCGTATCTGTGATGACAATGGGATACCACGTGATTCACTTGATGTATGTTTTGGCGATCAACTTGCGGGTTCTTCCCATGAACCTATGCATAGGGGTTGGCACACGTTTTCATCGTGATTCTCTGGTAGGAACTTTGGGGCACTCTTTGAGGTCCTTTGTGTTGGTTGAATAGATGAATCTGAGATTGTGTGATGCATATCGTATAATCATGCCCACGGATACTTGAGGTGACATTGGAGTATCTAGGTGACATTAGGGTTTTGGTTGATTTGTATCTTAAGGTGTTATTCTAGTACGAACTCTAGGGCTGTTTGTGACACTTATAGGAATAGCCCAACGGATTGATTGGAAAGAATAACTTTGAGGTGGTTTCGTACCCTACCATGATCTCTTCGTTTGTTCTCCGCTATTAGTGACTTTGGAGTGACTCTTTGTTGCATGTTGAGGGATAGTTATGTGATCCAATTATGTTATTATTGTTGAGAGGACTTACACTAGTGAAAGTATGAACCCTAGGCCTTATTTCCACGCATTTCAATACCGTTTACGCTCACTTTTATCATTAGTTACCTTGCTATTTTTATATTTTTAGATTACAAAAACTATTATCTACTATCCATATTGCACTTGTATCATCATCTCTTCGCGCGAACTAGTGCACCTATACAATTTACCATTGTATTGGGTGTGTTGGGGACACAAGAGACTCTTTGTTATTTGGTTGCAGGGTTGCTTGAGAGAGACCATCTTCATCCTATGCCTCCTACGGATTGATAAACCTTAGGTCATCCACTTGAGGGAAATTTGCTACTGTCCTACAAACCTCTGCACTTGGAGGCCCAACAACGTCTACAAGAAGAAAGGTTGTGTAGTAGACATCAAGCTCTTTTCTGGCGCCGTTGTCGGGGAGGTGAGTGCTTGAAGGTATATCTTTAGATCTTGCAATCGAGTCTTTTAGTTTCTTGTTTTATCACTAGTTTAGTTTATAAAAAAAATCAAAAAATGGAATTAAGTTTGTCTCATACGCTTCATCTTTTTAATATCTTTTGTGAGTATGATGGAAAGGATAATTGTGCTCAAGTGCTAGAAGAAGAAATCTATAAAATGTTTGGCACTAAATATTTGAATGATGAGCATAATTGCAATATTGTTAGTATAAATTCCTTGAATATGTATGATGCTAATGATATGCAAAGCCACAAGCTTGGGAAAGCTACGTTTGATGAAGATGATATTTTTTGTCCCCCAAGTTTTGATGAGCAAATTTATTATGATGATAGCATGCCTCCTATTTATGATGATTATGTTGATGAAAGTGGTTTTGGAGAGGTCATGACTTTATTTTGTGATGAATCCACTATTCCGGAAGAGGTTTCAATTGATTATGAGAACAAAGTTGCTATCTATGATGATTATTGTGATGACTTGTATGCTATAAAGAATAATGATATCCATGAAACTTGTCATCATGATTTTAGTTTTCAATTGGATTATGCCTCACATGATAGTTATTTTGTTGAGTTTGCTCCCACTACTATTCATGAGAAGAAATTTGCTTATGTGGACAGTAATAAAAATTCTATGCTTGTGCATCATGAAAATAGTGCTTTATGTGATAGTTATATTGTTGAATTAATTCATGATGCTACTGAAAATTATTATGAGGGAGGGACATATGCTTGTAGGAATTGCAATAATATCAAGTTTCCTCTCTATGTGCTTAAAGTTTTAAAGTTATGCTTGTTTTGCCCTCCTATGCTAGTTTATTATTGTTTCCGTAAGTTGTTTGCTCACAAATTCTCTATGCATAGGAAGTGGGTTAGACTTAAATGTGCTATTTATATTCTTCATGATGCTCTCTTTATGTTTCAATTCTTATCCTTTATGTGAGCATCATTGAAATCATCATGCCTAGCTAGGGGCATTAAACGATAGCGCTTGTTGGGAGGCAACCCAACTTTATTTTTGTTCCTTGCTTTTTGTTCATGTTTAGTAATAAATAATTCATTTAGCCTCTGTTTAGATGTGGTTTTATACTTTTAATTAGTGTTTGTGCCAAGTAGAACCTTTGGGAAGACTTGGGGAAAGTCTTGTTGATCATGTTGTCAAAAACAGAAACTTTAGCGCTCACGAGAATTGCTGCCATTTTTATTTGGAGAGTGTTATTTAGTTAATTCTTTTTGAAGATGATTAATAGATAAATTCCTTAGGTCCAGCAATTTATTTCAGAATTTTATGAGTTCCAGAAGTATACGTTTGATCCAGATTACTACAGACTGTTCTGTTTTTGACAGATTTTGTTTTCTATGTGTTGTTTACTTATTTTGATGAATCTATGACTAGTAAAAGAGTTTATAAACCATATATAAGTTGGAATACAGTAGGTTTAATACCAATATAAATAAAGAATGAGTTCATTACAGTACCTTGAAGTGGTGATTTACTTTCTTGTACTAACGGAGCTTACGAGTTTTCTGTTAAGTTTTGTGTTGTGAAGTTTTCAAGTTTTGGGTAAGGATTCGATGGACTATGGAATAAGGAGTGGAAAGTGCCTAAGCTTGGGATGCACAAGGCACCCCAAGGTAATATTCAAGGATAGCCAAGAGCCTAAGCTTGGGGATGCCCCGAAAGGCATCCCCTCTTTCGTCTTCGTTCATCGGTAACTTTACTTGGAGCTATATTTTTATTCGCCACATGAGATGTGTTTTGCTTGGAGTGTCAATTTATTTTGTTAGGATTTGCTTTCTGTTATTTAGAATAATGTTTTGCATCTTTTATTTCAATAAAAGTGGCATTGATAGCCTTTACTATGCCTATGTTACAAGTATACATGTTGCTGTTTGAAAACAGAAAGTTTACTGCTGTTGCAATAAGTCCCTAGAAAAGTCAGAATGTGATAAAAATATTGAAACCTTTTGCATATTAAGCTCTGATAAATTTACTATAGTGGGAATTTTCTTTTATAATTTTTGGAGCTAGGGAAGTATGGATGTTGCTGCATTCTTTACAGACTGTCCTGTTTAGGAAGATTGATGTTATGTTTGCATTGTTTGCATATGTTTGCTTCTTTAATGATTCTATTTGAGGATAGGACTATTAAATATGCAGAGGCATTTAGTATGCAATGTTCAATAATAATTTTAGTGATTTGCTACAGTAGAGTATGATAAGGTTTTTGCAATGGTTTATACCAACTTATCTCACGAGTCCTTGTTGAGTTTTGTGTGGATGAAGTTTTTGAGTTTTAGGGAGACCGTGATATGAGAGGAATTAAGGAGAAACAAAAGCTCAAGCTTGGGGATGCCCAAGGCATCCCGAGATAATATTTCAAAAAGTCTCAAGCGTCTAAGCTTGGGGATGCCCCGGTTGGCATCCCACCTTTCTTCTTCAACAACTATCGGTTAGTTTCGGTTGATCCTAAGTTTTTCCTTCTTCACATGATGTTTGCTATTCTTAGAATGTAATTTTATTTTGCTTTGCTTGCTGTTTGAATAGAATACCAAGATCTGAAATTATTAAATGTTAGAGAGTCTTCACATAGTTACATAATTATTCGACTACTCATTGATCTTCACTTATACCTTTTAGAGCATGGTGGTAGTTTTATTTTGAAGAAATAGATGAACTCTCATGCTTCACTTAGATTATTTTGAGAGTCTTAAATAGCATGGTAATTTACTTAAAATCCTAATATGCTAGGTATTCAAGAATAATAAAATTCTCTTATGAGTGTGTTGAATACTAAGAGAAGTTTGATGCTTGATGATAGTTTTGAGATATGGAGGTAATAATATCAAAGTCGTGCTAGTTGAGTAGTTGTGAAATTGAGAAATGCTTGTGTTGAAGTTTGCAAGTCCTGTAGCATGCACGTATGGTAAATGTTGTGTAACAAATTTGAAACATGAGGTGTTATTTGATTGTCCTCCTTATGAGTGGCGGTCGGGGATGAGTGATGGTCTTTTCCTACCAATCTATTCCCCTAGGAGCATGCGCGTAGTGCCGAGGTTTTTGATGACTTGTAGATTTTTGCAATAAGTATATGAGTTCTTTATGACTAATGTTGAGTCCATGGATTATACGCACTCTCACCCTTCCATCATTGCTAACCTCTTCGGTACCGTGCATTGCCCTTTCTCACCTTGAGAGTTGGTGCAAACTTCGCCGGTGCATCCAAATCCCGTGATATGATACGCTCTGTCACACACAAACCTCCTTATATCTTCCTCAAAAAAGCCACCATACCTACCTATTATGTCATTTCCATAGCCATTCCGAGATATATTGCCATGCAACTTTCCACCATACCGTTCTTCATGACACATCCATCATTGTCATATTGCTTAGCATGATCATGTAGTTGACATAGTATTTGTGGCAAAGCCACCGTTCATAATTCTTTCATACATGTCACTCTTGATTCATTGCATATCCCGGTACACCACCGGAGGCATTCATATAGAGTCATACCTTGTTCTAGTATCGAGTTGTAATCATTGAGTTGTAAATAAATAGAAGTGTGATGATCATCATTCAATAGAGCATTGTCCCAAAAAAAGAGAAAGGCCAAAAGAAAAAAAAAAGAAGGCCCAAAAAAATTAAAAAAATAAAAAATAATAAAAAAGGGGGCAATGCTACTATCCTTTTTTCCACACTTGTGCTTCAAAGTAGCACCATGATATAGCGAGTCTCATATATTGTGCTTCAAAGTAGCACCATGTTCTTCATATAGAGAGTCTCTTGAGTTATCACTTTCATATACTAGTGGGAATTTTCATTATAGAACTTGGCTTGTATATTCCAACAATGGGCCTCCTCAAGTGCCCTAGGTCTTCGTAAGCAAGCAAGTTGGATGCACACCCACTAGTTTCCTTTGTTGAGCTTTCATACATTTATAGCTAGTGCATCCGTTGCATGGCAATCCCTACTCCTTGCATTAACATCAATCGGTGGGCATCTCCATAGCCCATTGATTAGCCTCGTTGATGTGAGACTTTCTCCTTTTTTGTCTTCTCCACATAACCCCCTCATTATTCTATTCCACCCATGATGCTATATCCATGGCTCGCGCTCATGTATTGCGTGAAAGTTTATAGGTTTGAGATTACTAAAGTATGTAATAATTGCTTGGCTTGTCATCGGGGTTGTGCATGACGAGAGCATTCTTGTGTGACGAAAATGAAGCATGACTAAACTATATGATTTTGTAGGGATGGACTTTCTTTGGCCATGTTATTTTGAGAAGACATAATTGCTTAGTTAGTATGCTTAAAGTATTATTATTTTTATGCCAATATGAACTTTTGTCTTGAATCTTTTGGATCTGAATATTCATATAACAAGTAAGAAGAATTACATTGAAATTATGCCAACTAGCATTCCACATAAAAAATTATCTTTTTTATCATTTACCTACTCGAGGACGAGCAGGAATTAAGCTTGGGGATGCTTGATACGTCTCCAACGTATCTATAATTTTTGATTGCTCCATGCTATATTATCTACTGTTTTGGGCAATATTGGGCTTTATTATCCACTTTTATATTACTTTCAGGACTAACCTATTAACCGGAGGCCCAACCCAGATTTGCTGTTTTTTGCCTATTTCAGTGTTTCGAAGAAAAGGAATATCAAACGGAGCCGAAACGGAACGAAATCAACTGGAGAAGTTATTTTTGGAAGGAAAGCCACCAGATAGACTTGGACTCTACGTCAGAAGACACGGGAGCTGGCCACGAGGGTGGGGGGCGCGCCCACCCCCCTAGGGCGCGCCCCCGAAGCTCCACCGACGTACCCCTTGCACCCATATATACCTACGTATCGTAAAACTTCCAGAACGGAGATTAGATTGGGAGTTCCGCCGCCAGAAGCCTCCGTAGCCACCGAAAACCAATCTAGACCCGTTCCGGCACCCTGCCGGAGGGGGCAATCCTTCTCCGGTGGCCATCTTCATTATCTCGGTGCTCTCCATGACGAGGAGGGAGTAGTTCTCCCTCGAGGCTGAGGGTATGTACCAGTAGCTATGTGTTTGATCTCTCTCTCTCTCCCTCTCTCTCTCGTGTTCTTGAGGTGATACGATCTTGATGTATCGCGAGCTTTGCTATTATATTTGGATCCTGTGATGTTTCTTCCCCCTCTACTCTCTTGTAATGAATTGAGTTTCCCCTTTGAAGTTATCTTATCGGATCGAGTCTTTAAAGATTTGAGAACACTTGATGTATGTCTTGCCGTGCGTATCTGTGGTGATAATGGGATACCACGTGATTCACTTGATGTATGTTTTGGTGATCAACTTGCGGGTTTCGTCCATGAACCTATGCATAGGGGTTGGCACACGTTTTCATCGTGATTCTCTGGTAGGAACTTTGGGGCACTCTTTGAGGTCCTTTGTGTTGGTTGAATAGATGAATCTAAGATTGTGTGATGCATATCGTATAATCATGCCCACGAATACTTGAGGTGACATTGGAGTATCTAGGTGACATTAGGGTTTTGGTTGATTTGTATCCAGGGCCGTCTCCAGGAATTCGGGGCCCCGGTGCGAAAAGCAAAATGAGGCCCCTAACATTAAAAAACATATAATATAACTCAAGCATAATCACATGATTATATAATTCAAATTTATGTTATTTCGTACAATGTTTAGGAAATTCTCAAGTATCAACACAAAATACCAAAACCAAGAAACTGACCTCATGCTCTATTTAAGAGTGTCATCTGTCTCGCGTTCATTGATATGTAATCTTCAATTATATCTTCATAATCAATCTTCTCCAACACATCATTTCCAAGTGCTAGTTTCTCCAAACCATTAAGTATTTCTCGTGTCATATTAGAATGTAAGTAGGACTTCAAGAACTTGATTTTAGAAAAGCTCCTTTCCGCGGATGCAACAATTACAGGAATTGTTAACCAAATACTTTCTTCTAGACCTAGGATGCATAATTGTTTCTGTTTATGAATCAAACAAAAATCATATCAACGAATTTGAACTGATGAGCTCCATGACTTATAGGCTTGTAACTTGGATAGATAGTTGGAATGGAAAAACATAGAACCTTGATTTAGGACTTGGAAGAGGAGCTATTGAAAATCTTGAATCTGTGACCGACAAAAATTGTTCCAAAACATATTACTATAGTAACTAGTAAACTGTTATACAAACTTGCAGCTCAGTTTATCGGAATTAGTTAGAGAAAAGGGCGGCACCAGTTGGCCTTCTGTTTGGCGGCACTACGGCAGTGTTGGCGGGCTTGGCGGCGGCCGGCGCTCGCAGCTAGCGTGTAGTTTCGCATCGGGCTGTCCCGTGGCTGCAAGGAGGTCACCGCCGAGCCGCCGATTCATCAGTCGAAGCGAAAAGGATGGGAAGCGAAGGGATTAGGGAATGAAACGGCAGAAGTCACGGAACATACATCGTTGCGGCTGTCGTTTCGTCTATCAATCGGATGGATCCGAGCGATGAGATTTTGTTTTGGTCGATAATCCAAGTTACTGCGTATGGCTTGAGTGGACCAAGCCCAAACGGGAGCGACAGAGGCAACATTGGCCCAAACCTGATTTTTTTCAGACTAATACGTACACATATGTAGACCCGAATTGGGGGCCCTGGATTTTGGGGGCCCTGTGCGAGCGCACAGCTCGCACAGGCCTCTCAATGGCCCTGTTTGTATCTTAAGGTGTTATTCTAGTACGGACTCTAGGGCTGTTTGTGACACTTATAGAAATAGCCCAACGAATTTGATTGGAAAGAATAACTTTGAGGTGGTTTCGTACCCTACCATAATCTCTTCGTTTGCTCTCCGCTATTAGTGACTTTGGAGTGACTCTTTATTGCATGTTGAGGGATAGTTATGTGATCCAATTATGTTATTATTATTGAGAGGACTTACACTAGTGAAAGTATGAACCCTAGGCCTTATTTCCACGCATTGCAATACCGTTTACGCTTACTTTTATCATTAGTTACCTTGCTGTTTTTATATTTTCAGATTACAAAAATTATTATCTACTATCCATATTGCACTTGTATTACCATCTCTTCGACGAACTAGTGCACCTATACAATTTACCATTGTATTGGGTGTGTTGATGACACAAGAGACTCTTTGTTATTTGGTTGTAGGGTTGCTTGAGAGAGACCATCTTCATCCTACACCTCCTACGGATTGATAAACCTTAGGTCATCCACTTGAGGGAAATTTGCTACTGTGCTACAAACCTCTGCACTTGGAGGCCCAACAACGTCTACAAGAAGAAATGTTGTGTAGTAGACATCACGAGCCGCCCCTCAGCCACGCCAGCCGCATCTCTACCCTCCACCGTCGACCGCTCGCCTCGCCTGCTGCGTGTTGCTTCCTGCTGCTATGTGCTGCTCTACCGCTGGTACGCTGCTGCGCCATACCCTCGACACCACCATGGACAAATGTGGCAGAAGGATTGTTAATAGAGTACGAGAAGGAGGTGACGAAGAAGGTGTGAAGAGGCAGGAGGTCTGGGGCGGTGTCACCTGGCTGTGGTGGAGGTGTTTATGCGAGAAGGTGCCGGAGTGGAAGAAGATGTCACAATTGGAAAGAATCGCAAACAAAATCATAACCCGAAGATCTCAGTTCAAAAAAATGCTAATATCGATGGAGGGGTGATTTCCTTCAATAGGTGAAAAACATACGAAATATTGGTTGTTATCAAGGAAAGGTAAAAGTCTAGGAAAGTTAGGATTTTTGAACTGATTTCTATGTAAATAGGGTTTTATTGTTTGGTAACGTGATATCAGTACCTGCCCATTTGTGACGTGTTTGATTAGGAAAGTTTGCAAATGTTAAGAAACTATTTATTGGGAGGAAAGTTGTGACGTGTCTGTTATTTGTTTTTTTAAAATAAATTTCACTAATAAGATAAATCGATTGATTTAGATAAGTTAGAAAAGTTAGATTAAAATGTATTATTTGTTTTGTGAAAATCTGTTATTTGTTTCCTAAAACAAATTGAACCTACAAAAGGAATCGATTGATTTGCATAATTTAAGAAAGTTAGATTAAAATGTATTATTTGTTTACTGAAAATCTGTTGTTTGTTTCTTAAGACAAATTGAACCAATAAAAGAAATAGATTGATTTGCATAATTTAAGAAAGTCAGGTCCGTGATTTGTTATACGTTAGGAAAGTTCTGGTTGTAATAAAGAGCGGAGAGAAAAATAAACTGATGGACCAGGGTGGGAGGGGGTGGTGGGAGAAAAGACGAAAAAAACCAGCGAAAATAAATCGCGAACCAGGGTGGGAGGGGTGGTGGGAGGAGAGACGAAAAAACTCACCAAAAATAAACCGCGGAGACGGTTCATCAACTCGTTCATTAGGAGTAAAGATGAGTCTATATGTGTTGGCATTTATGAGAAAAAAGATAGGCAGGACACAATTTAAAAAAAAGGCAGTCAGGACACAGATTCCGCAGTAGTAAAACAGATCAGTCCGGGGTCGTGGCCTCCACTCGGCATCTTCTTCCTCCCCCACATCGCACTTCCTCCCCTGCTAGATTCCTCCCTCCACCGACCGGCAAGGCTTCTCTCCTGCAGTTCCCTCGCCCAAGGTTGCACCAGAGAAGGCGAAAAACATCGCTGTTTGCGAGATCGTGGAGCGGTGAGTGGCCATCTTTCTTCAGTTTGTGTTCAGTAGCTGCGCTGTGAGTTTCAGATCTGTTTCTCTCCCCTAAGGTTAGATCAGCGACGGTTTCTTTCTTCTCTTCGCATTTGTTGACTTGGGACGGCAGCCTATGCGGTTCGTGGAGGTTTGATCTCATCCATGGTATCTCGGGTTATGTTACAGCGATGCTTACGGATCGGACTCTCACACCGAGCTCGCTGATTACAGAATACCGAGTGCTTTGGCATAGTGGCTGTAAGATTATTGCCGGATCACCGGTTCTCAGCGTGGTGGGTTGACGCGTTTGTTGGTTCCTGCAGGTAGAGAGAGATGGCCGAGACGGTGTTCGCTCCGTGTTTGGAAGGGATGAAGCACGTCAGGTCGGACAGCGGGGTCATGCTCGCCAAGCCCTTCCTTGATGTCTGCAAGCAAATCTTGCCTGTCCTGGGTAACTCCCTCTGCTCATATTTCCCACCTCTTTGTCATGCGTTGGAGTGCTAAACAGCACGAGGCTGGGATCAGTAGCCGAGTTGCTTTACTGATGAATTTCTGATTACCTACCGTGTTTAGTTCAGTAGTAGGCTGCAGCAGTGAACAACCTGAGTAAAATTAATGCACATAACATTGCCGAAACAAGTTGTTCCCCAGTTTGAGACTAGCATCGTCAGTGGACAATTGTTTGTACTGCTCTTGAGATTTGTAGTTCTAAATAAGTACTTTGTTCGTAAATGTAAGCCTTTTTTCTGAATCGAATGTCTGTAGACACGTTTTAGTGTGTTTGCTCACTCATTTCAGTTCTATGTAGTCCATATTGAAATATCCAAAACATCTTATATTTGTGAACGGAGGGAGTAACAAATAGTTATATCAGGGCCTTTGGCATAGGGAGATGACTTTCTTGGTTTATGCTTTTGCCCTTATTGATTTCACTGGGAGCTTAGTACTGCTGTGACTTATTAGTTGCTGCATCATTGAGCTTTCAAACTTCTTTTTTTATTGCTGGAAAGAGCTTTCAAACTATCATCAACCTTTTTGCGAAAGTTGTGTTTTGTGTGTGCTGGGCTGCTCTAAATTGTTTAATGTACATTAGTCCTCCAAATAACTGATTTGGTACACCTGTCACTTGAGCAGAATTGATTTGTGACCTGTGAGAGAACAAGTTAGGTTTGTCGTGGTCCAGTAAAGCTGTCTTTCTTATTCTCAAAGTTTTCATTGTATGCTGGTAAATCTTAAAGTCGTATAGTACCAGTCTGTGCTGTGCTTTTGTAAGTCAAAGCAAGTCCCTAAATGAAAACTTTTGTGTTGGCCCAAACTGCACAGGCCTACATCAAATATCTTCTATTCTAACAAGTGTGGCTAACTTTTTGTTTTGGTCGAGTCTTAGTGGTATTTCTTAAACAAGAAATTCCTTCAGAGTGTTACTTATTTTCCATTTGTTGTTCTCTGCTTTTAAACACCAGATAAATTTGGTGCTGCTATGGCAATTGTGAAGAGTGATATTGGAGGTAATATCACGGTAAGGATCCTATCTTCAAAACATGTGAACGAGAATTTACATTTCATGTTACTAAGTATTGATGTTGGCATGTTGTTTATGTGATAAACATATCTGCCTCAGATTACTATTTCTTTTCCTGACGACTGACCTCATTTTCTCCTGTCAGAGGTTGGAGAACAAGTACTCTTCAGACCCGACAAAATATGAGCACTTGTACACCATGGTCCAAGAAGAAGTTGAAAAGAAGACCGCAAAAGGTTCATCAAGCTGCACAAATGGACTTCTATGGCTCACGAGGTTCTTCAATTTCTCTTGCGTAATTTGCCTCTTCTACTGCAGCTTAATCGAGATTCCCATTGGTGTACTTGTGTTTACTCATATTTTTTGCTTTCAGGGCTATGGACTTCCTTGTTGAACTGTTCCGTAATCTGCTTGACCATCCAGACTGGACTATGAGTCAAGCATGTACTGATTCATACACAAAAACTCTGAAGAAATGGCATGGCTGGCTCGCCAGCTCCAGTTTTACGGTATAATATTCCACATTTTGAGTCACATAATCAGCACATACATGGTGTCATCATGAACTAAGCAATTATAGTGCTATTCAATAGCTATTGCTGAAGCACTTCTTATCAGAGGATGGATTATATAACTCTGCATTTAGTGTCCGAATAAATATTTCATCATCATAGATGCATAAAGTAAAGGGACGACTAGTGTTATCCAATTGAAGGCACCATAGATGAATAAACCTTGGCTACTCTTTGTATTTAAGTTACTGGCCATGTTTCAACTGAAGGCACTGTGGATGCATAAAACATTGGCTATTCTTTGACTCTTTCTACATTAAGCTGATGGCCATATTTTAATGGAAGGCGCCATAGATGAATAAACAGGGGGTATTTTCTGTTTACTAAGTTGCCAACCCTTTTTTGTCCATTGAGTGAACAAAATTTAGTCACTGATGAAGTTCTCTTTATCTCCTTTAATACTATTATATGGGAATCGGTGTCTGTTCATTGAGGCCTCCAACATCTGTTTCCAACATTATTACAGATTCCATTTAAAAACTGAAACACAATGAAGCCCCTTATCAAACCAACTTAACTACCTCCTAAAAATCTCTAATGCATGGCATGTCACAAAGAAGCATGACTAGGCGAATTGTGAAGCCAATTGACTAGTCTATTGAAATGGTACTGATGGTGGTTATGTAGGTCTGTCACGATAGTTCAGGGTAAGCGTAGGCGGAACTCGGATTAGCAAACAGACGTAGTCAGCTGATAGCTTTGGCTTAACATGATCGGTCATACATTTTTATTTGTATCACAAAGCACACAGGTATTTAGCTGGCTTAGTGATCATAGAGAACAATACATCACTTCCATTATTAACTTAAGAAGAGCTTTGCTTTGTTGGAGTTTTCTCAGAAGTTTTTTGTGTTAGAAAAATGCGACATGAATACTTGACTAGTTTGCCTATTGACTAGTCTGTTGAAATGGTACTTCTGCTATCCTATTGTTAGATTTCCTGACGAAACTGGGGCAACATGGCTGTTATTTGTTATCATGTCTATACATATTGGTTACCTTGCCTTCCCCTTGTGTTTTTTCTTTGATGAATCACTCGTATGAGGACATTGCAGGTGGCTATGAAGCTTGCTCCTAACAAAGATAAATTTATGGAGGTAATTAGTGGAACGGGTGACATCAAAGCAGACATTGAGAAATTCTGCACCACCTTTTATCCCTTTCTTAAGGAGAATCATGACTTCCTGGTATGGCCTTCATTCATCTGAAGACGGTATTATTATCTATATTGTTTGCCTTTAATGACAATCTTCCACCACGTCTACACTTCTTGCAGGCCAGTGTTGGACTCGATGACATGAAGGCTTCTTGATGCAATACACATCGATAATCATCACAGAATATCAAGTCTTGCTATTTTCTCAAATTTTATTGTGGCATACTGATCTTCAGAAAATTATAGACGAATAATAAGTCTGTCAAAATGTGTGGGTGTTCATGACCCATAGCTACTTACATACAGAATGAAATGAATGGATGCATGGTATCAAAATTAACTTGTGAAGTCACTTGGTTGTCAGCCAAGTCAACCATTTTACCTGTTGATGTAACTGAGGAGAATGCAGAGGATGCAGATATGTGGTGGTCTTGTCATTACGCTTATAAACTGTTGTACAAGTGGTGAGACTAAGATACAAATTAAGAGTATGTTTTTTATGCAACTTTTAAAGCAGTGTGAATTAGTAAACATGAAAATTCTAGCCTGTTTTGAGCACATTAGGGCAACCGAATTAATTATGGACCTTGTGCCGCTGCCTCCTTCAAAAAAGATGCCGGCGGTCCACCTTGTGTCGGGCCATGGGGGCGTGGTAGACCCTTGCTGCGGGAGGGGTATGTTTTTAGATGTTTCCTTTGCTTTTGTTAGGGTTTGTGAAATAAGGTTCTCTCTGCCTAGCCCCCATTCCAATGGTGCATCGTCGGAGGGCGTGTGAAGATAAAATAAGGTTTTCCCCGCCTAACCTGTTTCAATGGTGGTCTAAAATCATCAGAGGGTGTGTGGAACTGTCTTCGATGGATCTTGCAGAATTAGCTCGGTTGATATCTTTGATGGATCTACTCGGATACGATCGGCGTTCGTGTGCGGTGGTCCTCCAAGGGTTTTGCCTAGTTCATGTCTTGAGGCTGGATCCTCCCCATCTATGTGTTTTCGTCGTTGTTCTCGTTATCGGCAGTTGTTGTTTTGGTACATTGGTCCTCTACTGGCTTAGCATGATAACTATCCGGGTGTCTATCTACTACAACACTCGTCAGAAGATGACGGGGTTCACTGCTTATAGTCATCGGTGATCTTTGGATCTAAATGTAATTTTCATTATTTTTAGTATTCGTTATACTATCATGATTCAAAATGAATAGATCAAAAGTTTTCCAAAAAGAAAATCTACACCGCCTCACTTTTGGAGGTCATTTGTTAGCAGCTGTGGCAAAAAATGGTTTCCCAAACAAATTATTCTCTAGCGAGAAGAACAATCCATAGCATTTGCAATCAATCATTCATCAAAATACATAGTTGATGTCCACAAAGACACTAGTCATTTGGATATTTACACCTACATTACAATCATAAACTGGAATGCACTGACACGTGCAAAGCTAAAGGCTTACATCAACTGTTGAATATGCGCATTGAACATCATTGTGGATACTGTGATGACGAACAAGGAGAATTATTTGCTTCACTTGTGTAAAACACTTCTTGGTTGCACTTTGAGCTTCTTCTGTGGCCGAGTCTGCAGGCATTTGGCACAGATCAGTTAAATGAGCACCAGCATATGAGTAGTAGAGTAGGCCTCACAAAGACAGTCATGGGAACTAACCTTCGGCTTCAGCAAAGCTTCGTAGTCTATTCTACTCTTCCATGTGCTCTTCCGTAGCTTGATTGGTCGATTTCCAACATATTTACCTGGTTAGCAGTACATAAGTTTGACTGCAGTACAAGGACAAATTTAGTAAATAAAAGGCTACCTAATACAACATATTTACCGTTCATGTCTTTCAGTGCTGCTGCAAGATCCGATGCATTGGCAAAACTAACGAACCCGTAGCCTTTAGTTTTACCGGTAGACTTATCCCGTATAACCTGATGCATCATGTGTTCATAATCAGATCACTACAAATAAAGAGATAGAATAGATGTCATAGGTAGAAGAGGCAAGACTCACCTTAGCCATGTTGAAGGATGGATATTTTGAAAAAGTCTTGGTCAGAACATCATCATTCACTTCATTTCCAAGATCACCACAAAACAAACGGAAGTCATCTGTCCACGGGAGGGAAGTGAGAATTGCAAATATGAAAGGCACAGAAATACTCATACAATGGAAAGCAATCAAATGACACAACTACTAATAACCAGTACAAGCAGAAGACGAGACACCTGCACTGACACAGCAAATACAAATCCTAAGTTGCATTTGAAAACATCACAACCACCAATAATAAGGTAATTAACTTTAATTTGTTTAAAGTATGTCAACTTCAAATCAAATACAGTATTAAAATTTATAGCCCTTGACACTAGAGGTGATCCTAAGAGATATGGTCAGCGAGGCTTAGAGGCGTTAACTGAGATAAAAAGGTGATCTATCTACCATAGTGGCTAGATTGTGGGTGTTAGGGATGAAGACGCTCTAAGAAACTGATAATTTGATATAATTTCATCCGAACAGAAATTTTTTGTCTTGCCAAATACCAACCATGATTAAAGTGAATTATCATGCTTGATTTTATGCTCATTGAAAAATCATAAACAAATGCCGGTCAATCTGCCAGAGCTGAGATATATTTAAATATTTTAACTATGTTAGCTTATACAGATTACAAACAGATGGGTGCAATAAGAGCAAGGAAGCTGGCTCTTTGTTTTTTTAGCCTTCTCAAATAACCATAACAAATAATCACAGAGAATTGTTCAAAATATGTATAAAGGTTAATTCAAAATATTTATATCACATTTTCCACAATTGTCCATGTAAATAGCAAATTGCAAATGTATCCACAAGAGATCAATTTAGCCTTTAACGCACAATAGAACAATTTATGTAAGGATAGAGATAATTGCAAAATGTTTACTATATCATCAGCAAGCCCACCTAGATCCAATGTGAAAGCATCAACTCTTTAGCCTGCCTTTAACAAAAAAATGAAACAACAATTTATCTTAGAAGAAGAACAGCACATAGAACATTAATCTTGTCCGGGAGAGGGAAGGTGCTTTGGCTGTTTGTTAGCTTCATTGCTAAGAGAGACAAGTGACAAAAATATTGCATTACCATGTTTTACATTCTAATATAGATCATAGAAGTGCAACATTTGGTAAAATGCCCTATAAAATACGACTGAGAGCTTACTTTCAGGCCAGTCAGCTAACGTCGGATCCTCCCAGCATTGCCCAGCTGCCTTTCGAGGGACTGCCTTTTTGTTTGCTTCAACTTTCTTGTCTTTGTCATTATCTGCAATAGCAGCCTTCACAGTGGCGAGAGCCTCAGGGCTGATTATCTGCGAGTCTCTCTGGAACAGTTGTTGTGCCTGTATAATAATATCATAATTGGCTACTTATTAGTACTCAATAGGAGACTTGGTACTTACTACCAGTTCAATAACATAAAGATCATTTTCACTAACCTATCTACGAAAGAACCCTCTAATGTTAATAACATATAACCTCCTAATGCTCGGTTGGAAATAACTCATCACTTAGCATCCTTGTCTTTGCATAGCTTAAACCATACTCCCTCCATGACTTAATATAAGACGTTTTTTGACACTAACATAGTGTCAAAGAAAAACTTATAGCACGCTAATAGCATATTTTCAGCGGCGGCGCTATTTTGTACAGCGCCCTATTTCTTTTCTTGGCTAGCAATGAAGTAAGAAATACTAGTTCAGCTTTGGATGCGTTTTCGAACCTAAAAGGCGACCCAAGCCTCAGAAGCCGCACAGCGGCGTCCAGATCCTCTCCCACCACCGGATCTCCGACCACCTTAGCTCACTATGCCAACAAATTACAGGGAGGATCCGTCCATGGAGCAAATTACAAGGAGGAGCTCTGGAACAAATCACGCGAATGGGGAGTTATTACCTGCTGGACTTGGGGCATGGGGTAGACGGCGTTGTACGCCGGCGCCGGCTGCGCGGGGGCCACCGTCGGCCAGGTGGGGTACTGCGAAGTCTGGAGGTGGAAGGGCACGGGGAAGTACGACGGGGCCGCCGCCGCGGCGGTAGCAGGGTAGGGGAACTGCGCGGACACGGAGGCGGGCGAGATGGACTGCGTCGACATAATCTGGGGACTGGGGTGGAGAGGCCGCCGGACACGAAAGGGCTGGAAGGCTGGATCACGGTGTCCGCCTCAGGCGCGAGAATTCTGATCGTGCGCGGTTGCGGTGATTGAAACGGCACTCGGGGGGATTGCCTTGTGGAACCGGAAGAAGGTGAAGCCGAGGGGGGAACGATCAGGAACGCTCTCGAAGCGTCGCTTTTTTCAAGCGAAAGCTCTCGAAGGTTCTGCTTTTTTTCTGACTATATATAGTTCCATCCAGCATAATAAGGGAAACTCTAGCCTTCAGCCGGCGGATAACTCGCGAGCATCCGTCATCTCATACGTGCGACGCGTGTCCTGCGTCAGGCCCACTTAGCACTATCTCTACAACGATTGATTTTCTTCCTTTCCTTTTCGATTTCTCTCCCACGAACGGATAAGGAGGCAGCCAGCCATGAGAATCTATGTTGTCGACATGGGAATCGATGCCGTTACAGCATGGTCTAGCACGAGCGCCGCCGCGGTCGGCTGCCTCCACCATGAATGTCGGCCGCCGCCGATCTCCTCGCCGGATCTAGCCGCCCAAGCTCTTGTGGGCTGCAGTAACGCCCGCGAAGTCAATCGCCATGGTGTGCAAGCTCCTATGGCGGAGTGTTCGAAGGCGACGAGGCTTTGGAGGCGGTTTTGTTTTTGCAGCAAAGGGCATATTGAAGAGCACTGTTTCATAAAAAACTCAAATTATTTTTCTGCAACAAGGTCTTTGTTGCGATAAATTTCTGCAATAAGAGCTTTGTTGCAGGATTTTTCTGTAACAAGACCTCTGTTGCGGGAATTTCTTGCAACAAGAACTCGGTTGCAGAAATACCGCAACATCACTTTTGTTGCAAAGTGATGGTTGCTCACGTGGACACATCATACGGCTATTAGGGTGTCCATCCAATGGTCAGCGAGGCGGCGGATATTTTTTCATTATCCGTCGATCGACGCGTAGCACTGCCCGCATAATAATCGTCGGTTTACCAGATGTGGATGACTTTGCCACCCTAATAAATTCTGTATAATGGGACATCTTTAAAAAAATTTACAGGATCCTGCAAACTCTGGGTCGTTTCCGCCATATATACGGGATTTGTCACATTTTTTTGCCGGATCCACCTTTTCCTTGTGTGAAGGTCATTTTCGCTCGTTTTCGTTTCGGCTCCACTTCCCGCCGGTTCTTGGTGCCCCTGGCTGCCTTGCATCGTCCATTAGCTCTGCTGCCCCGCGCCGCATCTATTCCACCAAATTTGGAGGTCGGGGGTGCCCATTTGTGTCTGCGAGCGAGTGGCCATCGCCGACGCCACGGATCCGCCCCGGAGCTTTGCGTGCGGCCTTGTAGCCAGTGGATCTGGTTGTTTCCGGCACCGGTGAGCCCCGAAGTCGTTGGAGGGACAGTCGCGCATGCCAGAGGAAGGGGTTTCGAGCGGCTTTGCTTCAGCCGAAGGGGAAAGAAGAAAGGGGCGGTCGGCTTTGCTTCGGGGGAAGATATGTTCAATGCTCGCTGACTATTTTGAATAATTTTGACCGGGAGAAATTCATGGCCGGGCATTTTTTTAGATGGATCAGAGTTCATCGTCGTCGTCGGATGATGATTCGGACATACAGAGATGATCCTGGACGACGATGTCGACAACCTACTGTTGTTGCATCTCGTGGACAAATTTGAGAAGGGACCGAAGAGAAAGCGCTGCGGATCCATGGTTGACCGACCATGCATTCCCCATGATCGAGTTCTCGGTGACAAGATGCCCATGAAGGACTACTTCACGAAGGTGTCGACATATTCGGCTCACCTATTCCATAGGCTATATCGGATGCGTAGCTCCCTTTTCGTACGCATCGTTGAAGCTTGTGAGCAAAATTGCCATTTTTTCACTCGGCGTAGGAACGACGCCATTTTGGTTGGGTTTAGTGCATATCAAAAAATATCGACGGTGATGAGGGTGATTACATATGGTGTTTCCGCCGACTACGCAGATGAATATCTTCGCATTGGAGAAGATACCCCCATCAAATGCATTCAGGTCTTTTCGAAGACAATGACCCGGTTTTTTTGGCTTATGAGCTCCAAACGAGGAAGACATAAAGAAGCTCATGGCGATGAACAAAGAAAGGGAATGACCGAGCATGCTAGGTAGTATTGATTGCATGCACTGAAGGTGGAAGAACTGCCTGATGGCTTGGGCAATACACCGTCCACAAACGTAAACACCATTGTGCTTGAAGTCGTGGCTTCACGTGATTTATAGATTTGGCATTGTTTCTTTGGTTTGTCAGGGTCCCTTAATGATATCAATGTCCTGCGGCAGATCTTATCTATTTTCTCAGCTAGCTAGTGGCGAAGCTCCGACTTGCAACTATACCATCAATGGTCATGACTATACAACTAGATCATAATAGCGCGCGTTGCCGCGCCCGTTCAACATTTTGACTATAGAATGTTTGGAGTCCGTGTAAATATATAGAGGACACAATATAATATAAGCCTATTTGGCCACAACTTTATTCATACACTGGTAAATTAATCCTCTATTTATTTTTGGACCGGCGAGAGTACTTGAAAAACATAGCTCTCTTTTCTAGAAAATAAAGTACTCCTAAAAGTCATACGTATTTCACAAGGAACGGCCATCAACAGGTTTCCAACATTTCGACCTGTGAAAGTACTTTGTATTTAAGCGTAAACAAGCAGGGATACAACAAAAGAAAGTTGTTCACACCTTATTTGAATAGCTTCTTTTGCGAAAGAGATTCCTTCCCATTCGGCATGCATGCTTACGCATTTGATTTGTCAATTGCAAAACCTGTCTCACACACACACACATAATGGATGCATAGCACACCGCATACTAAAAACAACATAATGGAAAAAACCAAAAAGAAAGGCTCTATGAACAACCGAGGTGAATAGGGACACAATACCAACCCGGTTTGAATATCTCTTAATCTTGAAGTGGCACACCCCCAAAATCATAAAGCAAATATATCATGCAGCAACTTTCCTGAAGTTTCCTCGGACAATCAACAGAAAAAGGAACGATCAGTAGTATGCAGTGGAGTAGACCGAGCAAGGGAAAAACAAAATCTCTTCAAGCAAGGAGGTACCTAGCAAAACAATCTATGTTTGGTAGTTTTATCACAAATCAGAGGAACACTAAGGACGTACGTTGATACAGCTCACTGGATGAGTGGGAAAGTATCTAGTGTTCCCAGACCTAGGGTGCTTCCTGTGCTCCGATGCGAAAAACATTTTTTAAAATGTTCAAAAAATTCTGAAAAAATGTAGCACATCGACGGAACATCGATGTCTCTTGTCACGAAATTTCAAATAAAAAACCGAAACATTGCTCGAGATACAAAAATGACAAATATGACATCAATGTGATAATGGGCCAAAACTAAAGCCCAACTTATATTATGTACAAAATTTTGTCATTTCTGTATCTCGAGCAATGTTTCAAATTTTGATTTGAAATTTTGTGACAAGAGACATCGATGTTCCGTCGATGTGCTGCATTTTTTTCAGAATTTTTTGAACATTTTTAAAATATTTTTCGAACATTTGGAGCACCGGGAGTACCCCAAAACTGGGAGCACTAGATACTTTTCCCCTGGATGAGTAGCATTCCCAAACTAATTGCACATTTGCACATGAGCACACAGCTCTCAGAAGCTACTGAATTTTGAATACAATAGACCGATAGCAAAGGAACTAATTGATAGACTGTAGCCAACTGAGATTGACCTAATGGCACGAACGACAATGCGAGGCAACGAAAAAAATGACAGAACTGAAACACTTACATGATAGGAGATCGGTTTTCTTGTTGCCGGGGAGAGCGCGCGGATGGAGAGCGATGCGGCCCCGATCATTCTGTAGGTTCACCTCCTAGAGCCGCATGATCCAGACTCCAGGGACGGTGAGAAAAAATAGGGGCGGCGGGAGGGGGATACAGAAGACAGCCGGCTGAGGCAGCCTCAACACGAAAAGGAGAAGGGCACGCATGAAACATTAGTCCACCATCACCACTACCGGCAAGAAAAGGAAACGAAAAGCTCGCACAATATAACGGCAACGCTCTGCCTTTCCCAGCAGACGTAGAGAGAAGAAAAGGCACGAGGCGGACATCGCATACACAGCCCACTTAACGCGTTTGTCGAATAGTCGGCCCAGTAAATGTAAGGAAACCCAGGTCAACCCACGGAGCAGCAGCCCAGATACGGCTGTCCAGTCATGCAGCGGGATTTGAGGCAGGAAGTAACGCCCAAATGATCACATACGTCTGTACATGTGATCCGATGGCCGAGGAGCTCAAATCTTTGAGAGGGCTCGTAGGTGGCCCTTCAATGTCAACATTTGTGGAGACCATCAGTGACCCCAAACCCAAGAAACACAAAAGATTTTCCGAAGCACAAGAAGCTTGCCGAAAGGATATTGAGAGGGCATTTGGTGTGTTGCAATCTCAGTTTGCCATTGTTTGATGTTTCACTCGATTATGGGATAAAAAATCCTTCACAAACGTCATGGCTGCTTGTGTAACTTTACACAAACATGATCATCGAGGATGAGAGAGATTTGGACTTAGAGTTTTACTATGACAATGTTGGTAGTCGTGTGCTACTTGTGTTAGGCGTTGGGATTCCCTGAAGAGAAAGGGTGAAGTAGTGTAGTAGCAAAAAATATTTTCCTTAGTTAAGAACCAAGGTTTATCGAACCAATAAGAGACACCACACAAATAGGATAAACGGTACATGCACACACGCAAAGCAAATGCTTGCACCCAACACAGGCAAGAGGGTTGTCAATCCCCTTGTTCTCTCCAATTGGAAGGATTAAATCTGATAGAGGTAGATATATAAAATAAAATATAATATAAACAAAGTCAAAACAGCGAGCAAATTTAGGGTTTTAGTAAATATGGAAAATGGACCCAAGGGCCATAGGTCCACTAGAGGCATCTCTCTCATGAGCATAACAATGGTTGGTAAACAAATTACTATTGGAAAATTGATAAAATAGCACATAGTTACGATGATTCTTCATGGCATGATCAATACATATGAATTATGTCCGTGATAAGTAGACCGTTAAACCAACTGACTCCTACTACTATTACTCCACCCCTCAACTGCTATCTAGCATGTATCTTAAGGTATTAAGTTCAAAACAAACAGAGTAATGCTTGGAGATGATGACATAATGTAGACAAAGCAAGATCTCTACTCCTATAAAAAACGAGTTGGTGATGATGGTGTGCTTGCCATCCATCGTTTTTGACCATCAGATCTTTATCCGACACATGGGAGTCCCGGTCCATCCATCCCTAGTTCCCCACCTCATCCAACCGAAACAGCCAAGGCATTCAATCCTTCTCGAAAAGGGGAGAAAACAATGGAACCGAAGACCAGCAGGTGGCCGCTGTCACTCAGGCCATGTCGATGCCTGCCGCTCCCAACATCTCTCCTCTCCTGACTCCTCTCTGTCGTAGGAGCCCCACCTCCACCTCCAACTCTCCATCCCTCTCCTCCCCATTGTATCTTACCCATTGTTGAGGAAATCATTAACTGGTAGCTGCTCGGTTGGCTAGCGAGTAGGGGATTAATCGGCTAATCGGCAAGTTAATCGGCCATCTAATCAATTAATTGGACGATTTTTCGGTTTATCGGCTACTCGGTGACCCTATGAGTAGGGATTAATCGGCAAGTTAACTGGTTAATCGGATGAATTCTTGAACATGGATCTTACCCCGTACCTCATCTCCCCCGGCAGGATGCCGACGCAGCTCGTCCCCAAGTCTGTGACACCTCTTTTGCCCCCTTCTCAGATATACCAAACCCTCCACCAACCACCTCCCTTCCTCCCCTACCTCATCCTCTCCGACGCTGATGTCAGCAAGGACGCCACTGGTGTCACCCCCCTGCACCCCCAATTCCGCGATGCCTCTCATGGAGCAGCCCGCTGCACACTTGCTCCTGATACGTCTCCAACGTATCTATAATTTTTTATTGTTCCATGCTATTATATATATATATATATATATATATATATATTCTATTTTGGATGTTTTATATGCATTAATATGCTATTTTATATTATTTTTGGGACTAACCTATTAACCTAGATCCTGGTGTCAGTTTATGTTTTTCCTTGTTTTTGACTTTTACAGAAAAGGAATATCAAACGGAGTCCAAACGGAATAAAAATTTACGATGATTTTTCTTGGACCAGAAGACATCCACGTAACTTGGAGAGAGGGCCAGAAGAGTCCCGAGGAGGCCATAAGCATCAGTGGCGCGCCCTAGGGGGGAGCCCTGAGGGCTTGTGGGCCCCTCGGGAGTCCTCCAACCCTAAAACCACTTCTATATATTCTCAAATATTCCCCAAACATCAGAAGCATCCACCAAATTACTTTTCCGCCGCCGCAAGCCTCTGTTCCCGTGAGATCCCATCTTGGGGCCTTTTCCGGCACCCTGCCGGAGGGGGATTCCATCACGGAGGACCGCTACATCAACCTTGTTGCCCTTCCGATGAAGCGTGAGTAGTTTACCACAGACCTATGGGTCCATAGCTAGTAGCTAGATGGCTTCTTCTCTCTCTCTCTTTGATCTTCAATACAATGTTCTCCTCGATGTTCTTAGAGTTCTATCCAATGTAATACTCATTTGTGGTGTTTTTGTTGAGATCCGATGAATTGTGTGTGATCAGATTATCTATGAATATTATTTGAGTCTTCTTTGAACTCTTTTATGCATGATTAAGATATCTTTATATTTCTCTTCGAACTATTGGTTTAGTTTGGCCAACTAGATTGGTTTTTCTTGCAATGAGAGAGGTGCTTAGTTTTGGGTTCAATCTTGTGGTGTCCTCACCCAGTGACATAGTAGGGTGAAAGTGCAACTATCCCTGGGTGGTTTTGGTAATTCCTAACAACATATAACTCATTGAGCTAATGCTACTTAAAGATAAACATTTCAGGAAAGCTCAATGATTGGCATGGCATGGATGAGAAAAGTGGATCCCTCAAAATTCTAAGGACAAAGAATTGGCTCAAGCTCAAAGCTCAGGACTCTACATCTTTTCATTTTAAGTGGTCCAAGATCACATTGAGTCCATAGGAAAAGCCAATACTATTAAGAGGGGACGAGGTGTTGCCTAATGGCTTTCTTGCTCAAAGTGCTTAGTGATATGCTCGAAAGTCCTCAACTACTTTCTCACATCCACATATGTCCCAAACCAAAAGTCAAACTCGGCCCCAACGAAACTTTCTATCCGGCGCCACCGAGTTCAGTTGACATAGCCACTGCCAGAAACCCTAGTCTTTTCGGTCTCACCGATAGGGATCTCGGTCTCACCGAGATGGGACTGTAATCTCTCTATTTTCCTTCGTAACGTTTCGGTCAAACCGAGATGAGCGATCGGTCCCACCGAGATTGCAATGCAAACTCTCTGTTTCCCTTTTGTAACGTTTTGGTCCAACCGAGATGAGCGAATTGGTCCCACCGAGTTTGCCTGACCAACTCTCTGTTAGTCCATTACCAAAATCGGTCTCACCGTGATTACGTTATGCCCTAACCCTAACAAAATCGGTCCCACCGAGTTGATCCCACCGAAAATCCTAACGTTCACATTTTGAACTAAATCGGTCCGACCGAGTTTCATGATTCGGTCCCACCGAGTTTGGTGATTTATGTGTAACAATTAGATTTTGTGTGGAGGCTATTTATACCCCTCCACCCACTCTTCATTCATGAAGAGAACCATCAGAACATGTCTATACTTCCAACATACATTTTCTGAGAGAGAACCACCTACACTTGTGTTGAGGTCAAGATATTCCACTCCAACCACATAAATCTTGATCTCTAGCCTTCCCCAAGTTGCTTTCCACTCAAATCATCTTTCCACCAAATCCAAATCCTGTGAGAGAGAGTTGAGTGTTGGGGAGACTATCATTTGAAGCACAAGAGCAAGGAGTTCATCATCAACACACCATTTGTTACCTCTTGGAGAGTGGTGTCTCCTAGATTGGCTAGGTGTCACTTGGGAGCCTCCGTCAAGATTGTGGAGTTGAACCAAGGAGTTTGTAAGGGCAAGGAGATCGCCTACTTCATGAAGATCTACCCGAGTGAGACAAGTCCTTCGTGGGCGACGTCCATGGTGGGATAGACAAGGTTGCTTCTTCGTGGACCCTTCGTGGGTGGAGCCCTCCGTGGACTCGCGCAACCGTTACCCTTCGTGGGTTGAAGTCTCCATCAACATGGATGTACGATAGCACCACCTATCTGAACCACGCCAAAAATCTCCATGCCTCCAATTGCGTTTGCACACTCCAAACTCCTCCCTTTACCTTCATATGCAATTGTTTTACTTTTCGTTGCTATACTCTTAGAATTGCATGTGTAGGTTGATTGCTTGACTTGTGCAAAGTTGCTAAAATCTGCCTAGAACTAAAATTGGGAAAATGCTAGATTTTTATTTGGTCAAGTAGTCTAATCACCCCCCTCTAGACATACTTTCGATCCTACAAGTGGTATCAGAGCTTTGGTCTCCATTTGCTTTGATTTCCATAGCTTTTGGTGGTCATAGCCTTGGTTTCACAACCTAGGAGAGTATGGCGTCTAGCGAGGGAAATTACCACCGTAGAGGTCCTTACTTTGATGGTACAAATTTTGCTAGTTGGAAGCATAAGATGAAAATGCATATTCTTGGACATAACCCTACCGTTTGGGCTATTGTGTGCATTGGCTTACAAGGTGAATTCTTCGATGGGAGAGAACCAAACCGTGAAGCTACCACGTAAGAGTTGAAGATGCTACAATACAATGCTCAAGCTTGTGATATTCTCTTCAACGGATTATGCCCCGAAGAATTCAACAAAATCAGCCGTCTTGAGAATGCAAAGGAAATTTGGGATACTTTAATTGATATGCACGAAGGTACCGAATCTGTCAAGGAATCCAAATTGGATGTGCTTCAAAGTCAGCTTGAAAAGTTCAAAATGAAGGATGGTGAAGGCGTCGCTGAAATGTACTCTAGGCTTGCTCTCATCACAAATGAGATTGCTGGCTTAGGAAGTGAAGAGATGACCGATAGATTCATCATCAAGAAGATCCTAAGAGCCTTGGATGGAAAATATGATACTGTGTGCACATTGATCCAAATGATGCCCAATTACAAAGATCTCAAGCCAACGGAAGTTATTGGAAGAATTGTTGCTCATGAGATGTCACTCAAGGATAAGGAAGAGCTTCACAACAAGTCAAGTGGTGCTTACAAAGCCTCGTGTGATGCTCCCACATCATCAAGTGAGAAGCAAACCTTCAATGAAGAATTGAGTCTAATGGTGAAGAACTTCAACAAGTTCTACAAGAGTAGAAGTAAGGAAAGAAGTTCCAAGTCAAGGTCCTACAGTGACAAAAGATCTTCTAGTCGTGGGTGTAATTGGTACAATTGTGCAAGACCCGGACACTACTCCAATGAATGTACGGCCCCCTACAAAAGAAGAGAAGATTCTCCCAAAAGAAGGAGTAGAAGAGAAGAATCACCATCAAGAGAGAGAAGGAGTAGAGATGATCGTTATGAACGAAGACCCTCTCAAAGAAGCAAGGTCTCAGAAAGAAAGGACAAGTCACCAAGGAGCTACACAAAAAGAAGACATCAAGCTCATGTTGGTGAATGGGTATCCGGTTCCGACTTCGACAGTCACTCTGAAAGAAGTTATCACTCCAACTCTGAATATACTCAAGATGAAGGTGTTGCCAGACTAGCACTTGTGACAACCAACTCCTATGACATATTTGACTCACCAAATGAAGGAATTGGGAGATGCTTCATGGCTAAAGGTCCAAAGGTAACACACCCCGAGTATGTTGATTTTAATAGTGATGAAGATGATTTGCTAGGAGATGATGATTTACTTGTTGACAACTCTAGTTATTAAAGAAGGAGATTGAGCGTCTAACTAAAGAACTAACCACTCTTAAGTTAGCTCATGAAACTACCTTGGAAGATCATCGAGAACTTTTAAAGACTCATGATAAACTATGCTTTGAAAAGCTCAACCTTGAGCAAGAACATGAGTTTTTAAAGGCAATCAATGATGATCTTCGCAAGAAAAGTTCTTCTTACATTGCCAATCATTTACTCTTGTCTACTTACATGCCACAAGTTAAATCTAGCAACAAGAACAAGAAAGATTCTTCATCTAGTAGTAACAACAATCATGCTAAATCCAATGTTGTTGCTTCTAGTAGCTCTCTTGATTCCACTAATGATTCTCTTAGCCAAGTTACACTTGAGCAAGAAAATAGCTTATTGAAGGGAATTATAGAGAAAGGTGTTTACAAGAGCCTTGCCGGAAGTAAGAAATTTGAGGAAATTGTACGCAAGCAAGGAAGACACTGGAAGAATCAAGGTGTTGGTTTTGAATGAAAGTTCAATGCCAATGGAGTTGAGTGGGAAGAAAATCAATACCCAAGACGAAGTTTGTTCCTCAACAAGAGAAGTATGATCCTACTTATTTCAAAGGAACACAAGCTCAAGATGATCTTCCACCACAAGACCACAAGCAAAAAGGCAAGGACAAGCTTCAAGAGGAGATTGATGCATTCGAGGAAGCACCCAAGGCCTTGGTCAAATGGATTCCCAAGACTACATCAAGTTCTACTTCAAGTACGACTACAACCCCAAGGATTCCCACCAAGATGGTGTGGATCCCGAAGAACAAGAACTAGAGAGTTCTTGAGGGTGACTCTGCCAACCTACTTCACTCTTATCATTTTGGCAAGGACAAGTGCAAACAACCTTCATATCTTGCACTAGTTCAAGGAGTCACAAACCCTCTTGTTGGTAAGACAAGGGACAAGGTAACCTAATGCTTCCATGGACATCATCTTGTGTACACATCACTCTATGTCTATGGATATCCTTGTTTGTTCCTTGTGGGACTAACCCATGTAGGTATTGAAAGTGCAACTCACTCCAAAGGATTGCTCCGAATGATCTACATCAACATTGAGCATCCACATCTTCAAAACCTACATGAAGTCATCATCGACAAAACCCAAGGTTAGTTGATCCCTCTTAGGGGGGATATCACATCTAGGGGGAGCTTTACTCTAATCAATTGAGTTAAAGCAACTCTAATGGTGTGAGTACAACAATGCTCTATGTAAAAGTGGTAACCCCACTTGTGCTTAAACGATGAGTATGACCTACGATCAAATGTTCTCATTTGACTCCTAAGTCAATATACTCATATATAGATGACCCAGTCATCGCAAATTGCTTGATAGATGCTAGAGTGATTGTGCATGCTTTGTCACATATTTCATTTGCCATCTTATTGTGTGAGCATGTTGGTTGCATATTTTACTCATTCGAGGACATCCATTTGTTGCCTTGATTGTTTGGCTTTTTCTCTTTTGCCAAATGGATGGACAAGAATGCCTAAGAACTCCCTCTAGCTATCTATGATTTTCTCGTCTCAAACTCTATTCATGCTACATCACAAAGTTTGATCAAGTCAGATTCGAACCACTCTGTGTGTGGAGCACTCGGAGTCCCTGATTCGTCGTAGACTTAAACTTCCAAAACCACTTTGTGCATTTCGGCATGACCGAGTCATCCATTTCGGTCACATCGAGATCACTTAGTTGATCTAAGTTTTCAATCTCGATGCAACCGATTAGAACCTTTCAGTCACACTGAGTTGCAGTAACTGCCTGCAGTTTTGCATCTTGGTGCCACCGCGTTGTTCCACTCGGTCACACCAACAGGGTCAGGTTATATATACCGATAGACCAAATTTTGGAAATTTTTCTGAAACCCTTCGCCCGCGCATAACCTACTTTGCCTTTTCGGGTCTCCGAATCATCTTCTCGCCGCCAGCGACCTCCCGCCGCTGGTCTCCACTGCCATCAACGGCAATCTGCTCCGCCGTTGCCGCTGTAGCGAACACTCGCCGCATTAGGGTAAGTGTTCGATCCTTTGTGTTGTCTTTTTCACTCTGATTCCTAGCACGAGGACAATGCCATGTTTCTTGCCACGATTGAGATTCATCCATCTAGCTAAAACTTCCTTAGGTCTAGATTGATTCAAAAAATTTAGGGTTAGCTCTTCGCAGAACTCATCTCGGACCGACCGAACTGTAGAAATCGGTCTCACCGATTCGGCCTTGGCCATGCACATGCGCTCTTCGGTCTGAATGAAATGCGCAAATCGGTGTGACCGAGTTCAGGATTCTGTGAAACCCTAGCAATCTCGGTGCCACCGAACTGTGACTCGGCCCTACCGAGTTCACTAGTTTAGGTTCCAAGTGTTGCTTCGGTATCACCGAGTTTGTCAATTCGGTAGCTCCGAGATCACTTCTGTAGAGAACTAAAACTAAACTTTTTGACTCAATTGTTTTGCAAAACTCCTATACTTTGTGATGCTCATCTACTCTACCTCATCTACAACCTATTCACAGGGTCTGCTGACAGTTTGCCTGCAAGATGTATGATCAAAGTGACAGCCAGAACAAATCTGAAGAACAGGTCCAGATGAGTGAGGGCACTAGTCCCTCTAGCTCTTCTGATGATGGAAGCAGGAGCACTCCAAGTAACTTGCCAAAGGCAGCTACCAGGACAAGGAATAATAAAACTTCTGATTCAGAGGATGAAGATTATGTGGCCGTTGAGGATGAGGCCACTTCAAGGAAAAAGGTGCTGAAAAAGGAGTATGGCTCAGCTGCCACAGTTAAGCCAGAGATGCATAAGAAGGCACCAACAAAGAGAGTTCCTATGTCTAAGGCTAGAGCATCCACTACTGAAACCTCCAAGCCAACTGAAGAGGCAGTTGGAGAAGGGAAGAAAAGGAAGGAAAGGGTTAAGAAGACCACTGCCAGAGTGCTTGGAAGATCATCAATAATGAGAGACTCAGATGAAGAGGAAGAGGATGCTGCACCAGCACCCAAAGCACAAAAGCTCATGGGAGATGCAATCGGATCAGGGTCTACTCCATCCAAGCCCAAAGCTGCTCCCAAGGCTACTGCTCCAGCTCAAAAGCCTAAACCCAAGAGAAGCACTAGAAACATTCCTGCTGAGGAGAAAAACAAGGCCCCAGTGCCTGAAGCTGCTGCTGAAGAAGAAGATGACTCAGTTGTGTTGAGGAAGCTGAAGCCCAAGATCCCTGACCACAATGATACACACCCTGTGGCAGAAAACATGAAAATCAGGAAGGATGCATGACTGAGGTTATGGAGACAGTTTGATCCATATGCTGTCAGGAGGAGGACTGCTGTGGACTACAGATTTCACACCAAGGAACAACAAGACTTTTATGAGACAATCCTGCTTGACAAGAAGCCCATTGTGTGTGACATGAGATGGGTTGACTGGGAGTACATCAAGGAGAATGAAGATCACTATCCAGGTGTATATGACCGCTTCAAGGCATGTGGAGTTGATACCTTTGTGGCCCAGAAACTCACCAAGTGGAACGATGAGCTGATCATGCAGTTTTACTCCATAGCCCACTTCTACCCAGATGGGAGGATAGTTTGGATGTCTGAGGGTACCAGGTACCAGTCCACAGTTGATGAATGTGCTAAGTTGATCAATGCCCCAGAAGAAAATGAGGATGACTTGGATATTTATGCTGAGAAGAAGAAAGACCACAACACAATGGCCAATATGTACAAAGAGATCCCAGATGCTGCTTTGGATACTCACAAGTTTGGATCTGTCAACTTCTTGTTGTCTGGTCTGCCTACTATAAATTGGATCCTCAGACACACATTGCTACCCAAGTCAGGTGATCACAAAATGATCAGAGGACATGCCATCAACTTGCTACATGTGTTTGATGTGCCTCAAAAATTCAAAGTCATGAGTCTGATTGTGGAGACAATCAGAAAGACAACAGCTGATCAGAAGAGGAGTTGTGGGTATGCCCCACAAATTCAGGAGCTCATCAACTCAAAGATGGGCACAGGCAAATATCTTTTGGATAAGGAGCACCTGCCCATCAACCCTGAATTTGAATACAACACTGTTGTCATGGATGAAAATGAACCATCTTCAGCTCAAGCACATGAGAAGAGAGAAAAAGCAAGAGCTGAGAAAGCTGCAAAGATGCCAAGTGTTGAGGAGGCATCTCAGGTTTTCCTGAAGAGCAAGCACAATCAACTTGGATATCTGATCCAATCCACCTTGAGGATTGAGAAGGGCTTGGCCACCCTGACTCAAAACCAGGAGAGCTTGGAGAGGATCGTTGAGCAGAAATTCTATGATCTTGATGTCAAAGTAATTGAGATACAGTCAGCAGCTGAGCAGCTTCAGGAGGAAGTGGAGGAGAAGAAGGGCAAGTCAACTACAGATTCTTTTGCTAGAGTGCCCCGAAGCCAGAGATCTGCTGCAGTGCCCGTGACAGATACTCGAGCTTCAGTGTCAGCACTAGCAGCCACAGCTCCAGTGCCACCTCCAGCAGCCACTCCATCAGCTCCAACTATTTCATCGGAAGGCTTCATCCTTGGAGTTCTGTCTACACCACCTCCCGAAGATCAAGCCTGAGAGTCGTTTAGCACTATGCATTTTTGAACTTTCTGGTAACCTGTTGCCAAAGGGGGAGAAAAATGTATAGATCATAGGCTTCGAGAGAGAGTGTTGTTCTTTTTATCTCTCTTGCTATTTTGGTTAAACTTCTTTATTTAGTGCTTGTGTGAGATAATTTATGTCCTTGTGAGATACTTGTTTATCATGTGTTTGATCATATGCTACCCTTAATGTTGGGGATCGTAGCAGAAATTTAAAATTTTCTACGCATCACCAAGATCAATCTATGGAGTAATCTAGCAACGAGGGGAAGGGGAGTGCATCTACATACCCTTGTAGATCGCTAAGCGGAAGCGTTGCAAGAACGCGGATGAAGGAGTCGTACTCGTAGCGATTCAGATCGCGGTTGATTCCGATCTAAGCGCCGAACAACGGCGCCTCCGTGTTCAACACATGTGCAGCCCAGTGACGTCTCCTACGCCTCGATCCAGCAAGGGGAGAAGGAGAGGTTGGGGAAGGCTCCGTCCAGTAGCAGCACGATGGCGTGGTGGTGGTGGAGGAGCGCGGGACTCCAGCAGGGCTTCGCCAAGCACTACGAGAGACGAGGAGGGAGAGAGGTAGGGCTGCGCCAACAGGGAAGAACTTCATGTGTTGGGCTGCCCCTTTGCCTCCACTATATATAGGGGGAGAGGGAGGGCTGCGCCCCCACCTAGGGTTTCCTCCCTAGGGGTGGCGGCAGCCCCAAAACCCATCTAGGGTTGCGGCCAAGGGGGAAGAGAGGGGGGCGCACCTAGGGTGGGCCTTAAGGCCCATCTGGACCTAGGGTTTGCCCCCTCCCACTCTCCCTTGCGCCTTGGGCCTTGGTGGGAGGCGCCCCAGCCCACCTAGGGGCTGGTCCCTTCCCACTATTGGCCCATGTAGGCCTCCGGGGCTGGTGGCCCCACCTGGTGGACCCCCGGACCCCTCCGGTGGTCCCGGTACACTACCGGTGATGCCCGGAACACTTCCGGTGGCCAAAACCATACTTCCTATATATCAATCTTTACCTCCGGACCATTCCGGAACTCCTCGTGACGTCCGGGATCTCATCCGGGACTCCGAACAACATTCGGTAACCGCGTACATACTTTCCCTATAACCCTAGCGTCATCGAACCTTAAGTGTGTAGACCCTACGGGTTCGGGAGTCATGCAAACATGGTCGAGACAACTCTCCGGTCAATAACCAACAGAGGGATCTGGATACCCATGTTGGCTCCCACATGCTCCACGATGATCTCATCGGATGAACCACGATGTCAAGGATTCAATCAATCCCGTATACAATTCCCTTTGTCTAGCGGTACGATACTTGCCCGAGATTCGATCGTCGGTATCCCGATACCTTGTCCAATCTCGTTACCGGCAAGTCTCTTTACTCGTTCCGTAACACATCATCCCGTGATCAACTCCTTGGTCACATTGTGCACATTATGATGATGTCCTACCGAGTGGGCCCAGAGATACCTCTCCGTTACACGGAGTGACAAATCTCAGTCTCGATTCGTGCCAACCCAACAGACACTTTCAGAGATACCTGTAGTGAACCTTTATAGCCACCCAGTTACGTTGTGACGTTTGGCACACCCAAAGCACTCCTACGGTATCCGGGAGTTGCACAATCTCATGGTGTAAGGAAATGATACTTAACATTAGAAAAGCTTTAGCATACGAACTACACGATCTTTGTGCTAGGCTTAGGATTGGGTCTTGTCCATTACATCATTCTCCTAATGATGTGATCCCGTTATCAACGAAATCCAATGTCCATGGTCAGGAAACTGTAACCATCTATTGATCAACGAGCTAGTCAACTAGAGGCTTACTAGGGACATGGTGTTGTCTATGTATCCACACATGTATCTGAGTTTCCTATCAATACAATTCTAGCATGGATAATAAATGATTATCATGAACAAGGAAATATAATAATAACCAATTTATTATTGCCTCTAGGGCATATTTCCAACAGTCTTCCACTTGCACTAGAGTCAATAATCTAGTTCACATCGCCATGTGATTAACACTCACAGGTCACATCGCCATGTGACCAACGTCCAAGAGTCTACTAGACTCAATGATCTAGTTCACATCACTGTGTGATAAACACTCAAAGAGTTCTGGGTGTGATCATCTTATGCTTGTGAGAGAGGTTGTAGTCAACGGGTCTTGCCATATTCAGATCCCTATGTATTTCGCAAAACTTTATATCATAGATGCCGCTACCACGTTCCACTTGGAGCTATTCCAAATTATTGCTCCATTATACGTATCCGGTATCTCTACTCAGAGCTATCCGGATAGGTGTTAAGCTTGCATCGACATAACTCTTTATGTCGAACTCTTTATCACCTCCATAACCGAGAAACATTTCCTTATTCCTCTAAGGATAATTTTGACTGCTATCTGGTGATCTACTCCTAGATCACCTTTGTACCCTCTTGCCAGACATGTGGCAGGGCACACATTAGGTGCGGTACTTCAGCATGGCATACCGTATAGAGCCTATGACAAGAGCATAGGGGACGACCTTCGTCCTTCTTCTTTCTTCTGCCGTGGTCAAGCTTTGAGTCTTACTCAACTTCACACCTTACAACTCAGGTAAGAACCCCTTCTTTGACTGATCTATTTTGAACTCCTTCAAAAACATGTCAAGGTGTGCATTCTTTGAAAGTATCATCAGACGTCTTGATCTATTTCTATAGATCTTGATGCCCAATATGTAAGCAGCTTTATCCAGGTCTTCCTTTGAAAATCACTCTTCAAACAACCGTTTATGCTTTCCAGAAATTCTACATCATTTCGAATCAACAATATGCCATCCACATATACTTATAAAAAATGTTGTAGTGCTCCCACTCACTTTCTTGTAAATACAAGTTTCTAGCAAACATTGTATAAACCTAAAAGCTTTGATCACTCCATCAAAGCATATATTCCGACTCCGAGATGCTTGCTCTAGTCCATAGAAGGATTGCTGGAGCCAGCATACCTTTTAGCATCCTTAGGATCGACAAAACCTTTTATTGTATCACATACAACTTTTTCTTACGAAAACTGGTAAGAAAACTTGCTTTGACATCCATCTGTTAGATTTCATAATCGAAAAATACAGCTAATGCTAACATGATTCCGACGGACTTAAGCATCGCTACGGGTGAGAAATTCTCATCTTAGTCAACTTCTTGAACTTGTGAAAAGACTCTTTCCCACAAGTCGAGCTTTATAGATGGTAACATCACCGCCCACGACCGTCTTCTTCTTAAAGATCCATTTATCTCAATGGCTTGCCGATCATCGGGCAAGTCCACCAAAGTCCATACTTTGTTCTGATACATGGATCCTATCTCGGATTTCATGGCTTCTAACTATTTATCGGAATACGTGCCCACCATCGCTTCTCCATAGCTCGTAGGTTCATTGTTGTCTAACAACATGGTATCTAAGACAGGATTACCGTACCACTCAGGAGTAGTACATATCCTTGTCGACCTACGAGGTTCGATAGCAACTTGATCCGAAGCTTCATGATCACTATCATTAACTTCTTATTCAACAGACGTAGGCGCCACAGAAAACATCTTTCTGTGTTGCATCACTCTCTGGTTGAAGTAAAGGTTCGACAACCTCATCAAGTTTTATCTTCCTCCCACTCAATTCTTTTGAGAGAAACTCCTTCTTGAGAAAGGACCCGTTCTTAGTGATAAACAATTTGCCCTTGGATCTAAGATAGAAGGTATACCCTATCGTCACCTTTGGGTATCCTATGAAGATGTGTTTGTCCACTTTGGGTTCGAGCTTCTCCGGCTGAAGCCTTAAGCATCACAGCCCCAAACATTAAGAAACAACAACTTTGGTTTCTTGCCAAACCAATGTTCATATGACGTCGTCTCAACAGACTTAGATGGTGTCCTATCTAAAGTGAATGCAGCTGTCTCTAACGCATAAACTCAAAATGAAAAAGGTAGATTGGTAAGAGACATCATAGATCGCACCATATCTCATAGGGTTCGATTACGACGTCCGGACACACCATTACCTTGTGGTGTTCCAGGTGGCTTCAACTGTGAAACAATTCCACAATGTCTTAAGTGATTGCCAAACTCATAACTCAGAAAATCCCCTTTTGATCTGATCGTAGGAACATGATCTAATTGTTATGATGATTCTTAACTTCACTCTGAAATCACTTGAACTTTTCAAATGTTTCAGACTTGTGCTTCATTAAGTAGATATACCTACATCTACCCAAATCGTCAGTGAAGATGAGAAAATAGCGATATCCACCGCACGCTTCAATTCTCATTGGATCACACGCATCAGCATGCATGATTTCCAACAAGTCACTTGCCCGTTTCATTGTGCCTGAAAACGGGGTCTTAGTCATCCTGCCCATGAGGCATGGCTCGCATGTGTCAAGTGATTCAAAATCAAGTGACTCCAAACATCCATCGACATGGAGTTTCTTCATGCATCTTACGCCAATATGACCTAAGCGGCAGTACCACGAGAAAGTGGTACTATCATTATTAACTCTACATATTTTGGCGTGAACATGTGTATTACCACGACCGAGATTCAATGAACCATTCACATAGGGTGCATGACCATGAAAGGTATCATTCATGTAAACAGAATAACCATTATTCTCTAACTTAAATGAATGACCGTATTGCAATGAACATGATCTAATCATATTCATGCTCAACGTAGACACCTGATAACATTTATCTAGGTTAAATACTAATCCCGAAGGCAGATGGAGCGTGCGATGGTGACCTTATCAACTTTGGAAACACTTCCAACACACATCCTCGCCTCGCCCTTAGCCAGTCTCCGTTTAGTGCGTAGCTTTTGCTTCAAGTCACCAATAATAGTAACTGAACCGGTATCCAATACCCAGGTGCTACCAAGAGTACTAGTGAGGTACACATTAATAACACGTATATACTTTGTTGAAGTTGCCAGCCTTCTTATCTACCATGCATTTGGGGTAATTCCGCTACCAGTGACCGTTCCCCTTACAATAGAAGCACTCAGTCTCGGGTTTGGGTTCAACCTTGGGTTCCTTCACTGGAGCGGCAACTGGTTTGCCATCCATGAAGTTTCCCTTCTAGCCCTTGCCCTTCTTGAAACCAGTGGTCTTTGTCAAACCATCAACACTTGATGCTCCTTCTTGATTTCTACCTTTTGCGGTCTTAAGCACTGCGAACAGCTCCGAGATCAATTCCATCCCTTGCATGTCATAGTTCATCATGAAGATCTAGTAGCTTAGTGATAGTGGCTAGAGAACTCTTATCAATCACTATCTTATCTGGAAGTTTAACTCCCACTTGATTTAAGTGATTGTAGCACCCAGACATTCTGAGCACATGCTCACTAGCTGAGCTATTCTCCTACATCTTGTTGGCAAAAGAACTTGTCAGAGGTCTCATACCTCTCAACACGGGCATGAGCCTGAAATCCCAATTTCAGCTCTTGGAACATCTCATATGTTCTATGGCGTTCAAAACGTCATTTGAATCCCAATTCTAAGCCGTAAAGTATGGTGCACTAAACTATCAAGTAGTCATCAGGATGTGTCTGTCAGGTGTTCACAACATCCACAGACGACGTTGTAGGGGTTTGCACATCGAGCGGTGCATCAAAGACGTAAGCCTTCTGTGTAGCAGTGAGGACACTCCTCGGACTACAGACCTAGTCCGCATCATTGCTTACAATATCTTTCAACTTAATCTTTCTCTAGGAACGTATTGAAATAGGGAGCTACAACATGAGCTATTTATCTACAACATATTTGCAAAGACAATTTAGACTATGTTCATGATAATTGAGTTCATCTAATCAAATTATTTAATGAACTCCCGCTCAGATAGACATCCCTCTAGTCATCTAAGTGAAACATGATCCGAATCGACTAGGCCGTGTCCGATCATCACGTGAGACGGACCAGTCATCAACGGTGAACATCTCATGTTGATCGTATCTTCTATACGACTCATGGTCGACCTTTCGGTCTTCCGTGTTCCGAGGCCATGTCTGTACATGCTAGGCTCGTCAAGTCAACCTAAGTGTTTCGCATGTGTTTCGAGGCCATGTCTGTACATGCTAGGCTCGTCAACACCCGTTGTATTCGAACGTTAGAATCTATCACGCCCGATCATCACGTGGTGCTTCGAAACAACGAACCTTCGCAATGGTGCACAGTTAGGGGGAACACTTTTCTTGAAATTTTAGTGAGGGATCATCTTATTTAAGCTACCGTCGCTCTAAGAAAATACGATGTAAAACATGATAAACATCACATGCAATCAAATACTGACATGATATGGCCAATATCATTTTGCTCCTTATGATCTCCATCTTTGGGGCTCCATGATCATCGTTGTCACCGGCATGACACCATGATCTCCATCATCGTGTCTTCTTGAAGTTGTCACGTCATCTATTACTTCTACTACTATGGCTAACGCTTTAGCAATAAAGTAAAGTAATTACATGACATTTATGTTGACACACATGTCATAAATAAATTAAGACAACTCCTATGGCTCCTGCCGGTTGTCATACTCATCGACATGCAAGTCGTGATTCCTATTACAAGAACATGATCAATCTCATACATCACATATGTCATTCATCACATCCTTTTGGCCATATCACATCACAAGGCATATGCTGCAAAAACAAGTTAGATGTCCTCTAATTGTTGTTGCAAGTTTTTACGTGGCTGCTATAGGTTTCTAGCAAGAACGTTTCTTACCTACGCCAAAACCACAACGTGATATGCCAACTTCTATTTACCTTCATAAGGACCCTTTTCATCGAATCCGATCCGACTAAAGTGGGAGAGACAGACACCCGCTAGCCACCTTATGCAACTAGTGCATGTCAGTCGGTGGAACCAGTCTCACGTAAGAGTACGTGTAAGGTCAGTCCGGGCCGCTTCATCCCATGATGCCGCCGAATCAAGATAAGACTAGTAACGACAAGTAAATTGACAATATTGACGCCCACAACTGCTTTGTGTTCTACTCGTGCATAGAAACTACGCATAAACCTGGCTCATGATGCCACTGTTGGGGATCGTAGCAGAAATTTAAAATTTTCTACGCATCACCAAGATCAATCTATGGAGTAATCTAGCAACGAGGGGAAGGGGAGTGCATCTACATACCCTTTTAGACCGCTAAGCGGAAGCGTTGCAAGAACGCGGATGAAGGAGTCGTACTCGTAGCGATTCAGATCGCGGTTGATTCCGATCTAAGCGCCGAACAACGGCGCCTCCGTGTTCAACACACGTGCAGCCCAGTGACGTCTCCTACGCCTCGATCCAGCAAGGGGAGAAGGAGAGGCTGGGGAAGGCTCCGTCCAGTAGCAGCACGATGGCGTGGTGGTGGTGGAGGAGCGCGGGACTCCAGCAGGGCTTCGCCAAGCACTACGAGAGACGAGGAGGGAGAGAGGTAGGGCTGCGCCAACAGGGAAGAACTTCATGTGTTGGGCTGCCCCTTTGCCTCCACTATATATAGGGGGAGAGGGAGGGCTGCGCCCCCACCTAGGGTTTCCTCCCTAGGGGTGGCGGCAGCCCCAAAACCCATCTAGGGTTGCGGCCAAGGGGGAAGAGAGGGGGGCGCACCTAGGGTGGGCCTTAAGGCCCATCTGGACCTAGGGTTTGCTCCCTCCCACTCTCCCTTGCGCCTTGGGCCTTGGTGGGAGGTGCCCCAGCCCACCTAGGGGCTGGTCCCTTCCCACTATTGGCCCATGTAGGCCTCCGGGGCTGGTGGCCCCACCTGGTGGACCCCCGGACCCCTCCGGTGGTCCCGGTACACTACCGGTGATGCCCGGAACACTTCCGGTGGCCAAAACCATACTTCCTATATATCAATCTTTACCTCCGGACCATTCCAGAACTCCTCGTGACGTCTGGGATCTCATCCGGGACTCCGAACAACATTCGATAACCGCGTACATACTTTCCCTATAACCCTAGCGTCATCAAACCTTAAGTGTGTAGACCCTACGGGTTCGGGAGTCATGCAGACATGGCCGAGACAACTCTCCGATCAATAACCAACAGCGGGATTTGGATACCCATGTTGGCTCCCACATGCTCCACGATGATCTCATCGGATGAACCACGATGTCAAGGATTCAATCAATCCCGTATACAATTCCCTTTGTCTAGCGGTACGATACTTGCCCGAGATTCGATCGTCAGTATCCCGATACCTTGTTCAATCTCATTACCGGCAAGTCTCTTTACTTGTTCCGTAACACATCATCCTGTGATCAACTCCTTGGTCACATTGTGCACATTATGATGATGTCCTACCGAGTGGGCCCAGAGACACCTCTCCGTTACACGGAGTGACAAATCCCAGTCTTGATTCGTGCCAACCCAACAGACACTTTCGAAGATACCTGTAGTGAACCTTTATAGCCACCCAGTTACGTTGTGATGTTTGGCACACCCAAAGCACTCCTACGGTATCCTGGAGTTGCACAATCTCATGGTCTAAGGAAATGATACTTGACATTAGAAAAGCTTTAGCATACAAACTACACGATCTTTGTGCTAGGCTTAGGATTGGGTCTTGTCCATTAGATCATTCTCCTAATGATGTGATCCCGTTATCAACGACATCCAATGTCCATGGTCAGGAAACTGTAACCATCTATTGATCAACGAGCTAGTCAACTAGAGGCTTACTAGGGACATGGTGTTGTCTATGTATCCACACATGTATCTGAGTTTCCTATCAATACAATTCTAGCATGGATAATAAACGATTATCATGAACAAGGAAATATAATAATAACCAATTTATTATTGCCTCTAGGGCATATTTCCAACACTTAATGCTTGTTGGATGATATCATCTCTTATATCCTTATATGATCATTCACTAGCTTGGTGATGACTGATGAGTGCATGCTTTTAATCTCTATCATTTTGAGCGCTCCACCAAGATGTATGTGACATGGAACGGTAACCCATGATCCTAATCGATTGTGCATTTGCATTCAAAAGCAAATTTTAAATAATGCAAAAATTTAGGGGGAGCTCTTGCTTATCACATACTTCTCAAAGCGACGATGTTTTTTAATCTTACTTATCATTTGTCGAAGCTTTGATCTATATGTTGTCATCAATTACCAAAAAGGGGGAGATTGAAAGTGCAACTATCCTTGGGTGGTTTGGTAATTCCTAACAACATAAACTCATTAAGCTAATGCTGCTTAAAGATAAACATTTCAGGAAAGCTCAATGATTGGCATGGCATGGATGAGAAAAGTGGATCCCTCAAAATTCTAAGGGCAAAGAATTGGCTCAAGCTCAAAGCTCAGGACTCTACATATTTTCATTTTAAGTGATCCAAGATCACATTGAGTCCATAGGAAAAGCCAATACTATTAAGAGGGGATGAGGTGTTGCCTAATGGCTTTCTTGCTCAAAGTGCTTAGTGATATGCTCCAAAGTCCTCAACTACTTTCTCACATCCACATATGTCCCAAACCAAAAGTCAAACTTGGCCCCACCGAAACTTTCTATCCGGCGCCACCGAGTTTAGTTGACATAGCCACTGCCAGAAACCCTAGTCTTTTCGGTCTCACCGATAGGGATCTCGGTCTCACCGAGATGGGACTGTAATCTCTCTGTTTCCCTTCATAACGTTTCGGTCAAACCGAGATGAGCGATCGGTCCCACCAAGATTGCAATGCAAACTCTCTGTTTCCCTTTTGTAACATTTCGGTCCAATCGAGATGAGTGAATTGGTCCCACCGAGTTTGCCTGACCAACTCTCTGTTAGTCCATTACCAAAATCGGTCTCACCGAGTTTGTGTAATCGGTCTCACCGTGATTATGTTATGCACTAACCCTAACAAAATTGGTCCCACCGAGTTGACATGCCGGTCCCACCGAAAATCCTAACGTTCACATTTTGAACTAAATCGGTCCGACCGAGTTTCATGATTCGGTCCCACCGAATTTGGTGATTTGTGTGTAACGGTTAGATTTTGTGTGGAGGCTATTTATACCCCTCCACCCACTCTTCATTCGTGGAGAGAGCCATCAGAACATGCCTACACTTCCAACATACATTTTCTGAGAGAGAACCACCTGCACTTGTGTTGAGATGAAGATATTCCACTTCAACCACATAAATCTTGATCTCTAGCCTTCCCCAAGTTGCTTTCCACTCAAATCATCTTTCCACCAAATCCAAATCCTATGAGAGAGAGTTGAGTGTTGGGGAGTGTCGGTGTCAAAACCGGCGGATCTCGGGTAGGGGGTCCCGAACTGTGCGTCTAAGGTGGATGGTAACAGGAGGCAGGGAACACGATGTTTTACCCAGGTTCGGGCCCTCTTGATGGAGGTAAAACCCTACGTCCTGCTTGATTAATATTGATGATATGAGCAGTACAAGAGTAGATCTACCATGAGATCAAAGAGGCTAAACCCTAGAAGCTAGCCTATGGTATGATTGTATGTTGTCCTACGGACTAAAACCCTCCGGTTTATATAGACACCGGAGAGGGCTAGGGTTACACAAGGTCGGTTACAAAGGAGGAGATATACATATCCATTTTGCCTAGCTTGCCTTCCACGCCAAGTAGAGTCCCATCCGGACACGAGAAGAAGTCTTCAATCTTGTATCTTCATAGTCCAACAGTCCGGCCAAAGGATATAATCTGGCTGTCCGGAGACCCCCTAATCCAGGACTCCCTCAGTAGCCCCCGAACCAGGCTTCAATGACGATGAGTCCGACGCGCAGTGTTGTCTTCGGCATTGCAAGGCGGGTTCTTCTCCAACTTTCAAGTGTTCGTAAGCAGTGTCCGGCTCCATAAATATTGAACCTCTTGGCTTCTGTGTCCAATAAGGGCTATCTCCCATGCGTTGAATGAATACGAGGCGCCAGGGCATTTTTACATTCGCCCCCCTAGCCAGATAAATAAATTGTCTATTAAAGGGATGTGCATTCTTAGATCCAATCCATATCATCCTCCCCTAGCGAGAATTCGTCAGAGCATGCTTCGGAAAGATCCATTCCAGCATGGCCGACCTCCGCAGCTCCTCCTCCCGCCCCCGTAGCCCTAAGCCCGGTGATTGGGAGAGGTGTTCAGTCCCGCATAGTCGATTAGTCGAGCTGTAGACTAAGGGATTTCTCCCTCCGGCGTACATGGTGCCCGTTCGAGCCGGGCTCGCCACCTACAATGGCGGGGAGCAAGCGGAGAACTTTCCCTGTCCCTCCATGGGGGAATGGGTTTGCCTTGTTCCTTACTTACTAAGGGGACTCGGATTTCTAATTCATCTGTTCCTCCGCAGGCTTCTGGAGTTCTACGGCCTCCAACTACACGATCTCACCCCTGCCTCCATCCTACACATCGCCGGCTATGTTGCTCTCCGTGAGTTGTTCCTGGGCTGCGAGGCTCATTTCAAACTATGGAAAAGGCTATTTTGCCTCGTCCCTCGCACACAGAGGGAATCACTTTATCAAGTGGGCGGAGCCAAAGTATGGCGCATCGCTGATACCGGATATTTGTCCGGTACCCCGAAGAAGCCGTCCGAAGACTGGCCTTCAGAATGGTTTTATATGGAGGACGTCCCCCTTCCGGACCCTGTTCGGCGGGGTCTACCCGAGTTCTACAATGCTCCTCTGAAGAAGCACCGAAGTTGGTGCCCACGGAGCCCCCAGGCGGAAGACAACGGAGAAGTCCTCTATTTGAAGAACCGGATCAAAGCACTAGCCCGATCTGGATTGACAGTAATCGAAGTTATGTCGATTTGCATAATGCGGGGAGTGCAGCCACTCCAATATCATGGGTACCCCTTGTGGTGTTATAACGGGGCGGATGACGCCACCCGCTGCGGGCGTAAGGGTCCGGACAATGCTACCGCTCTAGCGAAGATTCTGTCCGAACTGTTCAAGGGCGAGGAAGAGGAGTTCACCCACATCAAGCCACGTGATGGATTCTCTATGTACAATCCTCCAAGCTGGGTAAGTTATATTTCCCTGCTCCCATTTTTCCCGCATTCTTAGTCGTAAGTATTCACCTTGCCACCTTGCGGCAGGAACTGCGAAAAGCCATAAAGGAGGTCAGCAGCCCTTCTCCACAACCAGAGGACCCTGACTGGGCCATCGATTCCGGACTCGAAGAAGATCCGGTTATCTCCGTGGAACTGATAGACCGACAGTTCTATCAGTTAAGCTGCGACGATGCCCCGGTGGCCATTACGGTCGACTATCCCGGACTGCTCCCTGCATCGCAGGTAAGAAAAATCAAAAAGTCCCAACTCCAAAACTAGGATCCCCTTTTAGGCACTTCACCCACCATATACACATGGCATCTTTTACAGGGAAGGCATTCGGGACGCCCTGCCAAACCCGCGGCAACTCGCCAACAAGAGGTGCCGAGGCTGGGTAGGCCAAAAAGGAAGGCGGTCAGGACGGAGACGCCGACGCAAAGGTATAGGAAAAACCCCGCTCCGTGGTTGTCGTCTTTCTCAAAATGTAATGATGCCCGCGTTTCTTTAACAGAAAGAACGCTTGCCGGAATATGTCCGGCGATGCTGCCAATCAAGCTTCCACCAGTCGGGCGCCAGGACCGGACATAGAGGTGGAAGGCGATATGGGGCAGGCGCCGGATAATCCCCCGACAAAGGATGCAGATAGATTGTCCGCTACAAACTCAGAAGTGGAAAGCGCCATGAATCATAGGCGCCGCAGGGCCGTACTCCGCGACGCTTGTTTCTCACCAGAGGCGTTCGATGCCTTCAATTCTAGAGAGGCGTACCTCCGTGCTGCTCAAGATGGTCTAGCCAGAGCCACGGATCAGTATGTAAAGGATGTACGGGTGAGTAAATCTAACAATTTATATGTATCAGTAGCCCCTGAGACTTGAAACAGTTAGCAAAACTGATTTAAGGATCATCTATAATGTGCAGGTTCTTACAGAGAAGAATACTAGGCTGTCCCAGGAGCTGGAGGAATGCAAGACCCAACTGGGGGCCGCTCTTGCCACATTGCAGGAACAGAAAAAGCCTCCCACTGGTAACATTTACTTTAAAGAATGGTGGTTACCATAGAGTGTGCAGCGTGTCTGCAGATCTAACAATTGATTTTGCAGATGAGTCCGAAGAAAGTCCGGGGGACCAGCATGTTATGCGATAGCTAGAGGCTGGCAAACGCGTGCTGAGTAAGGTTATGCTGGAGAAAAACAGTCTCCAAGATGCCAATGTTAAGCTGAGTGTTGAACTAAAAGATGTTCGGGGCCAGCTTGCGGACTCCGAGAAGGAGAATAAGCGGCTTCGGCGTGGCATTTTTAGTAAGTGCTTGAACGAATCCTGCTAAAGGAGTTCAACGAAGAAGTCGACTAACATCATTATGTTTGTAGGTATGCTGACGGGTCGTCTCGTGGAGGAAATGCCCGGGTCTGCGGGTGATCTTCTGTCCGAGTTGTCACATTTGCATGAACAAGTTCGACAGGTGATGCAGGGCGTTGCCCAGGCCTTGTGGCCGTCCGTCTCCCTGCCAGAAGGCGTTGCAGAGCTTGCGGAGAAGCTGAAGGGAGCACGGCGGCGCTTTCGTTTATGGAAGATATCAGCCTACCGACAGGGTGCCAGAGAAGCCTGGGCCATGGTGAAGACATGGTATACCAAGGCAGACCTAAATCACATGGCCGAGGTCGGACCTGTGGGGCCCGACGGAAAAGAGATCCCCGTTAGCTTAGTTTATGGGCAAGTAGAATTAGCCGCAAAGTATTCTCAACAGGATTGTAAGCTGGACCGCCTGTTGGATGGTATAGAGGAGGAATTTAGTCAGTCCGCATGACTATGTAATTAAAGTGACATGTATAATGCCTTCTAGCCGGATTGTAGATCATTTGTCATTGCAGACCTTTTCGCTTCAACCTCCGGGCCCGATAGTCCGGAGTGAATCCGAATACCCGCTCAGTTATATAAAACTGGGGTATGCGTGGAGACCAGGCATAGGGGTCATTAGTGCTTTATCAGACAAGTGCCCAACTAGTTATGTTATATTACATGGGTAGTAAGAAACATCTTCCAGGGAGAATAGTTCCGTTAAGGGTTCCTTTCCCTGGGTAAGCATGCCCTAAAGTGCATGTCCGGACTGCGATAAGAAACGCAGAAAAAGCATCTGGGGGCAGATATGGACAATAAATAAAAATCATCTTTTGTTCACCGACCGAATATTCCCTTAAGAACGCTAGCTTTCGGCTTCACCCAGTCTGAGGTACACATCCGGCTGACCCGGCAGTAACAATCGCAGAGGTGCTCCCCTTATGCCCTAGCCGAATTAACGGGAACGTAGGGCATAAATACAAGAGCCAGGCAACCCAGCTTGGCCAAAACTTAAGTCATATTGATGCATATAATGGTGAAAAAAGGTACATGCGGAAGTAGAACACATGTGTTGGGCATGAAGCCCAGATAAATAATTTAAGCTTCTGTGAAGGAAGCCCCCAGGTATGAAGAGTGCGGCTAGCGCATCTGTAATGTGCAAACAGGGCACAAGGTGACCCTTGAAGGCCTAGAGAAATAAGAAAAGAAAGAAAGAAAGGAAAACAAGACAGATAATGTATTTGTGAAAAAATGGACAAAGGGAGGGGACTAACATAGAGTCTGGTGCTAGGCGTAGAATCTTCGGAGCCTGGCCGCGTTCCATGGGTTCGGCTCGAGTCGACTAGTCGATGCATCCCGCAGTCGGTACGCTCCATCGGTCAGAACTTGGTCAATAATGAAGGGACCTTCCCATTTGGGCTCGAGCTTGTTCTTTTTCTTATCCGGCAGGCGTAGAACTAGTTCGCCAATGTTATAAGTTTTGGCCCGTACTTCTCTGCTTTGGTATCTCGAGCCTGTTGCTGATAAAATGCGGAACGGGCTTTGGCTACGTCGCGCTCCTCCTCCAAGGTGTCCAGACTGTCCTGCTGATCGAGCTCGTCTTCTCTTTCTTCGTACATGCGCACTCTAGGTGAGTCATGAATTATGTCACAGGGCAAGACTGCCTCTGCACCGTACACCATAAAGAAGGGTGTATATCCGGTACTACGATTCGGCATGGTCCGCAGCCCCCAGAGTACAGAGTCGAGCTCCTCTACCCAGTGCGTGTTAGACTCCGTTAAGGAACACACTAATCTAGGTTTAATGCCGCTCATTATAAGACCGTTTGCTCGCTTGACTTGATCGTTGGTTTGTGGGTGATAGACTGAGGCATAATCGAGCTTGATGCCCATTTTGCTGCACCAGAGTTTTACCTCGTCAGCCATGAAGTTCGTGCCATTATCAGTGATGATGCTGTGGGGGACGCCATAACGGTGTACAACCCCGGATATGAAATCTATCACCGGTCCGGATTCAGCTGTTTTAACCGGTTTGGCCTCTATCCATTTGGTGAATTTATCCACCATGACCAATAAGTATTTTATCTTGTGGGTTCCCCCTTTAAGGGGTCCAACCATGTCAAGCCCCCAGACGGCAAAGGGCCATGTAGTGGGGATTGTTTGGAGGGCGGTGGGTGGCATGTGGCTTTGATTTGCAAAAGCTGGCAACCGGCGCAACGTTGGACCAAGTCCTGTGCGTCTGCCCGGGCCGGGCTGTGGTGTGATGACTGCCGAGTCTGGCGTGAATTTCTGCCAGAAGATTCCGCCCTTCCTCTTCGGAGATGCACCTTTGAAGGACTCCAGTAGTGCTTTTCTTGTACAATTCTCCCTCATGGACCCTGTAGGCCTTGGATCGCTGCACTATGCGGTGTGCCTCATTTTGGTCCTCCGGAAGTTCCTGTCTAGTTAGGTAGGCCAGGAATGGTTCTGTCCACGGGGCAATAATGGCCATTATTTCGTGGGCTGAAGGTGTTATTTTGGTGGCGGAGCCTCCGATTGTGTCAGAGAGTTCGGTATCAGGTATTTTGGCCGGGTCCAGACTGTTGTTACCGGTGTCCCCTTCCCATGCTATGGGGGACCGCTCGCGTTTTGCGCCGATGCGGGCGAGGATATCCCCCGCCTGATTGTTTTCATGGTGAAATTCAAGTCCCTCAAACCGAGCTGACATTTTTAGGATGACATTTTGATAGGCCGCCATTTTCGGATCCTTGGCGTCGAAATCTTCGTTTATTTGGGATATTGCGAGGTTTGAATCTCCACGCACCTCCAGGCATTGAATGCCCATGGAGATTGCCATCCGAAGACCATGCAACAGAGCTTCGTATTCGGCTGCGTTGTTGGAATCTGTATACAATATTTGCAGTATGTACCGAACGGTATCTCCGGTTGGGGATGTCAGGACGACGCCAGCCCCTAGACCGGCCAGCATTTTAGAACCGTCGAAGTGCATGATCCAATTGGAGTATGCGCCGTACTCTTTAGGGAGTTCGGCCTCCGTCCATTCGGCGACGAAGTCGGCCAGTACTTGCAATTTAATGGCTCGGTGAGGTTTGTATGTTATGTCGAATGGGAGGAGCTCAATGGCCCATTTGGCAATCCGGCCCGTAGCGTTGCAGTTGTTGATAATATCATTAAGTGGCACTTCCGAGGCTACTGTAATCGAACACTCTTGAAAGTAGTGTCGCAGTTTCCGCGATGCCATGAATATCGCATATGCTATTTTTTGGTAATGCAGGTACCATGATTTGCATGGAGTGAGGACAGTGGATACATAGTATACCGGCCTTTGAAGAGGGAATTTGTGTCCGTCCGCTTCCCGTTCGACAACAAGCACCGCGCTTACAACTTGATGAGTTCCCGCAATGTACAACATCATTGGTTCGCCGATGTTTGGTGCGGCCAGGATCGGGTTGGTTGCCAGAATGGCCTTTATTTCTTCCAATCCGGCTGTGGCCGCGTCCATCCACTCGAAGTGTTCGGTGTGCCGAAGTAGGTGATAAAGGGGTAAAGCCTTTTCTCCGAAGTGGGAGATAAAGCGGCTTAGAGCCGCCATGCATCCAGTTAGCTTTTGGATTTGTTTGAGGTCTGTTGGGGTAGCCAACTATGACAACGCTCGGATTTTGGCCGGATTAGCTTCAATACCTCTACTGGAGACAATGAATCCCAGGAGCTTTCCGGCTGGTACGCCGAAAACGCATTTTTCCGGATTGAGCTTGATGTCATATGTTCGGAGGTTGTCGAATGTGAGCCTCAAGTCGTCTATCAAAGAGTCGACGTGTTTGGTTTTGACGACCACATCGTCTACGTATGCCTCTACTATTTTGCCGATTTGTTTCTCCAGACATGTCTGAATCATGCGCTGATATGTTGCGCTGGCGTTTTTGAGCCCAAAAGGCATTGTGTTAAAACAGAAGGGACCGTATGGTGTGATGAATGCCGTTGTGGCTTGGTCAGACTCCGCCATTTTGATTTGGTGGTAACTGGAGTATGCGTCGAGGAAACACAATGACTCATGTCCTGCAGTAGCATCAATGATTTGATCGATGTGTGGGAGGGGGAAGGGATCCTTTGGGCAAGCTTTATTGAGGTCTTTGAAGTCCACACAAAGGTGCCAGGATTTGTCCTTCTTTGGTACCATCACCAGGTTTGCTAGCCAGTCCGGGTGTTTTATTTCTTTGATGAATTCGACCTCCAATAACTTGGCTAGTTCCTCTCCCATGGACTGTCTCTTAGGTTCGAAGAAACGCCGAAGAGCTTGCTTGACCGGCTTGAATCCCTTTAGGATATTGAGGCTATGCTCGGCCAACCTGCATGGGATTCCTGGCATGTCTGAGGGATGCCAGGCGAATATGTCCCAGTTCTCACGCAGGAACTCTCGTAGTGCGGCGTCCACAGCGGGGCTTAGCTGTGCCCGGATGGAGGCTGTTTTTGTAGGGTCCGTTGGGTGGACTTGGAATTTGACTATTTCATCCGCTGGTTTAAAAGAGGTGGACTTGGATCTCTTGTCGAGTATCACGTCATCCCTGTCCACTATGGAGTGTAGCGTAGTTAATTCCTCGGCCGAGAGGGCTTCGGATAATTCCTCGAGGGATAATGCGGCTGTTTTGTTTTTGGCGCAGAGTGCTATGTCCGGATCGCTGGCGAGAGTGATGATTCCGTTGGGCCCGGGCATTTTGGGCTTCATGTACCCGTAATGGGGTATAGCTTGGAAGATTGTGAATGCCTCCCGTCCTAAAAGAGCGTGATAACCACTGCTGAACGGGGCCACTTGGAATGTAATTTCTTCGTACCTGTAATTATCCGGCGTGCCGAATACCACATCTAGTGTGATTTTCCCAGCACAACGTGCTTCCCGACTGGGGATGATTTCTCTAAAGGTTGTGCTACTTTGCTCAATGCGGCTCCAGTCTATTTCCATCTTTTGAAGAGTTTCCTCATAGATGAGGTTTAATCCGCTGCCGTCGTCCATGAGTACCTTGGTGAGTCGAAAGCCGTCCACGATTGGACTGAGGACCAGTGCGGCCGGTGCTCGGGCTGTTCGGAATTTAGGTTCGTCATTGGCATTGAAGGTAACAGCCGTGTCACTCCATGGATTTATTGCTGCTACGTGGCAGATTTCGGCCATGCTGCAGAGTGTTCTCTTGCGTCTATTATTCGACGCGAAGGTCTCAAAGACCATTAACACCGTATTGTTGTCCACGGGATGGTGCTCTGTAGTATTTGGGAGAAGTAGATCCTCACCACTTTTGGCCACCTGTCGGAGTATTCAACATGCTCTAAGGCTGTGCGTTGGTATTGTATCCGCTGTACTATGAATTTTGCAGGGTCCGTTGAGCCATCCCTCCAGTACGGTTCCTTGCCCCGTAGAGGGTTTTTGATTTTTGGTAGTTAACCCGGGTGTATTGTGATAATGCACCCTTTTATTTCGGACTGGGTTTGTGTTCAGGGCCGGATTATCCCAAAAGTTTGTTTCGGTTTTCCAGGCACTTTCCATCACACAGTACTTTCGTACTATGGACGCCAAGTCAGCGAAGCGTGCTATCTCACGGCGATTTATGGCGTTAAGGATTCCCTTGTCCGTGAAATTATTGCGGAAAAATAAGATTGCGTCTTCCTCGCGACAGTCCTTAACCTTGTTCATCGCAAGGAGGAATCTGCCTAGTAGTGATGTACTATTTCCTGGGGCTCTTGCCTGATATGGGAAAGGTCACTTGTGTTTGGCTGGGTGGGTGGAATTGAATCCAAACCCCTACCCGATCTGGGATCCAGGGGCCGAGGAGTTTCCAATTTTGGAAGTTCCAGTTCCAAGATGTTACCCGCTAATCCTGGTCCGCTGCCTGACTCTAAGTTCAGGGATTGGATGTTGTCCTCCCGTGAACGGGTGTCCGGCTCGGAGAGCTCGGGAATCCGGACATATTTGGTCCTCTGGATAGAGGAAAGGTCGCCGCATTGTTCCTCCACCACTGCAATATGATGGGTGACCGGTGGAGAGTTAATCTCCCTTTGATCGGGTTTAAGCCCAATTTGATCATAGTCCGTAGCGACTCCCAAGGCGGCGATGTGATCTAAGAGCTCATTTAAGGAGGAGAGCTCCATTGGATCCATCTGTTCGGCGAGTGCCGATTTGACGTGGAGGTTGTTTTCGATGACCCGAGAATTCATTGTCGGCACGGCGGCCGAACAGGCGGTCATGATGAACCCGCCTAGCCGGAGAGTTTGGCCGACAGCCAAAGCTCCCCCAACAGTAGTACCGTCTTTAAAGGCGAGATGAGACATCCTTCCTTCTGGCGACGGCACAGAGGAACTCTCAATGAAAGCACCAATGTCGGTGTCAAAACCGGCGGATCTCGGGTAGGGGGTCCCGAACTGTGCGTCTAAGGCAGATGGTAATAGGAGGCAGGGAACATGATGTTTTACCCAGGTTCGGGCCCTCTTGATGGAGGTAAAACCCTACGTCCTGCTTGATTAATATTGATGATATGGGTAGTACAAGAGTAGATCTACCACGAGATCAGAGAGGCTAAACCCTAGAAGCTAGCCTATGGTATGATTGTATGTTGTCCTACGGACTAAAACCCTCCGGTTTATATAGACACCGGAGAGGGCTAGGGTTACACAAGGCCGGTTACAAAGGAGGAGATATACATATCCGTATTGCCTAGCTTGCCTTCTACGCCAAGTAGAGTCCCATCCGGACACGAGACGAAGTCTTCAATCTTGTATCTTCATAGTCCAACAGTCCGGCCAAAAGATATAATCCGGCTGTCCGGAGACCCCCTAATCTAGGACTCCCTCAGGGAGACTATCATTTGAAGCACAAGAGCAAGGAGTTCATCATCAACACACCATTTGTTACCTCTTGGAGAGTGGTGTCTCCTAGATTGGCTAGGTGTCACTTGGGAGCCTCCGTCAAGATTGTGGAGTTGAACCAAGGAGTTTGTAAGGGCAAGGAGATCGCCTACTTCGTGAAGATCTACCTGAGTGAGGCAAGTCCTTCGTGGGAGACGACCATGGTGGGATAGACAAGGTTGCTTCTTCGTGGACCCTTCGTGGGTGGAGCCCTCCGTGGACTCGCGCAACCGTTACCCTTCGTGGGTTGAAGTCTCCATCAACGTGGATGTACGATAGCACAACCTATCGGAACCACGCCAAAAATCTCCGTGTCTCCAATTGCGTTTGCACACTCCAAACTCCTCCCTTTACCTTCATATGCAATTGTTTTACTTTCCGCTGCTATACTCTTAGAATTGCATGTGTAGGTTGATTGCTTGACTTGTGCAAAGTTGCTAAAATCTTCCTAGAACTGAAATTGGGAAAAGGCTAGATTTTTATTTGGTCAAGTAGTCTAATCACCCCCCTCTAGACATACTTTCGATCCTAGATAGGGGTAGCGAGGCACGTATTGTATTGTTGCCATCAAGAATAAAAGATGGGGTTTTCATCATATTGCTTAAGTTTATCCCTCTACATCATGTCATCTTTATTAAGGCGTTACTTTGTTCTTATGAACTTAATACTCTAGATGCATGCTGGATAGTGGTCGATGTGTGGAGTAATAGTAGTAGATGCAGGCAGGAGTCGGTCTACTAATCTTGGACGTGATGCCTATGTAATGATAATTTCCTGGATATCGTCATGAGTATTTGAAGTTCTATCAATTTCTTATAATGCTATGATAGATTTGTTAGGTTCACCACCACTCATGGTTATTGAAACAGTTTTAACTTTGGAACATGTGATGCAAAGGCTTGATATTATTGAGAATAAAATTTCTACTGTAGAACTTATTGAAAATTTGGATAATAAGATCCATAACCATATTACTCAAATTGGATCAAAGGTAGGAATCACTTTAAAGAATCTTAAGGAAAAGGAACCTATAGTTAATGGGAAAATAGATCAAGGTTCTACTAGAATTGATAAGTTGGAAGACATTATTACTAACTTGGGTTCCGCTTTTGCCGATGTTAAAACCACTCCAAAATTTCACTCTACTAAAGCTACTTAGTTTATTTATGTTCCTAAGAATAAGGATGAATCATCTAGTAGAGGAAACGAAGATCTTAAGTTGATAAGTATTCACCCTAGTTTTGTCAATATCATTAAAGAACCAATTGCTACAAGTGAATTTCTTGATTTCCTACCCAGGAGTGTGATTTTTAATAAACCCAAAGAATCTCCTAGGAATCATAAATGAGCAATTGAACAATTGCATACCAAAGATGACAATACCTAGATCTATGTTTTATGCCTAGCTAGGGGCGTTAAACAATAGCACTTGTTGGGAGGCAACCAAATTTTATTTTTATGTTTTTGTTTTTGGATCTGTTTTTCAATAAATAGAAATTGCTACTTCTGTAGTAATTGTGTTTTGGTGTTTAAATTAGTGTTTGAGCCAAGCAAGACCTTTGGGATGGTCTATGTAATAGTTGATTTGATCTTGCTGAAAAATAGAAACTTTTGCGCTTGTTGCCAGAATTTTAAAAATCACAAAAGTGTGATTTGTTCTGGATTTTTTACACAAGATTGATATACAAATTTCCCAGATTGTCCTAATTTTTTAGAATTGTTAGAGTTATATAAGTATACAAAGTTTCTAGATTGCTACAAACTATTCTGTTTTTGATAGATTCTGTTTTCTTTGTGTTGTTTGCTTATTTTGAGGAATCTATGGGTAGTATCGGGGGTATGAACCATGGAGAAGTTGGAATACAGTAGATATTACAGCAATATAAATTTATAATGAGTTCACAACACTACTAAAGTGGTGATTTATTTTATTATACTGACGGATCTCACGAGTTTCCGTTGAGTTTTGTGTTATGAAGTTTTCAAGTTTTGGGTAAAGATTGGATGGACTATGGAATAAGGAGTGACAAAATCCTAAGCTTGGGGGTGCCCAAGGAACCCCAAGATAATATTCAAGGACAACCAAGCATCTAAGCTTGGGGATGCCCCGGATGGCATCCCCTCTTTCGTCTTCAATCCATCGGTAAATTTACTTGAGGCTGTATTTTTATTCACCACATGATATGTGTTTTGCTTGGAGCGTATTGTATGATATGATTCTTTGCTTTTTAGTTTGCCATAGTCATCCTTTCTATACACACCTTTTGAGAGGGACAAACTTTAATCATGAATTTATTAGAATACTCTATGTGCTTCACTTATATCTTTTGAGCCAGGAAGTTTGCTCGACGGTGGCTTTATTTTATAGAAATTGTTGAACTCTCATTCTTCACTTATATTATTTTGAGAGTCTTAAAAAACATGGTAATTTTGCTTAGGTTATGAATTTAGTCATAATATGATGGGCATCCAAGACGGATATAATAAAAACTTTCATATAAAGATCATTGAATAATATGAGAAGTTTGATACCTTGCATTTGTTTTGAGATATAAAGATGGTGATATTAGAGTCATGCTAGTGAGTAATTGTGGATTGGTAGAAATACTTGTGTTATAGTTTGTGATTCCTGTAGCATGCACGTATGGTGAACCGTTATGTGATGAAGTCGGAGTATGATTTATTCTTTGATTGTCTTCCTTCTGAGTGGCGGTCGGGGACGAGCGATGGTCTTTTCCTACCAATCTATCCCCCTAGGATCATGCGTGTAGTACTTTGTTTTGATGGCTGACAAATTTTTGCAATAAGTATGTGAGTTCTTTATGACTAATGTTGAGTCCATGGATTATACGCACTCTCACCCTTCCACCATTGCTAGCCTCTCTAGTACCGCACAACTTTCGCCGGTGCATTAAACCCACCATATACCTTCCTCAAAACAGCCACCATACCTACCTATTATGGCATTTCCATAGCCATTCCGAGATATATTTCCATGCAACTTCCACCATTTCATCATATCTTTGTTCTAGTATCGAGTTGTAATTCTTGAGTTGTAAGTAAATAAAAGTATGATGATCATCATTATTAGATCATTGTCCCATGTGAGGAAAGGATGATGGAAGCTATGATTCCCTCACAAGTTGGGATGAGTCTCGAATCTCCGGACTTTAATAAAGTTAAAAGAGGCCAAAGAAGCCCAAATAAAAAAGCAGAGGACAAAGAAGCCCAAAAAAATGAAAAAGAAAAAAAATGAGAGAAAAAGAGAAGGGACAATGTTCCTATCCTTTTCCACACTTGTGCTTTGAAATAGCACCATGTTCTTCATGATAGAGAGTCTCCTATTTTGTCACTTTCATATACTAGTGGGAATTTTCCATTATAGAACTTGGCTTGTATATTCCAATGATGGGCTTCCTCAAATTGCTCTAGGTCTTCATGAGCAAGCAAGTTGGATGCACGCCCACTTAGTATCATTTTGAGCATTCATGCACTTATAGCTCTAGTGCATCCATTGCATGGCAATCCCTATTAACTTGCATCGATATCGATTGATGGGCATCTCCATAAACCATTAATTTTCCTAGTTGATATGAGACTTTCTCCCTTTTGTCTTCTCTGCAACCACCATATTCTATTCCACCTATAGTGTTATATCCATGGCTCACGCTCATGTATTGCCTGAAAGTTGAAAAAGTTTGGGAACACCAAAAGTATGAAACAATTGCTTGGCTTCTCATTGGGGTTGTTCATGATAAAATACTTTATGTGATGAAGATGGAGCATAGCCAGACTATATGATTTTGTAGGGATAACTTTCTTTGGCCATGTTATTTTGAGAAGACGTGATTTCTTTATTAGTATGCTTGAAGTATTATTGTTTCTATGTCAATATTAAACTTTTGTTTTGAATCTTATGGATATGAACATTCATGCCAAAATAAAGATGATTACATGGATAAATATGTTAGGTAGCATTCCGCATCAAAAATTCTATTTTTATCATTTACCTACTTGAGGACGAGCAGGAATTAAGCTTGGGGATGCTTGATACATCTCCAAAATATCTATAATTTTTATTCTTCCATGCTATTATGTATTCAATTTTGGATGTTTTATATGCATTAATATGCTATTTTATATTATTTTTGGGACTAACCTATTAACCTAGAGCCTAGTGCCAGTTTTTGTTTTTTCCTTGTTTTTGACTTTTACAAAAAGGAATATCAAACGCAGTCCAAATGGAATAAAATTTCACGATGATTTTTCTGGGACCAGAAGACACCCACATAACTTGGAGAGAGGGCCAGAAGAGTCCTAAGGAGGCCACGGGCCTCAAGGGCGCGCCCTAGGGGGGGGGCTGAGGGCTTGTGGCCCCTCGGGAGTCCTCCAACCCTAAAACCACTTCTATATATTCTCAAATATTCCCCAAACTTTAGAAGCGTCCACCAAAATACTTTTCTGCTACCGCAAGCCTCTATTCCCGTGAGATCCCATCTTGGGGCCTTTTTTGGCACCTTGCCGTAGGGGGATTCGATCACGGAGGGCCTCTACATCAACCTTACTGCCCATCCAGTGAAGCATGAGTAGTTTACCATAGACCTATGAGTCCATAGCTAGTAGCTAGATGGCTTCTTCTCTTTCTTTGATCTTCAATACAATGTTCTCCTCGATGTTCTTGGAGTTCTATCCGATGTAATACTCTTTTGCGGTGTGTTTGTTGAGATCCAATGAATTGTGGATTTATCATCAAATTATCTATGAATATTATTTGAGTCTTCTCTGAACTCTTTTATGCAAGATTAAGATATCTTTGTATTTCTCTTCAAACTATCGGTTTAGTTTGGCTAGCTAGATTGTTTTTTCTTGCAATGGGAGAGGTGCTTAGTTTTGGGTTCAATCTTGTGGTGTCCCTCACCCAGTGACATAGTAGGGGTAGCGAGGCACGTATTGTATTATTGCCATCAAGGATAAAATATGGGGTTTTCACCATGTTGCTTGAATTTATCCCCCTACATCATGTCATCTTGCGTAAGGCATTACTCCGTTCTTATGAACTTAATACTCTAGATGCATGCTGGATAGCAGTCGATGTGTGGAGTAATAGTAGTAGATGCATGTAGGAGTTGGTCTACTTGTCACGAACGTGATGCATATATTCATGATCATTGCCTTAGATATCGCCATAACTTTGCGCTTTTCTATCAATTGCTCAACAGTAATTTGTTTACCCACCGTATGCTTTCTTTCAAGAGAGAAGCCTCTAGTGAAACATATGGCCCCCGGGTCTATTTTCCATCATATATTTTCATATCTATAAACCAACGTTGAGGATATCGCTTATCATTATCGTCTCGGTCAGCTAGGGATTAGAGATTAATCAGAAAATCGATCGATTAATTGATTTTATCAGTCGACTATTAATCGGATTTTTTTGCAAATCTCAGGTTCCCAACACTAAAATACACTATATTGAACACCAAAACAATATTTGACAGAAGTTTTACCTTGATTTCTTGCCTTTGAATCGTCGTATAATGGCACACAAAATAGGACAACAATACATATTCCGTAACAAGGTCCACAAAACATAAATGAACATAGTTTTTGCAAACATCGTGCTATGAATAGGTCTGATTTCTCGGTAGATTCCCGATAAATTGCTTGTCATAACGATAAATCGGTCCAAAAGATAAACGTCAAAGATAAGACATAATCTTATCGGTCTCCCCCCGATTAGCGATAAATCGGAAGATTAATCGGTGAATCGGAAGATTTCTTGAACAGTGCTATAAACCAAAAAACCCAAAAAATACCTTGCTGCAATTTATTTATATTTACTTTAATTTGCTCTCTTATTTATCTTTTATACCTATCTCTATTAGATCTCACTCTTGTTTGTGACCATGAAGGGATTGACAACCCGTTTTTCGCGTTGTGTGCAAGTGTTTGTTAGTTTGTGCAGGTGCATATATTGGATACCTGCTTGTGCCTCCTACTAGATTGATACCTTGGTTCTTAATTGAGGGAAATACTTATCTCTACTTTGCTGCATCACCCTTTCCTCTTCAAGGGAAAAATCAACGCAAGCTCAAGAAGTAGCAGCTCCCCACCGGCGCACTCCACTGGTCATCTCGCAATATTAGGTGTCATTTGCTTCGGATCACTGCGAGGGTTAAACAACGAAAACTGCGTTCCTCCAAGGCACTGGTCATTAGGGGCACATGCACGAAGACTACTCGGCTGCCATCTAGCTAGGTCAAGCCAGCTATGTTAATTAGGACATCTATCGATTGACCCCTTTGCTACGAGTTTGTCTTTAATTTGAGCTTTGATCCTCGTCTAGTTTGTTCGTCGGGATGTAGTCCAGGAGCTCTAGCATAGATTCATGTTGTCTCCTTAGGGTAGTGAGGTATGGTTTCTTGTCATGTGGCAATTTTTGTGTTATGTTAATCCGGTGCTTCGGATTAAAGTGACAACAACTGCACCTCTAGGGCACGTGCATGAAGACTTCTCGACAGTCATTGACGAGGTCAAGCCGGCTCTGGTAGAAAAAAGAAAACTGCTCCACTATATAGACATGAGCCCCCGCGCTTGCTTGCTAGTGTTGCTCTTCACACTCTCTCGTCCTCTCAAGATCTAAACACGACAATGGTGGCCACAATCTTGATGACCCACAAGTATAGGGGATCTATCGTAGTCCTTTTGATAAGTAAGAGTGTCGAAGCCAATGAGGAGCAGAAGGAAATGATAAGTGGTTTCCAGCAAGGTATTCTCTGCAAGTACTGAAATAAGTGGAAACAGATAGTTTTGTGATAGGATAATTTGTAACGAGCAACAAGTAACAAAAGTAAATAAGGTGCAGCAAGGTGTCCCAATCCTTTTTGTAGCAAAGGACAAGCCTGGACAAACTCTTATAAGATGTAAAGCGCTCCCGATGACACATGGGAATATCGTCAAGCTAGTTTTCATCACGTTCATATGATTCGCATTCAGTACTTTGATAATTTGGTATGTGGGTGGACCAGTGCTTGGGTACTGCCCTTACTTGGATAAGCATCCCACTTATGATTAACCTCTATTGCAAGCATCCGCAAATACAACAAAAGTATTAAGGTAAACCTAACCATAGCATGAAACATATGGATCCAAATCAGCCCCTTACGAAGCAACGCATAAACTAGGGCTTAAGCTTCTGTCACTCTAGCAACCCATCATCTACTTATTACTTCCCAATGCCTTCCTCTAGGACCAAATAATGGTGAAGTGTCATGTAGTCGACGTTCACATAACACCACTAGAGGAGAGACAACGTACATCTCATCAAAATATCAAACGAATACCAAATTCACATGACTACTAATAGCAAGACTTCTCCCATGTCCTTAGGAACAAAAGTAACTACTCACAAAGCATAAACATGTTCATAATCAGAGGGGTATTAATATGCATATAGGATCTGAACATATGATCTTCCACCAATTAAACCAACTAGCATCAACTACAAGGAGTAATTAACACTACTAGCAACCTACTAGCACCAATCCCGGACTTGGAGACACGAATTGGATACAAGAGATGAACTAGGGTTTTGAGATGAGATGGTGCTGATGAAGATGTTGATGGAGATTGCTCTCTACCGATGAGAGGAGCGTTGGTGATGACGATTGCGATGATTTCCCCCTCCGGGAGGGAAGTTTCCTTGGCAGAACAGCTCCGCCAGAGCCCTAGATTGGTTCCGCCAAGGTTCCGCCTTGTGGCAGCGGAGTTTCGTCCGAGAAGATGGATTATGATTTTTTTCCCATCAAAAGATTCCATATAGCAGAAGATGGTCACCGGAGGGCCACCAGGGGGCCCATGAGGTAGGGGGCGCGCCCAGGGGGTAGGGCGCGCCCCCCACCCTCGTGGGTAGGGTGTGGCCCCCTGGTGAAGTTCTTGCTCTCAGTAATTTTTTATATATTTGGAAAACACCTTCCGTGAAGTTTCAGGACTTTTGGAGTTGTGCAGAATAGGTCTCTAATATTTGCTCCTTTTCCAGCCCGGAATCCCAGCTGCCGGTATTCTCCCTCTTTATGTAAACCTTGTAAAATAAGAGAGAATAGGCATAAGTATTGTGACATAATGTGTAATTACAGCCCATAATGCAATAAATATCGATATAAAAGCATGATGCAAAATGGACGTATCAACTCCCCCAAGCTTAGACCTCGCTTGTCCTCAAGCGAAAAGCCGAAATCGAAAAATATGTCCACATGTTTAGAGATGGAGGTGTCGATAAAAATAAAATACGGACATGAGGGCATCATGATCATTCTTAGAACATCAACTTATATAATTCTTTGTCATATAATCTCTAATGCTAGAGTAATAATTCAATCACAATATCAAGTATGAATCATAAACTTTATTGAAAACTAACAAACTACAATCTCAGTCATTGAAGCAATTGCAATTTATCATAACATAGGAAAGAGTCAATGTATAAGAGCTTTTCAGCAAGTCCACATACTCAACTATCATATAATATTTCACAATTGCTGACACTCACGCAATACTTATGGGTATGGAGTTTTAATCGGACACAGAGAAAGATAGGGGCTTATAGTTTTGCCTCCCAACGTTTTACCTCAAGGGTAATGTCAACAGTAATAGTTCATGAAAACTCACATCCAATTAGCCATATATACCAGGATCTTTCCAACATATTGTGCTTGCCAAAGGATAAAATGTAAAAAGGAAGGGTGAAGATCACCATGACTCTTATGCAATGTAGGAGATAAAAGTAAAAGATAGGCCCTTCGCAGAGGGAAGCAGAGGTTGTCATGCGCTTTTATGGTTGGATGCACAAAATCTTAATGCGAAAGAACATCAGTTTATATTGCCTCTTGTGATATGGACCTTTATTATGCAGTCTGTCGCTTTTATTACTTTCATATCACACGATCGTATAAAGCTTATTTCCTCCACACCAATCAATCATACATATTTAGAGATCAATTTTTATTGCTTGCACCAATGACAACTTACTTGATGGATCTTACTCAATCCATAGGTAGATATGGTGGACTCTTATGGTAAGACTGGTTTAAGGGTATTTGGAAGCACACGTAGTATCTCTACTTGGTGCGATGAATTTGGCTAGCATGAGGGGGAAAGGCAAGCTCATTATGTTGGAAAATCCAAGACAATATAATTCATCTCAGATGTAAGAAAACATAACCCATTATGTTGTCTTCCTTGTCCAATGTCAACTCTTTAGCATGTCATATTTTAATGAGTGCTCACAATCATAAAAGATGTCCAAGATAGTATATTTATATGTGAAGACCTCTCTTTCTTTATTAATTCCTATTAATTGCAACGATGACCAAAACTGTGCTTGTCAACCCTCAACAACTTTTATTCATCATACTCTTTCTATGTGAGCTCATTACTCTCCATAAGATTCACATGATTTCTTTGTTTTCCCCTTTTTTTCTTCTATTTTCTTTTATTCACTTAGGATCATGGCAAAGTAATCAAGCCCTTGACTCAACACTAATCTTTATTATATAGCTCACAGACTCGATTACATAGAAGGATAATAAAGCAAAACTCACGACTAGATCATGCTAAGAACTTTTATTCTACTAGATCAAGATATTACCAAAAGGATCGAACTAAGAAAAACGATAAAGATAAAAGTGATGGTGATACGATACCGGGGCACTCCCCCAAGCTTGGCAGTTGCCAAGTGGAGTGCCCATACCCATGTGATTATGTCTCTCTTTTCGGGGATGGTGATGTGATATTCTTGGCAATGATGCCCCTCAAGATACGGTTCTCCTCCTCAAGCTTGTTGACTTGCTGCTTGAGGTCCATTATTTCCTTTCAGAGTTTTCTTGTAATAGCCAAAGCTCCCTGCACCCAAGGGTGCTACATAGCTGCGGGAGAACCAGTGACACTCTTTTTCATATTCTCATAAGAAATAAATCTAACATTGGAAGGGATAACCGAGTTTGGAATAGCTGAGCTCTGCAGTTCTCCCATTGTGAATCTAGCTTGGAGGCGGGAAGTGACTTCTTGATCCTCTTCCATAGCATCTATCCTCTTCAAATCAGCCTCCATCTCTTCCTCCTTTGCTGGCCCAAAGGGGACAACATGATTGTTTTTTGTTGATCTCGGTGCCGGATGAGACACCCGGCTCTCCCCGACTGACTCTTGCAAAGACATCCTGCTCTAATCTGCAGCAGCAACATCTTGAAACACAAACATGAGATAATTGCGTGATACGTGAGTCAAAACATCCGGGAGATTATATAATGATTTTTTACCGACCAAATACGTGTTGTGTACGAAAACGGAGTCCGGAGAGCACATGAGGTGCCCACGAGGTAGGGGGGCGCGCCCAGTAGGGTAGGGCGCGCCCTCCACCCTTGTGGAGCCCTCGTGTCCTTCCCGGACTGCTACTTATTTTTCTATTTTTCTAAATATTCCAGAACGGAGAAATATTGCCTTAAAAACTGTTTTGGAGTCGGTTTACTTACCGTACCACATACCTATTCCTTTTCGGAGTCTGAAACATTCCGGAAAGTGTCCCTTATGTATTCCTCCGGGATTACGGTTTCAATAACATTGGTTTCAACATTTATGGGATTACCTGAGATATAGTGTTTGATTCTTTGACCGTTCACCACCTTCGGATTTGTGCCTTCGAAGTTGTTGATTTTTATGGCACCAGAACGGTAGATCTCCTCGATAACGTAAGGACCTTCCCATTTAGAGAGAAGTTTTACTACAAAAAAATCTTAAACGAGAGTTGTATAGCAATACATAGTCACCTACATTAAACTCATGCTTTTGTATCCTTTTGTCATGCCATCTTTTAAATTTTTCTTTAAACAACTTGGCATTTTCGTAGGCTTGGGTTCTCCATTCATCAAGTGATTTAATATCGAATAACCTCTTCTCGCCGGCAAGTTTAAAATCATAATTAAGTTCTTTAATAGCCCAATAAGCCTTGTGTTCTAGTTTGAGAGGTAAGTGACATGCTTTTCCATAGACTATTTTATACGGAGACATACCCATAGGATTTTTATATGCAGTTCTATAGGCCCATAATGCATCATCAAGTTTCTTGGACCAATTCTTTCTAGACCTATTAACAATCTTTTTTAAAATTAATTTGAGTTCTCTATTACTCAATTCTACTTGACCACTAGACTGAGGGTGATAAGGAGATGCAATTCTATGATTAACATCATATTTAGCAAGCATTTTACGGAAAGCACCATGAATAAAATGTGAACCACCATCAGTCATTAAATATCTAGGGACTCCAAATCTTGGAAAAATAACTTCTTTAAGCATTTTAATAGAGGTGTTATGATCAACACTACTAGTTGGAATAGCTTCTACCCACTTAGTAACGTAATCAACATCAACTAAAATATGTGTATATCCATTAGAGGGAGGAAAAGGTCCCATATAGTCAAAGCCCCAAACATCAAATGGTTCAATAACAAGTGAATAATTCATAGGCATTTCTTGACGTCTACTGATATTACCAATTCTTTGACATTCATCACAAGATAAGACAAACTTACGGGCATCCTTGAAGATAGCGGGCCAATAAAAACCGGATTGCAGTACCTTATGTGCAGTTCTATCTCCAGCATGGTGTCCTCCATAAGCTTCGGAGTGACACTTGCGTAGGATCTATTCCTGTTCATGCTCAGGTACACAATGTCTAATAACACCATCCACTCCTTCTTTATAAAGATGTGGGTCATCCCAAAAGTAATGCCTCAAATCATAGAAGAACTTTTTCTTTTGCTGGTATGTGAAACTAGGTGGTATAAACTTAGTAACAATATAATTAGCATAATCAGCATACCATGGAGCAGTATGAGAGGTATTTATGACATTTAGTTGCTCATCAGGAAAGCTATCATCAATTGGTAGTGGGTCATCAAGCACATTTTCTAACCTAGACAAGTTGTCTGTAACGGGGTTCTCAGCTCCTTTTCTATCAACAATATGCAAATCAAATTCTTGTAGCAAGAGAACCCATCTAATAAGTCTAGGTTTAGCATCTTTCTTTTCCATAAGATATTTAATAGCAGCATGATCAGTGTGAATAGTTACTTTAGAATCAACAATATAAGGTCTAAACTTATCACAAGTAAATACAACTGCTAAGAATTCTTTTTCAGTAGTAGCATAATTTCTTTGAGCATTGTCTAGAGTTTTACTAGCATATTGAATAACTTTTAGTTTCTTATCAACTCTTTGTCCTAGAACAACACCTACAATATAATCACTAGCATCACACATAATTTCGAAGGGTAAATTCCAATCAGGTGGCTGAACAATAGGTGCAGAGATCAATGCTTTCTTAAGTATTTCAAATGCTTCTACGCAATCATCATAAAAAACAAATGGTATATCTTTTTGTAATAAATTAGTCAGAGGCCGAGAAATTTTCGAGAAGTCCTTAATGAACCTCCTATCAAAACCGGCATGACCAAGGAAGCTTCTTATACCTTTGATGTCCTTGGGACATGGCATCTTTTCAATAGCATCAACCTTGGCTTTATCAACTTCAATACCTCTTTCAGAAACTTTATGACCCAAGACAATACCTTCATTAACCATAAAGTGGCACTTTTCCCAATTCAAGACAAGATTAGTTTCTTCACATCTCTGCAAAACTCGATCAAGGTTGCTCAAGCAATCATCAAAAGAAGATCCATAGACAAAAAAGTCATCCATGAAAACCTCACAAATCTTTTCACAAAAGTTAGAGAATATAGCCATCATGCATTTTTGAAAGGTAGCAGGTGCATTACATAAACCAAAAGGCATACGTCTATAAGCAAAAGTACCAAAAGGGCATGTAAAAGTAGTCTTTGATTGATCTTTGGCTGACACAGGTATTTGAGAGAAACCAGAATAACCATCTATAAAGCAAAATGTGTATGTTTGGACAGTCTTTCTAGCATTTGATCGATAAAAGGTAAGGGGTAATGATCCTTTTTAGTAGCCTTATTTAATTTGCGGAAATCAATTACCATCCTATAACCTGTAATAATTCTTTGAGGAATCAATTCATCTTTATCATTAGGAACAACAGTAATACCTCCCTTCTTAGGGACACAATGGACAAGGCTTACCCACTGACTATCAGCAACGGGATAAATTATACCTGCCTCAAGGAGCTTTAGTATCTCCTTTCTTACTACTTTCATTTTAGGATTCAGCCGGCGTTGATGATCACGAACTGGTTTAACATCTTCTTCCAAATTAATTTTATGTTGACATAGAGTGGGACTAATGCCCTTAAAATCATCAAGAGTATACCCAATAGCAGCACGGTGCTTCTTCAGAGTTTTCAATAACCTATCTTCTTCATGTTCTGAAAGGTTAGCACTAATAATAACAGGATATATCTTTTTCTCATCAAGATAAGCATATTTAAGAGTATCAGGTAACGGTTTAAGCTCAAACACGGGATCACCCTTGGGTGGAGGAGGATCCCCTAGGATTTCAACAGGTAAATTGTTTTTCAGAATAGGTTCCTGTTTAAAGAACACCTCATCTAATTCCCTTCTTTCATTCATAAACATGTCATTTTCATGGTCTAGCAAATATTGTTCTAAAGGATCACTAGGAGGTACGGCAATAGAAGCAAGACCAATAATTTCATCCTTACTAGGTAATTCTTCTTCTCAGTGTTGTCTACTAAATTTAGAAAAATTAAATTCATGAGTCATGTCATCTAAACCGATAGTAACAACATCTCTTTTGCAATCTATGGTAGCATTAACAGTGTTTAAGAAGGGTCTACCAAATATAATGGGACACAAGCTATCTTGTGGGAAACGAAGAACAAGAAAATCAGCAGGATATTTAGTTTTCCCACACAAGACTTCAACATCTCTAACAATTCCCATTGGTGAAATAGTATCTCTATTGGCAAGTTTAATTGTGACATCAATATCTTCCATCTTAGCAGGTGCAATATCATGCATAACTTCTTGGTATAAAGAATAATGTATTGCACTAGCACTAGCACCCATATCACATATGCCATGATAACAATGATCTCTTATTTTAACAGAAATAACATGCATGCCTACCACAGGTCTAGGTTTATCTTTATCACGGGGTTTAGCAATTCTAGCAGTTTCATTACAGAAATAAATAACATGCCCATCTATATTATCAGACAAGAGATCTTTAACAATAGCAATATTAGGTTCAACTTTAACTTGCTCAGAAGGTGTATATGTTTTAATATTGCTTTTACGAACCACAGTTGAAGCTTTAGCATGATCCTTTATCCTAACAGGGAAGGATGGTTTCTCAACATAAGAAGTAGGAACAATAGGATCATTATAAGTGATAGTCTTTTCTTCAACTTTAATAGGTGCATCTACTTTTACTTCTATGGGAGGATGATATTTAAACCACTTCTCCTTGGGGAGATCAACATAGGCAGCAAAAGATTCATAGAAAGAGGCTACCATCTCAGAGTCAAGTCCATATTTAGTGCTAAATTTATGAAAAATATCGGTATCCATAAAAGATTTAACACAATCAAAACTAGGTGTCATACCTGAATCCTTACCATTGTCGAGGTCCCAATCTTCAGAGTTACGTTTAATTTTTTCCAATAAATCCCATTTGAATTCAATAGTCTTCATCATAAAAGAGCCAGCACAAGAAGTATTAAGCATGGTGCAATTATTACCAGAAAGCCGAGCATAAAATTTTTGAATAATCATTTCTCTTGAGAGCTCATGATTGGGGCATGAATATAACATTGATTTAAGCCTCCCCCAAGCTTGAGTGATGCTTTCTCCTTTGCGAGGCCAAAAATTATATATATAATTGCGATCACGACGAACAAGATGCATAGGATAAAACTTCTGATGAAATTCCAATTTCAATCGTTTGTAATTCCAAGACCTCATATCATCACATAGCCTATACCATGTCGATGCATCCCCCCTCAAAGATAAGGTGAAGACCTTCTTCTTAACAACATCTCTGGGTACACCTGCAAGCTTAAATAATCCACAAACTTGATCCACATATATCAGATGTTCATCAGGATGTTTTGTTCCATCTCCTAGAAAAGGATTAGCTAGCAGTTTTTCTATCATACCTGAAGGAACTTCAAAGCAAGCGTTTTCATTTTCATTTTCAGTAGGTTCAGTAGGTTGAGGAGCAACTCCTTGCTCTACTGGTCGGGGTGAAGATACCCCAAACAAGCCCCTCAGAGGATTACCTTCCATAGTGACAAGTGACAGTAAATTTCAACACACTATATAAATTTTTCCTTACCAAATTCCACCTACCAAAGGCGCTTCACTCCCCGGCAACGGCGCCAGAAAAGAGTCTTGATGACCCACAAGTATAGGGGATCTATCGTAGTCCTTTCGATAAGTAAGAGTGTCGAAGCCAACGAGGAGCAGAAGGAAATGATAAGCGGTTTCCGTCAAGGTATTCTCTGCAAGTACTGAAATAAGTGGTAACAAATAATTTTGTGATAGGATAATTTGTAACGAGCAACAAGTAACAAAAGTAAATAAGGTGCAGCAAGGTGGCACAATCCTTTTTGTAGCAAAGGACAAGCCTTGATAAACTCTTATAAGATGTAAAGCACTCCCGAGGACACATGGGAATATCGCCAAGCTAGTTTTCATCACGTTCATATGATTCGCGTTTGGTACTTTGATAATTTGGTATGTGGGTGGACCAGTGCTTGGGTACTGCCCTTACTTGGACAAGCATCCCACTTATGATTAACCTCTATTGCAAGCATCCGCAAATACAACAAAAGTATTAAGGTAAACCTAACCATAGCATGAAACATATGGATCCAAATCAGCCCCTTACGAAGCAACACATAAACTAGGGTTTAAGCTTCTGTCACTCTAGCAACCCATCATCTACTTATTACTTCCCAATGCCTTCCTCTAGGCCCAAATAATGGTGAAGTGTCATGTAGTCGACGTTTACATAACACCACTAGAGGAGAGACAACATACATCTCATCAAAATATCGAACGAATACCAAATTCACATGACTACTAATAGCAAGACTTCTCCCATGTCCTCAGGAACAAAAGTAACTACTCACAAAGCATAAACATGTTCATAATCAGAGGGGTATTAATATGCATATAGGATCTGAACATATGATCTTCCACCAATTAAACCAACTAGCATCAACTACAAGGAGTAATTAACACTACTAGCAACCTACTAGCACCAATCCCGGACTTGGAGACAAGAATTGGATACAAGAGATGAACTAGGGTTTTGATATGAGATGGTGCTGATGAAGATGTTGATGGAGATTGCCCTCTCCCGATGAGAGGAGCGTTGGTGATGACGATGGCGATGATTTCCCCCTCTGGGTGGGAAGTTTCCCCGGCAGAACAGCTCCACCAGAGCCCTAGATTGGTTCCGCCAAGGTTCCGCCTCGTGGCGGCGGAGTTTCGTCCGAGAAGATGGCTTATGATTTTTTTCCCATCGAAAGACTCCATATAGCAGAAGGTGGTCACCGGAGGGCCACCAGGGGGCCCACGAGGTAGTGGGGCGCGCCCAGGGGGGTAGGGCGCGCCCCCCACCCTCGTGGGCAGGGTGTGCCCCCCTGGTGAAGTTCTTGCTCTCAGTATTTTTTATATATTTGGAAAACACCTTCCGTGAAGTTTCAGGACTTTTGGAGCTGTGCAGAATAGGTCTCTAATATTTGCTCCTTTTCCATCCCAGAATCCCAGCTGCCGGCATTCTCCCTCTTTATGTAAACCTTGTAAAATAAGAGAGAATCGACATAAGTATTGTGACATAATGTGTAATAACAACCCATAATGCAATAAATATCGATATAAAAGCATGATGCAAAATGGATGTATCAAATCTCTCTCTGCTCAGCGTTGCTCATAGATCCAGCCGGATCCCCTCCGTCGGGGAAGGTGAGAAGGTGCAACGTTCACGCGGTCGTCCTTGGCGACGACTCCGACCCACCACCAACGTGTCTCGATCAGCATTCCTTGCCATTCTCTCCCATGCGGAGCCGGCTAGGGAGGGCCTTGCTACTTCTTGAGCTTGCGTTGGTTTTTCCCTTGAAGAGGAAAGGATGATGCAACAAAGTAGAGATAAGTATTTCCCTCAGTTAGAGAACCAAGGTATCAATCCAGTAGGAGACGACGCAGAAATCACCAATACCTGCACAAACAATCAAACAACTTGCACCCAACGCGATAAAAGGGGTTGTCAATCCCTTCATGACCACTTGCAAAAGTGAGATGTGATAAAGATAGATAAAACAAAACAAAAGATAAAGTAAATATTTTGGGGTTTTTTGGTTTATAGATCGGAAAGTAAAAGATTGCAAAACAGTAGATCAAAAACTAATACGATGGAAAATAGAAGATCGGAAACTTATATGATGGAAAATAGACCCGATGGCCATAGGTTTCACTAGAGGCTTCTCTCAAGATAGCAAATAATACGGTGGGTGAACAAATTACTGTCGAGCAATTTATAGATAAGCTCAAAGTTATGACAGTATCTAAGGAAATGCTTATGAAATATTGGCATCACGTCCGTGTCAAGTAGACCAACTCCTGCCTGCATCTACTACTATTACTCCACACATTAACCGACTCCTGCCTGCATCTAGAGTATTAAGTTCATGAAGAATAGAGTAACGCATTAAGTAAGATGACATGATGTAGAGGAATAAACTCAAGCAATCTGATGTAAACCCCATCTTTTTATCCTTAATGGCAACAATACAATATGTGCCTTGCCACCTCTACTGTCACTGGGAAAGGACACCGTAAGATTGAACCCAAAGGCAAGTGTAAGTGCATCTAGTGCCCCTTAGTGATTTTGGTGTATTGAAGAATTATAGGTTAAGGGACTAATATGTTTGTGAGTGTACACAGGTCTATAAGTCTATGAGGAGTTCGGTATTTACAGAGAAAGTCGACCCCTAGAAATGAATGTCTTCAACTGAAGACTTTGGCTTTCTGAAGACTTTGAAAGTGAAGAAATTGGTGTGATCCTGAAGACTTGATATTCATGCGAGGAATATGAAGCATGAAGACTTCTATTTTCATAGTTTCATTTTCTCTTTCTTGAGTCATAGGAAACACCGTACTATTAAAGGGGGTCAAGGTAAAACTAAGGAAAAGTTTCCAAGTGATGCTCACCTCAAAATCCTACACGTACCAATCCTTTCGAGTGAAGCCATTGGAAATCTCATACAGTTCAGTCAATTTCTTCAGTGACAGAGATGAAGATCTTCTGGTCTCTGAGGAACTTGTTCTGTCCGAGGAGTTAGGAATTCACCAGTGAGGATTGCCTACAAGTGAGGAACATGATAGCTCTGAGGAATTTGATAGCCAAATTTCCGACCGTTGTTGTGCTATACGCCAGCTATCCCAAAATATCTACCCATCTAACAGTCATATCATTGAAGGGCATTTATGTCTTATCATGTCGGGCTGCTCCCTAGGCTATAAATAGCCGCCCCTACAACCACTAGCTGGTTGGATGCTCGACGAGAAACTGACACTTGTCATTGAGAGCATCCCATCCTCCGAGGTCTTTGAGAGAAAATCATCAAGTGAGGAAAACCCAAACCCAAGCACCTACAAACCCAAAGTGATTGAGCATCACTGAAGAGATTGTTCTTGTGTGGAACCGACGCTTGTTACCTTTGAGGACTGTGCATCCTCTGGCTGGCTCTATTGTCCAGGTCTTGTCGTAGGTCATAGGTGTATCCTGGGGCCGCTGGTTCTCTGCCTCTACAGCGAGGTGGTGCAGGATGGTGTTTGGCTTGAGCTGTCGCTCTGTCCCGGCCACGCGGCGGTCGGTCAGGTTTGTCAGCATCATGCATTGGCGGTATGGGCTCCGGGGCCTCATCGTTAAATTGTGGCAGTAGCTTGCGCTTCGGGTAGCTCTTTGGGGGTGCGAGGCCGTATTCCTCGGCTGCTAGGACGTTAGTCCATCTGTCGTTGAGCAAATCCTGATCAGCTTGAAGTTGTTGCTGCCTCTTTTTTAGGCTTCTTGCAGTGGCGATTAGCCGACGCTTAAAGCGCTCTTGTTCGAGGGGTTCACTACAAAAAAAGACACTTCCGTGATGATACGTGTTTGTCATAGTAGGTCAAGTTTTTTGTCATGCATGTACATCCATGACGATTTTATGACAGAATCAAGATAGTCATACCTGTGCTGTCGTAGAAGTGTTCCATGACATTACCAAAATTATCATCACGGAAGTGTCCACTTCCATGACGATAAATCGCGCGTCATAGAAGTGTTTTCATCAAGGGTGACCGACACGTGGCATCCATCGTAACGAGTCTCCGTTAAGCTATCGGGGTCCGGTTTTGGAACTGATAACCCATTAACAGCCTCGACCAATGAGGATTTTCCACGTGTAAAATTGTCATTGGTTGGAGGAAACACGTGTTGGCTCACCGTTGGGACAGATGTCATCCATTCATTGGATAGGAGGCGCTTATGATACGTCGACACGTGGCACAGCCCAACAAAAGCCCATATAGGTTAAAAAGGCCGGCCCAGTCAAAGGCCCGTAGTACTTACTCAGGTACTAGTGGGCCAGCCCAATAACGTCCTGTTTAATAAGGCCCATTTACGGCCCGAAGCCAGATCTGGCCCGTTAATTGCTCGCCGAATATTTGGGCCCAATTACGGCCCAGTGACTTTTGGCCTGTTAGAGGCCCGATGTAGACATGGGCCCATTTTAGCCCTGTGTGTCTTTCGGCTGGGAATGGCCCGTGCTTCCCATGGGCCATATATGGTCCGATGCTACATCTGGCCCACTAACGGCCCGTGATAAAGGTGGCAACAGTTCAGCCCAACGTGACTTTGGGCCTGTTAAAGGCCCGTCGTATAATTCGGCCCGTTGATGCCTGTACTAAGCTTTCGGCCTCTTAAAGGCCCATAATATCAGTGGGCCAACTCAGGCCCGAAATATGTTTTGGCCTGGTAACGACCCGTCATATAACTGGGCCAAAAAAGGCCCGGTCTACCTTTCAGCCTGCTAAAGGCCCATCGGCGACTAGTGAAAATTGAGGCCCAATATGAATTTCAGCCTGCTAAAGGCCCATGGTTTCTTCTGGGCCGTAACAAGCCACCAAAATATTCAGCCTGTTAATGGCCCAATGCTACATGGGCCAAACTAAGCGCTGGGCCCACAAAAGGCCCAACTAAAATTTGGGCCGAATATAGGCCGGAGTAAGTTGTGGGCCCGACGCAAAGTGTGAAGGCCCCAATGTCCATTCAGGCCCAAGAAAGATGCAGGCCGGCCCAATTGTGGCCCGCTAAAAACCAGGACCATTAGAGGCGAATGTTTCGGCCCGGTCGACTACATCAGATTTTTTTCAGATAGCAAATGATGGCAGGAGTAGGAATTAAGAACAAACCTATTCTATACAATAAATAAATTATGGCATAGTAACTTAGAATAAACCTACACTATATAAAAAGGATTTATGGTATATTACATCCACTGGGCATCGAAGTTTGCCACCAGTGATCATAAAGCGCAACGAAGAAGCAGATTACAAAAACTGGGCACCATTGCAGCCTTACAAAATAATACTGAATCGAGACCACTTCCAAGACAGTTCAAGAAAGGTTAGCCTTGCACGGGAACTGTTGCGCAAGCTGCTGAGCAAGGCTGTGAGACCGGCCTAGCATGTTGGTCATAGCTTCCAGGTGTAGATGTTTAGCAATGAGGTTCTCATTGGTGTTCTCCGCAATCTTTCTTAGAGATAGGACTTCAAGTCGAAGTTGAGTTGCAGAATGCCTTTCTACTAGAACTTGGGACTGAAGAAGTCGAACTGATTCAGACAGCGAATTCTGTGAGCTTGTCTAACTGCTAGTCTCAAGTAACTTGAACACTGCATCAAGACAAGACATTGGGGTTGTCTCGATATCTTCAAGATGTTTTGCCTTCTTTGCTGCAATATATGTTGGGTTTGTGTCACAGCCTTCAGCAGACTTGTGCATGCCATCAGGCATATCACCCTGAAACAAGCAGAGAGATGACATGTTTTGCACGTGTATAAACAAAGATGATAATTGTGCTATCAATTCCATCCAATTTCAAATTAGAAAATAAAGAGTAAGTTCAAAATATCAATAGCATAATTTGGCATTGTTCATAATGCGGGGAGCTTCACCACACTACTGGATTACCATGTCAACATAACAAGCATAGATGAAGGGCAAACACAATCATTGTATCTATTTTGGTTAATGTGCATGGCATGTTGTTCATATCATCGACCACATCTGTAAGATAAAACAGGAGATGACAAGGTGAAAACATGGGCTGCTTCACCACACACTGGATTATAGATCCACAAAAACAAGCATACATATAGGGAGTATTGTGTAATGTGCATGGTATGAATAAGGAATTTGGTTTTACAAGTAAAACCTGGAACTTACGGTTGTTGCGAACATGCATTTTGATAGAAACAGCAAACTAAGCAATAGTAAACGATAGGGAGTATGAGCAAAACAGCAGTTGAGGATAAAGGCTTTAGAAGGACTGACTTACATTAATAGTTAACACCGGCTTTATAATGCCCTTCTCCATGTCAGGGGAAGGATAACTCAAGAATTTCAACACATAATCTTCTTCATAAGCATTGCATGTACTCTACATTTTGTAGATTGTAATTATAGATATGATAATACTGGAAGGGATAGAGGATAATGAAGATAAGATGCAGATTAATGCTACGTAATCAACTACCAATCCCTGGAAGTACAAGCGTTATAGGACAAAATGTACTGACAAGAGTAGTGGGCTACACTTCTGCACTGGCATTGTCTGTGTATTCAACTTTTTGGTGAGATTAAATATAGATCTGATATTTCTTAGTAAATGGTGGGCGAGGGAGATAAGATGCAGAATGCTACACAATGAACCAATCCCTCTTCCCATAATACAAGAGTGTTTTGAACACTGGTGTATTGTATAAAACGTTCTTATATTATGGGATGGAGGGAGTAGCTGTTAATGTAAGTACATTGATAGACGACGTTCAGTCCTTACAAGAGGACTGCAGAGCTAAACCTCTTCAAAAGCATTGGGTTGATTCTAAATTTATGTAAGAGTCCATACGGATCTTATAATGTCCACCAAATGGACGATAACGAGGCTAACATGTGCAGTGATGCTACATAATCAAACAACTATGAAAGTAAGTATGGTCATACAGGGCAAGAGGTACTCACAAGAGCAATGCAGTGTGTAGTATAGTTGCGAGATTCTGTGCTCCCTTGAGAATGAATGTTCTTCTGCTAACAATTTTCGTACAAGTGAGACGTTAAGGCAAATGCAGAAATGTAGTTCAAATTGTGATGTGATATCATAGACAGTACCTTACGCTGCAGACGAGACCAATGTGTAACAAGATTATTCCAGTCACTGTCTGATAAATGTAGCACCGGAGACTTTACAGAAATTTCATTTAAAGGCTTGCCATCGAAGTGCGCTTGCCTTAGGTAGGAACTATACTTCATCAACGAGTGCTTGAAAAGAGCAACCAACCCTTGCTCGTCTTGACAATCCAGTTTGGTCCTCGCCTATTTAAAAGAATGAAATCTTGTGTCTTCTGTCAGCAGAAACATATGCAGTAATTACCATGAATAACATTAGTACATTACTTACGCATAAGTTGCGGAGGAAGACTGGAAATTGTTCTGTGTCTGCGGCATAATCTTTCCATGAAGGAAAGATGCGCACAAAGTTCCTGACAACAATATAAGCTTCATCTTCTAAACTGGGAAGAAATGGACCAGGGGTCCTATTTGCTGCAATTGGGGCTCTCTTTGGTTCAAAAAGGGATTTGGCAACTAGATTTGGTGTACTCTTTGCTGGAATGGGGGTTTTGCGTCGTAGAGTTGGTGCTATGTCAACTGGCATCATCATACTGTTTGCTACAGTTGGGGCATCAGAAATGACTAGTGTAGTAGGGCTAGAGTCTGCTAGAGTTGGGGTGTTTTGTGGGTCAGGTGATATTGCAACTACACCTAATGGGCTATTTGATTTATCAGGTGTCACTACCTTTTCCAAATACTTTGCTCGTGCTCCTCCATGATCAGCAATTGCCCTCTTCCTTTTGAACGTCTGATACACAAGAACAACATTTGAATGGATACATATGGTATGATGACAAATGGAATATGTACTAAAAATGGATAGGCAGGGCGTATTCACATACACGATGTGTAAACTAAGCTAATGGCAGTGCAACAAACTAGAAGCAATGCAAAGCATCAGTTGCAAGATATGTGCGACCAATATAACCTTGGAAAGTGAGAGCAAGCACCTTGATGGGTGAATAAGATAGGGCATCTGCCTCTGACTCCTCCACTAGGGAGCTACATTGACTTAGGTCTCCCTGTAGCTCAGAATCACTCTTAGGATCATATTCTGAGCATGAATCTGTAGGTGGGGAGCGTTTGGATTGCATTGCATCTAGACTTGATTTCAGTCCCTTAATGCCAAGTTTGACAGCCATGGCATTGTTCTGCTTTATTCTTTTCATGCGCGCAATCTCATAATCATTATGATGCTATTCAGAATCTGAGATTCATGAGAACATAAAAAGTAGTCAGATTATCTATGGAATGCATCACAGATTCAACTCGAAGAGTGTCTCCCTATAAAGCCCTGCATATGCAAAGTTCACCCCCAACCGTGCTGACTAGACCACACACATAAATACAAACCTCTTATGTCTCTATAACAGGTAGACACACATTTCAAAACTAAAGTACGAACATTAGAATCATATCAAATTCGTATTTGAACAAATAAACTAAGGAATTACCAGTGGCATAATATTTAGCTTGAAGGGTGGAGTGCTGGTAGTGCGACACAAAGCAAGTAGGAAGATTGTATTCCATGTAAAAGATCGTAGTCTATGTAAAAGCTGGAAATGACACTTTCTTTCTATACAATGCAGTGCTTGTTGCCCACACATGATGGAAGAGATCACACAGAGAAATACTATTCACTCATGTCTATGGTTCTAGTATTTTGAAACAGGGTGGTCCACCCTAAAAGAATATTGACAACAAATATGACAAGGCAAGCATAGATGTAGTGAATCAATCATTTACTTGTGAGGTTACTAGGACATGTATGCAGAATTGTAACTGCAGTAAGAGACCGTCGAAAATCTGAATCAAGAAGTTTGTCTAGCACTTATTGTTTGCAACTAATCGACGTGAATAATTGGATATCATATCAAATGAGTAAGAAAGACAAGTAAAATTGTCAACAAACTTGGCCCACAGTAGTAATCTGGGTCAATGTCACTATGACCAACAATCCAAAATGACTAGTGTCTATTCCTAGGGCCCGAATTTTGAAACCTTGTGAACTTTACAGGTACTAAAGATTACTGAAATACATCTGAACCATTAAGTGTAGGTAGCACTCAACACACAACAAACCCTAATGACAGTCCTGCCTAATGAGTAATGAATCAATTATAAAATGGGTGATGAGGAGTGGCTACTGAGTGTTGAGGATGTATCTCAGGATAAATCGGGTTGGCTTAGTGGGTGCTGTATGCCTGAGCCTTGAACGGACTGGGAAGGTAGGCACAGCGGCGCGCCCGGGCAACGGTGACGCTGTTGGGCTAGCGGCTCCTGACCTCCAATTAGTCTGGCATCTCCTCCTAGAGTCATGCCGTCCGGGGACGGCAAGTCGCCGGCGAGGCAAGAGGCTGGGGGCGAGTAGAGATCGTAAGCGCGCAGCAGACCAGAGGGGAATCGGGGCCTGGGCCGACCCAAAATCCCAGGGTGGGCCGCGGCCCACCGTGGGCACCCTGTAGAGATACACACCCGAGTGGCAAACATGCATTTTCGAAACTAAATTAGGGACATTTAGCTAACCAATTAAACGACTCTGTTTTAATAATATCAGATTTGTATTTGAACAACTAAGCTTGTTTAGCTTGATGGGTGGAGCAGTGCTATTATGACATGGAGCACGTATGCTGATCGTATAGTGATCATAAAAGGGGGAAACCCTAAGCATTCTTTTAGCAAAAGAGGGTTTCCCCTCCGATTTATATTAAAGAAACCACCACAAAGCCAACATGATCAACTAAACCCTATTATGACTATGCCATGGCAGATTTAAAGCTGCAAACTGGGAAATGCTATTTAGCATCCATTGTTTGCTTCGAACTAAGAACTAAATTCTAAGAGCTGAAAAGGAAGTACAGTAACCAAGTTATGATCTATTTTTTGGTTGTGATAAAAAAGTTGTGGATATATGAAGTACCACCTCTCTTGTGGCGCCATGTAGGCATCGGGGGTGCGATGGATGTTGGTGGCGTTGAAGCAGATCTGCGATGGTAGACGGGTGCATCGGGGGATAAGTCCCATTGCGGTGGAAGAGAAGGTCGTGTGAGCGGCCCCGACAAAGAGGACGACGATGCCGATGAAGAGAGAGGACACGATGCAAGGCTCTTGGTCCGTCACCATGGATGAGAAATGTCCATCTCTAGCAGTGGACGGCGCGATTTTGGTAGGTGCTCCGGCATGGTGGAGGACGGTGGCAATGGATGGGGTGGAGGATGGCGGCGATGGATGGGTGGAGGACGGCGGCGATGGATGGGGTGGCGGACGGAGGAGGCTGGTGTGGGGATGGTGTTCTAGCGCGGACGGTGTATGAATGGGAAAATGGAGGGAGAGGTACGGGGAACCATGTTTTTGGGACACGCCTGTCTGAAATATTGGAAAGTTATGAACTTAGCCCCCGTTTAAAATTTGGACATCTTGTCGGTTAGGGATAGGATGGTAATCTCGCATCTCGCAAATATTTGCCCAGAGTGATTTTGGGCAAGGAGGGTGTTTTGGCGCCCATGGTTGGCGCCCACGATGTATGAATGGGGCTGACAGGTAGGGCAGTTGTGTAATTTCTGAGTGAAGTTACAAACCTGCCCCTATTGAAAATATTTGCCTACATCGATTTCGGCCGAGTCAATTTTGTTTTGCCGCCCACCATGTATGAATGGGGAAATGGAGGGAGAAACAAAGGACTTTCGGACGAGCTTGAATCAAATGTGTTTTGCCACCCATGTTTGGCGCCCACCGTGTCGTAATGGGCTTAGAGGCGGTCGTGTCACGTCTAATTGAAGTTACTAACCTACCCCTATTGAGAGAAGTGGAAATCGGGCCGATGGATTGTCCTTGTAAGGGGTAGACAATAATTTCCATCCCCCGAACACTTGGCTTCGGGCAGCCGATGTGGAGTGGACATTTTGCCGCTTCTTTTGAATTTTGGGACAATAAGCATCCACGTTTACCCTGGCAACTAAATTCGAATCCATTTTGTATTCCTATACAAATCTTTATAAATCATTCTATGTGTTTTTATATATCTTCAAAAGCACAACAAAGATGTATCCCACTGTCATATATGAATATGATTTACAAATGTTGATACTCAAATTCAGAAGCTAGAATCCAGTTTAAGGTGAATTCGAATATTTGGAACACTTTATGTCCAACTCAAATGTCACACGCAGCATAATTTGTACTCCCATTTAGATATGTACACAAGCGATGTATCAAGATTCAAATACCGAGTCAATCAACCAATAATGTACAAAACTAACAGACATATAAACACTTATAGAGTATATGGATCAATAATATCAACTAACATACATAAGCCAGGCCGTTGTACTTTTTTTGCTAGAAGAGCATCCTTTTTTTTAGCGAAGCTAGTACAACATCTTGGCCCTTTCTGATGCGTGCCACTTATGGTCCATCTATACTACTATTATTGCTGAATGCACATTTAGCCCGATTGGCATATTTGTAGGTCTGGCACAACAATCAAAATGAAATGTCTCCGAGTCTTATCAATTAATACAGACTTGTGCTCAAATAAAATTACAAACCAAAAAACAAAAAACAATTATTACATGATCTCTAAAACAAATGGTTTGATTGATTACATGAACAAACAACACAAAGGTTATTCAACGATGGAAAGAACATTTCACCTATGATTTACCAAGTGGGAATTTAATTTCCTTTATTCCTTCAGGACCTTAACAATGCGGTCAGTCTCAGCTTGCTTCGTTTTGAAATCCACCAAATATTTAATGGTTGTCTTGAGTACTGCTTGTGATTGTGCTGTTTGCTTCCTCAACATGTCAACTTCATTTCTAAGTGCAGAAGCAGAATCTCTTTCTACCACTAGTTTAGCCTCTAGAGCATCAGTTGTTGGAAATTCATGTTGCACGATTGGGCCGATGCCACTGCTATGGGATGATACAACGGCCATGGGGACCTTGCTCTTTGATCTTGGGCTAACCTGTTTTGCCATTAAAGTTCCGATTGGATTCCGAAAAGTTGAAGTTAGCAAAACATCTAAACTGGGAGTTATAACAGCAAACTAGTTAAACAAACAAGGAAATAAATAGTTTCAATTGGATGCTGAAAAGTAGTTATTAACATCATTGTAACCAGTTGTTGCAGCAGCAAAGCAGTTAAACAAACAAGTTTTGCAAAAGGTACATGTTGTGGCATTGGAGTTTCTCTTGGATCCTGAAAAGTTGAGTAGCCAGTAATATGATTAGAGCAACCGGTTGCAGGAGCAAAGCAGTTAAACAAACAAGTTTTGCAAAAGGAACCTGTTGTGGCTTGGAGTTTCTCTTGGATCCTAAAAAGTTGAGTAGTCAGTAACTTGATTAGAGCAACAAGTTACAGCAGCAAACCTGTTACACAAATATATTTTTGAAAATGTACCTGCTGTGCAATTGGACTTCCAATTGGATCCTGAAAACTTGAAGTTGGTAAGATGATTACAGCAGCAAACCAGGTAAACAAGGAAGTTTCTAAAAACATACCTATTGTGCCAACGGAGTTTCAGTTGGATCCTGCAAACTTGAATGTTAGCAATTAATAAATAAAATTTTGCAAGAGACATAAGAAACTAACATCAAACTAGTAAAACTAACCAGTTTTGGCAACGTATTTGATTACACATGAACTAGTAAAACTAACAAGTTCTTGGCAACGTATTAAAGTAACAAGTCGGTACCGTTTACCAGCAACACAGACATCTGTAAATTTCTTTGATGTAAGCAAAATGATTCCAACACAGATATAAGTTAAAAAGACGGTGTCCCTCATATAAACCTAACAGTTGTCTATCTATGAACATGCAAACATTACTAGTGCTACAAGTGATAACAACAAACCATTTAAACAAACAAGGTATCAGAACGTAAATTACACGTGAATTCTGCTGCACCCTAGAAGTACATATGACCAGCTATCTATGTGCTTAAGTAGCTATTTAAGTGAACTCAGTTCATAGAAACACGCAATTCAACCATTCTGTGGGTAAATCAAAAGCGCCACTGGAATATTTTTCACTACCCTAATCATACACGCAAAAGGGGCGACACCATCGTAGGGGCTGGTATGGGCGGCCGCCTCGGGTGGCTGGAAAGCATGCACCTAGTTTGAGTCGTCTAGGTTGGCCCAGGTTAGTTATGTTCGTCCTAATGCACGAGCGGGCAATGTAAAAAATAAAGAAAAATGTTTCAATTTGGATGGGCCAATAACGTAAGTGCAAGACAGGCCCTATAGTAGGCTCGCGGCCCAAACGAGCGCCTCCCATATCGATCGATAGCAGGAAAAATCCCAATTCGTTCCCTCCAGCCTCCAGTCTAGTTCACTCCTAACCTAGCCGCCGTTGGACAGACCAACACAACACTTCCTCACGCCCTCATTGGAGGGCGGTCGCCGGGCTTCAAGCGAATGGAAGGACAAGAAGATGAAGATCCAGCCCTGGGTGTAGCCTGCGTGGGAGGCCGCGGCGGCAGCACGGGCATGGCATCGAGCTTGCGCAAACGGGCAGTCGTAGCTTGCAAGAGCAGCATGCACAATGAGTAGGTACATCACATCCCTAATTATATCTAATTCAACTGTTCAATTTCTGGCCAATAGTTAAACCTGATGGTGTTGTGAAACTGCTTGTATGTAGGGAATCTATGAGAAAATGAAACCAATTTTTGCTTACTTTATAACTCCCCCAATCTATACTGAACTGACTGAATCTGATGTATCTAATCAAGTTTCCGGTGCAAACATACAAGCTCATGTTGTTCTTGAGCCTGAAGTGTCTAATGAACAAACTGATAATGAAGGATTTGATGCAAACACTTTACATGCTCCTGGTGATGAACATATAGTGTCTAATGAGGGATCTAATGCAAGCATTTTGCAAGCTCCCATTGAAGGATTTAGTGTCTAATGATGATCTGCTATGTTGAGAGAGACATAGAGATTTGCAGGCATTGATGACAAGAAAATTATAGTACATTTTCATGGCTTCAGGAAACACCGAGGCCATCTACCAGAAAGTCCCCGCATCATGACAACGTAGCACACATACTTTTCTAATCTATTGTTTGAAACTATTGGCATACTTGTGCATGATAGATATATTGATATGCAGTTTGCGCACTGGTTATAGGTGCAATTACACTTCAATATTTTCAGCCAGAGAATGAATAATTCAAGCAGATACAGACCATGCTAGTAGTCCTTGTACACCATGTTGCATTTTGTGTTTTTTGGTGCTTGCATCATTTAGTGTTTTATAATCTGAACTACTTTGGATCATTAGCTAGTTTTCAAAGTGCATGTAGCTTCACATTTCTTAAGTTATTTTGATTTCCAGAGTGTAAGTGCCTTCGTAATTTTAAGTTAAATGTTCGCCCCTGGTAACTTGAATTCATGGATCCGCCAGTGCACACAAATCATACACGCAGGCCAGTACGAATTAAATGAAATGCAGGGACTTACGCTAGCTCGTTGTACAAGCTCACTGCAGCTCTGCTTGCGCTTGGGATGTTCCATGTACAAGTCCATGTTAGCACTTGCTTGGATGTGCAGGCCTTGTGATCCTTGCACCCCCCTCTGCATTTTTGACACAATGAATGGTTGATCAAATAAGAGGAATCGACCTTGTTGTTGTACCAGAGGACAGATACTTACAAGGTTATACAGGTGTCCAGGATGTGTACCAGATCCCGTAGCACCGTCATGCTTCGCTAAAAAATGGTTTTTCTTGTTTCAGATGATATCTCCAGAAGAAACAAGAGTTAAAGTCAGAGTTGCATAGGCGTGTAAGCTAAGAGAGCAGTGAAAGGATATCCAAACATCGTCGGAACAGTGCACAAGGGAGTGATGTGTGGATACCTAGTTCGGGCCGGCGTTTGGGCATGCTCGCCTAGCTAGAGTGCGGGTCACTTCAGAGCCGTTGAGCGTGATGCGCTGGCGTTGGCTGGCCGCGCACAGATGTAGATCTAGAGTGGCAGCAAAGCACTACGATGTGGCGGACGAGACCGTTGGTGAAGCCCCAACGGCCTTGGGGGCGGAGGTGCGACGATGTGCTCGGTGAAGTAGCCCCGATGAGGTGGGAGACGGCGTCGGTGAAGCGCACCTGATGCGGTGGAAGTTGGTGTCTGTGAGGCACGTCGGTTGCGGCAGCCAATGTTGTCGGTGGACCACCCAGTGCGGTGGACGAGGGCGTATATGAGGTAGCTCCGGTGCGGTGGTGAGGCGCGACCGTCGTCTTCGTCGTCATCGTTCGACACAGAGGTGGGGAAAGAGATGAGACGAGGGGTGATTCAAACTTTACTTGGGTTGGCGGCGAATTAGGGATTTGAGCAATCTGGGCGCGGATGGGGACGACGGAGAAGGGAGATTTTGCAGGGCTGGAATTGGGGCCGCCAGATATTTCAATCCAAAACATGGCAGGGCGAACTTATTTTGTCGTCATTCTTTTTTTGGGGGGGATGGGGGTGGGAGGGAGGGGGTGGGTGGCTGGGTGCTAAGCGTCCATACGACACATGCGACCACCACGACACGACCCTGGTCTGCCTGGTGTGCCTACATTTGAGAATGTAAATGGATCTTCTTTCATTTGCAATCGAATCTGTATGTATTACCATGCTCGTGTTTTCCTTGCAAATAATTAGTCATTCGAAATGAGATACTATAAATTAATTAATGAGGAGTTATTTGAAAAAAATCAAAACGGTATCCATGCTAACGTGGATTAGAGTGTGTGTCACATAATTAGTTATTTGAATTAGAGTGTGTGTCACATAGCAGTCTCCAATTCTAACATGGACTTTGCATTTCACGGTATCCATGCTACTTTTTTAATACAAATTCATATGTATATGATGAACACCATGGTAGCGAGAAAACTTTGGATGGATTCAAACATATGACCTACAAAATAGCACAACAATCGAGTCAATGTCAACTTTTCCAAACCTAATTTGGCACGAATTCTGTCAGATTACGGGTCCCGGCAAACCCTTGAGGTTCGAACACTGGGGTGCGCATGAATATATCTCCCCCCTAGTTCACACTCTCGCAAGAATCTCAAAGCCTAGCTCGCCGGACCCGAGGGACAAGGGACACAAGAGTTTATACTGGTTCCGGCCACCGTTGTGGTGTAATACCCTACTTCAGTGTGGTGTGGTGGATTGCCTTGTAGGCTGGGGATGAACAAGTACAAAGGAAGAACAACCTCCTGAGGAGAGGTGTTCTTGAGCTCGATGAGCTTGTGTGGTTGGGGATGATCTGAACGATCCGTTCTTTGCTATGGTGGTGGCTAGCCCTATTTATAGAGGCCCAGGTCCTCTCCCCAAATATTAGGCGGGAAGGGATCCCACAATGGCCAATTTGAAGGGTGATACGTCTCCAACGTATCTATAATTTTTGATTGTTCGATGCTATTATATTATCTGTTTTGGATGTCTAATAGGCTTTACTATGCACTTTTATATTATTTTTGGGACTAACCTATTAACCGAAGGCCCAATGCAAATTGTTGTTTTTTTGCCTATTTCAGTGTTTCACAGAAAAGGAATATCAAACGGAATCCAAACGGAATAAAACCTTCGCGAGGATCGTTTTTGGAACAAACACAATCTAGGAGACTTGGAGTAGACGTCAAGGAAGTAGCGAGGAATCCACGAGGCAGGAGGGCACACCCCAGGGGGGTGGGTGTACCCCCACCCTTGTGGGCCCCTCGCAGCTCCACCGACCTACTTCTTTCACCTATATATATACTGTTATACCCTGAAACTTTCGGGAAGAGCCACGAAACACCTTTTCCACCGCCGCAACCTTCTGTACCCGTGAGATCCCATCTTGGGGCCTTTTCCGACGCTCCCCCGGAGGGGGATTCGATCATGGAGGGCTTCTACATCAACACCATAGCCTCTCCGATGATGTGTGAGTAGTTTACCACAGACCTTCGGGTCCATATTTATTAGCTAGATGTCTTCTTCTCTCCCTTTGGATCTGAATACAAAGTTCTCCTCGATTCTCTTGGAGATCTATTCGATGTAACTATTTTTGCGGTGTGCTTGCCGAGATCCAATGAATTGTGGGTTTATGAACTTGATTATCTATGAATATTATTTGATTCTTCTCTGAATTATTATATGCATGATTTGATATCTTTGCAAGTCTCTCCGTATTATCGGTTTAGTTTGGCCTACTAGATTGATCTTTCTTGCAATGGGAGAAGTGCTTAGCTTTGGGTTCAATCTTGCGGTGCTCGATCCCAGTGACAGAAAGGGAAACGACACGTATTGTATTGGTGCCATCGAGGATAAAAAGATGGGGTTTATATCATATTGCATGGGTTTATCCCTCTACATCATGTCATCTTACTTAAAGCATTACTCTATTCTTATGAACTTAATACACTAGATGCATGCTGGATAGCGGTCGATGTGTGGAGTAATAGTAGTAGATGTAGAATCATTTCGGTCTACTTGTCGCGGATGTGATGCCTATATACATGATCATACCTAGATATTCTCATAACTATGCTCAGTTCTATCAATTGCTCGAGAGTAATTCGTATACCCACTGTAATACTTATGCTCTTAAGAGAAGCCACTAGTGAAACCTATGGCCCCCGGGTCAATCTTCCATCATATTAGTCTCCCAACACTTAGCTATTTCCTTTGCCGTTTATTTTACTTTGCATCTTTATTTCTCTTTATCATAAAAATACCAAAAATATTATCTTATCATATCTATCAGATCTCACTCTCGTAAGTGACCGTGAAGGGATTGACAACCCCTTTATCGCGTTGGTTGCGAGGTTCTTATTTGTTTGTGTAGGTGCATGGGACTCGAGTGTGATCTCCTACTGGATTGATACCTTGGTTCTCAAAAATTGAGGGAAATACTTACGCTACTTGACTGAATCACCCTTTCCTCTTCAAGGGAAAACCAACGCAGTGGTCAAGAGGTAGAAAGAAGGATTTCTGGCACCATTGCCGGGGAGATTCGCGCCAAGTCAAGTCAAGATTTGACTCCTGACAACGAGCCATTTCTGGCACCATTGCCGGAGTCTACGCACAAGTCAAGACATACCAAGTACCCATCACAAACTCTTATCCCTCGCATTACATTGTTCGCCATTTGCCTCTCGTTTTCCTCTCCCCCACTTCACCCTTGTCGTTTTATTCGCCCTCTTTTCCTCTCGCCCTCTCTTTCCGTTTGTATCTTTTTTGCTTGCTTTTTGTCCCGGACAACCAGAAGCCTAAGCTTGGGGATGCCCCGGAAGGCATCCCCTCTTTCGTCTTCATCTATCGGTAACTTTACTTGAGGCTATATTTTTATTCACCACATGATATGTGTTTTGCTTGGAGCGTCTTGTATGATTTGAGTCTTTGATTTTTAGTTTACCCCAATCATCCTTGCTGTACACACCTTTTGAGAGGGACACACATGAATCAGAATTTATTAGAATACTCTTTGTGCTTCACTTATATCTTTTGAGCTAGATAATTTTGCCCTAGCGCTTCACTTATATCTTTTAGAGCACGATGGTGGTTTTATTTTATAGAAATTATTGATCTCTCATGCTTCACTTATATTATTTTGAGAGTCCTTTAGAATAACATGGTAAATTGCTTTGGCTATAAAATTAGTCCTAATATGATAGGCATCCAAGATGGGTATAATAAAAACTTTCATATAGAGTGCATTGAATACTATGAGAAGTTTGATACTTGATGATTGTTTTGAGATATGAAGATGGTAATATCAGAGTCATGCTAGTTGAGTAGTTATGAATTTGAGAAATACTTGTGTTAGAGTTTGAAAGTCCCATAGCATGCACGTATGGTGAACTGTTGTGTGACAAATTTGAAGCATGAGGTGTTTCTTTGATTGTCCTCCTTATGAGTGGCGGTCGGGGACGAGCGATGGTCTTTTCCTACCAATCTATCCCCCTAGGAGCATGTGCGTAATGATTGGTTTTTGATGACTTGTAGATTTTTGCAATAAGTATGTGAGTTCTTTATGACTAATGTTGAGTCCATGGATTATACGCACTGTCACCTTCCCATCACTGCTAGCCTCTTCGGTACCGTGCATTGCCCTTTCTCACCTTGAAAGTTTGTGCAAACTTCGCCGGTACATCCATCCCCCGTGATATGATACGCTCTATCACACATAAACCTCCTTATATCTTCCTCAAAACAGCCACCATACCTACCTATTATGGCATTTCCATAGCCATTCTGAGATATATTGCCATGCAACTTTCCACCATTACGTTTATTATGACACGCTTCATCATTGTCATATTGCCTTGCATGATCATGTAGTTGACATCGTATTTGTGGCAAAGCCACCATGCATAATTTCATACATGTCACTCTTGATTCATTGCCCATCCCGGTACACCACCGGAGGCATTCATATAGAATCATACTTTGTTCTAGTATCGAGTTGTAATCTTTGAGTTGTAAATAAATAGAAGTGTGATGATCATCATTAATAGAGTATTGTCCCAAAAAGGCCAAAAAAAAAGGACAAATAAAAAAGAGGGACAATGCTACTATCCTTTTTTTCCACACTTGTGCTTCAAAGTAGCACCATGATCTTCATGATGGAGAGTCTCTTATATTGTCACTTTCATATACTAGTGGGAATTTTTCATTATAGAACTTGGCTTGTATATTCTAACAATGGGCTTCCTCAAATGCCCTAGGTCTTCGTGAGCAAGCAAGTTGGATGCACACCCACTTAGTTTCTTTTGTTGAGCTTTTGTACATTTATAGCTCTAGTGCATCCGTTGCATGGCAATCCCTACTCCTCGCATTGGCATCAATTGATGGGCATCTCCATAGCCCGTTGATTAGCCGCATCAATGTGAGACTTTCTCCTTTTTTGCCTTCTCCACACAACCCCCATCATTATATTCTATTCCACCCATAGTGCTATGCCCATGGCACACGCTCATGTATTGAGGGAAAGTTGATTTTTTTAGATTACTAAAGTATGAAACAATTGCTTGGCTTGTCATCGGGGTTGTGCATGATGAGAGCATTTTTGGTGACGAAAATGAAGCATAGACAAACTATATGATTTTGTAGGGATAAGATTTCTTTGGCCATGTTATTTTGAGAAGACATAATTGCTTAGTTAGTATGCTTGAAGTATTATTACTTTTATGTCAATATTAAACTTGTCTTGAATCTTTCAGATCCGAACATTCATGCCACAATAAAGAAAATTACATTGAAAATTATGTTAGGTAGCATTCCACATCAAAAATTCTGTTTTTATCATTTACCTACTCGAGGACGAGCAAGAATTAAGCTTGGGGATGCTTGATACGTCTCCAACGTATCTATAATTTTTGATTGTTCTATGCTATTATATCATCTGTTTTGGATGTTTAATGGGCTTTAATATGCACTTTTATATTATTTTTGGGACTAACCTATTAACCGAAGGACCAGTGCAAATTGCTGTTTTTTTGCCTATTTTAGTGTTTCGCAGAAAAGGAATATCAAACGGAATAAAACCTCTGCGAGGATCATTTTTGGAACAAACGCAATCCAAGAGACTTGGAGTGGACATCAAGGAAGCTGTGAGGAAGCCACGAGGCAGGAGGGTGCGCCCCAGGGGGTGGGCGCGCCCCCCACCCTCGTGGGCCCCTCGCAGCTCCACCGACCTACTTCTTTCACCTATATATACTCTTATGCCCTGAAACCTTCTGGGAGAGCCACGAAACACCTTTTCCACCGCCGCAACCTTCTATACCCGTGAGATCCCCTCTTGGGGCCTTTTCCGGTGCTCCGGCGGAGGGGGATTCGATCACAGAGGGCTTCTACATCAACACCATAGCCTCTCCGATGATGTGTGAGTAGTTTACCATAGACCTTCGAGTCCATAGTTATTAGCTAGATGGCTTCTTCTCTTTCTTTGGATCTCAATACAAAGTTCTCCTCGATTCTCTTGGAGATCTATTCGATGTAACTATTTTTATGGTGTGTTTGCCGAGATCCGATGAATTATGGGTTTATGAACTTGATTATCTACGAATATTATTTGATTCTTCTCTGAATTCTTATACGCATGATTTGATATATTTGCAAGTCTCTTCGAATTATCGGTTTAGTTTGGCCGACTAGATTGATCTTTCATGCAATGGGAGAAGTGCTTAGCTTTGGGTTCAATCTTGCGGTGCTCGATCCTAGTGACAGAAAGGGAAATGACACATATTGTATTGTTTCCATCGAGGATAAAAGATGGGGTTTATATCACATTGCTTGAGTTTATCCCTCTACATGATGTCATCTTGCCTAATGCGTTACTCCGTTCTTATGAACTTAATACTCTAGATGCATGTTGGATATCGGTCGATGTGTGGAGTAATAGTAGTAGATGCAGAATCGTTTCGGTCTACTTGTCACATACGTGATGCCTATATTCATGATCATTGCCTTATCATCATAACTATGCACTTTTCTATCAATTGCTCGGCAGTAATTTGTTCATCCACCGTAATACATGCTATCTTGAGAGAACCCCCTAGTGAAACCTATGGCCCTGGGTCTACTTTACATCATATAAGTTTCCAATCTAAAATTCTAGTTTACTATTTATTTTGCAATCTTTATTTTCCAATCTATACCATAAAAATACCAAAAATATTTATCTTATTATCTTTATCAGATCTCACTTTTGCAAGTGGCCGTGAAGGGATTTACAACCCCTTTATCGCGTTGGTTGCAAGGTTCCTGATTGTTTGTGCAGGTACTAGGCGACTTGCGTGTAGTCTCCTACTGGATTGATACCTTGGTTCTCAAAAACTGGGGGAAATACTTACGCTACTTTGCTGCATCACCCTTTCCTCTTCAAGGGAAAACCAACGCATGCTCAAGAGGTAGCAAAGGGGGACAATGAGTACAATTTATCCTGAGAAAAGATGTTCTTCGCCTGCCAAAGGCTCTGGTGGTGACGCTGTCTTGGTCTCGTTGCATCGATATGGAAACCTTTGCCTGACACCTCGGGACTCCTCGCCTGCGCCTGCCTCTTTAGCACCAAAGAGGAAGCTGGCACTCCACACCCGCTGGCGCCTGCCTAGCCTTGGTCATCATGGTTCACGTCATGGAAACTTCACGAGGTGCCCCTCGCCTTGATCTCTCTGCTCCTCGTGAGCCAGCCTAGTGAGCCTGCCCGTGAGGAGGTCTTGTGTCATCCGCCACATGAGGCTTGGCCCCTCGCGAGGGTCTTGAGCGTTGGTTGATGAAGATGGGCCGTACCAGGCTGTTGGTAGGCCACGCCCTGGGCCGCAGACAGGCAAGTCTGGGTACCCCTGTTCCTAGGACGCCGACAGTAGCCCCCGGGCCCAAGGTGCACTCGTACTTGGCTTCGCGGCGAAGCCAAGGGGCAAGTGCAGAGCGCCGCAGGCCGCTATAGCCTGTGGCCTTGATTGACGTGTGGCGGCTGACGCGACATGGGCGCCTCCACTTCCCCATGCATCCCTGATTTCCGTGTGGCTAGGCAACCACCGTCGTCTTCATAGCTCCTCCTCCTTTACAGGCAGCACTCTCCGCCGCTGCCCCATCTTCCAGAAGGCTGCAGATCTCTTTCCCTTGCCCAATCTGACACTAACTCCCCCCACTGCCATGGCACCAAGCCGGAAGAAGAAGGGAAAGGACTCCCGTACCTCGGCCCTCGCGATGTCAGTGCTCGAGCCCGCCATCGAGCGGTCGGTGGTGCTCAACCAAGAGGCGATGGGAAAGGTGCGCCCGACGCTCGCCGCCGATTTCAATGAGTGGGGGCCGATGGTGGCTTGGCCTGCTTCCCGCCTCGAAGTTGACAGGACGGCCACCGAGGTCCCCATCCATCTCCACCCCCTCTGGGCAGGCTTGATTCCCCCTTCCCCAATTTCTTCAATGCGGTGCTCTCGCATTACCAGATTAACGCGCTGCATCTTGATCCCCAATCCATCATCCTCCTTGCCATCTTCGCCTTCCTTTGTGAGGCCATGGTGGGCATTGCCCCTTCTGTGGCTCTGCTTCGCCACTTCTTCTCGCTGCACCTGGCAGATCCTCTCCAGCGCTCCGGGTGTGTATCCCTCCAGGCCGTCGCGGCGACGGCCGGCTCGGGGATTGACTTTGAGCTCTCTCCAGTCATCGGAGGCTTCAGGAAGAGGTGGGTGTTCGTGGACGTTGGAGTGCGCAGCCCCGTGCTGCTGCTCCCCCGGGTCCTAGCCGCTTCGAGCTCCGGTTGGGGGCACGCGAAGCTCACCGATCGGCGGCTCGCCCATGTCTGGCTCTGGTTCGCCAGGTTGAAGGACCTCGGTGTGACGACGCCCATGGTGGTGAAAGAGTTCATCCGATGTCACATCGCTCCGCTTCAGTACCACTCGGCAAATGTGGACCGGCTACGGGGACCGTATGAGGCTTCAGGCTCCGACTCTTCCTCCTAAGGCGTGGCGCATGGTGCTCGAGCTCCTGACGGGCGACCCGATGCCAGCCAACCTGCCGGAGGAGGGCTGTGTTCTGTACTGCTGCTCGAACAAGGTGGAGTTCGTGAAGTAGATGCCCCTCTTCGACGAATGGGGACCATGCCCAGTTGGCCTTGAAGGGCCTCGCGAGAGCCCTATCTTCATGGCTCCCCTTCCTACCGCGAGTGCGAGGCCCGCCCTGGGAGCGGGCACAGGGGGGCGGTTGCTGTCGGGCGATGGTGACGCTGCTGCTGAGGAATCGACACCACTCGAGGCTCCTGAGGTGCCGTCCCCCGGGACCCTGGAGAGCCGTCCTGAGGAGACGGCCTATGGGGCGACACAGTCCGATGCTCTTGAGGCCGGAGCCCCCGAGGCCTCGGTGAACCTCCATGAGGCGAGTGTCGGGGTCTCAGCGCGGTCTGGCACCCCTCAGGTCGCCTCCCCAGGGGCCGCACCATCCGCGCCCGGCCTTGGTGATTGTGCCTAGGGCTTCGGCCGGCTCTGGCCGAACTTCGCAGCACTCCACAAGAGGAGGGGATCTCCAGGCTCCAGTGGTGACGCCTTCCGGCCATTGAAGCAGCGAAAGTACATTGCTATTGATGAGTGAGTACCTTATCTTTGTAATTTCTAGGGTGCTGCTTCTCCTCCTAACTGTGATTCCTCATGGTCCCTTCTGCCAAGGCGACGAAGTCTCCCGAGAAGCAACCTCCTCCTGCCTCAAGTCCTCTACTGACCTTGAGCGCCCCAAGCCTGCCTGCAGCACTTGGTGTGAGGTTGGCCAGAGAGGCAAGCACGCCGGCTTGGCATCTTGACCCCACGTTATTGCCGTCCGCTCTTCGCGGCCTTGCTTGGGATGCAGAAGGTGTGCCGAGGGCTCCTCCTCCTGGTTATTGATCGCAGCTGGGTGGCCTCGGCTTCGGCCTCTCCTTCGGGTAACGAGCCTCCACCCTTCCGGGCCCCCATCAAGGCCCGAAGGGCGACTGGAAAGGCGCTGGCCTCCAGCCCCCTGCTGAGAGGAGGCGAGCCACCTCGAATCTCTTCAACGACCCCCGGCGTGGAGGACGGACCTGATTGCGCATTCGAGCTTGCGCGCAGGCGGGGTGCCATCCGTCACAAGCTCTTCTAGGAAGCTATGGGTGCACTGAGCCGGTTCGGGGAAGAGCTTGTGGATGTAGACGCTCGCCTTGAAACTGAGGGTCTTTGGTTGGTGGATGAATGGCGTCAATTGAAGGTGGTCATCAACCTCGGGCGCCTCCAGCGTGAGCGTGCCAACATGAAAGCCGAGGCATCCCTTGCGACCTCGCGCGAGGCCACCACCCGAGCCTTGGAGGAGGCCAGGGAGGCAGACCACCACTGCGAGGTTGCCAAGAAGCGCATGCAGGATTTTCAGGCACTGAATGCCTTCCTAAAGCAGCAGGCAGAGGCGCGCAGAGCTGCCTTGGCATCGATGAAGGGGGCGCCGTCCAACGAGGAGGAGATCTTGAAGCGCGAGGAAGTGCTAATGCTAGAGTCCACAGAGCGCAACCTCGAGCTTGAGCGGTTGGAGACGAGGGATCGTCAGATTGCTCAAGCAGAAGATGCCGTCAGCGCGCGCGAGGCTAGGATCCAGGAGGAAGTGGACCGCAGGGTGGAGGAGGCTCGCGCTGATCTTGCCAATAGGTATGACCTGAAGCTGAAGCTCATGGAAGCCGAAGCTGAGGGCAGGACCACCGCCCTTAGGTTGAGGTCGACTGAGGCAGAGCAGCGCGAGAAGGCCACCGCAACTGCTTTGATCTCAGTGCAGGTTGAGTTGGCCTTCGCCCGTGCTGATCTGCTCCTGCTTCAGCAGCGAGTTACCGCTGCCGAGTCCCTCGTGCAATAGAGCAGGGAGGAAGCGATCCGCCGACAGACGTTGCAGCGCAAACACGCCCCCATGCTTCAGGACCTCAGTGTGAGGGCCAACCGGGCGCTGGGCATCATCTGCGATGAATATGCCCCTCATCCTTATGCAGAAGACTATGTCGGCCACCTTCGCTTCTTCACCGACGTCGTGACGCGCCTGGAGGACTGGGCTGAGAGGGATGATAACGTGGATGCTCTGGTTAGAGCTTTCGCTTCCGATGATGACGCTGTGGTGGTCGCGGCGGATGAAGGCGATGTGGTCGATGATGGTGAAGATGACGCCGACGACGACGCCGGTAGCATGTCTGGGAGCGATTCGAAAGATGTTGTGAGCGACATGTCCGATTGAGCCCCCGCTCCTTGTTTTGAACCTGCGTGCAAAAAACTTGGGCATGACCCCCAATGACGTGAGTGCATTTTGGGGAGGGGGAGCCCCTCATGTAATCAGACTATTGTTTTATTCCCTAAGCCAGACTAAAGGCGTGCTTAAGCGAGTTCTCAAGTTCCTCCGCGAGCTTGCCGCAGTAACTTACCTTAGTCTAGGCGCGCCCCAGACTAGCCTTGTAGTTCTCGATGTGTAGTTCTCCTGAGGGGAGTCCTCCACGGACTTGCGAGGTTTCGGGCTTCTGCAGAGCCCGCTGGTCCGCCTGAGAGGGCCTTACAAGAAATGGGAATTAGATCACGGTGAGATGTGCACGCATACCACGCCCAGCCCCCGCTCGCGAGGCGCTCGTGAGGAAGGGGCGGCAGGCACTGGCCTCGAAACAAGGCACAGAGCCGGGAAACTCAAGAAATCAACACGAACGAGAAAATATGTACCCCATGCTTTGCCAATGAAAATACGACTGTGAGTTCAAATCCAAAAGGCGGCAAATTGAGCTACAAAAAAGGGGTTGAAAGCAAATGGCCGCATCCGGCACCTAGCTAGTCTTCTTGTCTTCTCACCAGCACGGAGCCTAGTGCTTTTGCTGGCCGTGAGCTTAGTCATTGGGGGACAGTGTCGACGGCCAGCACTGAGCATGGTGCTTCCATTAGGACGTGGGCGGGAGCCCCCGAGGCCCGAGGGCGGCTCTCCGGGGACTCCGGGGCATGTACAGCCCCACTCATTATTATGTGAGAGTGTCACTGACGGAGACCTTCACAGGCGCGGGCCTTGCTTCATATCGCCAGATGAGGGCCCCGCCTTGCGCCACCCTCGACCACCGTTGGGGCGTCCGGAAACCAGGACGAGAGGCCAAGGGGCAAAGGGGACGCCTACGGCGCACTCCGCGACCACGGGCCCTCTACCGGGGGGAGGGCTCGCCGGCGCCTCCCCGGCAGAGGACCTACCTCCGGGTGACGCCTTGCCCCGCGCGACATGAGGGAGGGCCTTGCTCCAGACCCCTTCCGTGTAGCCCCCAGTGCGTCGCCCCTGACAGGAGTGGGGCTGTAGCGCTGGGGTCGCCGTCCACCGCTGCGGCTCGGTCCACCTGCGACCCATGGTTAGCATAAGCCTGCTCCTGAGATATCAGTGGTACCCTGGGGTGGTTGTCGTCGGCGGGGTCGGCGAGGCTCCTGGGTGGCTCGTAGAAGGCCTCAGCTTCCAGCATCTCTTCTTCCCAGCCTAGCTCGTGGAATGTGCAGGGGTCGTCCTCTGGCGTGTACTCCTGATCCACCATGCGGGGTACATAGGCTTCCTGAGCTGCCTCGCCGGAACCTCCACCAAGGCGCCCTGTGCCCCACGCCGCCGAGCCTGGCGCGCCTTCTTGGTGGCTGTGGGGTGGCGCTCGATTGGGACCGTGAGGAGCAATGCCCGCACCTACGCCACCCGAGGGAGGCAAGGGCGCGGCCGGATGTCCGGTACCACCAGTCGTGCTAACGCTGGCAAGCCCTCCTAGTGCACCTGGGAGCACGAGGACGCAACGAGGCCTGTCGTGTGACCTGGCCACAACTTGAGATGTAAGTAGGGAGCAGAAAGGCGGTGTACCCCTGGCTACATCATCCAACAACTCGGCGACGCGTTCCAGCAATGTGTCGCGGCCGCTCTCCATCAGCCGGCACCGTAGCAGCTTCTGCTCCACCATGAGCGCGGCTCGCATGTTTGCCTGTCCCCGTTGGGTGTGTGGCGTCGTCGCTGCTGCGTGGCTTGCGGATCTTGTGCCGGCCCACGCATGCCGCAGCGTGAGGGCGGCAAACATCAATCCGCGCGGCCCATGCCCGTGGGCCGCCTGGAGCGCGGAGTTGAGGTCTTCTGGAGCGGATGGAGGTGCTCGAGCTGGCCAGGCCGCCCAACGGTCGGCCTGGGTCCTTGGACCATCAGACATCGAAGACACGGGGCGATAGCAGGTCGGTCGATGGGGAAGAAAACCTCGGCGCACCCCTACCTGGTGCGCCAAATGTCGGACTACGGGTCCCGGCAAACCCTTGAGGTTCGAACACTGGGGTGCGCACAAAGATCTCTCTCCCCCTAGCTCTCACTCTCGCAACGATCTCAAAGCCTAGCTCGCCGAACCCGAGGGACAAGGGACACAAGAGTTTATACTGGTTCGGGCCACTGTTGCGGTGTAATACCCTACTCCAGTGTGGTGTGGTGGATTGCCTTGTAGGCTGGGGATGAACAAGTACAAAGGAAGAACAACCTCCTGAGGAGAGGTATTCTTGAGCTCAATGAGCTTGTGTGATTGGGGATGATCTGAATGATCTGTTCTTTGCTATGGTGATGGCTAGCCCTATTTATAGAGGTCCGGGTCCTCTCCCCAAAATATTAGGCGGGAAGGGATCCCACAACGGCCAATTTAAAGGGGGACAACCAGTACAAGTTATCCTGACAAAAGGTGGTCTTCGCCTGCCAAAGGCTTTGGTGCTGACGCCGTCGTGGGCTCCGTGATGACCTCCATCTTGCTGTCCTGCTGGTCTTGGCCTCGTTGCACTGATATGGAAACCTTTGCCTGACGCCTTGGGACTCCTCGCCTGCGCCTGCCTCTTTAGAACCAAAGAGGAAGCTGACACTCTGCGCCCGTTGGCGCCCGTCTGGTCTTGGTCGTCATGGCTCACGTCACGGAAACTTCACGAGGTGCCCCTCGCCTTGATCTCTCCGCTCCTCGTGAGCCAGCCTAGTGAGGCTGCCCCTGAGGAGGTCTTATGTCATCCGTCTCATGAGGCTTGGCCCCTTGCAAGTGTCTTGAGGGTTGGTTGATGAAGATGGGCCGTACCAGGCCGTTGGTGGGGCCACGCCCTGGGCTGCAGGCAGGCAAGTCTGGGTATCCCCGTTTCGAGGACGCTGACAAATTTGAAATAATTACCCATATGCATGGTCCTCAGTTTAAATTTTACAATGTACACGGAATTGAAATATCGATATTAATTCTCATACTATCTACATTCAAATGTTGCTTTTAGCCCCACCCCTCTCCCTCGGCACACGCGACATACTTCCTATATCAGTCAATCTTCCTCTCCTAACCACCTTAGGAAGCTATCGGTTTCCGACACACATTTATTCTTTCTCTCCATGTTTCGATCTCTAACTCTCTCAACTACACAACCCCCCTTTTTCCACTATGTTACCAAATGTATTTACCTCACACACCTGCCATTGCACCCCATGCCGAGCTCTCCCTCTCTCTCTTTCCCTCCCACCCTCTCTCGCTAGATACTTGCATTGCCTATCTAGCCCCCAACCTCTCATGTGCATGCACGCACGTTGTCTATCTAGGTCACTACCTCGAGACTGTCTCACTCTTTCTTCTGCACAGCGGGCCACACTCGCTCAATCTCTCTCTCTCTCTCTCTTTATCTGAGTCTCGATTAACCTCTTTTTCTTTCACACACAAATGATATATCTCCCTGTTCGGGCCTCGATCGACACACTCTATACTCTCTCACGCAGATTGTCTGTCTAGGTCAGTCCATCCAAGCCGCCCCCACTCTTTCGACCTCATGGCGGGCTATGCTCGCTCAATCTCTCTCTCTCTCTCTCTCTCTCTCTCTCGCTCGCTCTCTCTCCCTCTCTCTCTCTCTCTCTCTCTCTCTCTCTCTTTGTATGTCTCGATTGACCTTGCTTTTTCTCGGATATAAACGATATATCTCCATGTTTGAGCCCAAATCGACATATTCATATTGTATACTCTCTCGTGCACATTGTCTATCTAGGTCACTCTCTCGAACCCGTCTCACTCTTTTGATCGCACGACGACCCACACTCGCTCAATCTCTCTCCCTTTATATATGTAATCGATTGACCTTGCTTCCTCCAATGCACAAAATATATCTACATGTCTGTGGCTGGATCATCTCTCAAGCTCTATCTTACAGCCCTCACCCTTCCCAAAAGCTCAATCCGACAATATCTCTGCAGAGCATATATATCTTTTCAATGAATGTCCGACCACACTCACTTTGTCTCTCTATCTATATGTCTCTCGATTGACCTTGCTTTCTCACGCCGTATCTTCCACACATTGAAGCTACCTCTCCATCCCTCGCAAAGCCGGAGCTATTTACATTGCGAGGGGGAATCCAACCTTGGATTAATTTGTGTAGGCATTTATTCTGATGGGTTTAGATTATATTTTCATAGCATTCGGTCCACAACTACTCTGAACACCGTTGCAACCCCCGCACCTCCCCCAATTGATTTCCCTCTGGCTCGGTCATCGCTCTCTCGCACGTCATTTCTCGCCTTCAATTTCGCACCATGGTATTATTGCAAAGAACTCTGTTGTTCTCTTTAATTATTACAAATAAGCTACAAAACTACACACCGATAGTCCACCCGGAATGGAACAAATTTTGACCCACAAATTAAAGTGCTACAAACTACACACCGAGGGGCCCACCTGTCATGAAACAAATTTGGACCCATATACAAATTAAAAAATAAAGGACGAGGATCGAACATGCAACCAGGGCCTTCAAGCCACACATCAATAGGCAGCATACGTAGAACCGGAATGTTTATTGTACCCCCTTTGTTCATATAATGTTTTTATAATACCACTTCCTATTTAATGGATAACATGTATTATTATTTTTAGTACATTAGTGGGACCGGCTCATTAGCACGTAGTACTATTCACCTTCACGTACTGGTGGGTTCCATGCGTGCTCTCTCTCTCCTTCCCTTCTGCGTTTAGATGCACATGCAAACACAAAGAACTCACGAGCGATGTTGCCGTTGACCATATCTGGACGCGTTCACAAGTTACGGCACCAGTTTCACGTACTAGTAGTACTAGTCAATGTGTATGTGCAATGCACGTTAATTTGGAAGTATATTAAGTGCATGCGGATATTAAGTAGGATATTATTTGTGTGTTATTATGTGATTAGCACATTCAATTGATCAAACTATAGATTTCATTCTGTCTGACTTCGACTTTACATTCATACGATGATCAATCTAAAATTAACGGAAATGATAAACATTCGGATTTTAAGCATGGCAATCTGAATGTTTTTCATGGCAAATTTAGATTACGTGGCAGTGGCGGGGGCGTCTTGCGGTGGGAATCGGCTCCTCTGCCATGCTCTGTGTGTCGTTGGGCCACTGACTGACGACGGCAACGTCTTGCGGCGTTGTTGGTGTACTCCTGGACGTTGGCCCAAGCTTCAAGGAAGGCCACAATGTTCTAGACTTCGGTCTCCAGGAGCGAGTCAACTGGCGGGAGGAGGCGATTGGCGTTGGTGTAAGGAAGCGGTCGACGACGGCCATCCATGCCGCTGAGGGGGGCACTAGCACACGCGCGTGGACATGCGCTAGCAACGACGTGGCGGAGACATTCGTGCGCACGGGCACCGGCACAGGCGCGTGATATGTCTCCAATGTATCTATAATCTTTTATTGTTCCATGCTATTATATTATCTGATTTGGATGTTTAATGGGCTTTAATATGTTGTTTTATATTAATTTTGGGACTAACCTATTAACTGGAGGCCCAGTGTGAGTTTCTATTTTTTTGCCTATTTCAATGTTTCTAGAAAAGAAATATCAAAATAAATCCAAATGGAGTGAAACATTCGCGAAGATCTTTTTGGAACAAATGCAAACCAGGAGACTTGGAGTGGAAGTCTGGAATGCCACGAAGCTTCCACGAGGCAGGGAGGCGCGCCCCCACCCTCATGGGCCCCATGGAGATCCACTGACATACTTCTTTCGCCTATATATACTTTTATACCCTAAAAACATTAGGGGGAGCCACGAAACCACTTTTCCACCGCCGCAACCTTCTGTACCCATGAGATCCCATCTGGGGCCCTTTCCAGCGATCTGCCGGATGGGGATTCAATCACAGAGGGCTTCTACATCAACACCATAGCCTCTCTGATGATGTGTGAGTAGTTTACCATAGACCTTCGGGTCCATAGTTATTAGCTAGATGGCTTCTTCTCTCTCTTTGGTTCTCAATACAAAGTTCTCCTCGATGTTTTTGGAGATCTATCCGATGTAATACTTTTTGCGGTGTGTTTGCTGAGATCCAATGAATTGTGGATTTATGATCAAGTTTATCAATGAACAATATTTGTTTTTTCTCTAAATTGTTATATGCGTGATTTGATATATTTGCAAGTCTCTTCAAATTATCGGTTTAGTTTGGCCTACTAGATTGATCTTTCTTGCAATGGGAGAAGTGCTTAGCTGTGGGTTCAATCTTGCAGTGTCCTTTCCCAGTGACAGTAGGGGCAGCAAGGCACGTATTGTATTGTTTCCATCGAGGATAAAAAGATGGGGTTTATACCATATTCTTGAGTTTATCCCACTACATCATGTCATCTTGCCTAAAGCATTACTCTGTTCTTATGAACTTAATACTCTAGATGCATGCTGGATAGCGGTTGATGTGTGGAGTAATAGTAGTAGATGCAGAATCATTTCGGTCTACTTAACACGGACGTGATGCCTATATTTCATACTCATTGCCTAGATATCCTCATAACTATGTACTTTTTAATCAATTGCTCGGCAGTAATTTGTTCACCCACCGTAATACTTGCTATCATGAGAGAAGCCACTAGTGAAACCTATGGCCCCCGGGTCTCTTACTTATTATATTGCATCTCTTTTATTATCGCATCTTGTTTACTATTTTGCAATCTTTATTTTCCAATCTATTTAACAAAAACAACAAAAATATGTATCTTATTATCTTTATCAGATCCCACTTTCGTAAGTGACCATGAAGGGATTGACAACCCCTTTATCACGTTGGTCGCGAGGTTCTTGATTGTTTGTGCATGTACTAGGTGACTTGCGTGTTATCTCCTACTGGATTGATACCTTGGTTCTCAAAAACTGAGGGAAATACTTATGCTACTTTGCAGCATCACCCTTTCCTCTTCAAGGGAAAAACTGAGGTAGCAAGAAGGATTTCTGGCGCCATTGCCGGGGAGATCTACGCTCAAGTCAAGACATACCAAGTACCCGTCATAAACTCGTCTCCCTCGCATTACATTATTTTCCATTTGCCTCTCGTTTTCCTGTCGCGCACTTCACCTTTGCTGTTTTATTCGCCCTCTTCCTTTCGTCCTTCTGTTTGATCATTTTACCATGTGCCTTTTATTAGCTTGCATCTTCCCTTGCTAAATATCTATTGTTATGGATCCCGATCCTCTTGCTAATCTTTTTAAAAGATCCAATTATGATGAACCAATTGCTAGTGAGTTGAGTGCACTAGATTATCTTTATAGAGTTTTGCTTGAAATCCGTGAATCTGAAAATTGTGATGAAGTGCTTTATAAAGTGATTCACGGTAGATCTTTGAATAAAAAGCATGATTGCAATGATGTTATTATAAATTCTGTGAATTTCAATTGTGCTAATAATATGCAAAACCCTAAGCTTGGGGATGCTAGTTTTGCTATGTCCACTACTTGTTGCAATGATCATGATTGGGGTGATTCTTCTTATGACCTTGAAAATTTATTTAAGCCCCATGATGAATATAAGATTGATAATAATGTTTGCAATATTGAAAGTGGGTCTGGAAGAGTGTCAACTTTAGATCCCACGTATTTGGAGAATGTTCAATCTTATGCAATTTTCGATAAAAGTGGGTTTGGAGAGGTCATGACTTTAGTTAATGTTAATCCCACTATTTTGGAAGAGTGTCAACTTTGCATGCATGTGGATCGTGTTGAAAATATTTTATGTGATAGCTATTTTGTTGTATTTGCTTATAATCCCACATGTAATTATTATGAGAGAGGAAAATATGATTGTAGAAATTTTCACGTTACTAAATTAACTCTCGTTATGTTGAGATTGCTATTGTTTCTTTCCGCCTCCTTGCATATGCTAGTTTTTGCTTGCTATGATAATTTTTTCCTATAAGATGCCTATGAATAGGAAGTATGTTAGACTTAGATGTGTTTTTCATATGCTATATGATGCTCTCTTTGTGCTTCAATTCTTGTCTTTCATGTGAGCATCATTGAAATTATTAATGCCTAGCTAGGGGCGTTAAACGATAGCGCTTGTTGGGAGGCAACCCAATTTTATTTTTTGATCTTTACTTTTTGTTCCTGTTTAGTAATAAATAATTTATCTAGCCTCTTTTATGATTGTGTTTTTATGTTTTAATTAGTGTTTGTGCCAAGTAAAGCCTTTAGGATCTTCTTGGGTGATTGTTGTTTGATCTTGCTGAAAAAAACAGAAAGTATGCGCTCCCGAGAATAATTTTCGTTTTTTACTAGAGAGCGATAAAATACCAAGTCCAACTGACGTAGATCAATATACAATTTATTTATGTCGTCCTAACTTTTCAGAATTTTTGGAGTTACAAAAGTATTCAAAACCTCCAGATCGCTACAGACTGTTCTGTTTTGACAGATTCTGTTTTTCGTGTGTTGTTTGCTTATTTTGATGAATCTATGGCTAGTATTGGGGGGTATGAACAATATAGAAGTTGGAATACAGTAGATTTAACAACAATATAAATAAAGAATTAGTTAATTACAATATATTAAATTGGTGGTTTGTTTTCTTATACTAACGGAGCTCATGCGATTTTCTGTTGAGTTTTGTGTTGTGAAGTTTTCAAGTTTTTGGGTAAAGATTTGATGGATTTTGGAACAAGGAGTGGAAAGAGCCTAAGCTTGAGGATTCCCATGGCACCCCAAGGTAAAATTCAAGACAACCAAAATCCTAAGCTTGGGGATGCCCCGGAAGGCATCCCCTCTTTCGTCTTCGTCTATCGGTAACTTTACTTGAGGCTATATTTTTATTCACCACATGATATGTGTTTTGCTTGGAGCATCTTGTATGATTTGAGTCTTTGATTTTTAGTTTACCACAATCATCCTTCCTGTACACACCTTTTGGGAGAGACACGCACGAATCGGAATTTATCAGAATACTCTATGTGCTTCACTTATATCTTTTGACCTAGATAATTTTGCTCTAGTGCTTCACTTATATCTTTTTAGAGCATGGTGGTGGTTTTATTTTATAGAAATTATTAATCCCTCATGCTTCACTTATATTATTTTGAGAGTCTTTTAGAACATCATGGTAATTTACTTTGGTTATAAAATTAGTCCTGATATGATGGGCATTCAAGATGGGTACAATAAAAACTTTCATATAGAGTGCATTGAATAGTTTGATACTTTAATTGTTTTGAGATATAAACATGGTAATATTAGAGTCGTGCTAGTTCAGTAATTGTGAAATTGTGAAATACTTGTGTTGGGGTTTGCAAGTCCCGTATCATGCACATATGGTAACCGTTGTGTGACAAATTTGAAGCATGATGTGTTCTTTGAGTGCCTTCCTTATGAGTGGCGGTCGGGGATGAGCGATGGTCTTGTCCTACCAATCTATACCTCTAGGAGCATGCACGTAGTGCTTAGTTTTGATGACTTGTAGTTTTTTGCAATAAGTATGTGAGTTCTTTATGACTAATGCTGAGTTCATGGATTATATCCACTCTCACCCTTCCACCATTGCTAGCCTCTCTAGTATCGCTCAACTTTCGCCGGTACGATAAACCCATCATTTACCTTCCTCAAAGCAGCCACCATACCTACCTATTATGGCATTTCCATAGCCATTCTGAGATACATTGCCATGCAACTTTCCACCGTTCCATTTATTATGACATGCTTCATCATAGTCATATTGCTTTGCATGATCATGTAGTTGACATCGTATTTATGGCATGGCCACCATTCATAACTTTTTATACATGTCACTCTTGATTCATTGCACATCCCGGTACACCGCCGGATGCATTCACATAGAGTCATATTCTGTTCTAAGTATCGAGTTGCAATTCTTGAGTTGTAAGTAAATAAAAGTGTGATGATCTTCATTATTAGAGCATTGTCCCATGTGAGGATAGGGTGATGGAGACTATGATTCCCCCACAAGTCGGGATGAGACTCCGGACGAAAAAAAGAGGCCATAAAAAAAGAAAAAGAAAAAGAAAAGGAGAAGGCCCAAAAAAAGAAAAATAAATAAATGAGAGAAAAAGAGAGAAGGGGCAATGTTACTATCCTTTTTCCACACTTGTGCTTCAAAGTAGCACCATGATCTTCATGATAGAGAGTATCTTATGTTGTCACTTTCATATACTAGTGGGAATTTTACATTATAGAACTTGGCTTGTATATTCCAATGATGGGCTTCCTCAAATTGCCCTTGGTCTTCATGATCAAGCAAGTTGGATGCACACCCACTTAGTTTCTTTTGTTGAGCTTTCATACACTTATAGCTCTAGTGAATCCGTTGCATGGCAATCCCTACTCACTCACATTGATATCCAACGATGGGCATCTCCATAGCCCATTGATACGCCTAGTTGATGTGAGACTATCTTCCTCCCTTTTCTCTTTTCCACAACCACCATTCTATTCCACCCATAGTGCTATGTCCATGGCTCGCGCTCATATATATTGCGTAAAAGTTGAAAAGGTTTGAAAAGGCTAAGTATGAAACAATTGGTTGGCTTGTCATCGGGGTTGTGCATGATGGGAGCATTTTGTGTGACGGAGATGAAGCATGGCCAAACTATATGCTTTTGTAGGGATGAGCTTTCTTTGGCTATGTTATTTTGAGAAGACATAATTGCTGGGTTAGTATGCTTGAAGTATTATTATTTTTATGTCAATATTAAACTTTTGTCTTGAATCTTTTGGATCTGAACATTCATGCCACAATAAAGAAAATTACATTTAAAATTCTGCCAGGTAGCATTCCACATCAAACATTCTGTTTTTATCATTTACCTACTCGAGGACGAGCAGGAATTAAGCTTGGGGATGCTTGATACGTCTCCAACGTATCTATAATTTTTCATTGTTCCATGCTATTATATTATCTGTTTTGGATGTTTAATGGGATTTAATATGCTCTTTTATATTATTTTTGGGACTAACCTATTAACCGGAGGCCCACTGCCAGTTTATGTTTTTTTGCCTATTTCAGTGTTTCGTAGAAAAGGAATATAAATGGAATCCAAACGGAACGTAACTTTTGCGAGGATCTTTCTTGGAACAAACGCAAACCAAGAGACTTGAAGTGGAAGTTTGGAACTCCGTGAAGCTTCCAGGAGGCAGGGAGGCGCGCCCCCCCCCCCACCCTCGTGGGCCTCACGGAGCTCCACCGACATGCTTCTTTCACCTATATATATACTCTTATACCCTCAAAACATAAGGGGGAGCCACACCGCCGCAACCTTCTGTACCCGTGAGATCCCATCTGGGGCCTTTTCCGGCGATCTGCCAGAGGGGGATTCGATCACGGAGGGCTTCTACATCAACATCATAGCCTCTCCGATGATGTGTGAGTAGTTTACCACAGACCTTCGGGTCCATAGTTATTATCTAGATGGCTTCTTCTCTCTCTTTGGTTCTCAATACAAAGTTCTCCTCGATGTTCTTGGAGATCTATTCAATGTAAAACTTTTTGCGGTGTGTTTGCTGTGATCCGATGAATTGTGGATTTATGATCATGTTTATCTATGAACAATATTTGGTTCTTCTCTAAATTCTTATATGCATGATTTGATATCTTTGCAAGTCTCTTCGAATTATCGGTTTAGTTTGGCCTACTAGATTGATCTTTCTTCAAATGGGAGAAGTGCTTAGCTTTGGGTTCAATCTTGCGGTGTCCTTTCCCAGTGACAGTAGGGGCAGCAAGGCACATATTGTATTGTTGCCATCGAGGATAAAAAGATGGGGTTTATATCATATTGCTTGAGTTTATCCCTCTACATCATGTCATCTTGCCTAAAGCATTACTTTGTTCTTATGAACATAATACTCTAGATGCATGCTGGATAGCGGTCGATGTGTGGAGTAATAGTAGTAGATGCAGAATCGTTTCGGTCTACTTAACACGGACGTTATGCCTATATTTCATAATCATTGCCTAGATATTCTCATAACTATGCGCTTTTCTATCAATTGCTCGGCAGTAATTTGTTCACACACCGTAATACTTGCTATCATGAGAGAAGCCACTAGTGAAACTTATGGCCCCCGAGTCTCTTACTTATTATATTGCATCTCTTTTATTATCGCATCTCATTTACTATATTTCAATCTTTATTTTCCAATCTATACAACAAAAATACCAAAAATATTTATCTTATTATCTTTATCAGATCTCACTTTAGTGAGCATGACGGGATTGACAACCCCTTTATCGCTTTGGTTGTGAGGTTCTTGATTGTTTGTGCAGGTACTAGGTGACTTGCATGTTATCTCCTACTAGATTGATACCTTGGCTCTCAAAAACTGAGGGAAATACTTACGCTACTTTGCTGCATCACCTTTTCCTCTTCAAGGGAAAAACCAATGCATGCTGAAGAGGTAGTAGCGCGCACGTCAGTGCACGCGCAGGCGCATGCGCTGGTAGGTGCACGGGCGCGTGAAAGTCGGCGGGGACCTTGTGGAACCCCGTGGCATCAAGCTCGGCGTTCGGCTCCCAGCCCATCATTGCCACGGGGATGGGAGTTGGCGCAGTCGGGGCGAAGGGAGCCGGAAGGGATCGGGGACAGGCGCGGCATCTTCCCGCAAGGCCGGTTCAAGCTCGTCCCAAAGCACCTTATGTTCTTGATACCCCGGCCAGGTGTCTTCCTCAGGAAACTGGAAGACTAAAGTCGAACCATCGTGATGTGGCATGGCGTACGGTTAGGTCAGGCTGGTTGGAGGTAGACGACAGGAGAATCGGAGAGGAAGAGAGATAATTGTAGTGATACCAGGTAGTGCGGGGTTGATTTTAAATGGCGGCGCCGATGAAATTAAAAGTGGGAGCAGTTGGGATGAAGGTGGGCGGCAGAGCCTGGTCAAAGGGCTCGCCTCCCGGTGAGCCTGAGCAGCTGTTTGCTCGCACGCCTCCTGTCAGCCGGCGCAACGGTCTGCTCGCACACCTCCCATCGACTCACACACTTGCTCAGATGGCACTTGCCGATGAGAAGAGGGACTCATGGCGGCACGTAAACACCCACAGTTTCAATAGTGAAAGCGTTCGCCTTAACGTGACAGGTCTTTGTTCCAAAATACCTTGGCTCTTCATTTGTATAACTTCACATAAGCAGCCTGTCTCAAATTGAAGAAAAAAATTACGTAGGAATATTTGTGCCATATCACGTGACCATGCTCAGTTTCATGAATTTCTGGTCACTTTTGGATTTTCTGAAATTTAAAATCCAGGATTCGAAACAATATCAAAACCAGCATCATGCAATAATTTTTCAAGCGATACATCTTTCCTGTTGTATTTCTTAAGAAATGATTTGGTCAAATTTTTTGCTTAGTTAGACTTCACACAAGTTATATATCCAGAGTAAAAGGACAATCCCTCCGTACCAGTGCATTGTCTGATATATTAAGTCAAGTACTAGGCACGAACAAACGGGCTCAATTATGTGCTCATCCTGGTGTAGTACTCCTATTAGTACTAGGCAATCCAGTTGATGGGTGACCTTGGGTAGCGGCGACCGAGGGAATTAAACCGGGCTCCGCATGGTAGGTAACATTGTGTAGTTACTAAAGCATCCCTCCATTGTTCATCGGTAGTGACTATGGACCGGGGACATGAGGGGAATTTCCTAGGGGTGGAATTCGGGCTGCCAGATATTTCGACTCAAAACGCGGAGGCTCGACTGGTTGGGGTTGGCTAATGTGCGTACCACGCACGCCACCAGAAGGACACGAGACCGGTTTTTTTGAGGATCAACACGAGCACGGTGTTTCTTTAGGATCAACATGAGCCAAGGTCTGGCTGGTACGCCATTGGGTCCTACCATTCGAGTATATGAAATGAATCTTTTAAATTGCCGAACGAATCTATGTGTATTACAATGCCCGTATTTTCCTTGCAAATAGTAATCTCAACGTGGTAATTGATTTATGACGAGTTCTTGAATTAGAGTGAGTTTGTGATATAGTGATCCCAACGTGGATTTCACATTTCATGGTATCCCTAGTAAGTTTTTCATTGCAAATTCAAATTTAAAAGGTGAAGGGTATGGTGGTGAGAAAACTTTGTATGTATCAAGCATATGACCACACACACACACACACGAACACAACAACAATCCAATAAGTATAGTGCATCTATTTTTCCAAACCATGCATGTATGAAATGAATTCAAAAATACTCCTTCTGTTCCTAAATATTAGTCTTTTAGAGATTTCAACAAGTGACTACATACGGAGCAAAATGAGTGAATCTACACTCTAAAATATGTCTATGTACATCCGTATGTGGCAGTCCATTTGAAATCTCTAAAAAGACTAATATTTAGGAACGAAGGGAGTAAAATGTAAGACATGCATGGTCCTCAATTGAATATTCAGAATGAACAGGAAACTGAAACATGAATATTAAGTCTAGTGCTACAGTACATGCAAATGTTGTGTTTAGGCGGAGCTATGTAGATTGTCGGGGGTAAACCCCTCGACCTTATATAAAATTGTGAAGCTGTGTTTAGGATTGCTTAGATTATATTTGTCCCCACCCTCCCAAACACCGATTGGTTCTGCACAACCTCCTCCCCGGGAGAATATCATGTGCCCCCACACCTTAGATGCTATATACTGATACAAGTTCCTTGGATCTTGTAGATCTGAGATGTAGGAGCACACAAGATGTCTTAATATTTTTACAAGAAACCTTGATGAGTTTGAGAATTGCACACAATTTGTAGAAAAACTACTCAGATGCCCTTGGATCCCATATACAATGACCTCGAAGCTCATATCACCGTAGCATCATAGATGAAGGAGGACATCATATTGTCCTATATGTAAGAATATCATGTGCTACCACACCTTAGATGCTTTGGTGATACAAGCTCTTCGGAGCCGTTGGATTTGTGACGCAACAACTCCTCGGTGGTTCGAATGTTGCATAAAAGGCCCCAAAGAGTTCGCCCACTGCTTATAAGCACAAAGACTGCTTAGATGCCATTGGATCTCAGATCAAACAACCTTGAAGCTTGTATCATCGTAGCGTCCAAGCTGCGAGAGCACCTGAGGTTTTCTCGCATGGGAGAATATGAGGTGCCCCCGCACCGTAGATTCTATGGTGATACGAGTTCACGGAGATCTAACGGCTCACAGTAGGAGGTTTCAATGTTTTTGCAATATACGCCTAAGAGTGTTTGGGAATTGCGCAGAAAGTACAAGTACTATACATGTGGCATCTGGTCACAGATCGTACGACCTAGATGCTCGTATCACTGTATCGGCTAATTAAGCTACGTCGAGCACCTAATCTGAGCAACGGGGAGCCGTTGGATCCAAGATGCAACGACACACACGAGGCCTGAATGTTTTATTTGTAAAAAACCCTTGGAGATTTTGGAAATTGCACATAATTACAAAGACTACTCCCAAGCCATTGGATCTCAGTTCCAACGATGTAAAAACTCATATCACCATAGCATCTAAGCTGCGGGGTGGATGTGATATTCTATGCCGCTGTCATTTTTGTTCGTAAACTTGCAAAATACATGTACCTCGTGGCGTTACTTGTCTAACCGCGCAAAAAATTTGTTCAAAAAACCATCCTACACTGAAATATCGGAACAACACACGGGGGTCCCACTTGTCATTGATCAAATTTGGACCTAAAACTAACAAATCTAAAAGACGAGATTCGAATAGGCAACATGGACTACAAAGAATAAGTCGATAGCCTAAAACAACAATGGTTGTTGGCTTTGTCCCATAACTTGATTTTATACAGTATTACGTTGAGCAGAGTAGAGGGAGTGGCTCGTCAACACGTGCATGACCATTGACTCACTTACTAGTGGGTCCCATGTCTGCGATATCTCTCTCTCCTCTCCATCGTCTAACCTTTAGATGCACGAGCACACACGTAAAGCGGCGCTAGCTTGCCGTGGTGTTATTATAACTAAAAAAGCTTGGAAAATAGAAGAATCACCTAGAACAAGAGACGTTGTGGCTGGTCGAGACGGAGCTAACCACACCTATCCTCCGTGCCACGTTAGCATGATGAAGCTGCGTGGCTAGTGGGGTGTTTTTGACCGGCTGGATGGGTCCCGAGGTCGAACCATAGGCAGTATGTCTGATACAGTATAATTTTACACGCAGATTTTTCCTCCGTGCCGAGACATGACACACCCTACCGCACGGTTTTGGGGTCCTCCCGGGTGGTGCACACACATATTCTTCCTTGCCGAGACATGGGACGCCCTACCGTGTGTTTTCTGAGTCCTCCTCGGTCGTAGTGCCGAAGCAACTAAATGAGTCGTCAAATCACGAAAGACCACCTTTCCCGCCGAGTACATCAGTGAAGCACGGTGGCTAGCTAGTTGGGCTAGTGCGACCGATTAGCTAGGCCGCCGCCACATTTGTTTTTTCACCCCTTTTTTATCTCCTTGCCAGCATGTAAATTTAAATATCCACCGCAGTGTTGCTCTGGTCTTTGGGTGCGGCAGGCGCGGCAGGATTTTTAATTTTTTGATTGACAGGAGCAGGCGCGACAACATTTTTAATTTTTTGATTGACAGGAGCAAGCGCCGCAGCATTTTTAATTTTTTGATTGACGGGAGCAGGCGCGGCAGCAATTAGTCATGATGACTCCGCCTATAAAACCCACTGCTCGCCGATGTGAAAAGTCGTCGACTGGTGTTTTCCCATGGTGAAAACCAAAAAAATTCACCCCGCTCCTCGGCTGGCTCCCTCCGCCTTCCTATAGATTGCATTTCCTTTCCGCCGTTTCGCCTCCTTTGCTTCCTCTCCCCATTGCTTCTACCTAGTGCCATGGCGGCGCAGTAGATCACAGAGTCTGAGGTGAGGCGCCTGACACAGGAGCTCCAGGCCAAGGATGTGGAGCTCAGGGCCAAGGACGTGGAGCTCCGTGAGCTCAAGGAGGAGAGGAGTGCCATGCTCCTATGTTATGTGCGGGGGTTCACGGAGCTTCAAAAGCGGCATGCATCACTACAAAAGAAGACACATCCGTGACATTTTGGGCCAAACGAATTTTTTTCTGTCATAAATATGACACTTCTATGACGATAATTGTGACAAAACCCGGTATCATCATAGATGTGGTGGGCTCCTACTTCTATGACAAAAAATCATGATAGAAAATGGGCTTTTCGTCCTGGGCCGTCTGGAGACGCAGCTGCATGACATTCTTTGGGCCGTCCATTACGGAAAAAACCGTGGTAGAAGCGAGGGCGAGGAAAATTTCGGGGAGTTTCCGGTTACGGTGGGAGGTCGGGGGCCGAGCGATGGGCGCTTCTCTCGTACATGTACACGCATGTGTGCGAGGCGTTGGCTCTAAGTGAACCCGAGCGAGGCGTTGGGCTCTAACTGAATCCGAGCGATTGCACTGCAGGCTACGCATTACTGAACCCGAGTGATCGATCGATGGCTGTTAACTGAACCCGATCGAGCGATTCCTTCGCTACTGCTGCTAACTGAAGCCGATCGATGCTGCCTCTGGATGAACAGTGAGTGTTACCGGGGGGGGGGGGGGTTGGATGAACATGACCCCGTGGTGTTGCCTCTGGATGAACAGGACCCCGATCGATCGAGCCGGTTGGGGCTGGATGAACAGGACCCCGTGGAGGGCTGGATGAACAGGACCACCCCATGGAGGGATGGATGAATAGTAGACGGTGGAGGGCAGGATGAACAGTAGCCCATGGAGGAGTGGTTGAACAGGAGCCCGTGGAGAGGGCTGGTTGAACAGTAGTCGATGGAGTAGCGCGCGCTGGAGGCTGGATGAACGGGAGCCCGTGGATGAATAGTCACAGGTGGAGGCTGGAGGAGGTCGACGGTGGATGAACAGTAGCTTGTGGAGGCTAGAGGGGGTCGACGGTGGAGATGAACAGTTTCCCGTGTAGTCCCGTTTTGCGGTACGCCACACCCCTCCCGATGAACATGACCCCCGTTTCGACCGCAGCACTCCAACACAAGCCGTTTCGTCCGTTTTGCGGTACGCCACACCCCTCCCGATCAACAGGACCCCCGTTTCGACCGTAGGAGGTCCATTTCCTCCCTTTTGCGGTACACCAGGCCCCTCCCGATGAACAGTATCCCGTTTCGAACGTGGCCGGTCGAACACAAGGCCGTTTCCTCCGTTCTGCGGTACGCCAGGCCTCGTTTCCATCACCTGTTCCGTCCAAGCCCTCCTGATGAACACGATGCATTCCGTTGCCTCCCCATGAACACGACGCATTCCGTTGCTTCCCCATGAACATGACGCATTCCGTTGCCTCCCCATGAACACGACGACGACGCTGTTCTCCGTCCGAGCCAGCCATGTACACGAGCCCTGGCCGTACGTATGCGTGAGTAGGCGTTTAGACCCCGCCGCATGTACACATACGTGGTCGTATTTTCTTTCTGCACCCTGGCTGCTGTACGTACGTGTACATGTCTATGTGCGCGCCGTCTACTACGAACACGTGCGCGCCTCTACTACGACACGTGTGCGCCTCCACATCGACCAGTATGTACGTACACATTCGCGACCAGAATGACAACGCTACGTACGCTTCGACCAGGTGGGTCCCGACTGTCAGGCACTTCCTTGCCTGCTGAAGATGTAGCTGGTGGGTCCCAGCAGTCAGGGGGCGAATCGTTTTTTTTGCCCGGACGCACTTCTTGCGTGCGAAGATGTAGCTGGTGGGTCCCAGCAGTCAGGGGGAAATGTTTTTTTCGCAAAATACAGTGGCCCGTCCGGTGGGTCCCAGCTGTCAGGTGGAGGAATCATTATTTTCCGCGTAATAAGGAGGCACTTCCTTGCTGCGGCCGTGGACCCAGCTGTCAGCCTCTCCACGTACAGTCCACGTCCGATGGAAGTCGTTCCTTGACCACGTTGACCACGCCGCGCCGAGAGCATCAGGGCGGTGGACGACGGCGAGGCCTAGGAAGGGGACAACACGGAGGCAGGGAAGACTCGACAGTTGTTTCCCACGCGGAGGGGAGTACGACTGTATGAGGGTTTACTGGTTTGTCTGCCGTCCCTGGAGAATAACAGCAGGTGTGGGTGAGTAGAGGGATGGCTAGGCCAGCGATGGGAGTACGGTCGGGCGATGAGGCCTGCGCGGCAGCACAGCCGGCCGCGAGGAGGAGGGAGCAGGCAGTCCCGCCGGCGCTTGTTTGAGCGACTGGAGCAGGAAGAGCAGAGATTGAAGAAGCACGACGGCCGTTGGATGGACATCCAACAGTCAATGCTTGTGCGTCAACCTTTTTTTAGGAAAGCCTCAAATCTGTGGAAAACAGCATACAACCCATCTGGCATTATTTCTAATAATTTACAGCCCATTTGCTAATTCTTAAGGTTTTTTGGAGCCCATACTCTTTTTGTTAGCATTACAACCCATATTGTGGCAACGGTTAAAAAATTATACGAAATTTTGCACATTTCGGTGCGGTTCGAACTGTTTTTAATCCCGAAATTTCGACTCACATTCAAACTGATTTTAAAAATAAATGTATATCAATATAAAATCCAAAAAATTCTCCACGCATAAAAATTAATGTAATTTAAAATCTTGAAATGAAAAAAAAGATATTTGAAACTAATTGCCGATTTGATGTGTTTTAAAAATGTACAACCCATTTCTCATTACTGATGGGCCATTTTCTCGGCTAGCCGAATGAAAACTCTCCTCTTCCTTGACCACGTTGACCATGCTGCACGGAGAGCACCACGACGGTGGACGATGACAAGGCCTAGGAAGGGGACGACGCGGCAGTGGAAGCCCATGCAGAGAGGACTACGAGGGTTCACTGGTTCGGCTGCGGTCGCCGCAGGGCCTGGCCAGCGGTGAGAATAGTAGGGGGCGGTGAGGCCTCTGCGGCAGCACAGCCGGCCACGGGAGGCAGGAGCATGCGGCACGACCGGCGCTGCTTTGGGCGGCTGGAGCAAGAAGACCAGAGGTTGAAGAAGCACTACGGCCGTTGGATGGACATCGTATGGTCACTAGAGCTAGAATCATTCATATTGACTAAGTTGACAAAGCCCTTCGTCCCCGTCAATTTAGTAGGCCCACAAGTTAGCCTCCCAGCAAGGTGGGTCCCAGCTAGCCGGGGGAGTATTCATTTTTTTGTGCGTAATAAGGAGACACTTCCGGTGGGTCCAAGCTGACAGCGGGGGGATGTTTTTTTCGCGAAATACGGTGGCCCGTCCGGTGGGTCCCAGTAGTCAGGGGGAAACGATTTTTTTCACAAAATACTGGTGGCCTGTCCGGTGGGTCCCCACTGTCAGGTGGAGGAATAATTATTTTGCACGTAATAAGGAGGCACTTCCTTGCTGCGGCCGTGGACCCAGCTGTCAGCCTCTCCGTGTACAGTCCACGTCCGATGGAAGCCGTTCCTTGACCATGTTGACCACGCCACGCCGAGAGCACCAGGGCGGTGGATGACGGTGAGGCCTAGGAAGGGGACGACGCAGAACCGGGGAAGACGCGGCAGTGGATGCCCACGCGTAGAGGAGTATGAGGGTTCACTGGTTCGCTGCGGTGTGAGGCTGCCATCGCCGCAGATTAACAGGGGGTGTGGGTGAGTAGAGGGATGGCCTGGCCAGCGATGGGAGTAGTAGGGGGCGGTGAGGCCTCCTCCGCATCGCAGCCGGCCACGGGAGGCAGGATCACGAGGCACGACCGGTGCTGGTTTGGGCGGCTGGAGCAAGAGACCAGAGGTTGAAGAAGCACTACGGCCATTGGATGGACATCGTACGGTCACTGGAGCTAGAATCGTGCATATTGACTAAGTTGACAAAGCCCTCCGTCCCCATCAACTTAGTAGGCCCACAAGTCAGCCTGCCACTAAGGTGGGTCCTAGCTAGCAGGGGGTATTCATTTTTTTGTGCATAATAAGGAGGAACTTCCGGTGGGTCCGAGCTGACAGCAGGGGGAACGTTTTTTTGCGAAATACGGTGGCTCGTCGGGTGGGTCCCAGCAGTCAGGGGCAAACATTTTTTTCGTGAAATACTGGTGGGCGTCCGGCGGGTCCCTGCTGTGAGGTGGAGGAATAATTATTTTCCACGTAATAAGGAGGCACTTCCTTGCGGCTGCCATGGACCCAACTGTCAGCCTCTCCACGTACAGTATTCTTCCGATGGAATTCGGTCACTGACCACATTGACCACGCCGCGCCGACAGCACCACGGCGGTGGACGACGGCGAGGCCTAGGAAGGGGACGACGCGGAGCCGGGGAAGACGCGACAGTGGATGCCCACACAGAGAGGAGTACGAGGGTTCACTGGTTCGGCTGCGCTGGCATCGCCGCAGAATAACAGGGGGTGTGGGTGAGTGGAGTGGAGGGATGGCCTGGCCAGCGGTGGGAGTAGTATGGGGGCGGTGAGGCCTCCGCGGCAGCACAGCCGGCCACGGGAGGTAGGAGCAGGCGGCACGACCGGCGCTGCTTTGGGCGGCTGGAGCAAGAAGACCAGAGGTTGAAGAAGCACTACGGCCGTTGGATGGACATCGTACGGCCAGTCGAGCTAGAATCGTGCATATTGACTAAGTTGACAAAGCCCTTCATCCCCGTCAACTTAGTAGGCCCACTATACTGGGTCCCAGCTAGCAGGGGGAGTATTCATTTCTTTGTGCGTAATAAGGAGGCACTTCCTTGCATGCGAATATATAGCTGGTGGGTCCGAGCTGTCAGCGGCGGTAACGTTTTTTTCGCGAAATATAGAGGCCGTTTCGGTGGGTCCCAGATGTCAGGTGGAGGAAATCATTATTTTGCGCGTAATAAGGAGGCATTTCCTTGCGTGCGGCCGTGGACCCAGCTGTCAGCCTCTCCATGTACAGTCCACTTCAGATGCATGTCAGTCATTGACCACGCTGACCACGCCACGCCGAGAGCACCAGGGCGGTGGACGACGGCGAGGCCTAGGAAGGGAACGACACGGAGGCAGGGAAGACTCGGCCGTTGTTTTTGTTTCCCACGCAGAGGGGAGTACGACTGTATGAGGGTTTACTGGTTCGTCTGCCGTCGCCGGAGAATAACAGCAGGTGTGGGTGAGTAGAGGGATGGCTAGGCCAGCGATGGGAGTACGGTCGGGCGGTGAGGCCTGCGCGGCAGCATAGCCGGCCGCGGGGAGGAGGGAGCAGGCAGTCCCGCCGGCGCTTGTTTGAGCGGCTGGAGCAGGAAGAGCAGAGATTGAAGAAGCACGACGGCCGTTGGATGGACATCCAACAGTATACATGCCATCTGTGGAAAGCCTCAAATATGTGGAAAACAACATACATCCCATCTGCCATTATTTCAAATAATTTACAGCCCATTTTCTAATTCTTACGGGTTTTTTTGGAGCCCATATTCTTTATGTTAGCATTACAGCCCATATTGCGGTCTGAACTGTTTTTAATCCCGAAATTTCGAGTCACATTCAGACTGATTTTAAAAATAAATGTATATCAATATAAAATCCAATAAATTGTCCACGCATAAAAATCAATGCAATTTAAAATCTCGAAATGAAAAAAAGATATTTGAAAATAATTGCCGGTTTGATGTGTTTTAAAAATGTACATCCCATTTCTCATTACTGATAGGCCATTTTCTCGGCCAGCCGAATGAAGCTCTCCTCCTCTTGAAAGATTTGCAGCCCAGAAGGACTGATAAAGCGACTTACTTGACAAATCACAAAAGAACTGGGCTAGCCATTTTCAGAAAGAAAAAAAAACTACTGGGCTGGTCTGTGGTAAACATAAAAGAAAAGGCTGTCTAGACAGGCCAGAGTGTCCCGCACAACCCAGTTGACACCCTGCTTCCGTCTCAAAAACAAATTAGATAAATGCCACTCCAATTATGGCGATTCATAAAAATGCCACTGCAATTTCCAAACTTTGAAAAATGCCACTGCAATTTTTGCAAACTTTGAAAAACGCCACTGCAGTTTGCAAACTTTGAAAAACGCCACTCCAGACTTTGAAAAATGCCACTAGAAATGGCATTTTTCAAAGTTTGGAAATTGAAGTGGCATTTCTCGGATACACCAGATTTGGAGTGGCATTTATCAAATTAACCCAAAACAAAAATAACTGGGCGAGCTGCTGGGTCCCTGGTGTCAGCTGCTCGTTGTGCAATTCTCTCGTTTATTGACTACGTTAACAATGGCATGGGACCCAGATGTCAGAAATCCACTAGGAGGAGCCATTTTTTTATTGGCTTGAAATAAGGAGGCACTTGCTTGCGTACTGCCATGACCTTGGCGGGTCCCTGCTGTCATCCTCTCCATGTACAGTACCAGTTAGTCGTGCTTCAAAACTAATCGGCACACCATTAAAAAAATAAAGGTCGATAACTAATGCGGCACCTTAGGCCAACGCGGCCAGATCACATTTTGCACGAGAAATTACACACCATGTTTCGTTGACATGTGGTCCTGTTCCAACATATCAATGAGACGACGGCGGGTAGTAGGAGTATTTCCGAATGGACGTGTAGGCCGGGGTGCATCTTCGTGAACCGTGGCAAACTGGCAACCGTCCACTGACTCTTCGCCTTTCCCTCTCGATTTGGAACTGCTCTCGCACGCTCTTCCTCTCCCTCCTCCATTTTCCTTCAGCCCTTCACCCTTTCTTCTGCCATTGTTCGATCGTCTTCTCCATGGAGGGAACAGGACGGAAACGACCCCGTTATTCTTGCCCCGATCTGAAAGATGACATGGTGGAGGAACTCATTGATTGGTGCGACGTCATCACCTCGGCTAGCATGGCAGGTTCGTTCAAGCCCATTCTCGACTCAACTAATAACATCATTACAAAGAACCCAAGAGTCAAGGAGCGGTTTGATCTCCCCTATCTTCTTCGCCGTGACCCTGATGACTGGCGCCGGCACGACGGAGGCCTCGCCCTGTGCAAGTTGATGCCGCTTGATAATGATACGTATGATGTTAAGATGCCATCGCTTGAGGGCAAGGCTTGGGCGGGCGCAAATGGAGATTGGGTTGTTTACATTGGGTCCAACTGCGAGTGGGAACTTGTGAATGTGTACACTCGTCACCGGGTTCCACTTCCAAAAATCTCAGCACACTGCCCAGAGGTTGAGCACACCGGTAATGTACGCGCGTTCAAATACGATCATGGTGACTGTCTTCTACGGAAGATAGCAATTTGTCGAGTTCCCAACCGCTCTTGGAATTACAACAACTATGAAGTTGTTGCTATCTTCGACAAGCTTGTTGCCATCCTTAGTGGTTTGACTCGATGGACATTGCTCAAAAATCAGTTTCTGTGCACGAATGAGTACTGTGATGCAATTCAATACGAGGGCCTTGTGTTTGCTGCCACCACTCGTGGCACTCTTTTTGCATGGTATCCTCGTAGTTTCGGTACGTTTGTCTTCCACCGTAATTATAATTGTTTCATCCACATGCATGCGGGTTAGCAAGTTTCCCTTTACTAATTAACCTTCTTCTTGTGTTTCCAAGGTCCTGTGAACATCCCACCACCTATACTTGAAAATTTTTATAACCAAGGGGGAGATGCCGATGGTGATGATCACGAGCAGCGCCCATATACTCTGTGGCGCCTGGCAACTAATTCCGATGGATCACCTCTTCTTGTGTGTATACAGCCCACTGATGATGTTACTGCTAAGGAAGCAGGTGTCTCCCATGGTCGCACTCTCCGGACCTATTCCAACACCCGTTGCATGGTATTCGGGATGGATACTAGTGTGCTAGCGCCAACTCCTTCTCCCTGGCACAGAATTGATAGTCTTGGAGAAAACTCGCTCTTCCTTGGACAAAACTATCCGATGATGGTGAAAGGCGATCCAACTGCTGTTGACACATTTATGAGAAGCAACTGTGTCTATACCTCGGAGATTTGGGTGGTTCCCTACCCTGGTACTGATATAGTAGGCCACTTCAGCCTAGATGATCAGTCCTACGTTAGTCTCCAGATCGACAATGGATGGCCCGTCCCAGAGAATCACTTGTGGTTCAAAGCAAGTGTTTCCAACGCTGCGGAATGGTTGAGTTGAAGTTCATTTCATGGCTTGTTATTTGTTGTGTGGTGAAAACTTTAGTATTTATAATGTATCCTCGTTGTCGATGTGGGTTGATGACCTGTTGTATGTAATAAAATGATATGCCTGTGATAAACTTACTAAATTTATGAATGTATTTCGAGTCGCTTCTCTGAGTGAGTGGTGCGATGAGGCAAAAAAATATTTTACGAATACATAATTGTACGTGCATTGGAACAGGTTATCGGATGAGGCCAATCAACAATAGTAGTACACTATTTGTACTAGCTTCACATGCTTCGTGCATCGGGCGGGTGTTTTTACTGTAGCCATATGTTAATGTGTTTGCTGTACGTAACCAGCACCTCGAATCCTCGATACTAGTACTATATAGTAGGAGTAAGTAGTAGGAGTAGTAGGGTGGCATGGGCAAGAACAAGCATTCACGTCCAGGAGTACGGCATATGCCACCACCATGACATCCATCTGACACCATATTATTTCTTGGAGTCCGTGCTAGAGCAATCTCTTCAACCTCGCCGTTTCTCTAACTTCAGCCATCGCGCGACGGGTGAGGTGGGGTTTGCCGATAGTCGGTTTCCTTAACTGCGGTCCCACTTGTAAGGCCAACTCCAACGCACGACCACAAACGGACCTCCGTTTTGCACGAACTCCAACGATAATTTTGACTAGAAAAGCAAGACCAAAGAAAACAAGAACCACAAGAATACATTTTACTACTCCTGTAAGTTGGATTAGTGCCTTCTCGATGCATTCATTGTTGATCTGCGGAGGCTCGATCTTGTGTGCTTCTTTCTTCTTCGAGTGTAAAGAAGTAGACGTTTCTTCCTCGCATATAGTCTGATGTCTAGCCTCTATTCTAGTAGGAGTATCAACAAGTGCACTAATCTCATCCGAGAGCAGAACCGAAGATTTGGTTGGGTTCTTCCTCCTTTTGCCGACACGTGGGACATCCAGCATCCAGGTCGTGTCATGAAAGAAAATAGAGTGGTAGTTGAAGCCACGAGATGTGCATCTTGGGTTAAACTGTAAATAGAATCTTACTACTCTTGTGTAACTCCAAAAGCGGCCACCGAAGATCTTTATTGGATTTGTTTTTCATCACCAGCACGTCGAGGTGAAAGATGTGCAGGTTCAGTGGGTCCTCTTGCGTTTTCACTGACATGTGGGGCCGCATGTGAGCAAACAGACGATGGGCTCCACGCGTCCGCTGGCTGGCTGAGAAGAGAGATAGAGGAGGGCTGAGCACGGACTGCAGGAAATTTGTTCTACGTACCTCGATATAGGCTCGATATAGTGGGGTGGCATGGGCCATAACTAGCATTCACGTCTAGCAGTACGGCACACGCCACCCACACGAGTCCCATCCGACACCAATTTTCTTGGAGTCCGTGCTACAACCATCTCTTCTCCCTCCTGTTTTCTCAGCCATCGCACGGTGGGCGGGGTGGGGGTTTGCCGATAGTCGGTTTGCTCAACTGCGGTCCCACTTGTAAGTGAAAATGCAACACCGCATGCATTCCCGCTTGAGCGGCGTGCCGGACCAACCGTGTGGGGGTGCGACGCGAACACGACAGGCTTTTCCTTTTGAACTCGTAACTTGTAAAATTTGGTTCTGCTCCATGGCGCGACCGATAGATAGAAAATAACGATTTTGCCTAGAGTAATGAGAAGTTTGGTTCTGGCGCCGTTCATGCATGGAGTACGTACGAAAATTATGAAGTTGATGCGAAAGGTAAGATAATTACTGTAGTATCATATACTACTACATGGATTTGACGGAAAGATAAAAATACATACGGATCCATCAACGTTCAACGACATCCTCACGCCCTAGTGCGCCGGGTCACCAACCGACGTGTGAGGAGCAGCGGCGTTGGCGGCGAGCTCAACGTGCTTCTGAACAGTGCCGTCCAAGGTTGCCCTGCGCTCCAAGAAGGCCAGCGTCCTATCGTCCTCCTCTTGCATGTAGTAGTCCTTGTGGACGATTTGCGCGTAGACGTGGGTGATTATGTCGATGGTGTCTTGCTGCGCCAGGCGCTGCGCGGCGAGCGCGACCTCGAGGTGGACATTCTCCGGCGCGACGGCGGGCAGTCGCAGGGCCACCAGTGCGTCGAAGAGGTTGTTACCATAGTGGCCGTTGAGGGTGGCGGGCATCGCAGAGCCTGGGCGCGTCGGCTGGAGGCTTACGTCAAAGTCGTCCGCAAGCTTCTTGACGACGGTGAACTTGTCGAGGAAACCGACGAGGACCTCGTCGAACAAGGAGACGAAGCTGTCGTCCAAGCGGCCCCTCGCCCTGGCGGCCTCAAGCAATACTACCTGGAGACGTTCCTCGGTGCCGGGCCGCAGGCCGGCGTCGTGGACCATCTGGCACAGCCGGCTGATGCTCGCGCTCATCGCCTCCATGGGTCTAGCGTAGCTTCTAGTCAACTGATCTTGCGATTCGAGTGATCACTCAGCCCTTGGTTAGCGTGCGTAGGTGCGTAGGATTTCGTACTACTCCTCGGCCCTCTACTGCACCTGCCTTTGGCTGTATGATAGGTGGGCCAGCCACCCCCTGGGGCCACGTGTCATTCACCCAAAGGCAGTTGCCGTAAGTCAATGAAGCTGCGTCCCCCTCCGTGCCGGTGCAGTATAGTCATCTCACCGGACCTCTAGTTGGGGCCAAACGAGAGAAGTTTGATGTTTACTGGTTTATTGGTCCCCTTTGCATTTTGCGCCAAGTTTTGACCTTTGATTTAACTAATAAAATGTTAATGCATGTAAACAAAAATGTTGTGTAAGTCACCTTACGAAAACCAAATAATCCCAAAATACTTAGGCACGGTGCATTAACTCCCTCCTTGTTTCTTATTTCGTGACATATCAACCAATGAGAGATGTGGGCCGTGCATGCTTTCAATGACTTGAGACTACCAAACATGACATGCAGTGTTTAGTTCATTGCATGTAATCCTATTAGTACTCTAGTTAGGAGTAGCAAAAAACATTAAGTTCTCTCGCCGATAGGAATAAAACACCATGTATTTATTTACAGAGGGAGTAGTACATTTTTGGTGACATGCATTACTAGATATTGCTAGTCAAATACTAAAATCCAGATGGACGTGGTAGTACTCCTAAATCCAGACGGTGGTGCTACTAGTACTAGTAGTAGTACTACCAATGTAGGAGTAGTAGTAGGAGTACTAGCACTGTACTATCCGTTGGTCAAATTATTACGTGCTGCTCCTCACAGTGAAGTGACAAGACCCTGCGCCGGAGATGACACCTGAGTATAGGCGCCGTGTTCGGCATACCATAGTCAGCCTCACCGTCTGCAGTCACTATCATCATGGCTGTAGAGCTAGCCTGCTTACAACTAGCCCTGTTCGACATAATTTCCCGTGCGTAGATGCCCGTGCATTGCACGGAACACCAAGATTGGGGGTGGACGGCTCCGGCAGCGGCCATCACGCCAGATTTTTCCACGGCCTTCTACTCCTAGATGTGGTGGGGAGGAGATGAGGCTGATTGTGAGAGACAAGGAGTTGTTTGTAAATAGGGAACAAGTGCGGGCATCTTTTTGCAAAAATGGAGAAGCTTGGTTTGTATGCGTCAGATCTAGATCCGACGGCTATTGGTGAAAGATGGGAGGCACAACATCATCACCAACTCAGGACCTGTTTGATTCGCAGGATTTTGAAAACGCAGGAATAGGACACGGCAATATTACAAGTTTCAAACTGATATTACAAATGTTAGGAGTAATGCTGCACCTACGAAGAGGGAATTACTAGGAAGTTTACGTAAGAACTTTCGTTACTTTAGGTGGATGCAGCATTATCGTACAAACTAAAATCCACCGCCCTGACAAGTCACTAATGGGCAAATAAGTTTTCGAGTCTCTGGCCACTTGATGTTTCAAAAACAAATTCAGCTTCTGCGGAGAAATGAGCTCCACCGTGTACCCGCGCGGGTGTGGCTGGGCACGAAGCGTGAGTACGTGCACGGTGCACCTATTCTCTTCTTGTATACGTACACCACCTACGTGGGGTTGTGTGAGAGAGATACAAACCTAGAGAGATATAGTGTGTGGGTTCTTGAGAGTTTTTTTTGTGGGGGGGGGGGTCAATCAAAAATTTAACATATGCAATGTGTGTGAAATAGAGTCCTGGATATAACATATATATAGAGGGGGCGATCCACGAGAAGAGAGTGGAGGTATCATCGGCTTGAGGTATCCATAGAATCGAAGAGAGGGATGATGTGTGTGTGTGTGCGTGCGCGCGCGATCGATAAAGAGTGCCATCGAATTTGTGTGTGCCCACGTCAAAGATATAGAGTGGCTGGCCTACTGGAACGTGAGATGGGACATGTGCAGTTTGTCTCTGTGGCATGGATACCTACCTGCAGCGCTCGACTATCGGTGTGTGGTGGGGGAAGAGGGAGGCCCAATTAACTATAGAGGTACAATGGCTGGTATATGTGTGGAGGAGGAGAGAGGCCTACCTCATGTATTAAGGAGATCGATCTGCCTCATGTATTAAGGGAGATCGATCGGCATCCATGCATATGTGCAGGAGATGAATAAGGTTGGGAGAGAGACAGAGCTAGAGTGTTGGAGGGGGTGGTAGTGGAGTTGCTTCTAACAAATGGTGGGATAGGCTTGCTAGACAAACGGAGGGCACGCCCGCAATATCAATAAGAGAGGAGATGGCTGCTTGTTGTCTGTGCACGTGCGTGTGAGAGACGGGTCAGGAGGCATGCACGAATGATGAGGGGGGACGATGTGGCTGTGGTAAGCAGACGTAACTACATAGGAAGATCAATCGCCCTTTGTAAGAGAAAGGAGAGACATAACTTGTGAGGTACGTCGATCGATGGGGGGGTAGTTAAAGTCGATCTAGGTATATGTTGGGAGATCGATCGGTATACATGCATGTGTGTGTTAGAAGCAAATGAGGCACGAGGAGAAGGATAGAGAGAGAGGGATGCATGTAGGAGGTGGTACGAGAGGCATACTATATCGAGGGGGAGGAGTGTGCGAGTACGAGAACGATGAAAAGAGTGGTGGGAGTGAGGCATGGACGGTGACAAGAGAAGAGGGGAAGCTTGTGTTTGTGCTAGGCACACCTGGCTAGAGAGGCATATCGATCGATGTGTGCCGTAAAGAAGGAGCTGGGGGGCCTACACACACCGTGGGTGAACGACCTAAAGTGAAAAGACGAATTTGCGCGATGGAGCTAGAGAATGCTGAGGGAGGGTGAGAGGGATGCGGGCGTGTGCATGCACAAGAGAAAGTTAGCGCTAGCTACAAAGATAAGAGGGTTGTGTGGGTGTAAAAGACGAATAGAGATCATATATACTTCATTATAAAAAGCGAATTCGGATATTTGAAGAATTTATCATAGTGTTTCAAACCGACGGATGTGTGAATATATATAACGGTGATACACATGGTGTGGTTATGAACATGGTATACTACATTTAATATATTTTATCTCTACTCTTATAAAAAACGGAGTTGTTGATGATGGTGTGCCTGCCATCCTGCATTATAGGCCGTCTGATTTATATCTGGCGGATAGCAAGGAAACTATGATGGTTGAAGTTGGCAACAATCATGATTGTAGATTCTTATTGAAATAGAGAAACGAATTCAAATTTAGTTCGAATTGCAGCGGTAGTATAGACATTTGGAATGCACTAAAATGTTGGTATGAGTAGGTTACATGCATTATACAGCAAGCGAAAAAATTTAATCGGACATAACATGGATTCATACTCCCTCCTTCCATCTATATAGGGCGTAATGAGATTTTTAAGACCGCCTTTGACTATTGACAAGATTAATAGTACATGACATGCACAATGTGAAAATTATATCATTGAAAGAACCTTTCACAGACGAATTTAACGGTGTGCTTTGTGTAAGTTGCATGTCATATATCATTGCTCTAATATTTGGTCAAAGTTAGCATCGAAAAACGCATTAGGCCCTATATAGATGGAAGGAGGGAGTAGCTTTGAATAGCATTTGTATAGTAAAACGGGGCAAGACTCTCTCTTTGTGTGGTGTGAATAGTTTTATTTTTTTCGTTTTCTTTTTGGTTGAGGGAAGTGCGAATTGATTTGGTACGTACAAGTACAATATTACTACACGTTAGGCTTGTCCCTAAAATTCAACCCGCGTCTTGTTATATCCCGAAAATTCAGATATCGTGCTCCCAAAACTGGCGCCTTCACAACCCGCGCCTTGCTATCCCGAAATTACAACGCGCGCGAAAACTCCCTCCAGCTGCCAAATCCCGACACGCGAAATCCCCCTTCTAACCCTGAGCCGAAAGGGCCGCTAGTTCAAATCGGTGGGGGGGTACTTTTGTAACACACCCTACATTTTGGACAAGCGCGTTCCTAGGTCATGCTTCACCCCCTCCCATCGCCCCCTTTTCGCCATTCGAAATCCCAGGCCGCATAACCTCTCCGCTCCAGCCGCGAAACCCCACCCTCCTCCGTCCGCCACGTCACCGCTGCCCAGCTAGAGCCTCTTCCCCGACGACGTCGTCCACCGCAACAGCTCGATGTCCCTCGTCCACCTCCCCGGATGAGGATCCGTCGTCCATCTCGCCGTCCCGCCGGTTCAGCCGCCCCGTGCTCCACCTCCAAGGAGCTGCTCCGACGATCGCCTCGTCTATCGCGGCTGCTCCATCCCCACATCGCCGCCTTAACCTGCTCCACCGGAACCGCAGCATCCTCACCGACTCCTCGGACGAAGCCGAGGCCTACTCGGTGCCACCAAAGAGGTTGTACACTCATCGCATCACACCTTCTCCTTAACTCGACCTCCTGGCGCTGATGGTGCTCTGTCCCGCACCCCCATGGAGCGGCTACCTTGAAGCCGGCGCCGCAGGCGACATCTCCACGGAGGCTCTCCCCCAGTGCGAGGAACATTCGGCGGCGGCGTCCATACCAGCCGGATCTGCTGCTGCTGCTCCGGCTCTCGCTCGATCGCTCACTCGCCCAGCTGCTGCTGCTGCTCTCCCCCTCGCTCGTGCTGCTGCTCTGCTCCAATTAAGCCATACTTCAGTCTGTATTGGCTTTTGGGTCAGTCAATTTTCAGGGGTTGGGGGGGGGGGGCTCGCCGGAGTTAAGGAAGAACCACCCGCAGCAGGGACGGGGGCTCGCCGGAGAGGTACCCCACTATCTATCTTAGGGTTCAGGGTGGGGGGCGCCTAGAGGGCTGGCCGGGGCGGTGGTGGCGAGTTGTTTCGGGGCGGCGAGGCGGCGCTGGGGCCGACGGTTCGGTCGGTGGTGGCTGGAGGCTCAGGGGGGTGCAGGTTGAAGATGAACTGCAGGCCCTGCCTAAACTACATGTCAAGTGCGTCTCTGCTACCATTGCGTTCAGTTTTGACAGTAGCATTCCACAGTAAATTTCAGTTTCGACAGTTAAGTTCAGAGTCAACAGTTTTTACCTCATCTGTTGTAGTCAGGTGGTTTTTGGTGATGTTAATTTTACATCCATTTTACATCATCTATTGGAGATGCTATTAGAATCCCACTTGAGATTGACGATGTCTGTCTTGTGCTGCTTCAGCCTTGACGTCTTACGGCTCACCGGAGCTGCTCCAACGACAGAACGATCCATCACAACAGAGCAGTGCCCTGGACGCCGTCTACAGATTCCTCAGATCTTCCTCCACACCTCGACAGCCACCTCTGCCTCAACTGCTTCAGCGACCAACCCAATGATGCTGAGGTCGACACGGCTACGGCAAAGAGGTTGTACACTTGTTGCATCACTTATTACTATACATTCACGTCGATCCATTAGGGCTATTTTGGTTCAACGGAAAAACATCGATCCACTGGTTGTTACCATCACTCTAAATTTCTGCATGCTCTCCTTACATAATCTCACCATATTTTTTTCGTATGCATGTCAGATATTGTACACAGTCATGCTGAACATGTAGAGAAAAAGAGAAGAGTTTTGCGCGGCAATACAATGTCATGCAGACATCGCTCCATGGTGGGTTCAATGGCAAACCCTCCCCACCCCTCTCCAGATTGTAATCCAGAGGAAGATATCTGTTCTGAGGCGGATTCGGACGCCGCTGACCACTCCTATTTACCCCCAAGGTGTTTGCTCTACCTTGGCATGATGATGTTAGTCATATCATGCATATGTTGCCTTGCAGTGCCTACTTTTGACATCATATATGTCATCTGCTTAGTTTAGACATGTTCTGTAATGCCACCTGTTTAGTTTCTATATCATATATGGGAATTATGCAGTCTCATGTCTTTTAGCCAGCCATAATATATGTGAAATGTGCAATGCCATCCTGTTTAACCAGGCATCATATATTTGAATGATATCTTGCCCATCCTTTTCTTCATTACATTTCCATTTGTCGACAATGTTTGTACATTAAACTACTCTTCCTGTGAATCAGCCATTTGGGTGGGAGATGGAAAAATCTGGAGTGAAAACAAGGCCTTCAGAGCAGACAGTGCTACCTGTCGAAGCAGATCTCTTGTTGGGTCCCGATAGCTCCTCAGAGATGGATTCAGAGACAGATGACCAGTCCTATTCCCCCACTGAGGTGTATGCTCTAACTTGGCACGGTTATACTGCTCATATCATGCATACGGTGTCTTGCATTGCATAGTTTAGACATCATATACACAATATTCAACACCATGTTCTTAGTTCAGACATCATATCGAATGCCCTCTGTTTAGCATATAAATCACATATGTGAATTAAATGATGCGATCCTGATTACTTAGATAACATGTAGGTGAATTATGTCATGCGATCCTGTTTAGTTATTCATCATATCTTTGAATTATGTTATGCTATGCTATCCAGTTTAGATAGACATCATATATGTGAAATTATGTCATGCTATCCGTTTTAGTTAAACAATATACATGTCAACTATTTCATGCCCTCTTTTTTCCACACTATCTATTGCATCTGTCTCTCATACAATGTCTGTACATTCAACTATGTTTCCTGTTTATCAGCCATTTGAATTGGAGCGGGTGATGCCAGTATCTAGCGGACTAAAAACACGGTCTTCAAATAAAACAGTGCTACCTCTTGGTGGAGATAGCACCCCGGTTGTACATGCACAAGAACCAGCCCTACCACACATAACCCAAACTCTCGCAGATTGTACCCCTACTACGATGGACAGAGAACCAGCTTCACCCAATCTAACCCCAACCCCAGCCGATAGTAACCCAGTTCCTGTTGACACAGCACCATCTCCACCACAGAGCTCCCAAACAAGAGCAGTTAGTAAGGCAGCTCCAGTGCCCAAAGGGCCAGTACTATCACGGCGAACCCCAACTCCACCAGTTAGTACGCCTATTCCTGTGGAGGAAGCACAACCAGCTAGTCGTAGTTTAGCATCTATCGCATTTGATGTTGTTAAATCGTATGTGCGTATCTTCCCATCTTGGAAATATTATACTGAAGATGAAGGAAAATGCCAGTTGCAGGTGTTTGTCCAGGAGTTATGTGTAAGTAATGTTATTCATGGCAATTACTTTGCTTCGTCCCATACATCCTACCTCCATGATGGTTATAATACAGCAAATTTTCCCATTTTTCTCTATAGAGAAGGACCGATTTGGAAACTCAGGATGAGGTAACCTGTGCTAATACCTCTGCTATCTTCAAGAATGCTTGGTGGCAGTATCGGAATTACCTGAAGAAAACGTACTTCACCGGCAAAGAAACTCATCAAATTCCCTTACGTTCTCCTGAGACACATTTACTGGACGATGACTGGGAACGCCTTGTTCTGTACTGGTCCCGAACCAAGAATGTGGTAAGGTCTATGAGCTCATTTTCTATTTTTAAGTATTATATTCTTGCGTCTTACTGTACTCTGTTCATGTAGAACAAGTGCCTAAACCTGAAGAACAACTGTTCTAATTTAAGATTCCATTGCTACCATAGGACATAGATATATGTTTGTTTGATGCTTTTATTATGTACTAGTACTTGGCAATAGAAGACTTGGTAGTTTAATCCTGTCCACCTTACTAATGAACTGGTTCACCGAAATGAGTTTCATATACTAGTACATGCTAAACTTGTTATGTGTCTGCTTGTTTCTTCTTTTAGAATGCTGACAGAATATTGGGGAAGAGTGCCTTATTAAGCAACGGTAAAGGAAGTAATGCAGATAAGGTTCAGGATAGTGACACATCCTGTCTTGGTTTAGTGTTGGAGTTACTGGCCACTACCGCTTGCACAAGCTATTCAAACTCACTGTCTGAATCAGTTCGGTTTCTTGAGTCTCAACTACAAGCTGAAAGACATCGATCAGCTGTGCTGCGACAAGAAGCGGAAGGACTGCGGAAGTCCCTGGAGCATTCAGATGCATACTTTCTGGTGCAACAGCAAGCGTTGGAGGATTTTAGCGCCAAACAGGACAAAGCTAATCAGCTTGCTAAGCTTATTGCCAGCATGGTGGATACCCAGGATAACGTTTCTTGAGCTCTTCTGAAGTTGTTTCAGTTATGCTCTTGTTTTGCTGCCGCGTTTATTTGCACTGGTGGCCAATTTTGACGGCCAGTGTATATGACATGCTGCTTTGTTCCCTATATTTGCACTGGTGGCGAACTTTGATGCCCAGTGGATGTAATATGTGTAATAGCCATGATAGCCTAGAATTAGTTGCTTGCTTATTTATTTCCTTGTTGTCTTGTTTATTTGTTTGCTTGTAGTCATTGCAGTTCTTTTTCCGCGGTTAACTAGTGGCTGCAATAACCTATTTTTTAAAACTAGGCCACAATAACCACACTAGGCCTCCCACGGGCCGTAGAAACAGTGGGCCTTCTACGGGCCGTAGAAACAGTAGGCCTTCTACGGGCCGTAGAAACAATGGGCCTTCTACGAGCCGTATCATCAATGGGCCTTATACGGGCCGTATGATCAATTGGCCAAACATGGGCCAATAACAGGCCGCATTATGGCCGTAAACGGGCTAGAGTTGGAATCATCCGTTCATGGGCCGACCGTAACGGGCCATCGTTAATAGGCCGTATTTGATGACGCTATGAAAACGGACCAATGTATTAACGGACCACAAACGGGCCGACTGTAACCACGGGCTGAATTTGGCCCACAAGCAGAAAATGACAGTAACGGGCCGTAAGTAAACGAATCCTGGAAATGAGCCCAAGAATAAATGGGCTCTGAGAAGGACGAAAGATAACATGGGCTGGAAACGGCCCAGCAGAATAATGGGCCGTTAATGGGTATAAAGTGATACATTGTTCATTACGGGCCAGTTTCACCACGGGCCGTTAATGGGTGTAAAGTGATACACTATTCATTACGGGTCAGTTTCACCACGGGCCGTTAATGGGCCAAGAGTTACATAGGGCCTCATATGGGCCAAAAGACGTCATGGGCCATACATGGGCCAGAAGTGAAAATGGGCTGGAATCATATTGGATGGCCCAGATGACGCTACTGGGCCTAATTCGGATAGGGTGTAACGGGCCTTGGGTTAGTGGGCTGTAAATGGGCTATATGCGAACATGCCGTTAACAGGCTTTACATGGCCCGGCCCGCCACCTTTTAACCAAGTCAAACTGGCTGGCCTTTTCACAGGAATGGGCCTCTGTTGGGCCGTGCCACGTGTCGACGTATCATAGGCGCCTATCTGACCCACTGACGAGCTGACACGTATTTCATCCGGCCAATAAGAATTTTACACGTGGAAATTTCCCATTGGTCGGGGCTGTTAACGGGTTATCGGATCCAAAACCTGACCCGATAGCTTAATGACGTTCCGTTACAGTGGATGCCACGTGTCAGTCACCCTTGACGAAAGCACTTCTGTGACGCGCGATTTATCGTCATGGAAGTGGACACTTCCGTGATGATAATTTCGGTAATGTCATGGAACACTTCTACGACAACACATGTATGACTATCTTGATTCTGTCATAAATTTGTCATGGATGTACATGCATGACAAAAAACGCGACCTACTTTGACAAACACGTATCATCACGGAAGTGTATTTTTGTAGTGCATCCACCACAAACATGCTCGAGGCGTCGGCGGTGTTGCTGCAGAAAGCGGGAGATACGATAGGCCATCAGGGGAGCCGGCTCGAGCACGAGCGGGCCAATCGTGACGAGGTACAAGATCGCCTCAGCCACTTGGTGTACCAAGTTGCCACGCACGTGTTGCGGCTGCGCGATGCCTACCGTCGTGCCAACGCAACCATGCTGGCCATCGGGCTAAACCCGTTCGACCACCCCGACGACTTCAACGAGCTGCGGCTTCCTGACCTGGTCTCCTTCTTCACCTATATCTCCGAGGAGCTGAGCTGTCTCTGCGCGATGGTGGGGGCAGAGCTGGACAAGGAGGGCTTACAGGCTGTCGTCGCCGTTGCCGGGCGAATCCTCTCAGGGCTCAGTCACTGGAATCCAATCGTGCCATTGGATGCCGTCTTTGATGAGCTGGCTCCCATCGACCGGGAGCGGGCTCTGCGGGAGGTTGCACCCTGCATCACCAATATCGTGCGCCTCGAGAAGCAGAGGGACTTCGGTGGTGTTTAGGCATCCTCTGCATGGGCATGTCCATGTCTCGACGCAACACGACAGTTGGATCAAACTCAGACGGTGCAGATCGGTCACTGTAGCACAAAGCATGTGGGTGTGTTTGGTTGCATTCTCATCTCAATATAGTTGTTCCCTCTTCATGTATTTGTGTTAACCTACTAGTGTGGACTCATGCACCTTCATGCACTCTGCCAAACACCCATAAGTGGGTCGAGAAGGGAACTTTTCCTCCCATCTCGTGCACCCTTCATACACCCTACCAAACACTGATTCGTGCTTCATATTGTTCATGTTTCATGTAGTACTATAGCACCGTACTCTCCGTGTGCGGTAGACCTAGTTCTGTTAACATTGATCTCACCGTTCATTCTCGACTGGACAGTCAAAAAACCGGTACTATGTTACATTACTGTTCATATAGTTGACATACGCACAACATCATTTGTTGTCGTCATATCTTACTACACTAGCAACAAGATTATGTAGTACTGACGTATGAACCACTGTACATGCCTAGTAGTAGGAGCACTGTCTGTGTTCAAGTGGCTGCCGTGTTTCGCACTCCTTCGTCATAAGAGCGGAAACACTTGCTGTAATCATTTTGTTCTTCAGAAAAACAGTGGACACACTCTACCATGCGAATCCTCCTCGACGGTCGTCGGGAACCTTGCTACTCACTTTCGCCGATGTGTGGGACAGCCAGCATCGGGTGTCGATGTCAAAACTAGAAGATCTCGGGTAGGGGGTCCCGAACTATGCGTCTATGGCAGATGGTAACAACAGACGGGGGACACAATGTTTACCCAGGTTCGGGCCCTCTCGATGGTGGTAATACCCTACGTCCTGCTTGATTGATCTTGATGATATGAGTATTACAAGAGTTGATCTACCACGAGATCGTAGAGGCTAAACCCTAGAAGCTAGCCTATGATTCTAATTGTTGTTGTCCTACGGACTAAACCCTACAGTTTATATAGACACCGGAGGGGGCTAGGGTTACACAAAGTCAGTTACAAGGGAGGAGATCTACATATCCGAATTGCCAAGCTTGCCTTCCATGCAAAGGAGAGTCCCACCCGGACACGGGACGAAATCTTCAATCTTGTATCTTCATAGTCCAACAATCCGGCCAAAGTACATAGTTCGGCCGTCCGAGGACCCCCTAATCCAGGACTCCCTCAGTAGCCCCTGAACTAGGCTTCAATGACGATGAGTCCGGCACGCAGATTGTCTTCGGCATTGCAAGGCGGGTTCCTTATCCGAATACTCCATAGAAGATTTTGAACACAAGGATCGTGTCCGGCTCTGCAAAACAAATTCCACATACCATCATAGAGAGTATAATATTCCCACAAATCTAATCTGCCGACAACTTTTCATAACGTGACATCACGCCATGGGCCGGTCATTATTCGAACCATTTTTCTCAACCAGCTAGTACGCGTATTGCGAGGCGGTTTTCTAGGCACGTCTGGTCGAAGCAGAGATTGTGTCCCCTTATCACGGGATTCTCATCAATACGGGTGTGGGTAACCCAACCGTGCCATCAATTACGGCGCATGGGGAATAAGCGAGTTTTACCAGGCAGGTGGGGAGGCGCATAGCTTATTCCGCCCTTATAAAGGGACAAGGACTCCTCCTTTTCACCCACACCTTCTTGTTCCCTGCCCATCCATTCTTGCGCACTCGAGCTCCAGCGCCCAAGTTCGCATTTTCTCCGTAAAACCACTCCAAACATGTCCGGAGTGGGAGGCAAGTGGATGGTCTCCTCCGTTATGGAGGAGAACATTACGAAGCTCCTGGAAGCCGGATACCTAGCCACAGACATCACGCACCGGCTCCTAGACGAGGGGCAGATCGTCCCTACCCCCAAACCCTACGAAAGGGTTGTATTCCTTACCCATTTCGTCCGTGGGCTGGGATTTCCCCTCCACCCATGTTCGCGGGCTCATGTTCCACTATGGGCTACACTTCCACGATCTGGCCCCAAATTTCATCCTCAACATCTCGGCGTTTATCGTCATGTGCGAGGCCTTCCTCCGCATCAAGCCCCACTTCGGCCTGTGGCTGAAAACCTTCAACGTTAAACCAAAGGTGGTGGTCAGCCAGCAAGCGGAGTGCGGAAGCGCCATTGTGGGAAAAATGCCCAACGTCACCTGGCTCGAAGGCTCCTATGTGGAGACAATGAAGGGGTGGCAATCGGGGTGGTTCTACATCACCGAACCGCGCGACACCAACTGGGTGGCGGCCCCCGAATTTCGATCCGGCATCCCCACGCGGCTCACCTCCTGGAAAGAGAAGGGCCTATCCTGGGGTTCATCGATGGAGCCGACCGGACTCCAGAACTGCGTAAGAAATATGATAAGCAAGAAAATAACCTCGTCAACGTGGTCCAGGTCATGCTCTTCCGCCGGATACTTCCGTGTCAAGGACGGGCATTCAATTTGTGGGAGTTCGACCCGGCCAAGCACCAGACGCTGGGAGAGCTTTTTGACACGACGCACCAAGACGCCTGGAGGGTGCTATTCAAGGCCGCCGAGGTACCTCCTCCCCTTACCGAGGATCGCGGACTCAGCGCAAAGCGCCCTGCCAATTCGGTAAGCTCTTTTTATCTCATAAGATGTTTCTTTCCCCGGTATAATCATGTGGCGAATCTAAGCCTCCATGCCATTTAACAGGAATGGGTCACGAGAATGGAGAAGATCGACTATCCAGCCCCACTGCCCAAGGATCCAGCAAGTGCTCTCTTAATGGAGATGCTGGCTCCGGCGCCCTATGAGGCGCTGGAGAAGAAGGCCACGGGGACCAGGAAAGGTCTCTGGCGCAAGGTCATATCGGAATCGTTGTCCGATAACACTGAGGCGCCCTCCTCCCACGAAAACGAGGAGGAGGAAGAGGAAAGTTCTCCCCCTAGCCGGGGGAGACAAGAAAAGGAAGGCCGCCCCGTCAGGGGAAGCCGAAGGGTCCAAGAAGGGAAGGACTCTCCTTTCGGACTGCTTCACGGCGGCCGCTTTTAGCGACGAGGAGTGGTTGCCCAGGGACAAGCCCCTGGCAAAGTCGTAAGTATCCGGATACCATAATAGATCTTGGTATGTTTCATTTTATTATTTCTTATCATGACGAACATGATCATGCAGCCCCTCCAAAGCCCGTATCGACGTATCCTCTTTGGATGAGTCTTTGTGCCCGTCGAAGATGAACATCGATTCACTCCCGACCGCCTCCTCTCCCGCCCTACGGACGACGTTGAGGTGCTGTCTTAGAGGGTACCGAACCAAGGGGAGGCAGTTCCGAAAGCGCCGCAAGGCGACATTCCGGACGCTGGGCGCACGAGGGGCAAGACTCCCATGGGCTTTAATGCCGGGGCAGCAAGTCTGTGCTGATGGCCTCTGTCCATCCAGGGTCATCGGACAATTTGCTAGAAGCGCTCCGCGGTGCTTCCATTGACGAAGAGCACCGCACTATTATGAGTGCGGTGGTCAAGAAGATTCAGTCCGCCAAAAGCGGACTGACTGAAGCCTGTGCCAGCCTCCTAACAGGCTTTGAGGTAAGTAATCAAATTGTGAGAAAATGTTACAGCATAGACAGTAGCCCCTGATGCTCTGTTTGGTGTTTGGAAGAAAGGCCAAACAAGAGGATCAAATAATAATCACAGGAGTCTAATCAAAATATGTATATTTGAATAAGCAGGCTTCACTGCTGGCCCCTGCCGCTCATATGGCGGAGGTCTCCGCATTGAAGCGGGACCTTGAGAGGTCCGAGGAAGAGCTCGGCCTTACCAAGAGGCAGCTCGAGGAGAACAAAGGTAAGTGATACCTCGTCTGTTTATTGATAGAGAAAGAGGAAACTGGTTGTTAGATCATAGGATCGTCATGAATTTTACTAGGGGCCACGACCGAGGTGGCGACCCTAAAGAAGGCGTTGTCTGAGGCCAAAGGCAAAGCGACCAAGGAGCGCGTCAAGCGCAAGAAGCAAGAGGCCCGAGTCAGCGATGTTCAGCAAGAGCTCCAGGAGTTTGTCAAGAAGTACGAGTCCTTGGAGCGTGACTCTAAGACACAAGGGTCCGAGCTTGCGAAGGCCCTCGAGAACGCACAAAATGCTAAGGCTGAAGCCCAAAAGGCCCTCCAGGAAATTGAGGCAGTCAGGAGGATAGTGGCGGGTAAGGTATTCTTTATGCAAAGCAAGCATGTGAAGGAAACTTTTCCTTTTACTTACCCGAATTCGGAGCTCTCCAGGAGCATTCGCAGATCTACCCCGCAGTGTGTCGGATGCCGCGGAGTTCTACCGGGCCGAGGAAGGGAGCTTGACGGAGAAGTTGTTCTGGTCTCAGTATATTGGGACCGAACATCTGATGCCCTTGAGCGACCAGTTGAAGCAGCTAGTCGAGCTTCACAAGGCGGCCGAACTGGCCATGAGGGGCCTCATAGTCCGGATGTGGCCTGGCGAGCCCCTGCCCGGCAGCTATTTCGAGATGGTAAGGCGGCTTGTAAATGCCTGCCACCAGCTTGAAGTCATAAAGCAGCCCGCCTGCATTGAGGGTGCGCGCATGGCTTTTGCCCGGGTGAAAGTGCACTGGGCGAAGATGGACGCCGAAAAGCTGGTGAAGGAGGGGCCACCGGAGGGCAAGGAGCATCGCCACCCCGAAAAGTATTATGACAGTGTCCTGAAGGGTGCTTGCCTTGTGGCAGATGAATGTGCCAAGGATGTGATATTTGAATGAATGTACTCTTTGATCCTGTAATATGAAACGAGTTCATGTGCAGTATGTAATGCTTGTTAATTTAAAATATTACCTTCTGTGCGGCCGTTTATAAAATTTGAGAGTTGGCCAGTCGTCGGCTTTTGCCCCCACGTAACTAGTACTGAGGTGTTCGGGATAAACCTGATCACTCTTTATCCTAGTTTTGGGTCCTTCAAAGGAGGTGTTCAGCACAATGAACCAGGCAATCAGACAATAAGGCTTTATCACTCTCACTGAGCCATATAAGTCTACAATTTTAAATTTTGGCGAAGCCCCTAGTATTCGGAAGGCCGAACTTGGGGCGCTATGTACGCCTAAATCGGAAAGGCCGACTCCTCGCCTGAAGCGGAAAAAATCTTTAAGGATTTGAGACCTCTCAAACAGCGACCAGCTTTCGCCGCATCATGATAGTCAGTTTTCGGCTTTCTCTACTGAGGTGCTAGTCCGGAAGAACCGAGACACAATCGCAGTAGTTCTCCTAGTGCTACCTTAGCCGATATAGCGGAACGTAAGGCACCAAAACATGGGAGCCGAGCAAACCAAACTATTGACCCCAAGACATGATTCAGAGCTGATGCATATAATGCTATAAGTTCGGGCGAACTGTCGAAAGTGTTCGGACTTTTCATGCCGTGTTATAGGGTAAACTGAAGCCCCTAGCGCATTGGTCGTATCAGAATGTACGGGTGCAACTTGTCGTAAGTAAGCAGACAAAAAAGAAGAAAGATAAAGAAATGCAATAATGAGCTGATGCTGTATATTGTTATTTAAATGATACGTCAAAGCGTATGTATACATGTAGTGTAATAAGTAAAAAATAGGACTATTTGACATGTCCTATCCTAGGTCAAGCTGCGTGTGGGTATGCAAAACAGGTATATCGATCGTTATCAGGGACCACCTGAGGATCCCCTTGTACGTCAAAGCTTCTTGCTTCCTTGGTGTTTCCTTCCCGTGACGGGTCCGATAATCAGACGATCGGAGAGGGCCTTCAGAGAATAGGGGCCTGAAAGGAAGAAAATTTTAAAGGTATACTGGTCCTGAAGCGGTTGAGCCGTATTACGGGCCGTGCCATAGCCGTGCCTCCGCCTATGCCCATGGTATCTTGAGTGCATAATTATGTACGCGCGGCGCAAATTTCACCATTTGATTGGGACTAGGACGGAGGCTGAATTGCTAGGCGAGCTCTAAACGTGCCTGATGATCCTCTTGTAGGGTACTCCGGATTCGCTTGAAGGTGTCCAGGGTCTTTTTCGCTGAATTGGCGGTTTGCCTCATAAGGCTGCTTTGCGCTTCTACCGCGAGGGCCGCGGTGTGCTCCTTCGTGCGGAACGAGCGTTCTGTGTTTCCATTAACTGTTATAACCCCGCGAGGTCCTGGCATTTTGAGCTTGAGATATGCATAATGCGGTACCGCATTGAATCTGGCAAATGCGGTTCGTTCGAGCAGTGCATGATAGCCACTACGGAAGGGGATGATGTCAAAGATTAACTCCTCGCTTCGGAAGTTGTTCGGAGATCCGAAGACTACTTCCAGTTTTATTGAGCCCGTGCAATAGGCCTCTACACCTGGGATGATGCCTTTAAAGGTGGTTTTGGTGGGTTTGATCCTCGAGGGGTCTATGCCCATTTTACGCACTGTATCCTGACAGAGCAGGTTCAGGCTGCTGCCGCCGTCCATAAGGACTCGAGTGAGATGAAATCCATCAATGATGGGGTTAAGGACCAATGCGGCAGAACCGCCATGATGGCTACTGGTGGGGTGGTCCCTGCAATCGAAGGTGATCGGACAAGAAGACCCTGGGTTGAACTTTAGGGCGACTGGCTCTATCACATAGACGTCCCTCAGGGCACGCTTCCGTTCCCGCTTGGGGATATGGGTTGCGTATATCATGTTTACCATTTTCACTTGGGGAGGGAATTTCTTCTGTCCTCCTGTGTTCGGCGGCCGGGGCTCCTCCTCGTTGTCGCTATGTAGCCCCTTTTCCTTGTTTTCGGCATTTAACTTGCCGGCCTGTTTGAACACCCAACATTCTCTGTTGGTGTGGTTGGCTGGTTTATCGGGGGTGCCGTGAATTTGACACGAACAATCGAGTATGCGGTCCAAGCTGGACGGGCCCGGATTACTTCTTTTGAATGGCTTTTTCCGCTGACCGGATTTAGAGCCACTGAATCCGGCATTGACTGCCGTGTCTTCGGTGTTGTCACCGTTGTTGCGGCGCTTGTGTCTGTTGCAACGTGGCCTGCCGTTGCTATCTTTGGCATCTGAGTTGCCAGGGTTTCTTGAAGTGTTGTTGCTGCGAGCCAGCCATCTATCCTCGCCCGTGCAAAAGTGGGTCATGAGTGTCATGAGGGCTGCCATGGACTTCGACTTTTCTTGGACGAGGTGTCGGGCGAGCCACTATGCTTAAATGCCGCTAAGGCCTCGGAATCCGGACAGTCGATGATTTGGTTCTTTTTAGTTAGGAACCGAGTCTAGAATTTCCTGGCCGATTCCCCTGGCTGTTGGGTTATGTGACTCAAGTCATCGGCATCTGGTGGTCGCACATAAGTGCCTGGAAGTTGTCAAGGAATGCATCTTCCAAATTCTCCCAACTGCCAATGGAGTTTGCCGGCAGGCTATTGAGCCAATGCCGAGTAGGCCCTTTGAGTTTTAATGGGAGGTACTTGATGGCATGTAGATCGTCACCGTGGGCCATGTGGATATGGAGGAGGAAATCTTCGATCCATACCGCGGGGTCTATTGTGCCATCATATGATTCGATATTCATGGGTTAAAAACCTTCTAGGAACTCGTGATCCATTACTTCATCAGTGAAGCATAGGGGGTGAGCGGTGCCTCTGTGCCGGGCTATGTCACGACGTAGTTCATATGAGTCTTGTCTGCTGTATTCGGCCCGAATGGATTTTCTTTTAGTGCATATGGCATGATGGTCGTCGTCACGCATTGGGGCGCGCCCCCGTGATCCGTAGATCAATCTTGTATGTCCTGCTTTGTTTTCCAATACATCTGGCAGGTCCTGCATGTTGCCCCGGGCCTTTGTGTTTTTAATTGACTGGCGACGGGGTGCGAGCTGGACTTCGTCCTGATATGCCGCTTTGTCTCGGCCATGAGGTGGTCGGTCAGCCACATCATATGCTGGGAGCGTAGGCTTTAATGCTTCCTCCTTGAGTTGGGGTAGCAACCTGCACTTTGGGTAACTTTTGGTTGGGTGTTCAAGTTCATATTCCTCGGCCGCTAGGACCTCGGTCCATCTATCCGCTAGCGGATCTTGGTCAGCTTGAAGCTGTTGTTGCTTTTTCTTCAGGCTTTTTGCTGTGGCTATAAGCCGACGCTTGAAGCGCTCCTGTTCGGAGGGATCCTTAGGCACGATAAATTCATCGTCGCCGAGGCTCACCTCACCTTCGGAGAGAGGCATGTAATTGTCATCCTCTGATTCTCCGTCTGCTGCCTGTTCCTTAGGGCTGGCTTGCCCATCCTCCCGCTCGGGGCCTGGCTGGAGGGGATTGTCCTCGTCTTCGGCGCTATCAACATCGTTATTGTCTCTTGTGCCGGTATCGCCGTTTTTGCAATGGCGGGGCTTAGAGCGGCGCCATTGACGCCGGTGCTTAAATTGCTTCTTGGGGGGATTATGCTCTGTTGCCTTATTGCCATCACTTTCTTTGGGGGTATCCAACATGTATATATCATATGATGAGGTGGCAGTCCAGCGCCCTGTGGGCGGTGGTTCCTGTTCTGCTCCTACATTGTCGTCCATACCGTCGATGTCTCCGAACCGAAATCAAGCATGTCAGTTAAGTCATCGACAGTGGCTATTAAGTGGGTGGTGGGTGGGGAATGAATTTCTTCGTCGTCCACTTCCCACTCAAACCGAACATAGTTTGGCCAAGGGTCTCCTGACAAGGAGAGAGATTTCAATGAATTTAGCAAGTCGCCCAAGGGCGAGTGCTGAAAGATATCCGCAGATGCGAATTCCATGATCGGTGCCCAATCAGATTCGATAGGCACGGATGTGGGCGGTTCAGAGCCTGTGGCCAGGGATGAATCCAAGGGTCCGGCAACACAGGTCTCATAGGGTGTGTAGTCAGTATTCGGCTCTATCGCCGCAGAGTGTGCGGCCTCCGTGGCGGGGTCTATCCACCCATCCTCGGACGATATGATCTGCTCCGGATCAAAGGCTAGAGTAGCCACAGGTGTGATATCCGGGACACTGTCTGACGACAGAGCTAAGTCATACTTGTCGAGACTGCGCGGCGCACCTGACATGGGCTTCAATCCGTCGAAGATCAAGTCTCTGCGGATGTCGGCAGTGTAGTTTAAGCTTCCAAGCCTGACTTGATGGCCAGGGGCGTAGCTCTCGATTTGCTCTAGATGGCCAAGCGAGTTGGCCCACAGTACAAAGCCGCCGAATACGAAGATCTGTTCGGGGAGAAAAACCTCACCCTGGATCGCATCATTGCCAATGATCGAAGGAGCCATCAAGCCTTATGGCGATGGCACAGTGGAACTCTCAATGAAAGCACCAATGTCGGTGTCAAAACCGGCGGATCTCGGGTAGGGGGTCCCGAACTGTGCGTCTAAGGCGGATGGTAATAGGAGACAGGGGACACAATGTTTACCCAGGTTCGGGCCCTCTCGATGGTGGTAATACCCTACGTCCTGCTTGATTGATCTTGATGATATGAGTATTACAAGAGTTGATCTACCACGAGATCGTAGAGGCTAAACCCTAGAAGCTAGCCTATGATTCTAATTGTTGTTGTCCTACGGACTAAACCCTACGGTTTATATAGACACCGGAGGGGGCTAGGGTTACACAAAGTCAGTTACAAGGGAGGAGATCTACATATCCGAATTGCCAAGCTTGCCTTCCATGCAAAGGAGAGTCGCACCCGGACACGGGACGAAGTCTTCAATCTTGTATCTTCATAGTCCAACAGTCTGGCCAAAGTACATAGTCCGGCCGTCCGAGGACCCCCTAATCCAGGACTCCCTCATCGGGGTCCACCAGCCATGCAATAAATTACTCCGTAGTAGAGTGCCCAACTGCACGGTAGACTACCCCGATCGAAGCGCCGCAGTAATGCCCAATGAGCCATCAAATCACAAAACCCCCTCCTTTCCAGTAGTAAGTTGGACAGACGAAGCAACCATCATTTCACTCTTCTCTCTCAACTTCCTCTCTTGAAGAAAACCCCCACTCGCTTCTCCCTCATCTTGCTCCTCATTTCTTCAAGAAAACCCTGACCTGCTTCTGCCATTGTTCTTCTCTCCCAAAGAAGGAAAGGTGAGCGCATCAATGGTGTTGATTTTGGCCAAGGCCCGGTCTTGCAACCCCGAGATTGATCCTATAACAAACTCTCTGTTCTTCTTTTGGGTTTGTCATTATGGTTTCTTTTCTTTTATTCCCATTTGACAGTTTCTTGATGAATGCTAGAGCATCGGCCGAAGTGATGTCTATGGCTCTGGCCAAAACCATCAAGGCTCATGGTACGAAGAAGCGCAAGCACCCTGCCGAGACTACCGCAGACAAGCTCAAAGCCAATGCCCTGTCCAAGCCCCCCTCTTCGGGATCCCTCATTAAGCAAGTCCAGGTAATATCTATTCTTGCCGATCTTTTTCTCGATCTTGATCATGTTTTTTCATCTAACACGTAGTACTAGTTCTAGTAGTACAACTTTCTGGGTGATCTTGCATGTGATTTTTGTGTGCCAAATGACGGTTCTAAATTCCTCTTTTGACCAAAACATGCGAGAGGTTGACACTGATTTCTTATAGATTATTTTCAACTACTTTATGAACATCAATGCTACCTTTGAAGAGGGTATATTTGCCTCAGTAACTTGTGTTATGGATATTGCAAGTAATCCCTCTGCTCTCATGCCTGTCAAGACATGTTCTAGTGTCTTTGTTCACTCATTTCTGTGCGTATATGTAGTCATATATGGAGTAAAATATCGAATATCATCTTATATTTCTAAACAGAGGTAGTAATAAAATATCTGGTTTCTGTTTGAATTAGAACCAGGTCTGCGGTGGAGATGAAGTTTTCAAAGTCATGCCATGTGAACCGGAAGACCTGAGGATGAGTTCTACTGCTAAACTATCTAGCTGTTGTGTCCTTGTTGCCACGTGTCCTGAACTAGTGTTTTCCTGTAGCATTGTTGTCAGGCATGTTCTCGAGGTTGTACTTGACCACAACAATTTCCTGGTTGTGCCTTCGATTACGAAGGGTGTGGTTCTTGTAAAGCTTCCCGACAAATCTGATGCAACCTGTCTTCATCGTCATGTTTATGAGTGGAAAGACCACTCTATTAGGTTCTCCAAGGTTGACGAGATGGTGATGGTGCCGGTAGACATCTCTCACGAAGTCTGTGGCCTAATCAATTATGCGGGGTTCATCCCGTAGGTCGTGGCAAGAAATAGTCTGTAGAGTTTAATTAGTGCAACTTGGCTTGTCCATAGTAAGTACTATTGTTCAGTACTTGATTTGTGTTTGTGAACCCTGTATTGTTTAGTACTACTGCTTTTGGTGTGTGGTGAGTCCTGAGAACAGTCTATGTTAATGTCTGTCCACTCAATTTAGTCTGTATATTTTGAAGTATCCAAATCATCTTTTTTGTGAGGACGGTTTATCAATTATGGTTACACTCCAATATATGTATGCATTGCAGGGTTTATTGCACCCACCAAGATTTCCAGTCCCATGGATGTTCGGTCCATATGATTTGTCATGACCTTTGGACTGTCCTTCTTGTGGGAGTAGGCGGGGGCCCTACATGCCACGCGTAGTTGGACGATCAATCTTCTGTTTGGTACTTCAACATAGTCATTTCCTAGTAAGGATTCACTCATGTCACATCAAGTAAATCTTATTGATTTATTGTCTAAATCTTATTGATTTAGTGTCATATTTTCTTTCTTTTGCTGCAATTTTACGATGCAGGGTTTGCCATGTGACATTCATCATAGAATAAACCGTTTGGTATGCTCTACGATGGATATTTTTGCAGGTTTCACTTCTTATGTCGTGTCAGTAACGAAGGCACTGTCCATCACTTATACTACTGAAAAAATTGGACCAGTCTATTGTCTGAGTACAAGCTGCATCCCTATGATGAACTACAGTTTGGTTTAACAAAGATGCCACAATTAGTCCTTCTCCCGTTTAAAATAAATGAAGAAAAAGACTGGATCACGGTCATGGAGCCTACTCAAGTTAGAAAGCTGATCATAGCAGACCAGACACGACCGCCGCTGTCTCGCACATTGTCGGTGTCAAAACCGGCGAATCTCGGGTAGGGGGTCCCGAACTGTGCGTCTAGGCCGGATGGTAACAGGAGGCAGGGAACATGATGTTTTACCCAGGTTCGGGCCCTCTTGATGGAGGTAAAACCCTACGTCCTGCTTGATTAATATTGATGATATGGGTAGTACAAGAGTAGATCTACCACGAGATCAAGGAGGCTAAACCCTAGAAGCTAGCCTATGGTATGATTGTTGTATATATAGTTGTTTCGACTAGCCTGGCCCTGGTTTATATAATGCACTAGAGGCCTAGGTTAACAAGAGTCCTAGACGAATATGCCGGTGGGGAGAAGTCCTCGTCTTGATCGCCAAGTCTTTGTGGAATCTTCCTTGTATGCGGCAGCTGCCCGAACTGGCCCATGAGTATACGGCCACGGGGGTCCTCGGCCCAATCTATCAGATTGGGAGATGACGTGTTGAGTATCCCCTAGTCCAGGACACCGTCAGTAGCCCCCTGAACCGGTCTTGAAGTTAGGGACGCTCCTCGATTCTTCCGAACTGTTCTTCATCTTTAGTCGTCGGTCTTGAAAACTGGTTCAATAAATCTTCTTTATCTTCGATCTTGAGGATCGCCGAAATGCATTCGACGGGTTTACACGTCGGGTACCCAAGGAGCCCCTTTAAGTTTCCGGCCTTTATCAATGCCTTGTTATTTTTATGCCACACCTCGGGTTTGAAGTTGTTCCCGGGAGGCAGTGTCCTCTTGCGTCCGATCTCCAACGCTGGACTGCATTAGAGGTATCTTTTGCAGCCGAGCACCAATGCCGGACTGCTTTCCGAGCTCCAATGCCGGAATGTATCCGAGCTCCAACGCCGGACTATGTCCAAGCTCCAACGCCGGACTATATCCGAGGTGTCATATCACCTTGGTTCAAAAAAGTTGAAGGAGTTTAGCCGAGCTTAATGCCGGAAATGCCCTCTACGGAGCCAGCCACTAGCGCCCGAGCTTTATGCCGGACTGCTTCCAAGGTGATGCACCACCCCGACTATAGGCCGATTTTTTGTCAATATTTTTTATTGGTGCAATTTATTCTCTGTCGAGATATATAGCCAGTAGCCCTCAAGGTGTGTATCGGTCTAAAACCCGAGATGCACATGAAGGATGACGTAAGACCGCTGATCCCAGTAGCCGCTGAGACTCAGGTTGATTTGCAAGATCGGCCTGATGATCAAGTCCTAGCTCGGCAGAATACTTCGGGACACAAAAAGCGGCGTGCTTAGTCCTCGAGACTCAGGTTGGGTGCGGCCGACCAACCTGAGGATCAAAATCTCCTCGACAACTGTATTGCACTTAAAATTTTCTGCATTGAACAGGCAATGTAGTAGCCCCCGAGACACTGGTCGGGTGGCAACACCAGATCAGGGGATCGATGTGCCCCTTTAATATTTGTAAATAATAAGCCCGAAGCCCAGTAGCCCCCGAACCTTAATGCGGGCACGGGTGGCCGAATTAAGGATCAGTATCCATAGTAAAATCACAAATTATGTGTAATGACTCTATGTATCCAATTACTTTACGTCATTAATGCTCGGATCCGCATTGTACAAAACTTTGTTGACCGACCATCGGCTTCCACCTCCTCGGCCAGTAGCCGAGGAGTGTTTGTCCTACTTTATAAAGCCTTTATGAGGGCAAAGATTTACAACAAACAAGGCAATCTGGCCATACAGTTTTATAAACAAAGGTACGTAGAGAGATATGTTATATTACTGTTTAATAGAAGAAATGTCTTCCAAAGAAAATAGTCCCGCTATCGGTTCCTTTCTTTGGGTTGTCATGCTAAGCATGATCATTAAATCTCAGCTCTAATGTAAGAGCAAAATATCGAGGATTTAGTTTGGGAGGCCAGTTAATAGCCCCCAGTAGTGTTCGGCGACAGTCGGCGTCAAGCCGTAAACACTTCGGCCAATGTTATGAACGGCCCGTCTTTTAACATAGTCATTGGATCGCTGACCAGTTTACGCTTATTGTGACAGTCAGTTTTCGGCTTTCTCCACTGAGGTGCTTAACCATGTGAGCTGGAAGCACAATCGCAGTGGTTCTCCCTTTGCACGCCTAGACGAACAAAACGGAACGTAGGAAGCAAGTGCAGGAGCCGGGCAACCCAACTATTGACCGAAGACACAATTCGAAACCGATGCATATATAGCAATATCTGAGAATGTTTTTGCCGAATCCCTAAATGTGTCCGGCGTTGCACTACGAGACTAATGCTGGAAAAGAACAAATAGTTTAAAAGTGCCAAAAAGCTTGGAAAACCAAGAAACTTCAGTAAAAACATGACGTCCGAACAATATCAAGTGTTCGGTGCCAATCCGAAAATTGATCTTAGAAAAAAGAAGTGCTTCTGTCGTGCTTTAACATGGTACATCCTATCTCAAGACTTCGAGCGGGTCAGCCTACGGCTTCAACCTCCTATCCCGAGGGCGGAGTACTTCTCATTAGGCCAGTTTATCAAACTAAACTCTAGCGGCTTTGAGAGAGAAATTAGGCTCCCCGGCTAGTGACCGCACACTCGCGTCGAAAAAAGGAGTGATAAATAATAATAATAATAATAATAATAATAAAACTTTGCAATGACTAAGAAGAAGAACACTTATTATAAAACGGCTCAAATAAACTTAAGAGCCCCCAAGTGACTTGAGTAAAAGAATGATTCCATGTACCGAAGTACTTATATCATATCTATGTTCAACCGAACTTTAAACGCGTCTTAACCGACCGTCGGCTTCTCCCTCTTCGGTCAAGGACCGAAAAGTGTTATGTACTCCATCTGTCGAGAATATCGACGGTGTTTCCAATAACCAGGCAATCGGGCCATAAGGCTGTAACAGACAAAGCACGCTCAGGGAACTTATGCTATATTACTACAAAGTGTAAGAAGCATCTTCGAAGAGATGATGTGTATGCGGCAGCTGCCCAAACTGGCCCATGAGTATACGGCCACAGGGGTCCTCGGCCCAATCTATCAGATCGGGAGATGACGTGTTGAGTACCCCCTAGTCCAGGACACCGTCACACATCGATACCACCTTCAGCAACGGATCAAGCACCGACAGTTTCTCTAGCACTGACAGCGGCAGCAACTCAGTCTGATCCAACTGAGGATTGGGCACCGACCGTGTCAGCGGATCAGGCTGATCTATCGGAGGATCTGGCATCGACATCGGCACTCGCTCCGACACCAACTCTATAAGGTTCACCATCTCCAGCAGCAGCAGCGGCACTACCAGTCGCACCGGCACGGGCACTAGCAACGGCTTCGGCACCTGCACCAACACTTGCACTTGCATCTGCTCCGGCCCGTGCAGCGGCAAGGGAACCAGCAGTTGCACCGGCAACAGACTGGACTACAATTCGCACTTCATATACCAAAGTCCTTACAAAAACCGACATGTCCACCTTCTTGGTAAGCATTGGCCACGCAAGTGCTTCGTTCTTTTTTCTTTCCATGTTGTTTCACATGATTCACTGTGTTGATCTAACTGTTTGTGTATGTCTTCTTGTTTGCAAACAGAGAATTCCTAGAGCAACGAGGGAGTCGTTCAACAATCCGGGCGACCGTGGCCAAGTTTCTCTTACCATGCGCAGCCTTGGTGTGAATGAACCTGCTCAATGTACCATAAGTACAAAGGATGGTCGCATGATGATTGATGCTAAAGGATGGTCAAGGTTTAAATCTAAATCAGATCTTGCTGTAGGGGATGATGTCAAAATCAAACTTTCTCGGCAAGGAGAGCTGGTCCAAATAAATTTGAAATTCTTCAGTAGCAGCACACAACTGCCGAACTGATCTATCCTCCGAGAGATTTTGATGTAATAATCTGGCATGGTGAAACAAGTGTCCTGTGTGTATAAGTAGTACGATAGTATTATTTATCACATGGTATATCGTTGATAGAATTGCAACTCTGATTGCTGGTTAGGAACTGTCATTCGATTTCATTCTAACAGTTGCCATGCTTTACTCAATTTTTTGTATTCGTCAAGCGACCGCATCAAAAACCACCGTTGTTCCGATCGCATGCTGAGTTAGAACACATGGGCCCCCAAACATGCAGGCCCACCAGCCTGTGGCCCAAAGTCCAGAACCAACAATCATACCATAGGCTAGCTTCTAGGGTTTAGCCTCTCCGATCTCGTGGTAGATCAACTCTTGCAATACTCATATCATCAAGATCAATCAAGCAGGAGTAGGGTTTTACTTCCATCAAGAGGGCCCAAACCTTGGTAAAAACATCGTGTCCCCCGTCTCCTGTTACCATCCGCCTAGACGCACAGTTCGGGACCCCCTACCCGAGATCCGCCGGTTTTGACACCGACATTGGTGCTTTCATTGAGAGTTCCACTGTGTCGTCACCATAAGGAAGGATGCCTCGTCTCGTTGTTAAAAACAACATTACCGCCAGGGGAGCCCTGGCTATCAGCCAAACTCTCGGCTAGGCAGTTTCATCATGACCGCCTGTTCGGCTGCTGCATCGACGATGACTTCTCGGGTCATCGAAAACAGCCTCCACGTCGGCTCGGAATTTGCCGAGCAGATGGATCCAATGGAGCTCTCATCCCTAAACAAGATCTTTGATCGCATCGCCGCCTTGGGAGTCGCTACTGACCATGATCGGATTGGGCTTATACCCGATCAAAGGGAGATTAACCCTCCACTGGTCACCCATCATATTGCGGTGGTGGAGGAACAGTGCGGCGATTCTTCCTCTATCTTGAAGACTAACTATGTCGGGATTCCTGAGCTCTCCGAGCCGGATACCCGTTTATAGGAGGACATCACCCAAGCCCTGAACCTAGAGTCAGGCGGCGGGCCAGACTTATCGGGCAACATCCCGGAACCCGAACTTCCAAGATTGGAAACTCCTCGGCCCCTGGGTCTCAGATCGGGTAAGGGATCGGACTCAAATCCACCCACCCACCCAAACATAAACGATCTTTCCGACATCAGACAAGCGCCCCAGGAAACAATATATCATTATTGGGCCAGATTCCTCCTTGTGATGAACAAGGTTAAGGACTGTCGCGAGGAAGATGCAGTCTCATTTTTCCGCAATAATTGCAAGGACAAGGGAATCCTTAACGCCATAAGTCGCCGTGACATATCACGCTTCGCTGACTTGGCGTCCATAGTACGAAAGTACTGTGCGATGGAAAGCGCCTGGAAAACCGAAACGAAATTTTGGGATAATCCGGCTGCAAATATACACCCAGTCTGAAGTAAAAGGGTGCACTATCATAAGACACCCGAGTTAATTACAAAGAAGCAAAAACCCTCTACAGGGCGTGGAACCGTATTGGAGGGATGGCTCAACGGACCCTGCAAAATTCATAGTACATCGGATACCATACCAACACACAGCCTTAGAGCATGTTGGGTACTCCGGCAGGTGGCCAAAAGTGGTGAGGATCTTCTCATCCCAGATGCCATAGAGCACCATCCCAGGGATAACAATACGGTATTAACAGTCTTTGAAACCTTCGCATCAAATAATAGGCGCAAGCGAACACTCTGTAGCCTTGCTGAAACCTGCCACGTGGCAGCAATAAATCCATGGAGTGACACGGCTATTACCTTCAATGCCAGTGAAGAACCTAAATTCCGAACAGCCCGAGAACCAGCTGCACTGGTCCTCAGTCCAATTGTGGACGGCTTTCGACTCACCAAAGTACTCATGGACGGCGGCAGTGGATTAAACCTCATCTATGAGGAAACTCTTCAAAAAATGGAAATAGAATGGAACCGCATTGAGCAAAGCAGCACAACCTTCAGAGGAATCATCCCCAGTCGGGAAGCACGCTGTGCTGGGAAAATCACACTAGACGTGGTATTCGGCACACCAGAGAACTATAGGTCCGAAGAAATTACATTCCAAGTGGCCCCATTTAGTAGCGGATACGACACCCTTTTAGGGCGGGAGGCATTCACGATCTTCCAAGCCATACCCCATTACGGGTACATGAAGCTCAAAATGCCCAGGCCCAACGGAATCATCACTCTCGCTAGTGATCCGGACACAACACTCCGTGCCGAAAACAAAACAGCCGCATTGGCCCTCGAGGCATTATCTTAAGCCCTTTCGGCCGAGGAATTAACTGCGCTACGCTCCATAGTGGACAGGGACGACGTGATACTTGACAAGAGATCCAAGTCCACCTCTTTTAAACCAGGGGATGAAATAGTTAAATTCCATGTCCACCCAACGGACCCTACAAAAACAGCCTCCATCGGGGCACAGCTAAGCCCCGCTGTGGACACCGCACTACGGGAGTTCCTGTGTGAGAACTGGGACATATTCGCCTGGCACCCCTCAGACATGCCAGGAATCCCATGCAGGCTGGCCGAGCACATCCTTAATATTTTAAAGGGATTCAAGCCGGTCAAGCAGACTCTTCGGCATTTCTCTGAACCTAAGAGACAAGCTATGGGAGAGGAACGAGCCAAGTTATTAGAGGCCGGATTCATTAGAGAAATAATACACCCGGACTGGCTAGCAAACCTGGTGATGGTACCAAAGAAGGACAAATCCTGGCGCCTATGTGTCGATTTCAAGGACCTCAACAAGGCTTGCCCAAAGGATCCCTTCCCCTTCCCCCGCATTGAGGAAATTATCGATGCTACCGCATGACACGATTCATTGTGTTTCCTCGATGCATACTCCGGCTACCACCAAATCAAGATGGCAGAGTCCGACCAAGCCGCAACGACATTTATCACACCATACGGCCCCTTCTGTTTCAACACAATTCCTTTTGGGCTCAAAAACGCCAGCGCAACATATTAGCGCATGATTCAGACATGTCTGGAGAAATAGATCGGCAAAACAGTAGAGGCATACATAGATGATGTGGTCGTCAAAACCAAACACGTCAAATCTCTAATAGATGACTTGAGGCTCACATTCGACAACCTCCGAACATACGACATCAAGCTCAATCTGGAAAAATGCGTTTTCGGTGTACCAGCCGGAAAGCTCCTGGGTTTCATTGTCTCCAGTAGAGGAATTGAAGCAAATCCAGCCAAAATCCGAGCTCTATCATAGTTGGCTATCCCAACGGACCTCAAACAAATCCAGAAATTAACCGGATGTGTGGCGGCTCTAAGCCGCTTTATCTCCCGCTTAGGAGAAAAGGCATTACCCCTTTATCGCCTCCTTCGTCGCATCGAACACTTCGAGTGGACGGACGCTGCCATAGCCGGATTGGAAGAAATAAAAGCCATACTGGCAACCAACCCAATCTTGGACGTGCCAAACATCAGCGAACCAATGCTGTTGTACATTGCGGCAACTCATCAGGTTGTAAGCGCAGTGCTCGTCGTCGAACGAGAAACGGACGAACATAAATTCCCCCTTCAAAAGTCGGTATATTATGTATCCACTATCCTCACTCCATGCAAATCACGGTACCCACATTATCAAAATATAGCCTATGCGGTATTCATGGCATCCTGGAAGCTGTGACACTACTTTCAAGATTGTTCAATTACAGTAGCCTCAGAAGTGCCACTTGATGATATTATAAACAACCACGACGCCATGGGCCGGATTGCCAAATGGGCCATTGAGCTCCTCCCGTTCGACATAACATACAAACCCCGGCGAGCCATTAAATCGCAAGTATTGGCCGACTTTGTCACCGAATGGACGGAAGCCGAACTCCCTAAAGAGTACGACACATACTCCAATTGGATCATGCACTTCGACGGCTCCAAAATGCTGGCTGGTCTGGGGGCTGGCGTCGTCCTGACTCCCCAACCGGAGATAGAGTTCAATACGTACTACAGATACTGTATACAGACTCCAACAATGCAGCCGAATACGAAGCCCTGTTACATGGTCTTCGGATGGCAGTTTCCATGGGCATTCAACACCTAGAGGTGCGTGGGGATTCGAACCTCACAATATCCCAAATAAATGGAGACTTCGATGCCAAGGATCCGAAGATGGCGGCCTATCGCAACGCCGTCCAAAAGATGTCAGCTCGGTTTGAGGGGCTCGAATTTCACCATGTGGCTCGGGAAAACAATCAGGCGGCGGATATCCTCGCCCGCATCGGTGCAAAACGCGATGTGGTCCCCCCAACATCTTTTTGGAGAGGTTGTTTAAGCCATCCGTGGTATGGGGAGGGGACACCGGTAACAATAGTCCGGACCCGGCCAAAATGCCCGATACCGTACACTCTGACATAATCGGAGGCTCTGCCACTGAAATAACACCTTCAGCCCACGTAATAATGGCCATTATCGCCTCGTGGACAGAACCATTCCTGGCCTACCTAACTAGGCAGGAACTTCCCGAGGACCAAAATGAGGCACGCTGCATAGTGCGGCGATCTAAAGCCTACAGGGTCCACGAGGGAGAGCTGTATAAAAAAAGCACTACCGGAGTCCTTCAAAGGTGCATCTCCGAAGAGGAAGGGCGGAAGCTTTTGGCAGAAATTCACGCTGGACTCGGCGGCCACCATGCCACAGCCCGGGCCCTTGTAAGCAAGGCCTTCCGTACAGGTTTTTATTGGCCGACGGCCCGGGGTAGATGCACAGGACTTGGTCCAATGCTGCGTCGGTTGCTAGCCTTTTGCAAACCAAAGCCACATGCCACCCACCGCCCTCCAAAAAATCCCCATTACCTGGCCCTTCGCGGTCTGGGGGCTTGACATGGTTGGACCCCTTAAAGGGGGAACCCATAAGAAAAAATACTTACTGGTCATGGTGGATAAATTCACCAAATGGATAGAAGCCAAACCTGTTAAAATGGCCGAATCCGGACCGGTGATAGACTTCATATCCGGGGTTGTACACCGTTATGACGTCCCCCACAGCATCATCACTGACAACGGCACAAACTTCATGGCCGACGAGATAAAACTCTGGTGCAGCAACATGGGCATTAAGCTCGATTATGCCTCTGTCTATCACCCACAAACTAACGGCCAAGTTGAGCGAGCAAATGGTGTTATCATGAGCGGCATCAAACCCTGATTAGTGCGGTCCTTAAAGGAGTCTAACACGCACTGGGTAGAGGAGATCGACTCCGTATTCTGGGGGCTGTGGACCACGTCGAATCGTACTACCGGATACAAACCCTTCTTTATGGTGTACGGCGCAGAGGCAGTTCTGCCCTGCGACATAATTCATGACTCACCTCGAGTGCGCATGTACGAAGAAAGAGAAGCCGAGCTCGATCGGCAGGACAGTCTGGACACCCTGGAGGAGGAGCGCGATGTGGCAAAAGCCTGTTCCGCATTCTATCAGCAACATGCTCGCAGATACCAAAGCAGAGAAGTATGGGCCAAAACTTATAACGTTGGCGAGCTAGTTCTACGCCTGCCGGAGAAGAAAAAGACCAAGATTGAGCCCAAATGGGAAGGTCCCTTCATTATTGACCAAGTTCTGACTGGTGGAGCGTACCGTCTGCGGGATGCATCGAATAATCGACTTGAGCCGAACCCATGGAACACAGCCAGTCTCCAAAGATTCTACACCAAGTGCCGGACTCTATGTTCATCTCCTTCCTCTCTCCATTTTTTGCATATACATTATCTGTCTTTTTTTCTCTTTCTTTCTTTTATTCTTTCTCAAGGCCTTCAAGGGCCAACTTGTGCCTTGCTTGCACACTATTGACGCGCTAACCACGCTCATTATACCCGGGGGCTTCTTACACAGAAGCTTAATTATTTATCTGGGCTTCATGCCCCGCACATGTGTTATTCTTCCGCATGTACCTTTTCTTCGCCATTATATGCATCGATATGACTTAAGTTTTGGCCAAGCTCGGTTGCCTGGCTCTTGTATTTATGCCCTACGTTGTCGTTAATTCGGCTAGGGCATAAGGGGAGCACCTCTGCGATTGTTACTGCCGGGTCAGCCAGATGTGTACCTCAGTATGGGTGAAGCCAAAAGCTAGCATTCTTAAGGGAATATTCGATCGATGAACAAAAGATGTTTTTTATTTATTTTCCATATGTGCCCCCAGATGTTTTTGCCTGCATCTCCTCTCGCAGTCCGGACATGCACTTTAGGGCATGCGTACCCAGGGAAAGGAACCCTTAACGGAACTATTCTCCCTGGTAGATGTTTCTTACTACCCATGTAATATAACATAACTAGTTGGGTAATTGTCTGTTCAAGCACTAATGACCCCTACGCCTGGTTTCCACGCATACCCTGGTTCTTATATAACTGAGCGGGTATTCGGATACACTCCGGACTATCGGGTCCCGAGGTTGAAGTGAAAAGGTCCGCCATGACAAATGATTTACAATCCGGCTAGAAGGCATTATACATGTCACTTTAATTACATACTCATGTAGATTGACTAAATTCCTCTTCTATACCATCCAACAGGCTGTCTAGCCTACAATCCTGTTGGGAATACTTTGCGGCTAATTCTACTTGCCGATACACTAAGCTAACGGGGATCTCTTTCCCATCGGGCCCCACAGGTCCGACCTCGGCCATGTGGTTTGGGCCAGCCTTGGTATACCGCGTCTTCACCATGGTCCAAGCTTCCCTGGCACCTTGACGGCAGGCCGATATCTTCCATAATTGGAAGCGCCGCCGTGCTCCCTTGAGCTTCTCCGCAAGCTCTCCAATGCCTGCTGGCAGGGAGACGGATGGCCACAAGGCCTGGGCAATACCTTGCATCACCTGCCGAACTTGTTCGTGCAGTTGTGAGAGCTCGGGTAGAAGATCACTCGCAGATCCGGGCATCTCCTCCGCGGGACGATCCGTCAGCATACCTGCAGACATAATTCTGTTAGCCGGCTTCTCCCCCACACTCTTTTAAGGGTTCGTTCAAGCACTTACTAAAAATGCCGCATCGAAGCCGCTTATTCTCCTTCACGAAGTCCGCAAGCTGGGCTCGAACATCTTTCAATTCCACGCTCAGCATGGTATTGGCGTCTTGGAGATTGTTTTTCTCCTGCATGACCTTAGTCAGCACACGTTCGCCAACCTTTAGCTGTCGTACGACATGATGGTCCTCTGGATTATCTACGGAGTCATCTGCAATATCTATTGTTAGATCTGCAGCCATGCCGCACACTATATGGTACCTATCATTCTTTGAAACAAATGTTACTAGCTGGGGACTTTTCAAGTTCCTTCAATGCGGCAACAGCGGCCCGAAGTTGGGTCTTGCATTCGTCCAACTCCTGTGACAGTTGAGTATTCTTCTCTGTAAGAACCTGCACAATAAATGATCCTTAAATCAGTTGTGCCAACTATTTCAAGTCTCAGGGGCTACTGATATATATATATATACTCATCAAATTTTCTTACCCGTACATCCTTTACATACTGGTCCGTGGCTCTAGCTAGACCATTTTGAGCAGCACGGATGTACGCATCTCCCGAGTTGAATGCATCAAACGCCTCTCGGGAGAAACAAGTGTCACGGAGTACGGCTCGGCGATGCCTGTGATTCATGGCACTCTCCACTTCGGAATTCGTAGCAGATATCTTATCCGCATCCTCTGTAGAAGGAGCATCCGGCGTCTACCTCGCGTTAGCTTCCGCCTCTGTGTCCGGTCCTGGAGCCCGACTGGTAGAGGCGTGATCAGCGACCTCTCCAGATATTGTCCGGCGAGCGTTCTTCCTTCTAGGAAACACGGGTGTTATTATGTTTTTAAAGACGACAACCATGGGGTGAGGTGTTGCATCATACCTCTGCGCCGGCGTCTCCATCTGGACCGCCTTCCTTTTTAGCCTGTCCGGCTTTGAAACACCTTGTTTGCGAGTCGCCGCGGGCTCGTCATGGCGTCCCGAGGGCCTTCCCTATAAAACATCGTTTGCATACGGTAGGTGAAGTGCATAAAAGGAAATCCTTTTCAACGGTTGGGACTCCGGTCTCATTTACCTGTGAGGCTGGGAGTAGCCTAGGGTAGTCGGCTATAATGGCCACCATGGCATCATCACAGCTTAGCTGATAGAAAATCCTATCAATCAGCTCCACGAATATGTCCAGATCCTCTTTCAGGCCGGGGTCGAGGACCCGCTCAGGATCCTCCGGTTGTGGAGGTGGGCTATTGATCTCCCCTACCGCCTTACGCAGTTCCTACGATGAAACGGCAAGGTAAATATTTATCACGAAAACAAGGGTAGGATGGAAGTAAAAAGAGCGGAAGCTCACCCAGCTTCGAGGGTTGTTCATGGAGAATCCATCCTGTGGCTTGATGTGGAGGAACTCCTCTTCTTCCCCCTTATACAGATCAGATAGAATTTTTGCTAGAGCAGCAATTGAGTCCGGTCCCTTGCACCCGTAGCAAGTGGCATCATCTTCCCAGTTGAAGTGCCACATGGGGTGGCCTCGATGAAGTGGCTGCACCCCCCGCATAATGCATATTGCCATAACCTCGGTTATGGTCAGTCCTGATTTGGCCAACAACTTTATCCGGCCCATCAGATAAAATGCGTCTCTATCATCTTCCTCCTGTGGGCTCCGTGGGCACCAGCTTAGGCATTTCTTCAAAGGGGCGTTGTCGAACTCAGGAAGACCAATCCGGATAGGATCCGGGAGAGGAACATCCTCCATATAAAACCACTCCAAAGGCCAGTCCTCGGACGTCTTCTTTGGGGTACCGGATAGGTATCCGGTCCCGGCGATGCGCCATACTTCGGCTCCGCCCACTTGATGTATTGATCCCCTCTGTGTATGGGGCACAAGGCAGAACAACTTCTTCCACAGCGCAAAATGAGCTTCACAACCCAGAAACATCCCGCGAAGGGCTACGTAACCTGCGATGTGCAGTATGGAGGCAGGGGTGAGGTTGTGCAACTAGAGGCCGTAGAACTCCAGGATCCCTCTGAGAAATGGATGGATTGGAAATCTGAGTCCCCTTAACAAATAAGGGACAAGGCATACCCGCTCTCCCTTAGAGGAGTTGGGAAAGCTCTCCGCTTGCTCCCCGCCATTATAGGTGGCGAGCCCGGCTCGAACCGGGACCATATACGCTGGAGGGAGGAATCCCTGGGTCTGTAGCTTCACTAATTGGCTGTGCGGGACGGAACACTTCTCCCAGTCTCTGGGCTTGGGGCTGCGGGAGCAAGAGGAGGAGCTGCGCTGGCCGGCCATGTTGGTTGGGATGGATTTTTTTGGGCACACTCCGATGAATGCTCGCTGAGGGAGGATGGTGTGGTTTGGATCTAAGGATCCTCGTCTCTTTAATAGACAGTTCATTCACATAAATGGGGTGGTAAATGTAAAAACACCCTGGCTCCTCACATTCGCTTGACACGTGAAGATGGCCATTATTGGACGCAGAAGCCAAGAAGCGCAACATTTACGAGAAGCCGGGCACTATTTAACAGGTACTCAGAGTTTGAAGAAGAACCCGCCTTGCAATGCCGAAGACAATCTGCGCACCGGACTCGTTGTCATTGAAGCCTGGTTCAGGGGCTACTGAGGGAGTCCTGGATTAGGGGTATCCGGACGGCTGGACTATATCCTTTGGCCGGATTGTCGGACTATGAAGATACAAGATTGAAGACTTCGTCCCGTGTCCGGATGGGACTCTGCTTGGCGTGGAATGCAAGCTTGGCAATACGGATATATAGATCTCCTTCCTTGTAACCGACTCTGTGTAACCCTAGCCCCCTCCGGTGTGTATATAAACCGGAGGGTTTAGTCCATAGGACCAAGAACAACAATCATACCATAGGCTAGCTTCTAGGGTTTAGCCTCTTCGATCTCGTGGTAGATCAACTCTTGTTATACTCATATCATCAAGACCAATCAAGCAGGAGTAGGGTTTTACCTCCATCGAGAGGGCCCGAACCTGGATAAAAACATCGTGTCCCCCATCTCCTGTTACCATCCGCCTAGACGCACAGTTCGGGACCCCCTACCCGAGATCCGCCGGTTTGGACACCAACAGTGAGCCTGTCTGAGTATTATATTCTCAGCTGAACCCCCACAATGCCCGTGCGTTGCACATAACATCAAGATCCATTTTTATGAATATTTTATCTTGTGAGAGAAAAGGATGAACAAGGGAAGGCCTTATTTGCAAATGTGGAGAGGTGTGTGGGTACCTTTTTGCAAAATTGCCATAGTTTCCTTCCTATCCGTCTGATATAAATCGGACGGCCTATATTGCAGGATGGCAGGCACACCATCATCACCAACTCGTCTATACTGTGTTAAAACAATGTTTTTTATAATTATATATGTTATATATATTCACCTTTGATTTTTCTTATGTATAAAGTTGTGATATAAAAGATTTTTATATTTCTTTTACAGAGGGAGTATCTCTTTGTCAAAAATATATTTATGTGTAACTAGTTAATCCTGTCTTTCTACTTCCTTTCGCTGATATGTGGGGCATCCGGCAATGGGGTCCACGTGCCATATACACCAAATTAGAGTGCACAACTGCACGGTAGACACACCCCGATTGTAGCGCCGCAGTAATGCCCAATGAGCCGTCAAATCACAAAAACCCCCACCTTTAAAGCTTCAGCAGTAAGCTGGACGGATGAAGTGGCAATATTTCACTAGGCCTGAATCCGCTTCTCCCTCGTCTGCTTGTTCAAATAAAACCCCTGCTCGGCGATTTCATAGGGTTTTATCATGGATAACCTAGTACGAATTCTTCATCCATCCCCGATAATTCCAAGTCCCTTGGTCGCGGGTAATCCTAGGATGGCAGCCGCCGCCGTTGATGCATTTTCTTCCTACTGAATCTAGTGTGTTTTATTTGCAGTGCCCAAAGTGCAAGGACCCTATAGGTTTCTGCTCCCTCGGCGAGACGCCACACTTGTTCCTTCTCATCCTAACACAGGATTTTAAAACACGCATAGTATGTTCTTAGAATCCTCTTTTCTATCCGGGATGGTGGGGTTTTTTGAACATGCTGTCGACTAATTTGGAAATTTGGATTGCTATATTTTGATAAAAGGTACTAGTACCATGGTCAACACTGACGTGAAGGATGAAATTATTTCTAGATTTGGATAGGGAATACATTGTGTTCTCATATTATTTTTCCCGCAGTGCATTCCTTGCTCTCACAGAACACATGTACTAAAACTTCGGCCTTGCCATAACTGAATACACCAGTTTAATGGTCACAGTGAAGACAAGCCACGGATATAATTTCTGAGTTGGGTACATGAACCAAGAAGATCGCTGCTTTTTTATGGCCGAACTTGGATAAACTTTCTCAAGTGTTGAAAGTTGACGCACGAATGTTGATGGAAATGGAAGAACCTGGTCTCATCTTCACTGCGATCTTCCACCCCGACGTCGTTCCAATTGTTCATCCATGTTAGTTTTGTATCTAGTTCTTGCTTTTTGCCTGGATTACTTCTTAATCCACCTATTCTGTCTAACTAATCACAATTTAACTTTAGAAGTAGCAACGAATCTCTCACGAAGATGTTACTTCTAACTAATATTTTCTTATAATTGGTGGCACGTGTAGGTTTTTTCAGAGTTAAGCAGGCTACTCGTTTGTTATTCTGTAAGAACTCGGCTGTTACTGATGGCACTAAAGTTGACTGGGACGACATCCACAAGTTCCTACACTTTATTGATCGTCTTGAGGTCCTTGTGGGGCGTTTCAATGGTGGAAGGCCATGTGGGATATGTGTGCCACTGCTGCACTCGTTGAACAGGTCCAACTGTGTCAAGAAACTTATGGTACGAGCTGTTTTCTGTTATATATGCTGTTCATAAACTCTTGCTTATACACAGTTTTACAGCTGTGATCTTCTTAAAACAGAAACTGCCCAGTTCTATTGTTCCTATACAGATGCCTGACCATGGTCGGGTTAGACTTGCGCTTGGTCACAACATGATGTTTATGTCGACCTACTCCATTCCCCTTGGAGGTGAAAAGATACTTATTCATGGGTGGTCTCAAATAATGAAAGCCCGTCCATCTTGGAGAATAGGACAGAAGATTATGTTCCTGCTTTTCCATGGCTCTAAAGCGAATATACTATTTATTGACCACATTGCGAGATGAAGCCGCTTTCAGAAGGTTGTGGATGCGCGGGGTGGCGCCTGGGCCTTGTCCTAGGGCTTGGCGGCCTCACCCTTGGTTAACTGTAGGCAAAGTACCACTGCTCGAGGCGTGTTTTGTATGGTTGAACCTATATAAGTACTCATACTGCTTTCAGCTATGGTTGTTAAGTGCCCCTGCTGGTTTCAGTTAAGGTTGTTAAATACTCCTGCTGCTTTTACAGTTTGTCGTTATTCTTCACTCCTGTCTTCCTCCAGCCGCCAAAACCAAACCAGCGCTGGCAGGGCCACCTGCTTCTGCCTCACACGGCTGGCTGCGCCTCAGCGCACGCATCACCGCCCCACCGTCTCCTAAATCGTCAACACCGACGTCCGAGGCCTCGCCGTCGTCCTCCGTGCGCTTTGGTGTGCTCGCCATGGCGCCGCCCTCTTGCGTTGTCAACATGGTCAACAAACAACAAGAATCAGCAGAGGAATGTACGTGGAGAGGATGACAGTAGGGGCCCACCATGTCCATGGCCGGACGCAAGGAAGTTCCTCTATTTTGTTATATATACTCCATTGTCAGCGTATGTAAAAAGAAAATGCTTCCCCCTAGTGGTTTCCTGACATCTGGGACCCATGACATTGTCAGCGTATATAGTCAATAGACAATAGAATAGCACCACAAGATTGGCTGACACCTGGGACGTAGCTGCTTGAGCAGGATTCTTTTTGTCATTCTTGAGACGGAGCAGGGTTTCAACTGAGCTATGGCCCGTCTAGTCCAGGCTTATATTTTATGTTCACCATATGACCAGCCCAGCTATTTTTTCTTTGTGAAAATGAGCCTAGTTTATTTTTCTGAAGAATACCCAATCCAGGCCTACTTATTTTTCTACGCCCTGATGGGCTGCAACTCTTTCAAGACGTGTGAAAATCTTGAAAGTAATATGAAATGGGTTGTAAATATAAAAATAGATGACAAATTGGCAATTACTTTATAATTTCTGAATTTTTTCACATTTTCATATTCCCATTTCACTGGGCTTTAACCTAATTTAAATATATCTTCAAAGTACTTTAAATCCGGCTCGACATTTTTGTATTAAAAATAGTTTGGAACCACAGAAATATGCGAAATTTCGTTTAAAATTTTAACCCTGGCACTGGCCAACAAAAAAATGGACTGCAGTAAATTGCATAAGAAGTTGAAATGAGCTATATATAAGTTATTAAAAAAATAGGGAATGGTCTGACTTGTGGGCCTATTAAGTTGACGCGTATGCAAGATTTTTTTACTTATTATATACGTCAACAAACGATTCTAGCAGATGTAATCGTTGGATGCCAATCCAATGGTCATCGTGTTTCTTCAATATGTGATCTTCTTGCTCCAGCCGCCAAATCCAGCGTCGGCGCGACCGCCTGCTCCCGCCTCCCGTGGCCAGCTGTGCTGCCACCCAGGCCTCACATCCCCTACTACTCCCACCACTGGCCAGGCCAACCCTCTACTCACTCACATCCCTCCACTGCTGTGGCTTCACCGCCTCCGGGTCATTCCCTTCCCGGGTCTTGCCGTCATCCGTCATGCTGGTGTTCTCGGCATGGCGTGGTTAACGTTGTCAACAAACGATAACATCAGAAGAGGGATGTACATGGAGAGGCTGACAGTTGGGACCCACATGGTCCATGGCCGCACGCAAGCAAGTATCTCCTTATTACGCCAAAAAGAATGAATACTCCCGCTGACAGCTTGGACCCACCAGCTATATCTTCGCACGCAAGGAAGTGCCTCCTTATGACGCACTTAAAATGAATACCCCCCTGCTAGCTGGGACCCACCATAGTGGGAGCCTGACTTGTGGGCCTACTAAGTTGACACGTACGGAGGGCTTTGTCAACTTAGTCAACAAACGATTCTATCACCAGTGACCGTTGGATTGTTAACATCCAACAGTCGTCCTGCTTCTTCAACCTCTGATATTCTTGCTCCAGCCGTCCAAACCGTCGCGTGCTCTTGCCTCCCGTGGCCGATTGTGCTGCCCCTACTACTCCCACCGCCCCTACTACTCCCACCGCTGGCTAGGCCCTGCGGTGACGGCAGCCTCACACCACAGCCGGAGCAGTCAACCCACGTACTCCCTTTTGCGTGGGCATCCACTGCCGCGTCTTCCCCGACTCCGCGTCGTCCCCTTCCTAGGCCTCGCCGTCGTCCACCGCCCTGGTGCTCTCGGCGCGGCGTGGTCAACGTGGTCAAGGAACGAATTCCATCGAAATAGTACTATACGTGGAGAGCCTGACAGCTGGGTCCACGGCAGAAGCAAGGAAGTGCCTCCTTATTACGCGCAAAATAATTATTCCTCCACCTGACAGCAGGGACCCACTAGACGGGCCATCGTATTTCACGAAAAAAACATTTCCCCCCTGACTGCTGGGACCCACCAGCTACATCTTCGCACGGAAGGAAGTGCCTGACAGTCAGGACCCACCTGGTCGAAGGATACGCAGCGTTGTCATTCTGGTCGCGAACGTGTACATACATACGATCGGTCTGTCTGCAGGCTGCAGTGATGAACCGTGGCCGTGTAAGTGTCAGCGTTCTGGGAACGGGGGTCCCCAGACTTGCCTGCCTGCGGCCTGCGACGTGGCTCAAGTGGGGGCCCAGCGTGGCCCATCTTCATTAGCTCAAGCTCAAGACCCTTGCGAGGGGCCAATCCTCGCGGGGCGGACGACAGAAAGCTTCCTCAAAAGCAGCCTCATCAGGCAGGCTCGCGAGGAGGCGGAGAGATCAAGGCAGGGATACCTCGCGGGGAGCCCGTGACGCAAGCCATGATGATCGAGACCAGGCGGGCGCCGGCCTACGCAGTGTCCTTGTTTCCCCTTTGGTGCAAAGGGGGCAAGCACAGGCCAAGGCATCGGGCAAAGGTTACCATTCCGGTGCAACGAGACCAAGACCAACAGAGCGGCAGGACGGAGGTCACCGTGTAGCCCAAGACGGCGTCACCACCAGTGCTTTTGGCAGCCGAAGACCACCTTTGGTCAGGATAACTTGTACTAGATGTTCCCCTCCAAAATGGCCAATTGTTGGCGCCCTTCCCGCTCATTATTTGGGGAGAGGCCAAGGGCCTCTATAAATAGAGCTAGCCACCATAGAGTAGGGGGGATCGACACACCTAGACATCTAGAGATCTGATAGAGCCCTAGCAGAGGGAGAGAGAGGCGACTGAACTCACCCCAGCAGTTCATCGCACCAGCTCAAGAACACCTCTCGCGAGGCTATTCTTCCCTTGTACTGTTCATCATCATCCCATGAGGCAATCCACCACACCACACACTGGAGTAGGGTATTACACCACAACGGTGGCCTGAACCAGTATAAACCTCGTGTCCCTTGTGTTGTTCATTGTTTCCAGCTTAGATCACGCGAGGAGATTGGACGTAGATCGGTAGGGGAGAGATCTCCGCGCGCACCCGAGTGTTTGAACCTCAAGGGTCTGCCGGAACCCAAAGTCCGACATTTGGCGTGCCAGGTAGGGGGTGCGCCGGAGTTCTCCCTCCTGACGACCCGCTCTCCCCCAACATCGCATCCTGCCCTCGTGGCGGACAACGCGCCGCCCACTCCAGCAATAGATGCCGGCACTGGGGCCAGGGGGCTCCGGGCCTTGGCCCCCACCTTGCGACAGGTGCAGTGGCCGCACAAGCTCAAGCCCAAGATGCCGCTGTGCTACAACGGCGCGACGGACCTGATGATTTTCCTGCTGGTGTACGAGGAGGCCGTCCTCAGAGCCAGGGGCGACGACCGGGTGATGGCCAACTGGTTACCCATGGCCCTCACCGGCGTCCCGCGCGCGTGGCTCCTCCACCTGCCGACGGCCTCTGTCACCTCCTGGGAGGAGCTGCGCGACCTCTCCCTCGCCCGTTTCACCGCACCAGCGCCGCCTGTCGTCGTAGCTCTCCTGCGTGGCTCCCAGGCACCACCCTCGAGCCATCATGTCAAGCCGTTCACCCGCCGGATCAGCACCGCCTCCAAGTGCCGAGAAGCCCCCCCGGGCTAGGTGGCGCCCGAGGCCGACCTAACCTTTGACTCGGAGGACCACCCCTTTAACCCCATCGGTTTGGGCGCGCTCCCGATGCTGTGCACCCCCACCATCTGCCAAGTGGCCGTCACCAGGACCCTCATCGACGGTGGTGCCAGCCTCAACGTGCTCTCGGTGGAGGCCTTCAGCCTCCTCCATGTGCCGCTGGAGCGGCTCCAACCCAGCAGGCCTTTCTCGAGCGTCGGAGCCGATTCCACCGCCTCCTTGGGACAGATCCGCCTCCCGGTGACCTTCGGCACCTGGGGCAACTTCCACACGGAGCTGATCGACTTCGACATCGCCCCCATTGGCCTCCCCTACAATGCCATCCTCGGCTATCCAGCCTTGGCTCGGTTCATGGCAGCAACTCACCTGGCGTACAACCTCATGAAGATGCCTGAGAGCAGCGGTGTCCTCACCGTGTCAGGAGACACAAGGGATGCGCTGCAGGTGCTCCAGCTTGTTTTCAGGGCGACCGCGGTGGCACAACCCACTAGCACTGACACCCTTGAGCCCAAGGGGGCTGCACCGGCTAAAAAGATGTAGCTATTCACCCAAGACAAGGCGGAAAACAAGCAGGTACCGGTCGACAAGGACGGGTCCACTAGCACCACCTTCACCATAGGGGCCAACCTCGAGCCTGAGCAGGAGGAGGCCCTGGTGAGGTTCCTACGTGCGAACAAGAAGGTGTTCCAAGGAAAGTGATTGAGAATCACCTCAATGTGTGCCCCAATGTGCGCCCCGTGAAGCAGAAGGCGAGGCGGCAGTCCACTGAGAAACATGCTTTCATCGTTCAAGAGACCCAGAAGCTAGAGGCGGCAGGAGTTATCTGCGAGGTCCGCTACCCTGATTGGCTAGCTAATCCGGTCGTTGTGCCAAAAAAGGGAGGAAAGGAGCGCATGTGTGTCGACTTCACCAATCTCAACAAGGCCTGCCCGCAGGATCCATTTCCGCTCCCCCGCATTGACCAGATAGTCGACTCCACCGCAGAGTGTGACCTATCGTGTTTCCTAGATGCCTTCTCGGGCTATCACCAGATCAAGATGGCGGTAGAAGACGTGGAGAAGATAGCTTTCCTGACCCCGTGTGGAGTGTACTGCTATACGTGCATGCCATTTGGGTTGTGCAACGCAGGCGCGACCTTTCAGCGGCTGATGCACATCGCCTTAGGCCGGCAGCTCGGGAGGAACGTTGAAGCTTACGTCGATGACATTATGGTGAAGTCTCGTGAGGCAAGAACCCTGATACAGGACCTGGAAGAAACCTTTGTGAGCCTCAACGAAGTGGACCTACAGCTCAACCCAGAGAAGTGCGTGTTTGGAGTCCCCTCGGGCAAGCTCCTGAGTTTCCTCGTGTCCCACAGGGGCATCGAGGCCAACCCGGAGAAGGTCAAGGAAGTCGAAGACATGAGCCCGCCAAGGACCCTCAAAGAAATGCAGAAGCTCACCGGGCGTGTAATTGCACTGGGGCGCTTCATCTCCAAGCTGGGGGAATGAGCGCTGCCCTTCCTCAAGCTAATGAAGAAAAAGGGCCCCTTTGAATGGACTGAAGAGGCTGACAAGGCATTCCAAGACCTCAAGAGCTACCTTACCAGCCCGCCAGTGATGGTAGCTCCGCGTCCTCGGGAGCCCCTAGTGCTCTACCTTGCGGCCACCCCCTACTCCGCTAGCGCAGCCCTGGTGGCGGTCAGGGAGGAGCGCTGTGCCAAGGCCGCATCGACCGTCCGAACTGAAGCAAAGCAGAGCCAGGGGGGCCTCGCGAAGGCCGCAACCACAGCCGAAAAGGAACAGCCGCAGCAGGAGAACGCACCCAAAGCAGGAGAGGCCACTTCAGGCGACCAAGCACCGGGGGCTCCGTCGTCTCAAGAGACGCCTCGACCTCTGGAGGACGCAAGCTGCGCCAGCACCCTCAACCTCGCCGAGCATCCCGTGTACTACTTCAGCACGGTGCTATGAGATGCAAGGGCACGGTACCCCATGCCACAAAAACTCCTCCTCGCGCTACTAGTGGCCTCACGCAAGCTGCGCCACTATTTTCAAGGCCATCCCATCAAAGTCATCTCAGCATACCCCTTGGAAAGAGTACTCAGGAGACCCAACTCAGCTGGGAGGGTCGCTGAATGGAACATTGAACTACACGCATTTCAGCTAGAATTCAGTACGACCAGAGTCATCAAGGGAGCCGCACTTGCGGATTTCGTGGCAGAATGGGCAGAAGCGCCGGGTCTCAAGGCAGGCGAAGACCGATCACTTTCCTCGGGAAGTGAAGCACCGGACGGCTGGGTCATGTACTTCGATGGGGCGTTCTCCCGACACGGTGCGGGAGCTGGCGCAGTGCTAGTATCCCCTACCCAGGACAAACTCTACTACGCCGTACAACTCTGCTTCCAGCATGGAGAAAAGGTCTCCAACAACATAGCGGAGTACGAAGGCCTAATAGCAGGCTTGAAGACCGCAATTGCCTTAGGGGCAAAGCGCCTCATCATCAAGGGAGATTCACAGCTCCTCGTCAACTTCTCCAACAAGATATACGAGCCAAAGGACGAGCACATGGAAGCCTACCTCGCCGAGGTTCGCAAGATGGAGAAGCAGTTCTGGGGGCTGGAGTTGCAACACGTGCCCTGGGGCACCAATCAGGAAACTGATGACATTGCCAAGAGGGCATCTCGGCGGCTGCCTCAGGAGCCTGGCGTCTTCGAGGAGAGGCTCTTCAAACCCTCGGCGGTGCCGTCACTGTCGAGCACGGCGCAACCAAGGGAGGAGCTCCCTCAGCCGCGTGCCTCAGGAGCCCCGGTCTGCGGCCCGGCCTTAGGGGCACGCCTGCTCCTGGCGTTAGAGCCTCAGGAAGGGTGTTCGATCCCGGAGCTCAAGAACTACCTGATGCAAGGGACTCTGCCGGAGAACGAGGAGGAAGTGGAGCGTGTGGCGTGGCAGGCCACGGCTTATTGCATCAAGGATGGAGAGCTCTATAGGAGGCGACCGAATGATGTGTCCCTACGTTGCATCTCCCGAGAGCAAGGGAAGGAGCTACTGGCGGACATACACGGCGGTGACTGCGGGCACCACTCATCGTCCCGAACCCTCGTCGGCAAGGCATTCCGTAGCGGATTCTACTGGCCCACGGCGCTCGTCGACGCCGTTGAGCTAGTGAAGGCTTGCGAGGCCTGCCAGTTTCACGCTAAGCAGATCCATCAGCCTGCGGGGGGTCTACAGCCTATACCGGACACACCATCAGGTCATGACTGCCCTCGGCTGATCAACACCCCGCAGTCCAACCTAGGCTCGTCAAAGAGGCCACCACGCCGGTCTACATCCTAAGCGTGCAGGGGTCTTGGGCCCATCGCCCTTTGCACTCTTGCATGTTGCATACGCGGCCGGTGAGTAGACCTAGCCCCTCTTATACAAGGCAAGGCGTTCTAGTCCAACCTGGCATGCGCGGCTCCATCACTGACGTCCATTCAGCTTTTGGCTGATACATACGATGCAGAGTGCCCATATTTATTCCCGCGTGATGGTTAGTGCTCTCAGGCCAGAGGCCCTTCGGATCAAATATCCAAATCATAGTGGATTAGGAATGCGCGGTAACGAGCAAAGACTCATGATCGTTGTGACCCCGTCGCCCCGTCTCGAGGACTCGCGGCAAGGGCTAAGAATGCTCGGCCACGCCTCATAATTATCTCACGGGCACCTTCCAGGTCAACCCGACTCCACATCAGTCGCAATTAATCTCGCGCGGGTACCCCTCGGGGCCGACCAGTCTTTAGTAACGTGGTTCAGTGTAAAGTCATAGTAACCATAGTAACCATGTGTCTAACACCAAGGGGAACCCTGAGGAATCACCCTCGATGGAATTCCACCTGATGTTATCGTCAAGGTGAACGAAGGAGGAATCACCCTCGAGGTCTACTCTTGAGAAGTTGCACGACAGTGTCGTTATCGGAGTGGAGAAGGAGGAATCACCCTCGATGACCATAACCAATGAACTAACCTACAAGGTTAACATCAGAAGTGCTGATGAGGTATCACCCTCGGCACTCGATAGTAACCCAGTAGTGTCGAGCAACTAAGGGGAAAGTGATGTGAGGTGCCAGTGCCTGGTCTTCGATCCCATTGATCGGGTCTTCTGATAATCTAGCGGGGCAGTCGGGACAGAGTGGGGGGTCTCTGATGGGTCACTAACCAGCCTATACTAAACAGTTTAGGATAAGCAGGTAGGTAACAACAGTAGGTTACAATAAAGAGGCTATGCAGCAGAAAATAGGATAATAGTAGTAGCAACAAATTCTAATGCAAGCATAAGAGAGAAGGGAATGGACGATATCGGAATGCTCAAGGGGGTTTTGCTTTCCTGGAAGCTCTGTTGTAAAGGAAGAACTGTCGTCGATGTAGTCGATCACAGGGGCATCATCGGTCTTGGGGTCTACCGGAGCGAAGAGGGTGAAGAACCAATAAATATAAAGCAAACAAGGCATCATAAAGCAAAACATGGTAATACGTGGTGTTATGGGTGAACTAACGCGGTGCTAGACATTGCAGACGGAGAAGGAAAACATCTGGAGGGGTTTTGCCGGCGTCAAACATTTTCCGGACAAATGAAAAGAGAGGGGACGGTTCCATTTTCAGCATGCTAGGGGCATGTGACAGATGAACGGACCGTGTATTCGGATTCATTGTATTTTTCTAAGCAACTTTCATGTAGAAAACATTTTCATCCGAGTTACGGTTTATTATCTTCGATTTTCTAAAGATTTATTCATTTTCCGGAATAATTTTTATTAACAGAAATTCATTATGACATCAGCATGAGGTCAGAGTGAGGTCAGCAGTCAGACCCAACTGGTCCAGGTCAAACCTGACCAATGGGACCCACTTGTCATTCATAGTGGGTTAACAGAATCTAAATTAATCTAAACTGGAGTTAATTGGGGAATGGGCCCCACATGTCAATGACTATTTAGTCTAACGAATTAAGTTATTTTATAAAAATGTATTTAGACTAATTAACAAATAGGGGGACCCACTTGTCAGGGTCAACCATGTACAGTCAGCATAGTTGACCCGGTCAACTAGTCAACTGGGCCCGCGGGACCGAGTTGCCAGTGACCCAGACGCGGCCACATGGGCACCATGTTGGCATCGGCGCTGGAATAGCTCTGGCGTGGCTTTTCACGGCGACCGAACACCGGCGAGCCTCAGATTCATGCTACGGTGGGTCTCCGGACCCACGGCTAGGTGCGTTCGACGTGGCTCGACATCGCGCGCGCGATGGCGCTACCATTTGGACTCGAGGATGGCCGGAACGTCACCGGCGGCAAGAGTGGCGGGGACCTGAAGCATGGCGAGCTTGCGAGCGATGAATGTGGCGGCAAAACGAACGACACACAACTCCTACGACGACTACTCGAGGCCATAAGTGCGATGGTGAGCTCGGCGGGCCGGGACGGGCTCTGCCGTGACGGTAGCGAGCTCGACAGTGGAGAAATGGAACAGCAATGGCAGCACATCGCGCATAGCTTGCTATGGCGCGAAAACAGAGCAAAGGCAGGGCGAGGAAGGGGCGGAGCTCACTGAGCGACTCACGAAAGGCCAATGGGGGAACGGGAGCGCAGAGGCGAGCTGAATCGAAGACGATCTCCGGCGCGTCCGAAGGTGGAAGACGACGGTGGAGGGGATGCTGCAGTGACTCCTGTCTCGGTCTAGTGGCACCGGAGGTCGTAGCAGTTGGCAGCGATGCTTCTTGGCATGATGGCGTGGCTTGGGGACGACGGTGGCCGCGGTCAGCTCGTTGGTGAGGCCATGGGCGCGTACGGGAGAAGGGATCTGGTGAGGGGGGTGGGGGGCGAGGCGGAGAGGACCAGGGAGGGGGCACGAAGGGGAAGTAGGTGATCTAGGGTTGGCTAGGGCGTCGCCGGCGACCTTGTCCACGCGGGACGACAGCGGATGGCCGACACGTGGCCATCGCAGCCATGTGCGTCCGCACGGCATCCACGGCGCCCCTGTGAATAGAGGTGGAGGGAAATTGGGGAACCTGGTGGGCTGGGCCGTGCTGGGCCTTAGGACAGAGGCCAGGTAGGCCTTTTTTTGATTTTCTGCTTTTCTCTTTTTATTTAAAACAGAGGCAACTAGGAAAAGGTTTGGGCTACCAAAAGACTTTGAAAAAAATGTGGGACTAGGCCCCGTAAATTCTTTGTAGTATTTGGCACTACCATAAAAAGTTTGAGGGGCAACTGAACCCATTTGGATTTTGCACAAATAAAATAGCATTTTAAAATGTTGAAATGGCACTATTTTAATTGCTATAGTCCATCTTGGCTTGAAGGTGGTGTTGTTTTCCTTAACAATCATTTGTTATGGAATTTTGGCTAAATGATGAACTATTTTGCAGCAACTTTTGTGCAACTTCATATTCCACTTGCAAATTGAATTTGGTTACAAAGTGGGATTTCAAATGATATTTGAACCAAAGGTGATCAAGCACTGCTTAGCAAGGTGATTAGCTTAATCACAGAGGGTTACTGTAGCATGACACTGGGGGTGTTACAAATATCCTCCACTACAAGAAATCTCGTCCCGAGATTTAAGAGGTGGAGTAAGGAGAGCAAAGTTGGTTATGAAATCCTAATGAATCTTCTTTTTCATGTTGCTCTCATCGAAGAGGTTGATCCATAGCGTTGATGTCTTCAATTCGCTGCATCAGGGCATCATGATGAAGTCCTCATCCTTTCTTCAGAAACTCCATCGTACTTATGAAAGAATAAGGGGGGTATTCCGGGAGAACGGACCTCCCATGTGGTTTCTTGTTGACTATCTGGTAGATATCAGCGGGGAAGGTGGCGGAAAGTAACTCTCGAATTGAAACTTAAGAAGATATTGAGAGCAAAGTAAGAAGGTACCATGAGAAGTTTCGAGCAGGTAGGCAATCGTTGGATGCGTGAAAACAGGGCGTAAAAGGGGTTTAGAGCAGCGGGAATAAGTATTGTGTCTGATACAAGAATTGATTATCTGTAGGATAGTGACTCGTGAATTACATACGGAGTCAAGCATGAGGAATAACTTTGGCAACAGGGGTGTACATGAGAGTCTGGTTTCGATCCTGTGGAGTTGTGGGTTATGGGCCCATCATGTGGTTTAAAAGTAGGAAGGGCGGTGACGTCTTGTACGATCATGTAGGCAAGACATGTCAGAGGTTAGCCTGTCAGTTATGTTGGCAACAACATCGGTACCAAGGGCGAGGGACGAAGAGAACCATCTTCCTGGTCGTTGAACGAGGCGGACCAATAGGCAAAGTTCTCGTCCGTCGATGGTTACCAGAATGTCATCGACAATAGTAACAGGTTCTTACTGACAGAGTTGTACACTGAGGTGCTTACAAAAGTTGTGACTTGTTACTACTTAGATCATATAAACCTCAAGAAGGTTAAACAAAACAATGGAAAGGAAAATGTGATTATCAGATTAAACAGAACAATGGAAAGGAAAAATGTGTTTAAACACATAATTCAGGGGTATATCCTTCTCAAGGACAGGAAGAGCATGATATCCATGATAGGATAGAAAGTAGAAAATCACTTAGGTAAGGGGAAAGGAATTTCATGACATTACCCATACAATGATGTTTGGATAATGGATAAGGAAAATTAGCATTGTGGTTCCAAATGTTTTTATTGAAAATCGAAGTACCACAGACATGCTTTGAGATAGCATTGACATGGTCTCCAAGCAAAGGTCGAACTTGGATACACAATGGATTCATCAGGAACAACTTATATAATAAATCTTACAATTTCCTCATGGAAGAATGGTTACCTTGCTAAAAAAAGGAAACTATAACAATAGGTCCTCCGGCCAGGTGTGCTAGGCATGACATCACCTTACCGGGTCATATAAAGACCAATGTTATAACTCTTGGATATATGTTCCAACCATCATATCTGATCCGAGATTCGGATCTGATTGATGTCGTGATACCTCAGACTCAGGATGCCTGAGAAGAAAAGGTGCGAGACAAATTGACAAGATGACATTGTAAGATCCTCAGGACATGAACTATGTAAGCGAGTTCATCATTAAACCAAGGAGGGGATGACGGGGTGGCTGATGGACTCAGCGACAATTCCTCGAGATTTCCAAAAAGACGGATTTCCATGATTATTTGAAAAAAGGAGATAACATTTGTCAGATCAAATGATATAATGATGTATGCTCGAGGAGAACACCCACGAGCAAACATTGGTTGAAAGGTGCACCCGAAATATGGGCTTAGGTAGCATGATCAATGTTAGTATGGTGATCTGATAACCAATACACAAAGAATGAAACTATCATTCATTAACTTACAAGCAATAGGGTTGCTAGAAGTTTTAAATTTTTCACATCACAGTCCATTTGTCGGTATTCCGGTTAGAAATAACACGGGGACTAAGGAATGAAGGAAGATGGCAAGAAGTATCACTTGTACCAAGAATTTTTAAGAGGTGGTGAAATTCTCATGGCATCCTTGACATAAAAGATAGTAATACTCCAAGGTAGAACATAACATAAGTCGGATAGCAAGAAACTCAAGGTACATCGCAAAACTAGAACAAGTTTTGTGTTGGGAGGGAAATCAAGAATGTTGTCGATGTTAACACAAATCATCGAGGGGGCAAGCATGGAATTTCTCATCAGGAACTCAATGTACGTCTCAGAAGAAGTTAAAATGTTGACGATAATCACGACACATTTATCGAGAGGTTTCAAGAAGATGTAATCGATCGGCGATGACATCAAGTCAAAGGAATGATGACGCGCAAGGTTATTGGAACCACGGGTATGACATAAACTCGAAATCAAGCTTGTTGTTCAAGGCAAAATGATATGACGAGGAAGATTGATGTAATCTTAGCTCATCGTTGAAAATTGTGCTCCGGGAAGAAGGACCAGGTAGCACAGTTAAAATTTAGCATGATAATGGTATAGACGATCAGGCTAGGGATGACTTGAAGGGTTAATAAACTCATAAGCAACAAAGATTACTTAGAGCTATTGAATCGGAGTGCAGAATTGATTCACTTATAGGTGTATTTGAGTGTCTAACAACTCGGAACCCGGAAAAATTGGAATCGGTGAGAAATAATACTTGAAGAACTCATAAGAAGTAATATTGTTCTATGATATTGTCGAGATACCACTGGTAATACTCGAAGGTAGATCATAACAGAGGTTGGGCGGGTGCATTGATCTATAGAGGACAAGTGGTTTAACTTGTCTGAGAAATTGAATCAAGGGGAACAATATGGTCAGAACCACATTTGTAAATGATCAAACCACAAAGACAAGAATTTATAACAAGGGGGTAACTATTCTACAAGAAGCTTCCATGATAAGATTTACATCGTGTCCATGGGCATGAACAAAAAGTTCAAGGTCAACTCCCACTTCTTCAATGCATAACCTTCCATTCACTTCTCGCTTTGATGAAGTTGTAGTGTTGAAATTATATCTGGCAAAACACCAGAATAGTATGACTCGTGAAAACTCCTGGGTTCACACAGATTAGGGATGGCATAGGTTCAACCCCTTGGGGCATCTTAGGAACATATACCACAAGTTTCAGGAGTAATTAACACAAGATCGAAAGCAGAGCATGTTTGACAAAAGGAGAGGATACAATTTACCAAAGGCATTATGTATCCAAGGAAAGGCTCACAAGGTTATAGAATATGAAGGATGCTGTCGGATAAAATCCAACAAGGGGTCTAGCGGTCCACAACGGAGCTGACGTGAGTATCGGTACTCAACCAGAGGAAGAGGAATGCAAAGGCATCGTATTATAGAACATATGGATAATTTCAAAGTTTAAATGCAAGGAATTATGGTTTCTAAATGGGGGATCGAAAGCAAAAGCTCTGCTCAAAAGATAAGCAAGTTGAATAGACATAGACCGCAAATCATTCAAGGTTTGATTTACCGAGAACCAGCTCATGTCCGGAATGACAGTTGAGCCGAAGGATAATATATAAGGATCAACTGGTGATTGCGGGCATCCGCAAACATACCGAATCAAGGGCTCAAAATGACAATGACAAAGGATGCTAATGAACATTGCTAGACATATGGAACACTACCATAATGCATGCAGACAAGTATTTCAATAGCATAAGGCTGCTGAGGATTTTTGGAAGATCGAATAGTATTTCAAAGTATCTTGTGAATCACTTGATCCACTAGGGATGAACAAATCCTTGATAAGGGTGAGGAATTAATGTAAGGGCTTTCATGCGGTAATTATTTGCAAGGCAGTAAGTTCAAAGGGTTCTCGGGACAACGGAGAGTATTTTGTGACATCTTGTAATAACAAGAGCAACTGGGAATGAATGTAAGGATGGCGAGCATATATAATTATCCATACAGATTTATCAGTGGTAGGGAATTACAACGGTTAAGGGCACAAGGGTCTCGGGAAATCATCGGAGAGTATCTTCAGAATTGTCTGGTGCACCAAGCAATCATCTGGAGTAAGGGGCTCTCCGGGAGAAAGTATTTACGAGAACCTAGAGTTAGAGTTAGCAAAATCATTTAACCCGAATAGAAGAGAGATCAGAGTCCCAGAGTAAATATGAGGAATAAAAGATGCTAATACCACTCAATGGCGACGTGGGCTCATATGACACACAACCATGTTAGTAAAGTATTTCAGTGACTAGACTCAACTTCGGCCAAGGAGTTGGAAGGGGGCTACCTACAGGCAGTCGGCTCTGATACCAACTTGTGACACCCCCGATTCAATCGTGCACTAATCATACACGCAAATGTGAACGATCAAGATCAGGGACTCACGGGAAGATATCAAAAGACAACTCTAGACTCAAATTAAAATAATACAAACTTTATATTACAAGCCAAGGGACTCGAGGGCTCAAATACATAAACACGAATACAAACGGGTCAGCGTAAGCCACATTGAGGGAATCCTGGATTAGGGGGTCTCCGGACAGCCGGACTATACCCTTTGGCCGGACTGTTGGATTATGAAGATACGAGATTGAAGACTTCGTCCCGTGTCCGAATGGGACTCTACTTGGCATGGAAGGCAAGCTAGGCAATACGGATATGTATATCTCCTCCTTTGTAGCCGACCTTGTGTAACCCTAGCCTCCTCCGGTGTCTATATAAACTGGAGGGCTTTAGTCTGTAGGACAACATACAATCATACCATAGGTTAGCTTCTAGGGTTTAGCCTCTCCGATCTTGTGGTAGATCAACTCTTGTACTACTCATATTATCAAGAATAATCAAGCAGGACGTAGGGTTTTACCTCCATCAAGAGGGCCCGAACCTGGGTAAAACATCATGTCCCCTGCCTCCTGTTACCATCCGCCTTAGGCGCACAGTTTGGGACCCCCTACCGGAGATCCACTGGTTTTGACACCGACATTGGTGCTTTCATTGAGAGTTCCTCTGTGTCGTCGCCGTTAGGCTTGATGGCTCCGTCAATCATCGATAGCGATGCAGTCCAGGGTGAGACTTTTCTCCCCGGACAGATCTTTGTATTTGGTGGCTTCGCACTGCGGGCCAACTCGCTTGGCCATCTGGAGCAGATCGAGAGTTATGCCCCTGGCCACCAGGTCAGGTTTGGAAGCTTAAACTACATGGCCGATATCCGCGGAGACTTGATCTTCGACGGATTCGAGCCCCTGCCTAGCTAGTGCGCCACACGGTCATGATGAGCATGATTTAGCTCTGCCATCGGATAGTATTCAGGAGATCGCGCCGGCAACCGCTCCGACCCTCAATTTGGAGCCAGTTGCGCCATCCATGGACGGGTGGATAGAACCCGCCATGGAGGCCATATCCTCAGCGGCAATCGAGCCGAGTATCGACCTTACCCTTCACGAGAGCCGTGATGCCAAGCTGCTGGATCCTTCCCCGGCCACGGACTCCGAACCGCGTGCGCCCGTGCCTATTGAATCCGACTGGGCGCCGATCATGGAGTTTACCTCCACGGATATCTTTCAGCACTCGCCCTTCGGTGACATACTGAACTCATTAAGGTCTCTCTCCTTGTCAGGAGAGTCCTGGCCTAACTATGTCCGGCAGGATTGGGATGCGGATGATGAAGAAATTCGCCGCCCACCCAGCACCCACTTAGTAGCCACTGTCGATGATTTGACCGACATGCTCGACTTCGACTCCGAAGACATCAACGGCATGGACGATGATGCAGGATGCGAACAAGAACCACTGCCCACAGGGCACTGGACAGCCACCTCGTCATATGACATATATATGGTGGACACACCCAAAGAAGGCAATGGCGACGGGACAGCGGAGGATGACCCCTCCAAGAAGCAACCCAAGCGCCGACATCAGCGGCGCCGCTCTAAGTCTCGCCAAAGCAAAAGCGGTGACACCTGCATAGGCGATAATAGCACTCCGGACAGTGCCGAAGACGACAACAATCCCCTCCAGCAAGATTTAGGGCAGGAGGATGGAGAAGCCAGCCCTCCCGAGAGACCGGCAGATGGGAGGCGGAGGATGATAATTACATGCCTCTATCCAAAGACGAGGCAAGCCTCGACGATGACGAATTCGCTGTGCCTGAGGATCCCGTCAAACAAGAGCGCTTCAAGCACCGGCTTATAGCCAAGGCAAATAGCCTTAAGAAAAAGCAACAGCAGCTTCAAGCTGATCAGGATTTGCTAGCTGACAAATGGACTGAAGTCCTTGCGGCCAAGGAATATAAACTCAAACGTCCCTCCAAGAGTTACCCAAAGCGCAGGTTGCTACCCCGACTGGACGAGGAAGCACCAAAACCTATATCTCCAGCGTATGACGCGGCTGATCGGTCACCTTGTGGCCGCGACAGAGAGGCATTTCAGCCAAAAGCTCAGCCCACACCCTGACGTCACTCAAATAAAAATGTCAAGGCATGGGGAAATACATCAGACCTGCGAGACGGATTGGAGGACAAAGCAAAACACGCAAGATCGATCTATGCATCACGAGGGTGCGCCACTACGCGAGACGATAACCGGCACGCCGGATACAGTAAAAGTAAGTTCGGCCGGGCCGAACACAGCGGACAAGACTCATTTGAGCCGCGTCACGATATAGCCCAGTACAGAGGCGCTGCACACCCCCTATGCTTCACAGACGAAGTAATGGATCACCAAATCCCAGAGGGTTTCAAACCCGTAAATATCGAATCATACGACGGCACAACAGATCCTGCGGTATGGATCGAGGACTTCCTCCTGCACATCCACATGGCCCACGTTGACGATCTACATGCCATCAAATACCACCCACTCAAACTCAAAGGACCAGCTCGGCATTAGCTCAACAGCCTGCCAGCAGAATCCATTGGCTGCTGGGAAGATCTGGAAGCCGCATTCCTCGACAACTTCCATGGCACTTATGTGCGACCACCAGATGCCGATGACTTGAGCCACATAATTCAGCAGCCAGAGGAATCGGCCAGGCAATTCTGGACACGGTTCCTACCAAAGAAAAATCAAATTGTCGACTGTCCGGATGCAGAGGCCCTAGCAGCTTTTAAGCACAACATCCACGACGAGTGGCTCGCTCGACACCTTGGCCAGGAAAAGCTGAAATCTATGGAAGCCCTCACGACACTCACGACCCGCTTTTGTGCGGGAGAAGACAGCTGGCTGGCTCGCAGCAATAACATATCAAAGAACCATGGTACTTTAGATACCAAGGATGGCACTGGCAGGTCACGTCGCAACAAACACAAGCGCTGCATCAACAATGACAATACCAAGGATACGATCTCTGCTTTGACAAGACGTGTCAAGAAACCGCCTCGCGTTATGTGCGGGGCTGGTTAAAGAAAAATGTTTCGAATAATTACCGGGCCACGGTGTGATGTCATGCTGCCAAAACGTGTTAGCAGATTAGATTTGTGGAAATATTATTCTCTCTACGGTGGTATGTGGAACTTATTTTGCAGGGTCGGATACTATCCTTGTATTCAAACTCTTCCGTGGGGTATTTGGAGGGGAACCCGTCTTGCAATGCCAAAGACAACACTGCGCGCCGGACTCATCGTCATTGAAGCCTGGTTCAGGGGCTACTGAGGGAGTCCTGGATTAGGGGGTCTCCGGATAGCCGAACTATATCCTTTGGCCGGACTGTTGGATTATGAAGATACGAGATTGAAGACTTCGTCCCGTGTCCGGATGGGACTCTACTTGGCGTGGAAGGCAAGCTAGGCAATACAGACATGTATATCTCCTCCTTTGTAACTGACCTTGTGTAACCCTAGCCTCCTCCGGTGTCTATATAAACCGGAGGGCTTTAGTCTGTAGGACAACATACAATCATACCATAGGTTAGCTTCTAGAGTTTAGCCTCTCCGATCTCATGGTAGATCAACTCTTGTACTACTCATATTATCAAGAATAATCAAGCAGGACGTATGGTTTTACCTCCATCAAGAGGGCCCGAACCTGGGTAAAACATCGTGTCCCCTGCCTCCTGTTACCATCCGCCTTAGACGCACAGTTCGGGACCCCCTACCCGAGATCCGCCGGTTTTGACACCGACACACATTATCTGAGTACAAACATGAGTTAAACAAGTTTGCCTTAAGAAGGCTAGCACAAAAGTGACATTGATCAAAAAGGCAAGGCCTCGTGCCTGGGAGCCTCCTAACTACTCCAGGTCATCAGCGGCTGTCACGTAGTAGGCACCCCCGGGTAGTAGTAGTCATTAGTGGTGTCGTCTGGCTCCTGGGATCCGTCATCTGGTCGCAACAATCAGGTATGGGGAAAAAGAAGTAGCAAAGCAACCGTGAGTACTCATCCAAAGTACTCGCAAGACTTACATTAGATCTAAACTAAATATGCATCTGTATCAAAGGAATGGGTGGTATCTGTGGACTAAACTGCAGAATGCCAGAAGAGAAGGGGAAAGCCTAGCCTATCAAAGACTAGCATCTTCAAGAAGCTCCAAGCATCTTGCAACATCAGAAGAGATAAGAGTGGCATATTATAATATTAGTAAGTATGCTGTAACATTGCCCAAAGACCACTTCCTCGACTCCCTATGAGGAAACAATCCCGGAGCCATCATATCCATTACATGCCTCAGCATCCAGTATCCAGTACTAGTTGTATCGATCGGGATACAACTCCGAGTGTCCGTTACCATAGGACAGGCTATCGATAGATGTTTTCTTCCCTGTAGGGGTGCACCAACTTACCCAACATGCTCGATCAACTCCGGCCAGACACACCATCAGGTCATGACCGCCCTCGGCTGATCAACACACTGTAGTCCTACCTAGGCTCGTCGGAGAGGCCAGCACGTCGATCTACATCCTAAGCACGTAGGGGTCTTGGGCCCATCGCCCTTTGCACTCCTCCACGTTGAGTACGCGGCCGGTGAGCAGACCTAGCCCCCCTTATACAAGGCAAGGCGTTCCAGTCCAACCCGGCACGCGTCGCTCCATCGCTGACGTGTGTTGAGCTTTCGGCTGATACATACGACGCAGAGTGCCCATACTTATTCCCGCGTGATGGTTAGTGCTATCAGGCCAGAGGCCCCTCAGATCAAATATCCAAATCGTAGTGGATGAGGAACGCGTGGAAACGAGCAGAGACTCATTATCGATGAGACCCCGTCGCCCCATCTCGAGGACTTGCGGGAATGCTCGGCCACGTGCTACCTCTTGATCACCGCGTTGGTTTTCCCTTGAAGAGGAAAGGGTGATACAATAAAGCAGCGTAAGTTTTTCCCTCGGTTTTTGAGAACCAAGGTATCAATCCAGTAGGAGACCACGCGCGAGTCACCTCGTACCTACACACACAAATAAGTACCTCGCAACCAACACGATAAAGGGGTTGTCAATCCCTTCACGGCCACGTGCAAGAGTGAGATCTGAAAGAGATGATAATAATAAGATAAATATTTTTGGTATTTTTATGATATAGATTGAAAGTAAAGATTGAAAGTAAAGATTGCAAAATAAAATAGATGGTAAACTTGTATGATGGAGAATAGACCCGGGGGCCATAGGTTTCACTAGTGGCTTCTCTCAAGATAGCATAAGTATTACGGTGGGCAAACAAATTACTGTCGAGCAATTGATAGAAAAGTGAATAATTATGAGAATATCTAGGCATGATCATGCATATAGGCATCACGTCCGTGACAAGTAGACCGGAACGATTTTGCATCTACTACTATTACTCCACACATCGACCGCTATCCAACATGCATCTAGAGTATTAAGTTCATAAGAATAGAGTAACACCTTAAGCAAGATGACATGATGTAGAGGGATGAACTCATGCAATATGCTATAAACCCCATCTTGCTATCCTCAATGGCAACCATACAATACATGTCGTTTCCCTTTCTGTCACTGGGATCGAGCACCGCAAGATTGAACCCAAAGCTAAGCACTTCTCCCATTGCAAGAAAGATCAATCTAGTAGGCCAAACCAAACTGATAATTCGAAGAGACTTGCAAAGATAAACCAATCATACATAAAAGAATTCAGAGAGATTCAAATATTGTTCATAGATAAACTTGATCATAAACCCACAATTCATCGGATCTCGACAAACACACCGCAAAAGAAGATTACATCGAATAGATCTCTAAGAGAATCAAGGAGAACTTTGTATTGAGATCCAAAGAGAGAGGAGAAGCCATCTAGCTACTAGCTATGGACCCAAAGGTCTGAAGTAAACTAATCACACATCATCAGAGAGGCCATGGAGTTGATGTAGAGGCCCTCCGTGATCAATGCCCCCTCCGACGGAGCTCCGAAAAAGGCCCCAAGATGGGATCTCTTGGGTACAGAAGGTTGCGGCGGTGGAATTAGGTTTTCGTGGTGCTCTTGGATGTTTGCAGGGTACGTAGATATATATAGGAGGAAGAAGTAGGTCGTTGGAGCAACGAGGGGCCCACGAGGGTGGAGGGTGCGCCCCCTGCCTCGTGGCCGCCTTGTTGCTTGCTTGACATCCACTCCAAGTCTCATGGATCACGTTTGTTCCAAAAATAACGCTCCCGAAGGTTTCATTCCGTTTGGACTCTGTTTGATATTCCTTTTCGGCGAAACACTAAAATAGGAAAAAAACAGCAATTTGGGTTGGGCCTCCGGTTAATAGGTTAGTCCCAAAAATGATATAAAAGTGTAAAATAAAGCCCATTAACATCCAAAATAGATAATATAATAGCATGGAGCAATAAAAAATTATAGATATGTTGGAGACGTATCAAGCATCCCCAAGCTTAATTCCTGCTCGTCCTCGAGTAGGTAAATGATAAAAACAGAATTTTTGATGTGGAATGCTTCCTAACATATTCTCAATGTAATTTTTCTTTATTGTGGCATGAATGTTCAGATCCGAAAGATTCAAGATAGAAGTTTAATATTGACATATAAATAATAATAATACTTCAAGCATACTAACTAAGCAATCATGTCTTCTCAAAATAACATGGCCAAAGAAAGTTATCCCCACAAAATCATATAGTCTGGCTATGCTCTATCTTCATCACACAAAATATTAGATCATACACAACCCCGATGACAAGCCAAGAAATTGTTTCATACTTTTGATGTTCTCAAACTTTTTCAATCTTCACACAATATATGAGCGTGAGCCATGGATATAGCACTATGGCGAAATAGAATGGTGGTTGTGGAGAAGACCAAAAGGAGAAGATAGTCTCACATCAACTAGGTGTACCAACGGGCTATGGAGATGCCCATTAATAGATATCAATGTGAGTGAGTAGGGATTGCCATGCAACAGATGCACTAGAGCTATAAGTGTATGAAAGCTCAACAAAAGAAACTAAGTGGGTGCGCATCCAACTTGCTTGCTCACGAAGACCTAGAGCAATTTGAGGAAGCCCATCATTGGAATATACAAGCCAAGTTCTATAATATAAAATTCCCACTAGTTTATGAATGTGACAACATAGGAGACTCTCTATCATGAAGATCATGGTGCTACTTTGAAGCACAAGTGTGGTAACAGGATAGTAACATTGTCCCTTCTCTCTTTTTCTCTCATTTTTATTATTTTTTATTTGGGCCTTCTTTCTTTCTTTTTCTTTTGGCCTCTTTTTTTGTTTCTTTCTTTTCGTCCGGAGTCTCATCCCGACTTGTGGGGGAATCATAGTCTCCATCATCCTTTCCTCACTGGGACAATGCTCTAATAATGATGATCATCACACTTCCTTTTACTTACAACTCAAGAATTATAACTCAATACTTAGAACAAAATATGACTCTATGTGAATGCCTCTGGCGGTGTACCAGGATATGCAATGAATTAAGAGTGACATGTATGAAAAAATTATGAACGGTGGCTTTACCACAAATACGATCTCAACTACATGATCATGCAAAGCAATATGACAATGATGAAGCGTGTCATAATAACAGAACGGTGGAAAGTTGCATGGAAATATATCTCGGAATGGTTATGGAAATGCCATAATAGGTAGGTATGGTGGCTGTTTTGAGGAAGGTATATGGTGGGTTTATGGTACCGGCGAAAGTTGCACGGTACTAGAGAGGCTAGCAATGGTGGAAGAGTGAGGGTGCGTATAATCCATGGACTCAACATTAGTCATAAAGAACTCACATACTTATTGCAAAAATCTATTAGTTATCGAAACAAAGTACTACGCGCATGCTCCTAGGGGGATAGATTGGTAGGAAAAGACCATCGCTCGTCCCCGACCGCCACTCATAAGGAAAGCAATCAATAAATAAATCATGCTCCGACTTCATCACATAACGGTTCACCATACGTGCATGCTACGGGAATCACAAACTTCAACACACGTATTTCTCAAATTCTCAACTACTCAACTAGCATGACTCTAATATCACCATCTCCATATCTCAAAACAATCATCATGTATCAAACTTCTCTTAGTATTCAATGCACTTATATGAAAGTTTTTTTATTATTGCCATGTTTTTTTAAAGGACTCTCAAAATAATATAAGTGAAGCATGAGAGATCAATTATTTCTATAAAATAAAACCACCGCCGTGCTCTAAAAGATATAAGTGAAGCACTAGAGCAAAAACTATAAAGCTCAAAAGATATAAGTGAAGCACATAGAGAATTCTAATAAATTCTAATTCATGTGTGTCTCTCTCAAAAGGTGTGTACAGAAAGGATTATTGTGGTAAACTAAAAAGCAAAGACTCAAATCATACAAGACGCTCCAAGCAAAACAGATATCATGTGGCGAATAAAAATATAGCTCCAAGTAAAGTTACCGATGAACGAAGACAAAAGAGGGGTTGCCTTCCGGGGCATCCCCAAGCTTAGGATTTTTGGTGTACTTGGATTTACCTTGGGGTGCTGTGGGCATCCCCAAGCTTAGGCTCTTGCCACTCCTTGTTCCATAATCCATCAAATCTTTACCCAAAACAGGAAAACTTCACAACACAAAACTTAAAAGAAAATATTCGTGAGCTCCGTTAGCAAAAAAAAACAAAACACCACTTCAATGTACTGTAATAAAATAATTATTTATTTATATTGGTGTTAAACCTACTGTATTCCAACTTCTATATGGTTTATAAACTCTTTTACTAGCCATAGATTCATCAAAATAAGCAAACAACACACGAAAAACAGAATCTGTCAAAAACAGAACAGTCTGTAGTAATCTGTAACTAACGCAAACTTCTGGAACCCCAAAAATTCTAAAATAAATTGCTGGATGTGAGGAATTTATCTATTAATCATCTTCAAAAATAATTAACTAAATAGCACTCTCCAATAAAAAATGGCAGCAATTCTCGTGAGCGCTAAAGTTTCTATTTTTTCAGCAAGATCAAAAAGACTTTCCCCAAGTCTTCCCAACGGTTCTACTTGGCACAAACACTAATTAAACACAAAAAACACAACAAAAACAGAGGCTAGATAAATTATTTATTACTAAACAGGAGCAAAAAGCAAGGAATAAAAATAAAATTGGGTTGCCTCCCAACAAGCGCTATCGTTTAACGCCCCTAGCTAGGCATAAAAGCGAAGATAGATCTAGGTGTTGCCATCTTTGGTAGGCAATTCTTCAATAAGACACCTATAACTCTTAGGAGTTTCTTTCCTTTTATTAATTATCAAACTCCTAGGCACAAAATCAAGAAAGTCATTTGTAGCAAAAGGTTCCTTAAGGATAGTGAGAAAGTTGGGGTGAACACTTATGGATTTGAGATCCGCACTTCCCTTACTAGAGGTTTCACCCTTATTTTTAGGAACATACATCAATTTGGCAATCTTAGCATTAGGAGGAGTATTTTTCACAGAAGAAAAGGCCGACCCTGGGTTGGTAATAATATCCTCAATTTTATCAATTCTAGTGGAATCTTGATCTATCTTTTCATTAACCAAAGGTCCCTTTTCTTTAAAAAATTTAAGAGCAACTCCTACCTTAGATCTATATTGGTTAATTTGGTTATGGATCTTTGTACCCAAATTTTCAATTAACTCTACGGTGGCAACTTTATTTTCAATAATTTCAAGCCGTTGCATCATATGTTCCAAAGTTAAAATAGTTCCATTAACCAAGAGAGGTGGTGTGCCAAACAAATATATCATAGCATTATAAGAATCAAAAGTATGGCCTCCCAAGAAATTTCCTCCGATAATGGTATCAAGAATATATCTATTCCAAGGAGTGATGCCTACATAAAAATTGCGAAGAAGAACAGAACTAGATTGCTTCCTAATAGATCTATTTTGTGCATTGCAAATTCCGAACCAAGCATCTTTTAGATTTTCTCCCTCCCTTTGTTTAAAATTAAGGAACTCATTCTCGGGAGATAAAGGAGTAGATAAAGGACTAGCCATAACAACGAAGCAAGCAAAAGAAAGGGTGAATGAAAAAGAGGGCGAATAAAACAGCAAGGGTGAAGTGGGGGAGAGGAAGACGAGAGGCAAATGGCAAATAATGTATTGCGAAGGATAAGAGTTGTGATGGGTACTTGGTATGTCTTGACTTGGCGTAGATCTCCCTAGCAACGGTGCTAGAAATCCTTCTTGCTACCTCTTGAACACTGCATTGATTTTCCCTTGAAGAGGAAAGGGTGATACAGTAAAGCAGCATAAGTATTTCCCTCAGTTTTTGAGAACCAAGGTATCAATCCAGTAGGAGACCACGCGCGAGTCACCTCGTACCTACACACACAAATAAGAACCTCACAACCAACACGATAAAGGGGTTGTCAATCCCTTCACGACCACTCGCAAGAGTGAGATCTGATAGAGATGATAATAATAAGATAAATATTTTTGGTATTTTTATGATATAGATTGAAAGTAAAGATTGCAAAATAAAATAGATGGGAAACTTGTATGATGGAGAATAAACCCGGGGGCCATAGGTTTCACTAGTGTCTTCTCTCAAGATAGCATAAGTATTACGGTGGGTGAACAAATTACTGTCGAGCAATTAACAAAAAAGCGAATCATTATGAGAATACCTAGGCATGATCATGTATATATGCATCATGTCCGTGACAAGTAGACCAAAACAATTCTGCATCTACTACTATTACTCCACACATCGGCCGCTATCCAGCATGCATCTAGAGTATTAAGTTCATAAGAACAGAGTAACGCCTTAAGCAAGATGACTTGATGTAGAGGGATAAACTCATGCAATATGATGTAAACCCCATCTTGTTATCCTTGGTGGAAACAATAGAATACGTGTCGTTTCCCTTTCTGTCACTGGGATGGAGCACCACAAGATTGAACCCAAAGCTAAGCACTTCTCCCATTGCAAGAAAGATCAATCTAGTAGGCCAAACCAAACTGATAATTCGAAGAGATTTGTAAAGATAAAGCAATCATACATAAAAGAATTCAGAGGAGATTCAAATATTGTTCATAGATAAACTTGATCATAAACCCACAATTCATCGGATCTCGACAAACACACCGCAAAACAAGATTACATCAAATAGATCTGCAAGATAATCGACGAGAACTTTGTATTGAGATCCAAAGATATAGAAGAAGCCATCCAACTACTAGCTATGGACCCGAAGGTCTGAAGTAAACTACTCACACATCATCGGAGAGGCCATGGAGTTGATGTATAGGCCCTTCGTGATCAATGCCCTCTCCGGCGGAGCTCCGGAAAAGGCCCCAAGATGGGATCTCTTGGGTACAGAAGGTTGCAGTAGTGGAATTAGGTTTTCATGGTGCTCCTGGATATTTGCGGGGTACATAGATATATATAGGAGGAAGAAGTAGGTCGGTGGAGGAACGAGGGGCCCACGAGGGTGGAGGGCACGCCTAGGGGGTGGGCGGCCCCCCTGCCTCGTGGTCATCTCGTTGATTGCTTGACGTCCACTCCAAGTCTCCTGGATCACGTTTGTTCCAAAAATAACGCTCCCGAAGGTTTCATTCTGTTTGGACTCCGTTTGATATTCCTTTTCAGCGAAACACTAAAATAGGCCAAAAAACAACAATTTGGGCTGGGCTACCGGTTAATAGGTTAGTCCCAAAAATGATATAAAAGTATAAAAGAAAGCCCATTAACATCCAAAATAGATAATATAATAGCATGGAGCAATCAAAAATTATAGATACGTTGGAGACGTATCACCACGCCTCGTAATTATCTCGCGAGCACCTTCCAGGTCAACCCGACTCCACATAACTCGCAATTAAGCTCGCGTGAGTACCTCTCGGGGCCAACCCATCTTTAGTAACATGGTTCACTGTAAAGTCATAGTAACCATAGTAACCGTGTGTCTAACACCAAAGGGGAACCCTGAGGAATCACCCTCGATGGAATTCCACCTGATGTTATCATCAACGTGAACGAAGGAGGAATCACCCTCGAGGTCCACTCTTGAGAAGTTGCACGACAGTGTCATTATCGGGAGTGGAGAAGGAGGAATCACCCTCGATGACCATAATCGATGAACTAACTTACAAGGTTAACATCAGAAGTGCTGATGGAGTATCACCCTCGGCACTCGATAGTAACCCAGTAGTGTCTAGCAACTAAGGGGAAAGTGATGTGTGGTGCCGGGGCCTGGTCTTCGATCCCGTTGATCGGGTCTTCTGATAATCTAGCGGGGCAGTCGGGACAGAGTGGGGGTCTCTGATGGGTCTCTACCCAGCCTATACTAAACAGTTTAGGATAAGCAGGTAGGTAAAAACAGTAGGTTACAATTAATAGGCTATGCAGCAGAAAATAGGATAACAGTAGTAGCAACAGATTCTAATGCAAGCATAAGAGAGAAGGGAATGGGCGATATCAGAATGCTCAAGGGGGGTTTGCTTGCCTCAAAGCTCCGATGTAAAGGAAGAAGTGTCGTCGATGTAGTCGATCACAGGGGCATCATCGGTCTCGGGGTCTACCGGAGAGAAGAGGGGGAAGAAACAATAAATATAAAGCAAATAAAGCACCATAAAGCAGAACATGGTAATATGTGGTGTTAGGGGTGAACTAACTCAGTGCTAGACATAGCAGACAGAGAGGGAAAACATCCAGAGGGGTTTTTTCCGGTGTCAAACGTTTTCCGGACAGATGAAAAGAGAGGGGACGGTTCCATGTTCAGCATGCTAGGGGCATGTGACAGATGAACAAACTACGTATTCGGATTCATTGGATTTTTCTGAGCAACTTTCATGTAGAAAAGATTTCCATCTGAGTTACGGTTTATTATCTTCGATTTTCTAAAGATTTAAACATTTTCTAGAATAATTTTTATTAACAGAAATTCATTATGACATCAGCATGAGGTTAGAGTGAGGTCAGTAGTCAAACCCAACTGGTCTAGGTCAAACCTGACCAATGGGACCCACCTGTCATTCATAGTGGGTTAACAGAATCTAACTTAATCTAAACTGGAGTTAATTGGGTAATGGGCCCCACATGTCAATGACTATTTAATCTAACTAATTAAGTTATTTTATAAAAATGTATTTGGACTAATTAACAAAGGGGGGACTCACTTGTCAGGGTGAACTATGCACATTCAGCACAATTGACCTGGTCAACTGGGCCCGCGGGACCGAGTTGCCAGTGACCCAAATGCGGCCACGTGGGCGCCATGTTGGCGCCGGCGCCGGAACAGCTCTAGCGAGGCTTTTCGCGGCGGCTGAATGCCGACGAGCCTCAGATTCGCACTACGGTGGGTCTTCGGACCCGTGGCTAGGCGCGTTCGACATGACTCGACGTCGCGCGCGCCATGGAGCTACCTGTTCGGCTCGGGGATGGCCGGAACGTCACCGGCGGCGAGAGCGGCGGGGACCTAAAGCACGCCGAGCTCGCGAGCGACGAATGTGGCGGCAAAATGAATGGCGCACAACTCCTATGATGACTACTCGAGGCCATAAGCGCGTTGGTGAGCTCGGCGGACCGGGACGGGCTCTGCTGCAATGGTAGCGAGCTCGGTAGCGGACTAATGGCGGCGCGTCGCGCATAGCTTGCTACTGCACGGAAACGGAGCAAGGGAGGGGAGAGGAAGGGGCGGAGCTCACCAAGCGGTTCACGAAAGGCCCGTGGGGGAACGGGAGCGCAGAGGCGAGGCAGAATTGATGGGGATCTCCGGCGCGTCTGGAGGTGGAAGACGACGGTGGAGGGGACGCTGCGGTGACTCCCGTCTTGGTCTAGTGGCACCGGAGGTCGTAGCGGTTGGCGGTGGTCCTTCTTGGCATGGTGGCGCGGCTTGGGGATGACGATGGCCGCGGTCAGGTCGGCGGTGAGGCCATGGGCTCATATGGGAGGAAGGATCTGGTGAGGGGGGCGAGGCGGAGAGGACCAAGGAGGGGGCGCAAAGGGGAAGTAGGCGATCTAGGGTTGGCAGGGGCGTCGCCGGTGACCTTATCCGCGTGGGACGACAGCGGATGGCCGACACGTGGCCATCCCAGCCATGTGCGGCTGCACGGCATCCACAACGCCCCTGTGAACAGAGGTGGAGGGAGACAGAGGCACCTGGTGGGCTGGGCCCTCCTGGGCCTTAGTCCAGAGGCCACGTAGGCCTTTTTTTGATTTTTTGATTTTCTCGTTTATTTAAAACAGAGGCAGCTAGGAAAAGGTTTGGGCTACCAAAACACTTTGAAAAAATGTGGGACTAGGCCTCGTAAATTCTTTGTAGTATTTGGCACTGCCACAAAAAGTTTGAGGGGCAACTGAACCCATTTGGATTTTGCACAAATAAAATGGCACTATTTTAATTGCTATAGTCCATATTGGCTTGGAGGTGATGTTGTTTTCCTTAACAATCATTTGTTATGAAATTTTGGCTAAATGATGAACTATTTTGCAGCAAATTTTGTGCAACTTCATATTTCACTTGCAAATTGAATTTGGTTCCAAATTGGAACTTTGAATGATATTTGAACCAAAGGTGATCAAGCACTACTTAGCAAAGTGATTAGCTTAATCATTGAGGGTTACTGGAGCATGACACTGGGGGTGTTACAACCGGCTACTGTTCTACCAGCCCTCTCCACGGGGTCCTGTTCGACCACCCCTCCACGGGGTCCTGTTCATCCAGCCCTCCACGGGGTCCTGTTCATCCACCCCCCAACCGGCTTGATCGGGGTCCTATTCATCCAGCGGCAACACCACGGGGTCCTGTTCATCCACCCCCATCGGGAACTGTTCATCAATCCCCCCAACAACGCTCACTATACATCTAGAGGCAGCATTGATCGGCTTCAATTAGCAGCAGTAGCGAAGGAATCACTCGGGTTCAATTAACAGCAAGGGATCGATGGCTCGGGTTCAGTAATGTAGCTAGTGCAATCGCTTGTGCTCAGTTAGAGCCCAACGCCTCGCTCAGGTTCAGTTAGAGCCCAATGCCTCGCACACACGCACGTACGTACGAGAGAAACGTGCATCGCTCGTCCCCGACCACCCACCGTAACCGGGAACTCCCCCGATATTTTCCTCGCCCTCACTTCTACCATGGTTTTTTCCGAAATGGATGGCCCAAAGAATGTCATGCATCCGTGTCTCCGGCCTGCCCAGGAAAAAAGCCCATTTTCTGTCATGATTTTTTGTCATAGAAGTAGGACCCCACCACATCTATGCTGATACCGGGTTTTGTCACAATTATCACCATAGAAGTGTCATAAGCATGACAGAGAAAAATTTCGTTCGACCCAGAATGTCACAGATGTGTCTTTTTTTGTAGTGGTTCTTTTGGCACGATGAAGTCTTCGTCGCCGAGGCTCACATCCTCTTCGGAGATCGGTAGGTAATTATTGTCCTCCGAGTCCTTGTTCCCAACAGGGTCGCCGGTGTTTTCTTGCCCATCCTCCCAATCATCATGTTCGAATGTTGGCTCTACAGGGCTTCAGGGTATTCAGTGTTCTATAGAGTGTTATTCTCTTCGGTGCCGGTATTGTTATCTTTTTGGTGACGCGATTTTGAGCGGCACCACTGACATCGATGTTTTGGAGGTGCTTCGTCAGGCTTGTCCTCAACCGGATTCTCTTTGCCATCGTCGCCATCCTCTTTGGGTGTGTCCACCATGTACACGTCGTATGTGGAGGTGGCCGTCCACCGTCCGGTAAATGGAGGGTTTTGGCCTAGTTCGTCTCCGGCCTCATCGTCCATACCGTCGATGTCTTCGAAGGCGTAGTCAGCATGTCGGTTAGATCCTCGACAGTGGCTATGAAGTGGGTGGTGGTTGGGATGTAAAATTCCCCGCTCTTAGCCCCTAGTCTGGGCTGGGCATAATTTGGAAGCGATCCTTCCGCAATGGCGAGTGATCGCATTAAGTGTAGAGCCTCGTTTAAAGGCGAGGGTTGGACAGAGAAGCAAGAGTCCATGGGGTCGTCCGGAGTTGGAGCCTCCTGGCGGCGCCCACTTGGCACGGACCTCGCGAGTTTGGACTTAGAGTCCGGCGGAGTGTCCGACGCTTCTCTGGTTGCAAGCTCCATAAGTGCAGAGAGTCCGGCGGGCTCTAGACTCCCGTCTTCGGACCTGACGGCCTGCTCAGGATCTGAGGCCAGAGTGGTAATCGGGGTCGTGAACCCTTCGAGGATCAAATCTCCTCGGATATCGGCAACATAGTTTAGGTTCCCAAAACTGATCTGATGACTAGGGGCATAACTTTTGATCTTCTCGAGGTGACCAATTGAGTTGGCTCTCAGCGCGAAGCCGCCGAACATGAAAATTTGGCCCGGGGGGGAATCTCCCCCAAAATAGCATCATTGTGGATGATCGAACGAGCCATCGAATCCTTCATCGAGGACACAGGGGAGCTCTCAATGAAAGCACCAATGTCGGTGTCAAAACCGGCAGATCTCGGGTAGGGGGTCCCGAACTGTGCATCTAAGGATCGAAGGTAACAGGAGGCAGGGGACACGATGTTTACCCAGGTTTGGGCCCTCGTGATGGAGGTAAAACCCTATGTCCTACTTGATTGACTTTGATGAGTATGGGGTTTACAAGAGTTGATCTACCATGAGATCATAATAGATAAACCCTATATGTCTAGACTGTATGATTGTGACTGCCTCTACGGACTAAACCCTCCGGTTTATATAGATACCGGAGGGGGTAAGGGTTTGTACAAAGTTGGTTTACAGAGAAAGGAATCTTCATATCCGAACGCCAAGCTTTCCTTCCACGCCAAGGAGAGTCCCATCCGAACACGGGGGAAGCCTTCTATCTTGTATCTTCACGACCCACTAGTCCGGCCCATGTCACATAGCCCAGACGCCCGGGGACCCCCTAATCTAGGACTTCCTCAGTAAATAGGCACGGGTTGAAGAGGCGAGAGTTTCGTAGCACGATAGACAAAGATGCTAGCTTCAAATTTCGGCATAACAAGGCGTGGGTTGAAATTTCGGGAGAACAAGCTTAACGTGTACCCAAAAAAGGCAATTCGCACCTCATCACTAGAGAGAGCCATGTCCCATTTTACAATATTACTAGAAATGCATTTAAATACAACAAACAAACTAAAAAAATGGGACAATAAACATAACGTGTATAGTACCAAAACAATTTGCACTTCCCTCAACAACAAAAAAACAATGTGTGTTGTCTAGCATATGGACTAAATTTGAGTACATTTTCCCTATTTTAATGGGATTGTACTCGGTTTAGTTATACAACCATCTAAATATTATCTTCACAACACATGACATGAATATAGGAGAAGTAAGTTCCTATATAAATACGAACTACATGTACATACAATCTCAAATTCAAATATATGTATCCATTTTATGTTGAATTCAAATCATAGTACATGTATGCTCTAGCTAGATGTTCGGAATCTAATCCATGTATGATACTATGTACAATGTGTTTAACACGCACAACACACACACACAAACACCATTTAGACTAGTAAGGTACACGTGCATTGCATGCATGAGATTTGGCAACCAAATTATGGATAAATACCACATTATAGCATGTAAGCTTTGAGTCATATATGCATGATGTAGATGTTAGTTTAATTCTTGTAGTTCATTTCATTCAAAATCATTTAGTTTTTATAAGAAAGCTAATCTATTTTAAGATTCATGGAATTGTCCGTTGTAAAGCATAAAATAAAAACAAATAATGGCAAATCATGTAGGAAAACATTTGGGAAATTATGATACGGAAAATTCTAGAACAAAGAAGAAGTGCTTTGTGTTTTGAGGTTTGTGCATTATGCTTAAGTTCAACCATGGAGTCTTCTAGATTGTACATGTGGCAAAATCTGGTGGAATCTAGATGATATCCAACGGCCAGTAGTGCTCAAATTTGCCATCTCTGCACCATCGGATTGGCTTCATCCAACGGCCATCTTTCAAAGTTAAAGTTATCCGCACACTATATAAAAAATATATAATATAATATATAGGGGTATAGATATAGATATGTGATGCGAAAGCCACCCATCGTCTCCAATTAGAATAGTGTGTCCATGCACGGATGCGATGTGGCCAAACGATGTCTACCATCGGTATCTCTAATTCAAATCAGTCAGACCTTATTCAATGTGTATACAATACAACATGCTTGTTTCCAAACCACAACGCACATATCTCAGTTATATTCATGCATGCATGGGTTTCAGACATCATGATCTCTTATTCAAATATTTGAATTCAACTTTACATTGATTATGACCTCACCTAGTCTTTTACACCCACACAGTCATCTTCTCTTTATAATTGTACCACTAACTTTCTCTCGTGCATGCATGCACACACACTACCAGTCGGCATTATCCATCGCACACATGCAATCTTTTTCTTCGGGTCGGTCTCCCATGCATGTACACACACACACACCTCCCCCTCTCCATCATATCAGGCGTTATTTATCTCTCACGTGCATGCGCAACAATCAATGTTCCTCTATGTCTGTGTATATATAGCTAGGTCTCTCCCAGTTTTCCACACAAACTAATCGATCTATATATCTAGTGAGGTCTCACCCTCTTTCCCACGTCCACATCGATCAATCTATACCTCTCTATATAGGATTACATAGCTAATACACCCACATTAATTATATATCCAACGCCCCCCTCTCATCATCCATGCATTCCGCTTCATCTCTCAAACACACGCACAGTGGCGGAGACAGGGGCATCAAGGGTTGAATCCTAATATGAATGTGATCATTAGACAGTGGCGGAGATGGGATGTTTCCTGTCCCTGTCTCCACTCAAACCTCTTTGAAAGAATCCTGCGTTTTTCTATGCACAATCAAACACTCGTACAACCCTATAGGATTCAAGATGACATTCCACTCTAATCCCATGTTTTTCCTATTCCCACATTTTGGAAATCCTACGAATCAAAGAGGCCCTAGATTTTTTATAAAAACTAATTGATTTTGAATGAGATGAACTATAAGAATTAAACGAACGTCTACATCAGGCATATATGACTCAAAGCTTACATGCTATAGTGTGGTATTTATTCATAATTTTGGTTGCCAAATCTGATGAGTGCAATGCACATATACCTTACTAGTACTTCGAGTATGTGCAAAACACGTAAATTAGAATTCCAATGGCATGCTACATAGTGTCTCTCTTACAGTTCATGAAGCCACGTGGCACATGTGGAGGCGTTGTCGCGACCTCCTTGTGTGGATTGATCACAGTGACGTGCTGCTGGTTCCAGAAGAATGTACTCGTCCTCTCTAAGGCACACTGGCGGTACATGCACAAAGTGAAGATGTCCACGCATGCCACACACACACTCATTCCCTCGCACGCACACGTGGGTGCACGGGGGGACGCATTTTTGTACGAAAATCCACTCCATGTGATAATTTGACGCGTGTAAAGTCCTTCACTTCATTGATGGTCAATTAATACAGCACATGCAAATTGGGTGGATGCGAGGGAGGAAGAAAGACATTACTACTCCACTGCGTGCATGCGAGTAGTTAAATCATGGGTTGCTACTTCCATTGGTCTCCTTCATAGTTTGTGCCAATTTTTGACCATATTTTTAAGTAACACAATATTTATGCATGTCATAAAAAGTGGCACAAAAAAGGGGGCAAATAAACCAGGACGCAGGCAGCATGATCAATTTTTGCCAGAGCTACTGTTGGTGGCCTTTGTATTTAAATATGGACGGAGTGGAGTAGTACTATCTTTATCTTAGCCTCGTAGGGCTCTCCCAGTGCCTAAGCTCACCACCCCGCCTCACCCACCGGATCCTGCCATGGATAAATCCTTAGATCCCAGGATCCCGAGGGTTGCCCTCTCACTGCGGCCCGTGGCACTGCCGCCTTTGAGCGAAACCCACATGTGTTTTAGACAAGATCCATTGCTCTAGAATCACAGATCAGTGGCGCCGGAGGACATGCCAGGGCTGCGTTTGAGGTGGTGGGCAGCAAGGGCAAATTAGATCGAGGAAGCGTCGCATCGATTGGAGAGAAGTTCCAAGGAGCTGCGCCTGGCGCAACACAAGGCGGAGGCGCAAGTCGGTCTTAGGGGAGAGATGCTGAGGGATGTCAGCATCTGGCAGCGTGATAACCCACAAGTATAGGGGATCGCAACAGTTTTCGAGGGTAGAGTTTTCAATCCAAATTTGTAGATTCGACACAAGGGGAGCCAAAGAATATTTGAAGGTATTAGCAACTGAGTTGTCAATTCAACCACACCAGGAGATTAATTATCTGTAGCAAGTAATCAATAGCAAAGTAGCTTGATAGTTTTGATAATAGTGACAGCAGCAACGGTAATAGTAACAGTGATAGCAGTAATTTAGTTGCAAATGTAACAGTGATGATAGCAGTAGTAACTTAGCAGAAACAATATAATATATATTCGTAGGTATTGGATCGGTAACTTGTTGGATGATATTCATCATGTGACAGTTATAACCTAGGGCTATTTGGTACTAGCTCGAGTTCATCGATATAATGTAGGCATGAATTCCGTAAATAGTCATATGTGCTTTATTAAAAGAACTTGCATGACATCATTTGTCCTACCCTCCCGTGGCAGCGGAGTCCATATTGGAAACTAAGGGATATTAAGGCCTCCATTTAATATAGAACAGAAACAAAGCATTAACACATAGTGAATACATGAACTCCTCAAACTATGGTAATCACCGTAAGAAGTCCCGGTTATTGTCACTCCGGTGTTACTGGATCATAACACGTAGTAGGTGACTATAACTTGCAAGATCGGATCTAGAACATGGATATAATGGTGATAACATAAACGGTTCAGATCTGAAATCATGGAACCCGGTCCCAAAGTGACAAGCATTAAGCATGGCAAAGTCATAGCAACATCAATATAAGAACATAGTGGATACTAGGGATCAAGCCCTAACAAAACTAACTCAATTACATGATGAATCTCACCCAACTCCTCACCAACCAGCGAGCCTACGAAGGAATTACTCACTTCCGGTGGGGAGCATCATGGAATTGGCAATGGAGAAGGGTTGGTGATGACGAAGAAAGAAGATCCCCCTCTCCGGAGCCCCAAACAGAGTCCCGATCTGCCCTCCCGAGGAAGAACAAGGCTTGGCGGCGGCTCCATCTCGTGGATCGCGATAATTCTTTTCCCTCTCATTTTATCTCCAAAAATAGGATTTTATAGCATTGGAATCACGGTCAGCGGGGCCACCAGGTGGGGAAAACCCACCTGGGCGTGCCAGGAGAGGGGGGCATGCCCTGGTGGGTTGTGCCCACCCAGGTGCCCCTCTCTGGCAGGTCTTGGCTCCAGAAATTCTTATTCTTGATATAAAAAATCCTCGCAAAGTTTCGTCCCATTCTGAGAACTTTTATTTCTGCACAGAAACAACATGATGGTAGTTCTGGTGAAAACAACGTCAGTCCGAGGTTAGGTTCATTCAAATCATGCAAATTAGAGTCCAAAACAAGAGGAAAAGCGTTAGGAAAAGTAGATACGTTGGAGACGTATCAACTCCCCCAAGCTTAAACCTTTGCTTGTCCTCAAGCAATTCAGTTGATAAACTGAAAGTGAAAAAGAAAAACTTTTACGAACTCTTTTTCTCTTGTTTGCGTAAATAAGCTTAAAAAGCACCTAGGTTTTCAGCAAACATTATAACTAACCATGACAACAATAACTCTTAAAGATTATAATGACTCATATCAATGACATAATCAGCTAGCTAGCAATAATAAGGTATCTCAAACGGCAACACGTTGTCAAAACAACCATGATATAATATGATAATAGTGGTATCTCGCTAGCCCTTTCTGAGACCGCAAAACATAAATGCAGAGTACCTCCAAAGTTCAAGCAACAACTAAACATTGTAATTCATAGTAGAAAAGATCCAGTCATGATACACCCAACATTAGCTACACACAATGCATAAATCTTGACAACTGTGCTCTTCTCAGTTTCTGGCGCTTGTTTTAGAAGGTGATGACACAACATAAAAGTAAATAGATTGTCCCTTCGCAGAGGGAAGTAGTGATTTGCAGAGGTGCCAAAGCTCAATTTTTAAAACAGAGATAAATGATATTTTGAGACATGCACCCTTCTCATTTACTTCACGACCATCAGTTATCAGTATCTCCCATGCTAAACAGGCTAGTGGCGGTTCCCAAGCGATAAGAGTAAAGATTTTGACTCCATTGGGAGTTTTTGTTTGATTGTTTGAGCGATTAACTCTTTTTGTATTTTGTAGTTTGAGACTAGGCATCCCTATTACCGCCCTTTTCTCGTGCGATGGCGAGTGAATAAACACTCAAACTAAAAATAACCTGCTTAGCATGGAAGATACCGACCACCTCCTGTCGTTCCATGAATGATCCAGGCACACAAAACAGATAATTTTTTGAAGTTTTTAGAGGCGGCACATGCAAATTTACTTAGGGCGGCAGGGTAATAGCGTATATAGGTAGGTATGGTGGACTCATCTTGAATAACTTTGGGTTCAAGGTTTTTGATGTACAAGCAGAATCCCCACTTAGTACAGGCGAAGGCTAGCAATTTAGATTGAGAAGTGGCCAGCTAGAGAGCAACAACGATCATAACCATGCATTGTGCATAACTAACATTGGACACTAGCATGAGTAGGATATGAACACCATGAACACAAATATTATAGAGGCTATGTTGGTTTTGGTTCAACTACATGCATGAACATGTACCAAGTCAAGCCACTTGAACATTTAGAGGAGGATACCATATCATCATACTACATCACAATCATATTAACGCTATGTTGATATCCAATATAAATCATTATCAACTCCCAGCTACTTATGCATGGCATGAGAAACTATAATCTCTTATTCTCATTGCAAACATGTTTAATCATAACGGGCTGAATCATGGATACTCGGTTAAACATATTTACACAAACAAAACAAGTCGAGTTCATACCAGTTTCTCTCTGCCACATCCAGTTCATCGAATGACGTCATTATTGGCTTTCACTTGCACGACCGAATGGTATGAAAATAATAATAGTGCAAGAGTGTCATGGACTAAGCTGGCATCTGCAAACATTTTATTCAATAGGAGAAGACAAGGTAAAATGTGCTCTTTATTAGTTCAACAATTATTAAAATGAGAGCCACTCAACATTTTCATCGTGGTCTTCTCCTCGGTACAACTCGACTAAAAAGAAAAAAAATTCAGAGAAACACACTAAAATATTTTTGGAGTTTTTGGTTTTCTTTAGCAAGCAAATAAGGGAAAAGCAAAAACGAGAAAAAATATTTACACGGGAAAGCTCCCAACAAGCAAAAGAAGAACAAGGAAATCTTTTTGGGTTTTCTCTTTTTAATACTACAACTAAGCATGCATAGAAAGTAAACTAGCTACAACTAATTTTTTTGGTTCTTCTAAAGTTTTCAAACACACAAGAAGAAAGTAAGAAAATAAATCTAAGCATGAATGATACAATGAAAACGTGTGAGCACCGGCAAATGGAATGAGTGAACATGCATGTAAAGTCGGTGAAAACACATACTCCCCCAAGCTTAGGCTTTTGGCCTAACTTGGTAGTCGATCAGTAGCCTGGAGGGTAGTAGTCGGTGTGGTAGCTCACGGAGGCTCTAGGTGCGGATGCCTTGGCCCGCTGTGCTGCCTCTACTGCTGCGTTGTGAGCTCGGGCCTCGCTCTCAAGAACAAAATATCTTCCCTTGCTGTGATAATCAAAAAGAGCAGGCGCAGGCAAATATGTTTGCATAGGAGATGTTTGGTTAAACAAAAGACTATAAGTGAATTTATCAGCATTTCCCTTGAGAATCTTATGGTCTTTCAAGGTGTTAAAGTCTAAATACTGCATGGGTAGAATAGTATCAAAGGGTAGACGTGAAGCACCCGACCTTTGTGCTAAACATGTGGCATAAATTCCACCATAGAACCAGCCGCTGTTAGCGTTGTGTTGAAGTCTGCGTGCAACAATGGCTGCAAGGTTATAGTCCCTTTCACCGGTGAGAGCAGTACGTATGAGGCTCAAGTCTGGAGCACAAAGCGTGCTACAGTCTTGCTTGCCTACTATGCATTTCCCGTTAAATAATGCAAAGTACTGAATTGTGGGAAAATGAATGCTCTTTATTCTACCTTGAGTAACTCCCCTTGTTTCACCGTAACAAAGGCTCGTCAAGAGTGTTTTGAACTCAGCCTTTGGTGGTTCATCAAGTGAACCCCAAAATGGGAGCTTACAATGATAAGAAAATTTTTCTAGTGATATGGTAAATGGATTATCATAAAGCATAAACGACGCCCTAGACTCATGTGGAAAATATTTAAATCCTTTGACAAATGATTCAGTGAGAAGTTGGTGTTGCTCACACTTATCTGAGAGGTAGGGACCGAGGCCAGTATTATGAACATATTGTTAAAATTCCTCCTTAATGCCCACACGAACCATATACTCATCGCAAGGCCATAGGCATGTTTTGGTGGCGGCATCTCGTGTGGAACTTTCACTTGGTTCAACATAAGACCGGTGAGCAGAACTTTCACTAGAAGATGCCCCTGAGGATTGTCTCCTCGAAGAAATCCTTCCAAATAGGTTCATCATGTCCACGTACAATTTTCAAGCAACAATCACCTGAAACAGTTTTCGAAACGGAGCTTCGAGCAAAGAGATCGAAATCCGCGGGTTTGAGCTCAAGAACACAGGAGAGAGAGCAATAGAGATTTTTTTTCTGGAGGTAAGTGATGATGGGGGATGAAGAGGTAAGTGAGGGGGCCACATGGGGACCACAACCCACCAGGGCGCGCCTGGGGGTGCTCGCGCGCCCAGGTGGGTTGTGCCCACCTAGTGCACCTCCCTCTAATGTTTATTGCACCAAAAATTCTCAAATATTTAGAAAAAAATGTGTAAATTTTTCAGGGCATTCTGAGAACTTTTATTTTTGGGTCATTTTTTATTGCACGGAAAATTCAGAAAACAGACTAAACATGGTATTTTATTTTATTGAACTAATAAAAATAGAGAATAAAAAGTAGGGACGGAAGGTAGTGCTTACCAAATTCATCAACTTCATACCGTTCAAAAATGATCCATTAATAAGGTTGATCAAGTCTTATTAACAACCACTTTCGATTAGCATAAAACCGAAGAACTTTCGTAAATCACTAAGTTACCTCAATGGGGATATGCATTTCCCCAACAATAAGCATTTCATATTTCTTTTTGACAGTAGGTAGAGGTATTTGAAAACTTCCAATAGTGATTGTTGGAGATTTTTTAATAACATTAATACCATTCACTTGGAATTGTTTCTTCGGAAAGTGCACTGTAGGCTCATTGCCATTAATATGAAAAGTGACCTTGCTCTTATTGCAATCAATAACAGCCCCTGCAGTATTCAAGAAGGGTCTACCAAGGATAATCGACATGTTGTCATCCTTGGGCATCTCAAGTATAAGAAAGTCAGTTAAAAGAGTAACATTAGCAATAACAACGGGCACATCCTCACAGATACCGATAGGTATGGCAGTTGATTTGTCAGCCATTTGCAAAGATATTTAAGTAGGTGTGAGTTTATTCAAGTCAAGTATTTTATATACAGAGAAAGGCATAACACTAACACCAGCTCCTAAATCACACAAAGCAGTTTTCACATAATTCTTTTTGATAGTGCAAGGTATAGTTGGTATTCCCGGATCTCCGAGTTTTTTAAGTACTCCATCTTTAAAAGTGTAATTAGCAAGCATAGTGGAGATTTCAGCTTCCGGAATTTTTCTCTTATTTGTGATGATGTCTTTCATATACTTTGCATATGGAGGCATTTTCAAGATACCAGTCAAGCGAGTACGCAAAAAGATTGGCCTCAGCATCTCAGCAAAGCGTTCAAATTCTTCATCATCATTCTTTTTAGTTGACTTGGGTGAAAAGGCATAGGTTTTTGAACCCATGGTTCTCTTTCTTTACCGTGTTCTCTAGCAACAAAGTCTCTTTTGTCATACCGTTTATTTTGAGGTTGTGGGTTATCAAGATCAACAGGTGGTTCTATTTCAACATCATTGTCTGGTTCTTTATTACTTGGTTGAGTATTTTCATGAACATCAGCATTATCTTTTTCATTGTCACTAGGTGAGTGTTCATTACCAGACAGAGTTTCAGCATCTGAGATAGAAACTTCATTATCATTGTCAGGAGGTTTCTCTATTTCAGGTTCACTAGGAGCATGCAAAGTCCTATCATTTTTCTTTTTCTTTTTCTTTTTCTTTTTAGAAGAACTAGGTGCACTAGTGTTAGATCTTTGTGAATCTTATTCAATTCTTTTTGGGTGTCCCTCAGGATAAAGTGGTTCCTGAGTCATTTTACCTCCTCTAGTTGCAACTCTAATAGCAAAGTCATGCATATTATTATTCATTTCATCAAGCAATTCTCTTTGAGATTTAGCAACTTATTCTAATTGAGTTTGAACCATAGAAGCATGTTTTCCCACACATCTAACATCATTTGATATTCTAAATAAGAAGTCACTCAAGGGAGCAATCATATCAGAATTGTATTTCAATTGTTTCATAACATTTGCATTGAAGTGATCTTGTTTCCTAATATAGTTTTCGAACTCATAAAGGCATTGAATAGGATGCATATTGTGAGGATTGTCACTATCATTAAACTTCATAAGAGAATTTACCTCTACAACCTTGGGCAGTGGTGGTGTATTAAGCCCATGTATTTCTTCAATAGGAGGTAAATTTTTAACATCCTCAGCTTTAATACCTTTTTCCTTCATAGATTTCTTTGCCTCTTGCATATATTCAAGACTGAGATATAATATACCCCTCTTCTTCAGAGTGGGTTTAGGCGGTGGTTCAGGAATAGTCCAATCATCATAGTTTTTCAATATGTTATTCAATAATTCCTTAGCTTGTCCAACAGTTCGTTCCCTAAAAACACAACCAGCACAACTATCTAGGAAGTCCCTAGAAGCATCGGTTAGTCCATTATAGAAGATATCAAGTATTTCATTTTTCTTAAGAGGATGATCAAGCAAAGCATTAAGTGACTAGAAAATCCTCCCCCAAGCTTGTGGGAGACTCTCTTCTTTAGTTTGAGCAAAGTTAAATATTTCCTATAAGGCAGCTTGTTTCTTATGAGCAGGAATTTTTTTTCCAGAGAAGTAATAAATCATATCCTGGGGACTACGCACACAACCAGGAGCAAGAGTATTCTACCAAGCTTTAGCATCACCCTTTAATGAGAAAGGAAATAGTTTGAGAATAAAGTAGTAGCAAGTTTTCTCATCATGAGTAAAAAGGGTGGCTATATCATTCAACTTAGTAAGATGTGCCACAATAGTTTCAGTTTCATAACCATGGAAAGGATCAAATTCAACCAAAGTAATTAACTCTGGGTTGATAGGAAATTCATAATCCTTATCATCAGTAAAGATAGGTGAAGTAGCAAACTTAGGATCACACTTCATTCTAGCATTCAGATATTTTTCTTTATACTTGTGTAATAATTTCTCTAGATCATCTCTACCTTAGGAAATTCATATCTAGGAAGGCTAGTTCTAGTAGGTGTTTCAGGAGATTCAGTTTCAAGCTCATCATTAGATTCAACAACATCATGTTGTATTACTCTAGCAATTTGTTTATCAAGAAATTCACCAAGTGGCACATCATTATTATCAATCAAGGCACTAGCATCATCATAACCATCATTCATAGTAGAAGTAGCATCATCAATAACTTGCGACATATAAAAATTGATAGCATGTGGTGGTGTTGCAAGTTTATTCATAATAGAAGGTGAATCTAAAGCAGAATTGGATGGCAGTTCCTTACCTCCCCTCGTCCTTGAGGGAAATATCTTAGTCTTAGGGTTCTTCAGATTCTTCATAGTGATAATATGATAATAATCTCAAGTGACTCAACAAATATAGCTATGCTCCCCGGCAACAGCGTCAGAAAAAGGGCTTGATAACCCACAAGTATAGGGGATCTCAATAGTTTTCGATGGTAGAGTATTCAACCCAGATTTATAGATTCGACACAAGGGGAGCCAAAGAATATTTGAAGGTATTAGCAGCTGAGTTGTCAATTCAACCACACCTGGAGATTAATTATCTGCATCAAGTAATCAGTAGCAAAGTAGTTTGATAGTTTTGATAATAGTGACAGCAGTAACGGTAACAGTAACAGTGATAGCAGTAATTTTGTAGCAAATGTAACAATGATGATAGCAGTAGTAACTTAGCAGAAACAATATAAGATATATTCGTAGTCATTGGATCGGTGACTTGTTGGATGATATTCATCATGTGACAGTTATAACTTAGGGCTATTTGGTACTAGCTCCAGTTTGTCGATATAATGTAGGCATGTATTCTGTTAATAGTCATACATGCTTTATTAAAAAAACTTGCATGACATATTTTGTCCTACCCTCCCATGGCAGCGGGGTCCATATTGGAAACTAAGGGATATTAAGGCCTCCTTTTTAATAGAGAACCGGAACAAAGCATTAACACATAGTGAATACATGAACTCCTCAAACTATGGTAATCACCGGAAGAAGTCCTAGTTATTGTCACTCCGGGGTTACCGGATCATAAGACGTAGTAGGTGACTATAACTTGCAAGATCGGATCTAGAACATGGATATAATGGTGATAACATAAATGGTTCAGATCTGAAATCATGGCACCCGGGCCCAAAGTGACAAGCATTAAGCATGATAAATTCATAGCAACATCAATCTAAGAACATAGTGGATACTAGCGATCAAGCCCTAACAAAACTAACTCGATTACATGATGAAACTCATCCAACTCCTCACCGACCAGCGAGCCTATGAAGGAATTACTCACTCCCGGTGGGGAGTATCATGGAATTGGTGATGGAGAAGGGTTGGTGATGATGCAGAACAAAGACCATCCTCTCCGGAGCCCCAAACGGACTCCAGATCAGCCCTCCCGAGGAAGAAAAGGGCTTGGCGGCGGCTCCGTCTCATGGATCATGATAATTTTTCCCTCTCATTTTTTCTCCGAAAAAGGATTTTATAGCGTTGGAATCAGGGTCAGCGGGGCCACCACGTGGGGACAACCCACCTGGGCACGCCAGGAGAGGGGGCGCGCCCTGGTGGGTTGTGCCCACCCAGGTGCCCCTCTCTGGCAGGTCTTGGCTCCAAAAATTCTTATTATTGATATAAAAAATCCTCGCAAAGTCTCGTTCCATTCCGAGAACTTTTATTTCCGCACAAAAACAACACCATGGTAGTTCTGCTGAAAACAGCGTCGGTCCGGGGTTATTTTCATTCAAATCATGCAAATTAGAGTCCAAAACAAGAGGAAAAGCGTTAGGAAAAGTAGATACATTGGAGACGTATCACGGCATCGCGTTGATTTCGAGCTAGGGCTAATGGTAGAGATCATATTCACGGAGTCGACTGCGGAGGAAAGAACGTGCATGCCTGCGCAATCTTATGAGCAACCGATGCAACTGTTCAAATGGGTGGTAGGAGAAGCCAAATGCCGGGTCCAATTGCGGCAGTGCCGCTGGGCATGCATCGTAGGTGAGGTGAGCTGCCCTCCTTCCCCGCCAGCGATGCAGTGACCTAGTCAGTTGCTGCTGCAGTGAACTTGCAACGCCATGTCGGTTTGCAACCTTGACAATCACTCCATCTATATGTACTTATTGTGTTCCTATGAAAATACTTGGTCGTTTGGAAAATGATGGTAATTGATTTATCACTAGTTTTAGAATGCTTGATCGTGACAATCAACCGAAGCCACAACCAAAAGTCTCCATCGTGTAATACTTTACGCTCGGTCACACCAACAGACAGTTGGTCGCACCCGCGTCTCACCGAAGGGACACACATCGGCTTGGTCTAACATGTACGACCAGTTACATCACTGACTTGTGCGACCGCATTTGAGCAGTGTAGTACTCCCTCTATCTCAGTTTACAAGTCTTGCACGTGTACCTAGGTCGTTAATTTGAGCAACATAATAATAGGCATACATTATGAAAAATATATCATTACAAACTTCAAATATTCTATTTTTAATGATATATTTTTTATGTTAAACAATTTATTTTAGACAAGTTACATTGACGACCTAGATACACGTGCAAGCCTTGTAAACTGAGGTGGAGGGAGTACTTGAAATTTATGTTCCACTAAACTCATCGGGGGCCGTTTCGGGCCTCGAACCCAAAACCATCAATTAATCTTTACCTTGTTCCCATCACATTACAAAGTACTAGTGCTACAATTAAGTGCAAGCCTGCTCACACCTACTAGTATGTACCAAACCTGAACGTGTTCGCACTATGCAGGTTTTAGTACTAGTGCTAGTACTTACGTTATAAAAAGGGGAAATACCTAACCAAAAATTACTCTACCTTCCTCCTCATAAGTCCTTCTTCTTCGTCCGTCCTTGCCATGGCCGGTGTGCAGAGCTCTAGGTCGAGAACTACTCGTAACAAGGGAGCGGCAACCAAGGCTACGGAAAAAAAAGAGGGCTTGCTGCCTCGCAGAGACCTTTAAAGATCTACCACGAGCAGGCGATGGCTCCCAGGAGCGCCCTAGCCGCAGAGGCAAACATGCCAACATGCCCGATCAGCTCAATAAGCACCTCAATAAGTAGAAGGAGTTCATCCACGGCTTGGTGGAGCTGCTGAAGGAGAGCCTCGACGACATGCCTACTGAGCTCAATGAGTAGGGGGAGTTGACCACCGGCTTGGTGACGCTGCTAAAGAAGAGAATTGCCTCGGAGAAGAAGGCAACTGGCGAAATCCTGCAACTTCAGGAGGACAAGGCGAAGCTCTGCCACAAGCTCGACCTGCTGAAGGAGGAGAACGCCAGCTGGAAGAAGCTGCATGAGAATAGTAGTTCCTCGATGAAAATGCTGCAGACCCTCGTCATGGAATAGAAGGAGGAGTTGGCGAAGCTCCGCATCGAGCACCCGACTTGTCGGAGTAAATGACCACGGGTAGCCTAGCCGGCTCCCCGTGGCCTTTCTGAAAAAATTACGAGCCGATCCGGCCCTCAAGAATCCAAGATGTGGGGCCGCCTTCCCCTGGCCGACTGTCTCCCAAGCCGACTATCGGAAGGCGGCCCGACTCTAGCCCTCATGAAGAAATCCGCGGGAGGGCCGGCTCTGAGAAGCCGGTCGCGAGAAGGCCGGCTCCAAGAGGCCGGCTCTGACAAAGCGGTCAAGATCGTACCCTCAAAGTCTGCATCCGCATAACGGCGACGTGACGGGGCGTGGCTACAGTAAAGCCTGCCACCCCCGAATCCCGGAGCACGCCTGGCACAGTGCACCGTACGGGTGGCCATGACCCGCCCGGTGCGGCACTGTTGTCACATTGACCCTGATGTCACCCACGATGGGCTGCCAGAGTGGCCTACGGGCGGTGGGCCCCTTTGGGCGGAGAGACACCCGAAGGCGGCCTGGCCTCCCCCAGTCGGCCCAAGACAGTGCCGGCTCTCCCAGGCCGGCTTGCCGCCCCCTCGAAGGAGACGCCCCATTAAGGAGACAAGACGCGGTGAGGCTACAACGATCACCCGCCGGACGACGGCACTGTAGCCACGCTTACCTCGGCGAAGCCCTCGTCACCAAGATTGAGCAACAGTAACCAGCCACCGACAAGGCCCTGGACAGTGGGGCCAGCCTGTCGACCCAGGAGCCGGCAGCCGGCGGGACCCAGCAGCCGGCGGGCCCCAGCAGCCGGCGCAAAAGCCGGCGAGTGTAGACACAGACGGCTGGGCCCCTCGCCCAGCAAGATTACCATTGTACCCCCAAGGGGTAGGCCTATATAAACCCCCCGGGACACCCATGCAAAGGGTTGATCCCTGCTAGTTCTAAACACCACATAGGGAGGAGAAGAGAACGGGCAGAGCCCTTCTTCCTCCTCTCGCCAAACAGCTCAAGCAGCATCGTGTAGCTACTTGTTCATCTAGTGATCATGCGGAGACCCCGTAGAGCAGCAGTAGGGGTGTTATCTCCACGGAGAGCCCCGAAGCTGGGTAAGATTCGCCGGCGTGCATGTCTTTGCCTCATCCCGCTTCTAGGCACCGGCGACGTCTTACTGGCTCCCACAATGATAAGCCACCCGTTGGCATATGTCGCACCTACCACCCGACATTCGGCGCCCACCGTGGGGCCAGGTGCACCGTCGTCCGGAGACCTGTTCTGGACGGAAACCTTCTTCCTCCCCCGCGAGCGTAGCCAGCCCGGCACGCCCGACGGCGCTTGCCACGATGTGCTGCAAGGCGTCACCAACGTCTGCGCAGCGAGCGGCCTCGCCGATCTCCTCGACAAGACCCTCATCTCCGACGAGCCCGCCTCCAACGCGGGCACCGACCACCTCGCCAACCTCCTCGGCCAGCTCCATGTCTCCGGCGAGCCTGCTGTGGACATGGAGTCGGTTGGCTCCACCGATCCGATGCCTGTCGACTCTGACACAGCCTCATTCGACACCTTCCCCACCGACGTCACGATCTACAACGACCCGCTTCCCCGGGCCGATGGCTGCGACGCTGTCACCACCGAGGTGATGGTCATCGGCCACGGCAGCGCTGCTGACGAGAGCGCCCACGACGCCCCACACGCGGCGGTCCATGACTTGTCCATCCCCCTCCTGGCCGATGCCGACGCTGAAGCACTGGAAGCTCGCCGCCTCGCCCTCCTCGCGGAGGGCCGGAAGTTGGTTTCCATGAGACGCCTCGCTGAGGCCCACCGACGCGAAGCCGACCGCGCCGCCTTTGGCACGGTGCCCCCAGGCGGGCCCAGCCGGGTCGGCGTTGTCAGATAGCGTGGCACTGTCATTGCCGACACGTTAGGAGTCGATCGCCCAGTCTACCCCGCCCCACTCGAGAACCTGCGCGCCGCCCAGGCGGCCGTAGACGAGCTAGACGGACTGGGGGCCGAAGAACTCCCCCACATGATCCGACGCATCCAGCAGCTAATCGATGCAGCCGCGCAGCGGCACGAAGCCGACGCTCGCGTGGAAAGCCCTCCCCCGCGCCGAGATCACGGCGCGACATCCCGGACGCCGACTACGGGTAGAGACCGCGCGCGGCGCGAGAAAGAGCCGGCTGCCAGCCGAAGCCAAACCCGTATCTCCATCGAGCGAGATGCATAAGGCCACCCTCGGGCCGTGGAGTGGCGGGGCAACCCGCCTCCACCTCGGCCCCAACAAGCTCAGATACACGCTGCAAATTCACTTTGCTGCCTCCAACTATGTAGCCGAGTACGAGGCGCTCATACACGGGCTCCGTCTTGCCAAAGAGCTCGGCATTCGCCGGATCCTATGTTATGGCGACTCGGACTTGGTGGTCCAGCAATCATCCGGCGACTGGGATGCCAAGGACGCAAATATGGCAAGCTACCGCTTCCTCGTTTAGCAAATCAGTGGGTATTTTGAAGGATGCGAGTTCCTCCACGTACCGCGAGCCGACAATGAGCCAGCTGATGCCCTGGCTCGAATAGGCTCCACCCGGCAAGCAATACCAACTGGTGTCTCTCTACAACGCCTCCTCAAGCCGTCTATCAAGCCGTCTCCAGAGTCCGATTCCATCTTCGTGCCGCCTGACCCCGACGCGGCCGGGTCCGGCTCGAAGAACCAAGCAGGTGACCCGGGGACTTCGATAGTCGGCCCGGGGACGTCAGTAGGCGGCTCGGGTACTTCCGTAGTTACGCCCGACCCGGGGACTGTGGTAGTCGGCCCGGGGACTACACCAACACAACAGCCGGCAGCTGACTCCAGCATTTCACCACCTAGCCCGCCCGCCCTGGTCACAGTGGCCACATTGGCAATAGAAGAAGTCGCAGCCCCATCATGGGCTCTGTCCATCCTCAACTTCCTAATAAACCAAGACCTGCCGGCTGATGAAACAAAGGCAAGACAAGTCCAACGCCGAGCCGTAGCATACACAATCGTCAACAGAGAGCTCGTCAAGCGCAGTGTCACTGGAGTCCTCCAGCGATGCGTCGAGCAAGAGAAGGGCATTTCAATCCTTAGAGACATCCACCAAGGAGAATGCGGCCACCATGCGGCCTCAAGATCACTCGTCGCCAAAGCCTTCCACCATGGTTTATTTTGGCCGACTGCTTTGGATGACGCCAAGGAGTTAGTTAAACATTGCAAAGGGTGCCAACTCTTCAGCTCCAAGCAACACATGCCGGCTTCGGCACTCAAGACCATTCCCCTCACTTGGCACTTCGCCGTTTGGGGACTGGACATGGTGGGCCCATTCAAGACAGCACGCGGCGGCATGACACATCTGCTTGTCGCCGTGGACAAATTCACCAAGTGGATTGAGGCAAAGCCGATCAAGAAGCTGAATGGGCCGACTGCCGTGACATTCATCGCAGATATAACAACTCGGTACGGCATGCCACACAGCATCATCACCGACAATGGCACGAATTTTGCCAAGGGAGCCTTGGCACATTTCTGCGTGACGCAAGGCATCCGGTTGGACTTGGCGTCCATCGCCCACCCGCAGTCAAACGGCCAGGTCGAGCGAGCCAACGACCTCATCCTTTCCGGCATCAAGCCCCGACTGGTCGTACCACTGGAGCATTCAGCCGGCTGTTGGCTCGATGAGCTGCCGGCCGTCCTCTGGAGTCTGCGCACTACTCCAAACAAGTCAACCGGCTTCACTCCTTTCTTCCTCGTGTATGGTGCCGAGGCGGTCATCCCAACCGACATCGAGTTTGACTCACCTCGGGTAACCATGTACACGAAGGCGGAGGCCAAGGAAGCACGAGAAGACGGCGTCGACCTGCTGGAAGAGGGCCGGCTGTTAGCCCTCAGCCGGTCCGCCATCTATCAGCAGGGCCTACGCCGCTACCACAGCCGGAAGATCAAGCCAAGATCCTTCCAAGAGGGTGATCTTGTGCTCCGGCTGATCCAGCGAACAGCCGGCCAGCACAAGCTCTCGGCCCCTTGGGAGGGCCCCTTCGTCATCAGCAGAGCTTTAGGCAACGACTCCTACTAACTAATCGACGCACAGAAGCCGAAGGCACGAAAGTGAGACGACTCCGGCAAGGAGTCGGAACAACCATGGAACGCCAACCTCCTCCAAAGATTTTACAGTTGAAATACAGTATGTATCACGCCAACTTTTGTACTAAGTACGAGACAATAGGCCCCCCGAGGAGAGCTCGGGGACTGCCATCTTTTATCTATGAATGAAGAGTATCACGCTTATGACCTTGTCATTACATTTACTCTTTCCGTCCGGCACTGGGTTCGACTAGTCGGCCCGGGGACTGGCCGTCTGGAGTTATATTAGAGGTCCTACCCGCGGTCAGACAAGTAGTGTGCTGGCACCCAAGCCTTCTCTTGCCAAAAGTCGTAGTTCGAAGAACCGGCTGTCCGGCTGGCAAGAGTTAAAGGCAGGAAAGGATGCCCACACGAAAAATGGCTAGGGACTAACGAACTAATATAACAAAAGCCGGTTTGTCTCCTACCACCGACCGACTACCAGAGTAGCCGACCGGCTGGCTTCCATTCACTTCACTTCAATCCAAGAAAGCTCGAGTACTTTCCTCCCCAAAAGGGGAAGGCGGCAAAGGAAACAGCCTAAGGATAAAAAGCATACGTAAATGGAAGCCAAACACGCACACAATAATATTTACATAAAAGACCTTCAAGAGGCCAGCATTCAACATAGTTTGGATACACCCCTAGTGGGTGGAACTGTGAAAGCTTAATAAAATTGTTCAGAAGGCAACAAGCAGGAAAAAACAAGGACGGCAGATTAAGCCAGGGGAGTGACTGACGAGCCGGGCAGGTCGGTGGAGACGGCAGTGCCGGTTGGAGGAGTGTCCGGCTGGCGAACCTCGGCATGATCACCGCCCCCCCGCTGAAGGCGCGCTTGCGCGCGCCTCGTTGCTGGAGGCACGGTCAGGCTGAGGCTGGCTGGCTGTTTCACCGGCCAGCTCGACGTCTTCGCCTTCCTCTCCTTCGTCGTCTTCACCTTCGTTGATGGAGGCAATCTCTTCTGCTGAGTCCTCACCCGCTGCCAGGTCCAGCCCGAACCACTCCTCCGGCTGGGCAACGCCGTCGTCATTTATTTCAGGAGCAAAGACGCTGATGTCAGTGCACTCGGCGATCGTTGATGCGTGCTGAGCAATAGCCGGCCGCACCTCTTCTATCTCCTCGTTGGCCTCCAGCCGCCAGGTGCGCAGCTGGTCCAGGTTCAGCCTCGGATACCAAGCTCGGACGAACTCCAGCGCCCGCCAAGCTCTAAGTCGGGCCGCTGATGCTTTCCAAGCCTCGAAACGGCCAACCGCAACCTCCAGCCAATCGGCAGTCCGGCTCGGGGTGCGGGGAATCATCTCGCCTGGCTAGAGGGCGGCCAACACCTGCGCTCCGGCGCGCTGGAGGCGGCGGAGCATACGATGAGCCGGCTGCAGCCGCGCTTGGACCGCCAAGAGTTGCTCCTCAAGCGTCCGGCTCGTGTCCGATGTGATGTCGGCCCCCGCCTGACGGCGCGCTTCGTGGTAGGCCTCGATGGTTTGGGTAGTGAAGACGGAGTAGCCGGGAAAGTAGTCTACACAGAAAATAGAAAGCAGCACAAGTCAGAACACAAATCAGGCGGCAAGGGGCAACCAAGGAGCGAGGAAGGCGGCTTACCGTCGATCAAATCCTCAATACAGCCGAAGCCTTCATTCAGCGCTTGCCTGGTCTCAGCCCAGCCAGCCGCTTTAGTCTTGAACTCGGCCTTCAGGGCGGCTTCATTATCCTGCGCCTTCTTCAGGGCCGCCTTGTGGCTCTCCTCCTGGTCAGCCAGCTTCTTGGCCAGGGGGTCACGCTCCAGGACCAAGGCGTCGTACTCGGTTTCCTTGGCGAGAAGGGCAGCCTGCACCTCGCTGAGCTGCCCCCCTCAAGTCGGCATTGGCTCCTGCGAGCACAAAAGACAAAAGAAAAACCAATAAGGTGAAGTCATTAGGGAAGATCCGACCCCGACTGCTCAGCAGTCAGCCCGAATCTCGGGGACTACACCCAGTGGGTGCGCTGACGCGCCCCCACAGGAGATGAACGAAACCAAGTACGCACTCCGGCTGCTGATCAGGTCTTCGGTTCTCCGGCCCAGCTCCTGAGCCTGGGAGTTGAAGGCAGCAGCGCGGAGGTTATGATACTCCTGAAAGAACAGACAGGAGGCAGGTATAAGATGGTTGTCAGGACCTAGTAAGTTCCGAGCCGCCTGCGCAGCAGCCGACTCGGAACTCGGGGACTACACCCAGTGGGTGCGCTGACGCGCCCCCATGGAAGAAATCAAGAGAACAAAACAACCAAGGCTAGAAGACTCACCCGGATGGTAGCCCGCGTCGCAAGGAACTCCTGGGTGTATTGCTGCAGCGAGGCGGCTTGGGCCTGAAGCCGGTTCCGAACCTCTTGGGCCGCCACGTTCAGCTCGCCCGTCCCCCCGCTGGGAGTCCACTCGGACGTGCCGGTGCTGGCCACCTCCAGGGCCTCCGCCATCTGGCTGGCACCTATAACTTGGTGCGGCTCCTGCGCAGCGGTGCCTCCCCCTGCGCGCCGGCACATTGCCGGCTGCACCTCGAGGCCGGCTCCTGCTTCCGGCTCACCCCCGGCCGGCTGCTCTGGCGCTGCAGCGGATTGGCCGCTTTGGCCCGCTCCGGTCGGCGCCGTCTGCAGCGTCCCTTCCACGGAGGCCACATGGACCTCCCTCCTCTCCGTCACCCGCAGTTCTTGGTCGACCTCCTCCAACGGAGGCACAGGGATGTTGGGGGCCACGACGCGGAGGGGAATGGCAAGCAGCGGAGGCTGGTTTTGCGAACCCTCCGCCTCCGTCTCCGCGGCTGCCGCCTCCGCCCGGGCCTTGGCTGCCGCATCAGCCTGCTCCTTCGCCGCCTGGGCGGCCCTTCGCTCCGCCACCTCCCGCTCCTCCCGCGCCTCATGTGCGTTCCGCTCCGTGGCCTCCCTAAGGTCGGCGCGGGGGTCCACGCGACGGGAACTGGAGGACCCTCCAGTCGGCCCGACTATGGAGCCGCCAGGACCGCGCTCAAGGGAAAGCGGTGCCCTGCCCGGCCGCCGAAGAAAGGGTTAGAAGGGTTTTCAATCGAAAAGAACAACAAAAATATATATGAAATATACAAGACATTCGACGACTTACGCCGAGATCGCCCGCGGCTGTTTCATCGCCTTGCGGAAGCGGGCCGCCTTCGCGGCCGCCTCGTCCCGCTTGGTCTCCGCCGTGGAAGCCTTAGATTTCTTCGGCCGGCTGCCGAAGAGGATCGACGCGGCCCGGCGCTTCTGCGCGCCGCCGCAGGCAGCCGACACGGCAAACGAGCTCACGCCTTGATGATCAGGCGCCGGCTGGCGGCGTGGGCCGACTTCAACCTCGGCATCGTCCGGCCAGTCCTCGAAGCCGGCCCCGAGACCTGCGCCTCTGGCCTCGTCGCTTTCCCCCACAATGGCGTCTTCCATGGCGGCCGCACCCAGGTCCAGGTCGTCGGTGTCGTCCACCGTGCGGTCGGGGAGGAGCTGGCGCTCTACCCCTGCGGCCCCGGTCGTCGGGGGAAGGAGAGGGTTCTGCCAAGGGAGAACCAACTAATCAGAAGTCGGCTATCATGAGGCCGGCTACCAACAGAAGAAGAAGAAGGAAGACGAGGAGGGGCGGAGCGAGGGAGAGCATGCGAACCTCTGTCTCTCCCCCTCCTCCTCCTACTTATAGACCCGCGCGTCGGAGCCGAGGAGGCGTGGCGTGGGGGAACGTGGGGATCAACTGTGCCCACTCCCCCACGTCCCGCGATTATTGCGCCCTAATGGCGTAATAAAATCGCCGCGGGAAGGCGAGCGGTCCACGCGGGCCGTAGAAGATCCGCGCTCGGGCCGAGGCCTAAGAGTGGCGGGCCTGGGCCTGCGGCGGCGTCCCGTCGCGCGCGTGCACTGGCAGGGTTTCCTTGCCACGTGGCCCGCGGGATGGCCTGCGGTCAGCACGCGGGTCGACCGCGTTCCCGCCTACAAGAAACGGAGCTCTCCGAAGATAGCACACAAAAGCAAAGCCGACCCCTCAGGATAGGAAGCTGACCAAGCTTCTCGTCCCTTTGTCAGCCTCGAAGCTCGATCAGCTTCGGGGACTACTGTCAGAGTAAATGACCACGGGTAGCCTAGCCGGCTCCCCCCCTGGCCTTTCTGAAAAAATTACGAGCCGATCCGGCCCTCAAGAATCCAAGACATGGGGCCGCCTTCCCCTGGCCGACTGTCTCCCAGGCCGACTATCGGAAGGCAGCCCGACTCCAGCCCTCATGAAGAAAGCCGCGGGAGGGCCGGCTCTGAGAAGCCGGTCGCGAGAAGGCCGGCTCCAAGAGACCGGCTCCCACAAAGCGGTCAAGATCGTACCCTCGAAGTCTGCATCCGCATAACGGTGACGTGACGGGGCGTGGCTGCAGTAAAGCCTGCCACCCCCAAATCCCGGAGCACGCCTGGCACAATGCGCCGTACGGGTGGCCATGACCCGCCCGGTGCGGCACTGTTGTCACATTGACCCTGATGTCACCCACGATGGGCTGCCAGAGTGGCCTACGGGCGGTGGGCCCCTTTGGGCGGAGAGACACCCGAAGGCGGCCTGGCCTCCCCCAGTCGGCCCAAGACAGTGCCGGCTCTCCCAGGCCGGCTTGCTGCCCCCTCGAAGGAGACGCCCCATTAAGGAGACAAGACGCGGTGAGGCTACAGCGATCACCCGCCAGACGACGGCACTGTAGCCACGCTTACCTCGGCGAAGCCCTCGTCACCAAGATTGAGCAACAGTAACCAGCCACCGACAAGGCCCTGGACAGTGGGGCCAGCCTGTCGACCCAGGAGCCGGCAGCCGGCGGGACCCACCAGCCGGCAGGCCCCAGCAGCCGGCGCAAAAGCCGGCGAGTGTAGACACAGACGGCTGGGCCCCTCGCCCAGCCGGATTACCATTGTACCCCCGGGGGGTAGGCCTATATAAACCCCCCGGGACACCCATGCAAAGGGTTGATCCCTGCTAGTTCTAAACACCACATAGGGAGGAGAAGAGAATGGGCAGAGCCCTTCTTCCTCCTCTCGCCAAACAGCTCAAGGAGCATCGTGTAGCTACTTGTTCATCTAGTGATCATGCGGAGACCCCGTAGAGCAGCAGTAGGGGTGTTATCTCCACGGAGAGCCCCGAAGCTGGGTAAGATTCGCCGGCGTGCATGTCTTCGCCTCATCCCGCTTCCAGGCACCGGCGACGTCTTACTGGCTCCCACAATGATAAGCCACCCGTTGGCATATGTCGCACCTACCACCCGACATGACTACTGTCAAGGTACGTAATGCGGCCGTGGAACAGATGATGAAGGCTTGCGTCGAGAAATCCCGTGTCATGGACAGAATGAAGAAGATGGCGGAGGAGATGTGCAAGGAGGTGGAGGTCGTGGAGGCGATGAAGAAGCAGTTACGACTCCGCGGCCAGCAACCCTTCATGTAGTAGAGAGCAGCACCCCAGACTTGTGTGTGTGTCTTCCTTTTTTTGAGGTGATAATCGTCCATCTTCTTTTGATCCTGTGTTTCTTCATTTGCTTCGGGTGTTTCGCCGCACGTGCCATGTTCTCTGCGAGGCATGAATAGAACAATGCTACAATGAGATGACTAGAAAATTAGATCATTTTTATCGCCATATGGCACTTGGCTGTCGTGTTCCGTGCTCCTCCGTCGTACTCCAGTGGAAAACTTGAGTATACCGCATGGTTCTTTGCTCCTCCTCAGGTTGTCGGCACATTTATACGAGCAGCCAAATCACAAGGCTCGCCCTTCCAGTAGTAATGAGCCGTCAAATCACAAAGGCCCTTTCCAGTAGTAGTATCGATGGATTGCGCCATGGAGCGAAACTAACAGGAGGAAATTAAATAAAAAAGGTGGTACATATAGAGAGCACTCGTCGCCAAATTATGCATATAGTACTATTAAAAAAGCTAGTACGTGCTTAAATGGGGTGATAAATTCTATTAAAGAAATTAGCATACATATTTAATTCTTGGGTTCTTATTATTTATGCCACTAGTTGTGTATCACTATTTAGTTTTGCCATTAGAAGTTACAACTACTCGAAAATGCCATTGATCCGTGAGATGCCTGCTCAAAAATGCAATTAGATATCTCAAAATGCCATCGTTAAGTTAGATGTTTGCTCAAAAATGCCATTAGACATTGTTATTTTCACGGCAAACCTGTTGACCATGTGATATGACAAAAATAAGCCGATTCTCACAATGATAAGTGTGGCCCCGCTTGTCAGGAGTAACCAAGCGGATAATTTTACAGGAAAATAAGAATGATGTTGGGATCAAGTAGGCCCCACACTTTATTTTACTGTAGTGAGATAGAGGGAGAGTTGGCATGTTGGTCCATCAGTATTTATGTCATTATAACATGGCAAAAGAGATTTGAGTCACAATAATGGTGTCCAGCACAACACACTCCACAAATAAAACTAAGCACCCTGAAATTCTTTGACAACTAAACTATTGGCTATATGATGTTGGCCATATATATTATACGTATATAATGTGAAGAAATGAGTGGTTGTACTGTACCAACTAAAAGATGAACTGTAAGAAATACTAGTATGTACGTACTGAGGAGTTAAAGTAATGAGAAGAAACATAACATAGTTCTGCTGGGGGCTCAGCACAACACACCCCTCAAATAAAACTAAGCACACCTGAAATTAAACTAAGCAACTAATCCGGTAGACACTGCATTAGAACCATCATGAGCAACGACACTGCCACCTTAGTCGGACTCCTCGTCCACGTCCTCGACTTCGTCCTTGTCCCTCTTCCTCTTAACCGATACTTCTTTGCTTGAACTGCACACTTGGCTCTTGCTCTTCATCCAACCCTTGTAAATATTGAAACAAAGGTAGCCATCCATTGCAGCATAGTGGATGTGGTCTATATCTAGTACATTCCACTGCCATGCATGATGAAACTTGGGAGGAGGTTTCTGCAGTTTACCGTATGAAGGATGAACCATGGCTCCTGTCAGGGTCAGCATTGAAGGCTGATCACAGGAGGGCACCATTCCTTTCTTCTGGAGGTCAAAGGGGTTGCCTACAATGAGGCCTATCCGACCCAGGACTGTTATGTCGTTCGTAAAGTCTACAGTAACGAATTTGACTAGGCCGCCCTTGAGGAAGTTCTTAAATTCCTCGCACTCAACATCGGCATGGAATATGTGGTAGACCAAGCATAAGTCATGCACGCAAACCTGGATCACGGCGGGCTGCATCTTCTCTTCCTCCTTCAGATTCTTTTCTTTGTCTAGGGTTGTGGTGTACTCAACATCTAGCCCAGCGACCCACTCATCATTTGAGTTTTCGTACATGTGTCTGAAGAGAACAAGGCATCCTTTCACCGTCGCGGAAGAACGGGTGTAGACGATGTCGAACTCATCATCGGTGATGGTTCTAACCTTGTACTCACCACTGATCATCGAGATTTGGGACGCCATGGATTTGGGAGGAGGGTTAGGACTAGTGTAACCGCCGTAATGTGAAAGGACGGGACGATGATACGTCTCCAACATATCTATAATTTTTTATTGTTCCATGTTGTTATATTATCAATCTTGGATGTTTTATAATCATTTTATATCATTTTTTGGTTCTAACCAATTGACATAGTGCCAAGTGGCAGTTCCTGTTTTTTCCGTGTTTTACATCATAGAAAATCAGTATCAGACGGAGTCCAAATGCCAAGAAACTTTACGGAGATTTTTTATGGACTAGAAGGAACATGTTGGGCCCTGGTTGCACCTGGGGGAGTCCCGAGGAGGGGACAACCCACCAGGGCATGCCAGGAGGCCCAGGCGCGCCCTGGTGGGTTGTGCCCACCTCGGCTGCCCCCCGGACCGCCTCTTTGCTCTATAAATACCCCAAAAAGCCCAGAACCCTACGAGAGTCAACGAAATATTCATCCAGCCACCGCAGAGTCTAGAACCACCAGATCTATCGGGGATATACCCTGCGGTATGACCCGGGCAGAGTTATAACCCGGCTGGGACTTGGTAAACCGGCAGAGTGTTAAGTCAGATGATAACCCGGCAGGCGTTAAGTCAGATGATAACCTGGCAGGCGTTAAGTCAGATGATAAGCCGGCAGGTGTTAAGTCAGATGATAACCCGATAGATGTTAAGTCAGATGATAACCCGGCAGGTGTTAAGTCAGATCATAACCTGGCAGACAGTCATAACCCGTCGCACAGTCATAACACGGCACACAGTCATAACCCAGCAGACAAAGTCGCCTGGGTTAATAAGCGTGAGATGTTAAGAAGCCCAAGATGTTTAGAAGCCCATGAAGAGAAGTCAAAATAGTTTAAGTCTTAATCCGAGTTGGACTCTACATTAACCCGCCCCTTCAACATATATAAGGAGGGGCAGGGCACCCCAAAAGGGGGAGAAATAATCTTAAGGGTTAGACATAACTGGGAGAGCCGGTTTACGGCGACTCCCTCGTGATGATAATGAGACCTAGCCACAAACAACATGTAGGGTTGTTACCGGATGATGTTTCCCGGGGCCTGAAGCTGTCTAAATCCTTGTCTTGTGTTGCATCTCTCGATTCCGCTCAACCCCTCTCAAGCTACCACATAGATGTGTTGGCCTCACGACTATGTCCTCACACTAGGACATCTGTCGTGACAATTCCACGATAGTTGGCGCCCACCGTGGGACTGCGCACTGTGGTGTTGAGTTCTTGGAGGGATCTCTTTAAAGGAATCGAGAAGTTCACAATTTTTCCAGAGGAAGGAGAGTTATCAACGAAGGATTTATATTGTTTCGAAGGCAGGCAGTCAGGTCTAGTACCGTTACAAGTTTGAGTTCAAAGGAAAATTGGGGGTGTGGTCAACTTCGCTCGGCCACTATATTGCAAATCGCCGGGGCTGAAGGTTATCCCGTCGTGGTCAACATCGATTTAGTAGAGGGCTCAAGATTTGCGTCTAAATCGCCCGGAGCAAAAGAAAAGTTAATCCGGATGGAGGTCACATCTTGTGTATGTTTCGGAGATTAAAATCAAAGATTGCCGGTTCACGATCCGAAAAAGATGGTTGTGGCCCGTGGCTAATCCAGACCCGCCTCTCGCTCACCATCGTCTCCTTTGCCACGAGCTGTCCTTGCGGCCTCTCTGAGCCGCCCATGCGTCTAGCATCGAGCTGCAGCGTCTCCTCCACTACAACCTGCTGTGTCGCTCCCCTGTCATCGCACCGATTTGCCCCGGTACGAACTGCCCTCGTGGTCCTGCATTAAGTCGCCACCGCCTCTACCGGCTTGTACTGCTGCTGTGGTCAGCGGACTTCTTCGAGTGCTTGCGTCAACTCTGCAACCGTGAATTATTACCTTCGCTAGACCGTTCTGGCTCCGTGGAGGGGTTAATCCGGAGCGTAGTGAATCCGAAAAGCTCCTTAAAGACTGGTGGAGATCCGGCGAGTCAGGCGTCCGGTTTAACTAATACGTATCGACGGACAATTTTCAGAGTCAGAAATTGCTTCCTGATGTTGGAGTGAGGCAGCTGCCGCTTTCCAACCCTCCTTCACAAATTAAGCCTAATCCATGCCAAATCGCTGTTTTGAGCTACCGCTAATGGTGAGTCGGCCCTGCCGTGGTGATCCGCCTTGCTCCACACGAGCTGCCATGGTCTCGTAGCCGGCCACTACGGTCAACGATCGGATCCCCCGTATCAACCACGCGTCAGGCCGCTTTACCCCGTCCGCCGCCGCCACCGCAGTATCCGCTTTTTAATCCTTGCTGTGAGCCAAATTTGGCCAATCTGCTGCCTCTGCTGCTGGCCTTCTGCCGCTGTGGTTTCGCCTCGTTACAGTTATTCTCTGTCGCTTCAGAGTTGCCGCCGCCTTACCCCTGCTACAAGTAGCCGTCGTCGCCCCGGTTCACGCCCGAATCCGAGCTGCCCTCGCTGAGCTGCTGCCGCGCCTCTACTATGAGCCAGACCCGGCCCCGAGCCGTCTTCGACTGCTGCCTTTGCTGCCGAGTCAATGGCTGGCTTCCGTCGAGCCACCGTGACTTGCCGCCTTGGTCGTAGCCCCTGCCGGGTCACGACCACTGGATCCGCCAGCCGCCCCTGTGTCCGGGCCACCCGAAGAGCCGGTGGCCCGCCTATGCCTCATCCTCTGCTACGAGATGGCCGCGAGCCACATGCACCTCCAGAGCCGTCATGGCCCCACGTGGTTCCGCCCGGCGCTTCTCTGCCGCAGTTGACCACTGTCGCGGAGTTGAGTCAGCCCTGCTACCACAAGTCGCCGCCACGTCCCTCACTGACCCGCCGTTTGTTTTTGCTCTCTATCAATGACTAGAAATGAGCAGAAGTAAGAGCTACAGGATAAACAATTTAGGGTCATTGTTTCCAAGCTTTTTAAAGTGAACAGAATTTTAGCTTAAAGATTGTATCAAGACGGACTGAAAGTTTTTGCTCGTCATTTTGTTTGACCCGCCAGGACGGAGATACTGGCTACTGTTGCTATCGTTCAAGTGATACATGCTAAAATTGGAGACAATATAAGGAGTTATCAATGGCGTCAGATAAGTGGAGCTGATGAGAAACAGTGGATTTCTCACAGTGCAGGTTTCCATGTTAAGCAAGCAAGTTGATATTTGCTTAGTACCTGAGCATTGGTAGGTTATCCACCCGGTGTTGCCTCTGCCGGCCCTTGTGTCCCTCTGCCATCACGCCATCGCGTTGTGTAGCACGACCGCCTCCACCGCCGGATCCGTGGCTGCACCCCGAGCTGCCATGTTCATCTTCAAACCGCCACCACGATGTAACCCGCTCTAAGCCGCCACTGCCTTGCAGCGCACTGAGCGCCACTTCACTGCTCTGTGCTGAGCTATGGTATTATTCCATGGAGGTAACCGGTGCAAGTGGCAGGGCCTGGTGATTCAAGTACAAGGCTGGAGCTGGGATGCCACTAGCAAGCTGTGTGTGTTAGCGTGCCATATCAAAAAGCAAATCATGCCAAAAGGAAAAGGGAGCAAGCTCTCACACAGAGAAACTAGCTAAAGGACTCACGGTCTAAGCTAAACACACACAAAAGAAGGGTGCTACTGGTTGATGGGAACAACCCACTTCAAAATTTGATGGATAGGTGGTTAGTTGATTGGATGTGAAGGCCTTCACTCAGTCAACAGTTACTACCTCCGAAAAACATATCAGGTGATCCCGTCCTATCTATTTCAACAGTTATTCTGTCTTGCAATATTTTATGCAGGACAATTATTTATGACAAAAGTAATGTTATACCACGGATACGGAGCACGTACCAACATTATTCTGAACTTGCGTTTATCCGTGTTGCGTTGTTCAAAGGATGTGTGCACAAGGCGCCGCCCGTGCGGCCCGGTTTACATTGATATGCATGGATCACATTTGCTTGCTGTTAAATGGACATGCGCGAGTTGCCACCCCCGAGCCCTGGTCTACATCAACACACCGGGCCGCACCTGTCTGCATGAGCTGTTTATTGAGTATAAAGCCAGTCACTGCATGGGTAGCCCGGTTTTCTTCCAACAACTCTGGAGCAAATTATCATATATTATAAGCCGCCGTCTGCACTGGATGGTTCAATGGGCAGGCGCACAAGTCGCTGCCACTACAGTTTGGTTAACTTCAAATAGCCAGTTGGAAGGAACCATTGGCTGAGTAGCTGACATGGCTCATACAAGATCATTTATAACCCGCCGCGGTCACCTCAATCTTCTGTGGATTCACATCGCGTTATCAATACCAACAATGCACATCTTATGCTATGACCGAGTATGGAGAGTTTCAAGCCAACTCCTCGAGTCATCTTTAGACTCGGGGGCTACACAATGATATGACTTAGCAAAGTCTTGCCAGTTTCAGCAAATACAAGAACCACAGGACATTGGAGGGACGATAACCCGGTCCCGGAGGCTACCGCCATCTTGGTGAAAATTTAAAGGCCGTCAGAAATATTCTGTCTCACAATGATGCTTCTGGTTTACAATCCGGTTCAAGGGAAATCCCGTCTCCCAGACAGCACTGAAGCCCTTAATATCCGGATCAAAATCCAATTTAAGAGGAAACTATCTCCCACAAAGCTTTGAAGCTCTCAATATCCGGTTTAAGAATTTCCGGTTCAAAAGAATAATATCTCGCAAGTTCGAGTTCCCAGAAAAAAATTAAAGGGACCAAAGAGAGTCTGTTGCAAAAGCACAGCTCAAACATAGGTACCATTTGGGCACAGTCCACAATATCATTTGGGGGCTTGGTCGTATTCGAACCATAGCTACACCTCTTGATCGGCGTAAGGCCACCAGGGAAATCACTTGGGGGCTTGGTCGTATTCGAACCATAGCTACACCTCTTGATCGGCGTAAGGCCACCAGGGAAATCACTTGGGGGCTTGGTCGTATTCGAACCATAGCTACACCTCTTGCTAGGCGTAAAACCACTAGGGAAATCACTTGGGGGCTTGGTCGTATTCGAACCATAGCTACACCTCTTGATCGGCGCAATGCCACAGTTATGACTATTTGGGGGCTCTGGTCGTATCCGAACCATAGCTTAAACCCTCTTGATCATACACATGCATCATCATATATTGCATCATACATTGCATCATCATTACATCATCATAGCATGTATCATATGTGCATGGATATACCGGTTTATATGGCAGGAATCGGTTTTCAAACCAAGTTATATTATTCAAATCTTTAATAGCCAACATGGTTGGATTTTTTATTATGGTTATCAATAACCAATATTATGGTTGAGGTTTTCAAAGTCGCTTTAGCAAAATGGCTATTATTGGATATAATTTATTCTACAATGGAAGCAATAGTCCTGAGTCGCTGCAGGCTTACGACCCGGCACTTGGGGGCTACATTATTCAAGTTGAGATCACATCAAATATGCAAGTCTCATGTCACTGCCAGCATGCACCATGGCACTTGGGGGCTAATGCAAAGTCATTTTTTGCTCACCTTATTGAAGACCTAACTCATCACATCGTAATGAGTCGGCCCTTGGGGGCTACCAATTGCTCCTGTCAAAAATTCAAGGTACACAAGCTTTAATCCATTATATTGAAGGGGTTATTACTCAGTTGGTAGAGGACAAGATTCTTAATCTTGTGGACGTGGGTTCAAATCATATGATGTTATCTTGAATGAAGTTTATATATAAAGTCCCAACTCAGTATTATCTTGCTGAGCTAGCCCTTGGGGGCTACACGTTGCTGCTCAAGTTTACATGATCATATCTACAAAGTCCCTGCTCATTATTGCATAATGACCCGGCCCTTGGGGGCTACACTGGTTGAAGTTTTTATGAGCATAAGGCAATTACAAGTCCCAGGTTGCTACAAGCATGACAACCCGACACTTGGGGGCTACATATATGGAATATTCAGTTTATGACTAGTGACTGAGAGGAACAACCTAGATTCTTCAAGGTGGTGACATTTATATTGAAGCAAGTCTTAAGCTGTTGCTACGCTATCTTCTTAAGACTTGGGGGCTACAGGTGATAGACGTATAATAGGTATATTTTCAAGCTTGATGTTAACTACAATTATAACCCAGTGCCATCAATATTTATAAACCGACAATTTTGGCAATGATAAACCAGCAAGTTCTACATCCTTAAACCGGCTAAAGATCAGATGAGTATTTCAAGGACCAATATTTTTGTTAAGCATTGGGAGCTGAGTCAAATGAATTTTTCTCCATAATATTTTTCTGTGACAAACCAATGTCAGCAAATTGATTATGAAGGTGGCTTATTGACCCGGATCTTCTAGAAGAAGGAAATGACAAGGACTTAAGGATGATCAGGATCAGTTTAACATGGATAAATCCAAATTAAACTGGGGGCTAATGTCGGGGATATACCCCGCGCTATGACCCGGCCAAAGTTATAACCCGGCTGGGACTTGGTAAACCGGTGAGTGTTAAGTCAGATGATAACCTGGCAGGTGTTAACTCAGATGATAACCCGGCAGGCGTTAAGTCAGATGATAACCCGGCAGGTGTTAAGTCAGATGATAACCCGACAGGTGTTAAGTCAGATGATAACCCGGTAGGTGTTAAGCCAGATCATAACCCGGCAGACAGTCATAACCCGACAGACAGTCATAACCCAGCAGACAGAGTCGCCTGGGGTTAACAAGCCTGAGACGTCAAGAAGCCTAAGATGTTAAGAAGCCCATGAAGAGAAGTCAAAATAGTTTAAGTCTTAATCTAAGTTGGACTCTACATGTAACCCGCCCCTTCAACATATATAAGGAGGGGCAGGGCACCCCAAAAGGGGGAGAAATAATCTTAAGGATTAGACATAACTGGGAGAGCCGGTTTACCGCGACTCCCTCATGATGATAATGAGACCTAGCCACAAACAACATGTAGGGTTGTTACCGGATGATGTTTCCCAGGGCCCGAAGCTGTCTAAATCCTTGTCTTGTGTTGCGTCTCTCGATTCCTCTCAACCCCTCTCAAGCTACCACATAGATGCGTTGGCCTCACGACTAAGTCCTCACACTAGGACATGTGCCGTGACAATTCCACGACAAGATCCAATCTAGACACCATCTCGGATGGGGTTCACCACATCCATTAGTGCCTCTCCGATGATGCGTGAGTAGTTCTTTGTAGACCTTCGGGTCCATAGTTAGTAGCTAGATGGCTTCATCTCTCTCTCTTGATCCTCAATACAATGGTCTCTTGGAGATCCATATGATGTACTCCCTCCGTCCCATAATGTAAGACGTTTTTGGACACTAGTGTAGTGTCAAAAAACATCTTAAATTATGGGACATAGGGAGTAACTCTTTTGTGGTGTGTTTGTTGGGATCGATGAACTTTGAGTTTATGATCAGATCTATCTTTTTATATCCATGAAAGTTATTTGAGTTTCTTTGATCTCTTATATGCATGATTGCTTATGGCCTTGTATTTCTTCTTCGATATTTGGGGTTTTGTTGGGGATATAGCTACCAGGTATGACCCGCCCAGGAGGGGCCGGGTCAACCCCAATGGCGGGTTACAAAAGAAGCCCAATAATATTCAAGGTGATAGTTTATTAAGACTTGTAGAAGGCCTAAGCCCAGAGGCGGCTTAAGGCCCAATATTGTAAACCACCGTATGTAAAGAAAGACTTGTAAATAAATGCATATAAAAGAAGTCACCGAGCCGTACACGCTTTATGAGCCGGCCGGGACTCTATAGGCCGCCAGGCATCAACTCGTGTATATAAGGGGATGACCTCGCGGCGGCTTAGGACAAGAAACAAGAGATCGAGAGTCAAGCTAGCGGATTCGCTCCTTGGTCATCGAAACCTAGCAATACAACATCAACTGGAGTAGGCCTTACCTTCACCGTAAGGGGCCTAACTAGTATAAACCTCTCGTGTCCTTTGTCCCGATTAACCCCTTTAAGCTTCCTAGTTATGATGGCCCTACAACTAAGTCATTTCGCTAGGACATCTACCGTCACAATTCCACGACAGTTGGCGCCCACCGTGGGGCCAGCGCATGGTGGATTTGAGTTCTTAAAGGGCAACTTTGAAGGGCTCAAGGGATACACTGTGGGCCGGATGACCAAGAGTCAGCACGGCAAGCTCTACATCGAAGACGAAGGCTGGGGCCCCGAGGCCGGCTCAATTGAGTACGGGTACCGGGTCCCCTTTGGCGGAATCCATGTCTTCATCGGCCGGATCGGCAAGTCGGGCCCTGAGCCGAACGTCTGCACCAACCTCATCGAGACGGCTCAGCACGCGAGATTCGCCCGGGCTCAACCTGCCGTAAGGCATGCCTTTGTGGGTTGCATCCATGGAGGTGAGTTTTGTGAAGAATCAGTGGATGGCAGTGAGACAGCCATCTGTTCTGACGGTGAGTCGTCCTCAGGCGAGACAAATTTTTTGTATCAGCTACAAGATGGCGTGCTTGGGGGCTGTTCCGATGGCAGCAGTATTCCGAACCTCTTTGAGCCGTCGAATCGAGCCGGAGTTTTAATGGCTGGCACTCAACCCGTGCAGAACTCTACGGCTGCGGCAGCAATAACCATCGGGTCAGCGGCAGCCGGGTCAGGAGACCCCGCGTGCCCCCCGGCTCAGCTGCTAATGGACCTCATGGATAAGTTGACAGCTCTATTGACCGCTGTAGTGGAGCCGGCAGACAAGGCTCAGCATGACGCGGAGGTGGCACGACTACGCGAAGAGATGGCATAGGCCAAGGAAAATTTAGCAGCAGAAGAGGTCAGGATGGCCGCAGAGCGGGTGGCTTTGGATGCTCGTGCTCAGCAGCTGCAAGCGGAGACTTTCCGGCTCTTGGTGGATCTGAACGCATCAAACGAGGTCATGAAGAGAAGGCATCAGAAAACTCAGTTACGTCTGCCTCTGACTTACGACCCTAGGAATATCTTCCACACCCCCTGGGCCGGTCCAAGTAACCCGCCATAGGCAAACCGGATCACGACACCCGGGGCTGGGGCGCTGGTTCAACCGCGGGCCATGGAGCCACCCCGTATGAATATTGCTCCACCTCATTGCACACCAATACCACTGGGTCACTTTTCTAACCCTTTGGAGAATCTCATCGCTGCGTCGGCTCGTTTGGTGGCTCTCCCGGTGGAAGGCGACTCTCCAACAGCGATTAAACACGAAGGGTGAGAGAAATTCTTCACACGGCTCGGGCACAGCAGGATGCGTACTCTTACAATCGAGACAGAATCCATTCAACCCCTCGCCCAAGCCGGAGCCCGAGCTATAGCATGCATATGGACTTAGCCGCTATGTCGAGCAATGCTCAACGTCATAACCAACCACGCATGCATGAGCCGGCACATGGTGGAGCCCTTAACTTGGCGGATCAGGAGAGATTCCGTCAAGAGGCTGAGCGGGCGGTTCAACTGGAAGTTGAGCAGGCGGCTCATCAGGCTCTTCTGGTTTATCCGGCAACCTCTATTGAGGCATGAGTGGCCACAAGAACAGGAGGTGTCCCTTGCCTGGTGCCGGCTCTACGTAATGAGCGCTTGCCCAAAGACTTTAAAGGGCCTCGTAAGGTGCCTAATTACACGGCCGACTTGCAGCCTGGGGCATGGATTGAAAGTTATGAGATGGCGATGGAGCTATTAGAGGTCAGTGATGCAGCGATGGCTAAGTATTTCACTATGATGTTGGATGGAACAGCTCGCACTTGGTTGAAAGGATTGCCACCCAATTCCATCGGCTCCTGGGCGGAGTTAAAAGCTCGGGTCACTCAGAACTTCAAGGACACATGTAAACAACTTATGTCAATCGTGGACCTGACTAATTGTAAGCAAGAGGAAGGTGGGTCCACGACCCATTGGGTGCATCGAGTCAAGGAGATAATACATTCATCTGATAATATGGATGCCGACTCTACGGTCTTAATGTTGGAGAAAAATTCTCGTTTTGAACCTCTGAAACAGAAGCTGGGGCGGCTGAAGCGTGATTGTAATGAAATGGGCCAGTTGATGGCGGCCCTGGTCAAATATGTTGATTCTGACAGTACAAGGATCCCGCGTCGGATGAAGAGAAGACAGGGAAGGGAAATTAGAATGACAACGGCAAAGGTCATCAGCATAACCCGGCAAATCAAGGAGGTAATAAACGTAAGGCTGACGAGTTTGTGGCTAACACCAATGCACAGGGCAACAACCAACGACACAAGGGTAGGCCACCTCCTCGGTCAGGCGGGTCAAGTCCCACCCTCGAGCAACTACTGAATGAACCTTGTCCAAGACACGACACCCGAGAGAAGCCAGCTACCCATCTGTGGAAGGGTTGTACGATCATGAAGGCATTTAAAAATTCCAACATGTTTGATGGTAGCCACGGACCCGGCAGCGGTTTAGGCGGAGGCGGCTTTCATGGCCCGGGCGCCGGTTTAGGCGGTGGCGCTTTTCACGGTCAGGGCCATCCGGGTAACCAGGGTGGTTATAATCAGCAACCCGGCCAAAGTAATCAGCAGCAACAGCAGCAACTGTCCGGTATTAGAGTAACCCAAAACAGTTGAATAGTGGGCAGTACCATGTATTTACCACTAGTTTATGCAAGAGGGACCAGAAGCTTCATAAGAGGGCTGTCAATGCTGTTGAGCCGGTGATTCCACGTTATTTGAGGTGGTTAGAACAGCCTATTGTGTGCAGCATGGAAGATCACCCTCCCCGGGTTGATAATCCGGGTCACTTGGCCTTGGTGGTGGCACCTCAGGTTGGTGGATATAAATTCACTAAGGTGCTCATGGATGGAGGCAGTAGCATCAACATCCTCTATTATGAGACGTTTCGTCGGATAGGGTTGACTGATAAGAGTCTTAAACAATCCAACACTATATTTCATGGCGTTGTGTCTGGTAAGTCGGCATACCCAGTTGGTAAGATTGAACTGGAAGTAGCCTTTGGGGATGAATATGATTCCCGGGATGAGAAGTTAACTTTTGTGGTGGTTAAGATCAAAAGCCCATATCATGCTCTGTTTGGACGGCCGGCTTATGCCAAGTTCATGGCTCGGCCGTGTTATGTGTATCTGCAGCTCAAGATGCCGGGTATAAAGGTACCATCACAGTACATGGAAGCCGGAAAATGGCCCTGGAATGTGAAGAAGGTGATGCCGCTTATGTTGAGTCTGTTTGTCCGACAGAGGAGTTAAAGTTTTATAAAGATAATGTTGACCCGACAGACATGACGTCTTTGAAGAAGCCAACTACGGAGCATGAACCGGTGTTGAAATTCAAGTCAGCAGATGACACCAAGATGGTTGACTTTGTGCATGGCGACTCATCCAAACAGTTCATCATTAGGCCAACTTGGATCCAGAATAGGAAAGCACACTCATCTAGTTCATCCATGAGAACCGGGACATCTTTGCATGGAAACCTTCTGGCATGCCGGGTGTCCCGAGAGAACTCGCTGAGCACACTCTTAATATTGATCCGAAGTTTAAGCCGGCCACGCAGTTTCTTCGACAGTTTAACGAGGAAAGGCGCAAGGCCATTGGAGAAGAGGTGGCCCGGCTCTTGGCGGCCGAGTTCATTGTTGAAGTTTTTCACCCAGAGTGGTTGGCTAACCCGGTGCTTGTACTCAAGAAGAATGGCACCTGGCGTATGTGTGTGGATTACACCGATTTGAACAAGGCTTGTCCAGCCGATCCTTTTGCTCTCCCTCGTATTGATCAGATCATTGATGCTACGGCGGGTTGCGAGCATTTGAATTTTTTGGATGCATATCCAGGTTATCATCAGATCAAGATGGCAGTTAAAGACCAGGAGAAGACGGCTTTCATCACTCCGTTTGGAGCCTTCTGCTATGTGTCTATGCCTTTTGGACTGAAAAGTGCCCAGGCGACTTATCAACGATGTGTACAAAATTTTCTTCACAATCAGATTGGGCATAACGTTCATGCTTATGTGGATGACATAGTAGTAAAATCTAGAGAGAAGGAAACCTTGGTAACTGATCTGAAGGAAACCTTTGATAACCTCCGGGTCTACAAGATGATGCTTAACCCGGCCAAATGTGTTTTTAGAGTCCCAGCTGGCAAACTTTTTGGTTTTTTGGTGTCTAACAGAGGTATTGAGGCTAATCTAGAGAAAATAAAGGCGATTACATCTCTGGCCAAACCGGTGTGCATCAATGACGTTCAGCGTTTGACAGGTCGCGTTGCTGCCTTAAGCCGGTTCATAAGCCGGTTAGGGGAGAAGGCGATGCCTTTGTATCAAATGATGAAAAAGGTGGATGACTTTGTCTGGAGTGATGCTGCTAACTCTGCTTTTGAGGATCTGAAGAAATAGCTCGCTAAGCCGTCGGTTCTTGCTTCTCTGATTGAGAAAGAGTCGTCGTTGTTATATGTAGCTGCTAATTCACGTGCGGTCAGCGTGGCCATTCTTGTGGAGCGCAAGGAGGCTGGCAAGGAACATCCGGTCCAATGACCGGTTTACTACGTCAGTGAGGTGCTCATTGAATCTAAACAAAGATATCCAGACTAGCAAAAGCTCGTTTATGGGGTGTTCATGGCAAGATGGAAGCTTAAACATTACTTTCAGGGTCACCCAATCACTGTGGTCAGCTCTGCTCCTCTAGGAGACATCATTCAAAATAGATAAGCCACAGGACGAGTCGCCAAGTGGGCCATTGAACTTGGGTCTCATGGTTTGAAGTATATTCCACATATTGCGATCAAATCTCAAGCGCTGGTTGACTTCATTAATGACTGGACAGAGTTGCAGATGCCAGAGGAGAAACCATACAACACATATTGGACGATTCATTTTGATGGGTCCAGACAGTTGGAAGGCTCGGGGACTGGAGTTGTTTTAACTTCTCCTCGAGGGGACAAGTTTTGTTATGTGTTTCGATTGATGTTTCCTTGTAATAACAACGCAGCAGAATATGAAGCCTTGCTCCATGGTCTTCGAATGGCTAAAGAGATGAGTCTGAGCTGGGTCCGGTGCCTTGGCGATTCAGATTTGGTGGCTCAACAGGTGTCAGGCAAGTGGGATTCCAAGGATCCTCTCATGGCGGCTTATCACCGCGAGGTCGACGCTGTTGCGGGGTATTTTAAGGGTTATCAAGTGGAACACATTGACCGCAGAAAGAACGAAGCGGTCGATGCCTTAAGCCGGTTGGGATCTCAGCGTAAGCCGGTACCACCTAACACCTTTTTGGATGTTTTACATAACCCGTCTGTTAAGTTGCCTACAGAGGAAGATTTGGCCATTCCTGACCCGGAGGCACAGTTAGTGGCGGCTATTCATGTTATTCTAGATTGGGCAGTACCGTTCCTGGCTTACATGACCGGGGCGAGTTGTATCATCGCAGCGTCACTAGAGCATTTCAGCATTGTGTTTCTCCTGAAGAAGGTTAGGAAATACTTCGTGAGATCCATGAAGGGGATTGTGGTCATCATGTCGGGTCAAAGTCTCTTGTGGCCAAAGCTTTTCGTCATGGTTTTTACCGGTTAATGGCTCACGCAGATGCAGAGGATCTAGTCAGTAGGTGTGATGGATGTCAAAAATTTGCACGACAAGCGCATGTGCTGGCTCAAGAGTTGTGGATGATTCCAATCACTTGGCCGTTTGCAGTTTGGGGGCTTGACAGGGTTGGACCTTTCAAAAGGTCCAAGGATAAAAAGATACATCTTTTAGTGGCAGTTGACAAATTTACAAAATGGGTTGAGGCAGAGCCAGTGAGTAAATGTGATGCAGCCATGGCGGTTCAGTTCATGAAAAAGGTGATTTTTCGCTTTGGTTTTCCACACAGTGTTATCACTGACAATGGTACTAATTTGTCCCAAGGTGCTATGGAGGATTTTTGTCAACGCGAGCATATCCGCCTTGATGTTTCTTCCGTAGCTCACCCTCAATCTAATGGTCAGGTTGAGAGAGCAAATCAGGAAATCTTAAAAGGTCTCAAGCCCCGGCTTATGGTTCCCTTACAACAGACGTCGGGTTGTTGGGTAGAGGAATTACCCTCGGTGCTATGGAGTATCAACACCACTCCTAACAGGTCTACAGGTTATACACCTTTCTTTATGGTTTATGGAGCGGAAGTGGTGCTGCCTAGTGACATCATCATGACTCGCCTCGCGTGGAGGCTTACATTGAAGCTGATAATGAACAAGACCGACATGATGCACTTGACTTGTTAGATGAGGAGACTTGGCGGCGGCTCGATCAGCAATTTATCAACAGGACCTGTGTCGTTATCACAACCGTCGGGTTAAGTCTAGGACCTTTCAAGAAGGTGACCTGGTGCTCCGGCTCATCCAGGATCTGTCAGATGCACACAAACTATCCCCGCCTTGGGAAGGGCTCTTTGTGGTCAGCAAGAATTTAAACAACGGGTCATATTACCTCATTGACGTTTGAGAGCACAAAGACTCACGTAAGTCGGAGGAGGAGACCCGTGGGCCTTGGAACATTGCTTAGCTACTACACCTGAGCTTCCGACTCTCGTCATGTACATACTTTGACATTGTATATATTATGATAAGTAATAAAGCAGGACATCTGCCTTTTTCCTCTTCAAAAATCATATATCTTTACTATTTTCGTTATTTACATGACTATTAAGGAGCTGATCATATCTGAATCTAGCTTAACCTTTTTGGTCCGGCTTATGATCGTATTCAAATCTAGGTGTAAACCTCATGGTCACTTGGGGGCTTCCTGTTCAAACATAGGTCGTATTCGAACCAAAGAGAACATAGCTGTCGTAACCCTCTTGATCGGCTCAAAGCCAAACTCACTAGGGGGCTTCTTGATCGTATTCGAATCATAGCTTAACCCCTTTTTGGGTCCAACTTGGATCGTATTTGAATCAGGGTCGTTAAAAACCTCTCAAGGTCATTTGGGGGCTTCCTGTTCAAACATAGGTCGTATTTGAACCAAAGAGAACATAGCTGTCGGTACCCTCTTGATCGGCACAACGCCAAAGCCACTGGGGGCTATATGATCATATTCGAATCTTAGCTTAACCCCTTTGGTTCGGTTTACTGATCGAATTCGAATCAGAAATCCCCAAATTTATGTTGTTGGAAATCTGCTATTTTGTCTTACCGGTTTTTTATTGTCTCAAATTTAAATTGTCAGTATGGTTTTTATTTAAGCCGGCTTGATTATTTGACAATAAGCTGCCAAAGGCATGATAGTCATCAGGTATATGGAAGCATTGACTTCTCAAAAAAAGATTGGGTCATCAACCTCATCATCCAGATCATGAAAACCGGCAGTCCAGAAACACAGACCAGCTCTTTCCTTTTTTAGGAGTAAAGTTAAAACATTGCAGATATAATCAAAGATGTGCTGGCAAAAGAGTAATATGCAACATTCTATGTGCGATGGCATAAGCAACACGTGCAATTTTTAAGCTAAATCTATTACAAGGCTTTGAGAGCCCACAAGATGGTTATGACTCTCCCCTCATCGGTTCATCTCCTTCTACTAATTGGAAGCTGGGCTTGGACCAGTCAAAGCCGTTCAAAGCAATGAACTCCGCCTCATCACCAATCAGGCCGGCCGGGTCAACTTCCGGAGCAAAAGTGTGCTGACGAACCGGCTGGACAAGATCTATCACCTTATAAGAGGGAGTCGCCATCTTCTTATTCTCCATATTAAAACCCGGCTGATATTTATTGATGCTGGTCTCATGTCCAAGAATGGTAGCTTGAGGTCGAACTCCCCTCACACAGGCAATGAAGTCATCTTGATCAAATGGATTCCCGTCTTCTTTCACGGTAGGGTACCCCTTAGCCACATCCATCGGGTCTAGATCTGGCACCCAGGCTATGGAGCAGCTTAGGGCAGTCAGGGCTCCGGCTCTATCACATGATCGTTTAACTTCTTGAAACCTGGCGGGTAAGATTGATAACTTCTTCAAGACATCGCTCAACCGGTTGGGTCCTTGGTTGGCAGGGGAGATGGTGGCGAGTGCTCGTTGAGCGCCAGTATACAATTGTTCCACTAAGGTATACACTGCCTTCAATTTGGTCACACTGTCTTGGCTCAGATTTTTGCTTCGTGGACCGGCAAGTGTTTTTTAAATAAAGGCTCAATAGGCAGCTTATATTCCGGGTCAAAAGAAGGTATACGTGATTAATACAGATGACTTACCAAAGATGGCGGAGACCATTTGAGACACCCGGTTCTTTAAGCCAGTGAGCTCTGTAGTAACCTCGTCAAGATCAGCCTCAGCTGTTTCAGCATGTTGTATCAGCAACATCTTTTCTTCGGTCCAAGATTTCTTCTTTGCAGTCAAGTGATACGTCTCTGTCGTATCTACTTTTCCAAACACTTTTGCCCTTGTTTTGGACTCTAACTTGTATGATTTGAATGGAACTAACCCGGACTGACGCTGTTTTGAGCAGAATTGCCATGGTGTTGTTTTATGTGCAGAAAACAAATATTCTCGGAATGACCTGAAACTCCACGGAACATCTTAGAAAAAATAATAAAAAATCCTTGCCAAAGATGAAGACCAGGGGGCCCACACCCTTCTCACGAGGGTGGGGGGCGCGCCCCCCCTAGGGCGCGCCCCCTACCTCATGGCCCCCCTGGAAACCCTCCGACGCCAACTTCACCTCCATATATTGAGTTTCGATGAGAAAAAAACCAGAGAGAAGAAATCATCGTGTTTTACAATACGGAGCCGCTACCAAGCCCTAAAACCTCTCGGGAGGGCTGATCTGGAGTTCGTTCGGGGCTCCGGAGAGGGGGATTCATCGCCGTCGTCATCATCAACCATCCTCCATCACCAATTTAATGATGCTCACCGCCGTGCCTGAGTAATTCCATCATAGGCTTGCTGGACGGTGATGGGTTGGATGAGATTTATCATGTAATCAAGTTAGTTTTGTTAGGGTTTGATCCCTAGTATCCATTATGTTCTGAGATTGATGTTGCTATGACTTTGCTATGCTTAATGCTTGTCACTAGGGCCCGAGTGCCATGATTTCAGATCTGAACCTATTATGTTTTCATGAATATATGTGAGTTCTTGATCCTATATTGCAAGTCTATAGTCACCTACTATGTGTTATGATCCGGCAACCCCGAAGTGACAATAATCGGGACCACTCCCGGTGATGACCATAGTTTGAGGAGTTCATGTATTCACTATGTGCTAATGCTTTGTTCCGGTTCTCTATTAAAAGGAGGCCTTAATATCCCTTAGTTTCCAATAGGACCCTGCTGCCACGGGAGGGTAGGACAAAAGATGTCATGCAAGTTCTTTTCCATAAGCACGTATGACTATATACGGAATACATGCCTACATTACATTGATGAATTGGAGCTAGTTCTGTGTCACCCTATGTTATGACTGTTACATGATGAACCGCATCCGGCATAATTATCCATCACTGATCCGGTGCCTACAAGTTTTCCATATACTGGTTTACGCTTATTTACTCTCCCGCTGCTACTGTTACAATCACTACAAAATACCAAAAACATTACTTTTGCTGTCTTTACTTTTGTTGCCGCTACCACCACTATCATATTACTTTGCTACTAAACACTTTGCTGCAGATACTAAGTTTCCAGGTGTGTTTGAATTGACAACTCAGCTCCTAATACTTGAGAATATTCTCTGGCTCCCCTTGTGTCGAATCAATAAATTTGGGTTGAATACTCTACCCTCGAAAGTTGTTGTGATCCCCTATACTTGTGGGTTATCAAGACTAATTTCTGGCGCCGTTGTCGGGGAGCATAGCTCTATTCTTCGAGTCACTTGGGATTTATATCTGCTGGACAGTATGAAGAACTTGAGAGATCCAAAAACCAAAATCTATCCCTCAACTACGAGGGGAGGTAAGGAACTGCCATCTAGCTCTGCACTTGATTCACCTTCTATTATGAGTAAGTTAGCGACACCTACACCTGCTTCAGTTATTCGTTCTGATATGTCGCATGTTATTGATGATGCCACTTCTGCTATGCATGATACTTATGATGAAACTGTTTCTATGCCTGATACTACTGTGCCCCTTAGTGAATTTCTTGATGAACAAATTGCTAGGGCTAGAGAAAAAGAAATTATTGAATCTGAATACGATGATGATAGTGATGATGAAAATATGCCTGTTATTCCTGAGGGTTATCTTTTTGATATGGAATCTTCTGCCGCTATTTTTGCTTGCAAAGATAGATATGAGCTTAAGAGGTTATTAATTAAATGGAACAAAGAATCACTTAGAGATAAAATGAGACCTGACCCCGCTTTTGCTACTTCACCTATTTGTGTTCCTGATAAGGATTATGAATTCTCTGTTGATCCTGATATAATTACTTTGGTTGAATCTAATCCGTTTTATGGCTATGAATCTGAAACTGTTGTGGCACATCTTACTAAATTAAATGATATAGCTGCCCTGTTCACTAATGATGAGAGATCGCGTTACTTTTATATACCCAAAATATTTCCGTTCTCATTAAAGGGTGATGCTAAGATATGTTTAATTCTCTTGATCCTGGTTGTGTGCGTAGTCCCCAGGATATGATTTATTACTTCTCTGCTAAATATTTCCCTGCTCATAAGAAACAAGCTGCTTTGAGGGAAATATACAACTTCGTGCAAATTAAAGAAGAGAGTCTCCCACAAGCTTGGGGGAGGCTTCTCAAGTTACTTAATTCTTTGCCTGATCATCCTCTTAAGAAACCTGAAATACTTGATATCTTTTATAATGGACTAACCGATGCTTCCAGAGATTACCTGGATAGTTGTGTTGGTTCTCTTTTCAGGGAAAGAACACCGGATGAAGCTGAAATCCTATTGAATAATATGTTGACAAATGAAAATAATTGGGCACCTCCTGAGCCAGTTCCTGCTCCAATTACTGAGCCTATTCCTAAACAAACTCCGAAGAAGAGAGGTGTTTTATTTCTCAGTCCCGAAGATATGCAAGAGGCAAAGAAATCTATAAAAGAAAAAGGTAATAAAGCTAAAGACGTTAAGAATTTACCTCCTATTGAAGAAATACATGGTCTTAATTCACCGCCTGTTGAAGAAACATATGATCTTAATTATTTATTTACTAAAGAACCTCCTGATCCCAATATCCCGACACAGGTAGTAAAGGTAAATTCTCTCTATAGATATGATAAAGCTGAAGTCCCTCCTACTAAAATTGCTAGTCAGTGCTTGGATGAGTTTGATCACTTTATGTTTAAGCAAGACGACTTCAATGCTTATTTTGGTAGACAATTAAAAGAAAATGCTTACATGATTAGACGCTTGGGTGATTATATGGCTGATATTAAAGGTGGACTTAAACTTGTTAGCAAACATGCTTCTATGATTACCACTCAAGTAGAACAAGTACTTAAGGTTCAAAAAGAAGTGCTTGATGAAATGAATAGTAAGAAAAATGATTATGCTGTTAGAGTGGCTACTAGAACTGGTAGAATGACTCAGGAACCTTTGTATCCTAAAGGCCACCCTAAGAGAATCGAGCAAGATTCTCAAAGAAATAATATTGATATTCCTAGTTCTTCTAAGAAGAAGAAGAAGAAGAAGAAGAAGAAAAATGATAGAACTGTGCAAACTTCTAGTGAACCTATTGCTGAACCACCTGATAATCCACATGATATTTCTATGTCTGATGCTGAAACACAATCTGGTAATGAACATGAACCTAGTAAAAATATTAATGTTGATGTTCATGTTGATGCTCAACCTTGTAATGATAATGATGTAGAAATTGAACCTGCTGTTGATCTTGATAACCCACAATAAAAGAATCAACGTTATGATAAATGAGACTTTGTTGCTAGGAAACACGGTAAAGAAAGGGAACCTTGGGTTCAGAAACCCATGCCTTTTCCTCTGAAACCATCCAAGAAAAAGGATGATGAGGATTTTGAGGATCCCAAACAAGGGACGTCATGATTTACAGTCGGATTACCTGGCACAACAAATCATGACGTCCTCTGTTTGGCAGAATGTCTGGCTAGCACAGTCTGAACCACCTGATGTTAATCATGACGTCCTTTGTTTGGCAGAATGCCTGGCTAGCACAATCGGATTACCTGGCACAACAAATCTTCTGCCAGTGATCAGAATGTCATGATCAGAGGACATTGGCGGGTTAGCTGAACCGGATGGTCTGACGGTAGAGGGATTAACAATGGTATCATCAGCTGACGGCTCAGGAGGGTCTGATTGAGCATGGACAGCCAAATCTTCTGGCACTTCAGATTGAGCGGGAGGAGTTTATTTTTCCAGTTCAGGTGCAAGATTTCTCAGGTCTTCTGCCGGTTTGATAACTATAGCTTTCTTGGACTTCCCTTGACCACTGAGAAAGATTTTTTATGAGACGGTTAGTTTAATAATGCAGTTTTAAAGATGCAGAGGAAAGACGATTTTCCTTACCCAGGGGCATCTTGAAAGCCGGAAATTGAGTCTGAGATGAGTCACCAGAAGAGCGAGAAACCTCCTACAAAGGTACAATAAAATCAGTGATGCAAGGGAATAGATTCATTAATGAAAGTAAAAGACAAAGATAATGAAATCTCATTCTGGCATTTTTGAGGAGTTTGTTGTAAAACGGAAGGCGTTTCATCGGTGTCATTATTCCGGGCCTGACGACAGCTCTCGTGTTGCTGCTTTTTCAAAAGAAAATGAGGGTCCAAATAAGCCAAAGGGTGTGAAAACCTTACTTTCCGGGTTACCAGTCGAAGTTTTTGTCTTGGTAAATGGGCTGAGTCAGAGGAAATAGTTACCTCTTCTTCTATGGCCTGATTGGCCCCCCGTGTCGTCGTGGCAATAGTCAGTGTCAATAAGGTTATTAAAAAACTGGCCAAGGGAGTCAAGGGCTACCTCCGACTCAGTATCATCGTCAAGCTTTAACAGGACCAAAGCAGTGCTCCTTTTCTTCTTGGACCTCCGGGTCTTCTTCCTGGTGGCTATGGCGGCGGCTCTGGCCTTCTTGGCAGCTTCATGGTCATACTTGCTTTCCAGAAGTCAGATTTGTCCTATAAACAAATAAACATGATAAAAGGTCATGCAAGTATTTAAAACTACTGAGGAAAGCACAAAAGAGAAAGAGGTCAGGGTTTTTTTTACCTCAGGTGCCCGGTTAAGTTTACAGAAAGCGTTTAACCCAACTTTACTGCAGTCCTCATACTTGTCGTTCACAAGGATGGTTGGCATTGAGACAATGTCTTCTTCAGTTAGTTGTACAGAGTTGTGACGCAGAGAGTCATCTGGGACTCCGCCATATTCGTACATCAATTTGGATCGGCGGCTTAGAGGAATGACACGCCACGAGATCCAGCAACGGATCAAGTCAACTCCGGTTAAGCCATTCCCCAGTAAGGCATTAATCCTTTTAATAGATGGAATAAGCTTCTTGCGTTCAGCAGCAGTAAGCTTATCAGGGAGCACAAACTTGGAATCCAGACGCTCCGTGCGGTAACCCGGCAGTGGTTTTTCGTTGGCTGGAGACGTATCTTGGCAATAGAACCATGTCTGATTCCAATCTTTGGGATGAGTCGGTAAGACTATTAAGGGAAAGACGGTGCCCTGTCGGCGCTGAATTGAGATTCCACCGAGTTCCAAGCTAGAGCCATTGGTACACTCATTCTGGCGATTCAGATAAAAGTACTCTCTGAAGAGTTCCACGGTTGGCTCTTCTTGAAGATACACCTCACAGAGAACTTGAAAATTGTAGATGTTGGATATGGAATTGGGTCCAAGATGTTAAGGGTGAAGTTTGAAAAAATGAAGAACGTCTCTGAAGAACTTTGAGGCGGGTGGTGAAAAACCCCGATTCATGTTGTCAGTGAAGACAATAACTTCACCGTCTTTGGGATTAGGCCGTTCCTCGTCCGGGTCAGGTGCACGATAAGACATAACATTTTCCCTGGTAAAAATCCTATGGTGAAAAATTCCTTCAAGGTATCTTCAGTGACTGTGGAAGGGACCTAGTTGCAGACAGTCGGTGCTTTTGATGGCATGATGATCAAAGGACAAACTGAAAAGAAAGTATCGTGCCGGTTCAATTCAATGGAAATTAAAAGTTAAATGATGATGGTGCAAATGAATAATGGCGGCTTAAGTAAGGGCTAATGTCATATAAGGGAAAAGTGAGCCGGCGTAATAAGCCGCCATGACTAAAGACATTTGAAGGAAACCAGAAATAGAATTGGTTAAGTGTTGAGACAAATAGATTTCCCAAAGCTATCACTAGTATTCTGGATCAAAATGGGTCAGAAAAGAATAATAAACCTAGACCTAAAGAATGAGTGCGGAGGAGTTCATCAGCTCTAAGAAGATATATATGCAAGGGAAAGGGATCTACTAACATCTAAAATAGGCGTAAGACCACTACTGCATAAGTTCTACTTTCCTTCTGGATCAAAAGAGGGTACGAAGAAGAAACTACAAGGAGGTATGTGATGAACGGCGAAGAACATCGATGAACTCGTAACCCTAACTGTCAGGGATATACCCCACGGCGTAAACCGGCCGAAAGTATAACCCGGCTGGACTTGGCGGTTTACTTGAGATCCGGCTAACACTTGGCGGTTCACTCGCGACCCGCCCTGACCTGGCGGTTTACAAGCAACCCGCCTGGTCATTATGGCTCACTGGTGACCCGGCGGGCGGGTCAGATGGATGACGAGGACCAAGGCCCAGAAGGCCGGTTCACGTTTAATGGTGGGCCGGTTTATGAGGAAAGCACAAGGAATATTCCCTTACAAAGGAAGCAAGACTAGGACTCCACTTGTAATAGAGTAATCATAATCCTAATAGGACTAGTCATGTAAACCGCCCCTTCAACATATATAAGGAGGGGCAGGGCACCCCAAGAGGGACAAGATTCACAAGTTCCACAAGTTGGACAAGTTAGGTTTAGACAATAGCTCTCGAGATAGAGCGCTCTTGTAACCGTGATCATCATCATCAATATCAATGAAGCAGGATGTAGGCTTTTACCTCCACCGTGAGGGGCCGAACCTGGGTAAAACATTGTGTATCTCATCCCGCTCAAACCCCTCTCAAGCCACCACATAGATGCGTTGGCCTCGCGACTAAGTCCTGACACTAAGGACATTTGCCGTGACAATTCCACGACAGTTGGCGCCCACCATGGGGCTCGCGCACGGTGGTGTTGAGTTCTTGGAGGGCGCACTCTCAGGGATCGAGAAACTCATGATTGGCCGGTTGAAGAAGAGCCGGCACGAGACAATCACACAGGATTTGCTTTGGATCTGGGAGTATAGGATTTGAGTTGAAAAGAAATCAGGGTTGCATGGTGCGCGCCGCTGTGACCGGATGATCCATCAAGATCGGATTGATTTTTCGTCGTGAGATGGACGGAAGTTTTCCGCTGCAAATACTTTACACGTAGGTCGCCGAGTCGCTACAAATCACACCCTTGCTTTTTATTTTTGGAAGAAACCTATGCGTGGAGCAGATCGCGTCTAGGGCGGTTGACATGAGTAATAGAGATCAGCATGGAAACGACCACCTGACCCGCCGGACGACCATGGACAGAGCCGGCAAATTTATCGCCGGGAGGTCAAGATTATGGTTAAAAAAATTGGAACTGGGAGATATGAGATTCGTGGAGATTCTAGGTTTGCGTGCGGTGCCTTACGCATTGCAGGGCGACCCTTTGAATTCGAGAAAAGATCGTTTTTTTCAGCTGCAGATGAGATTGGACAGGAATCTGATTCGACGTCACCAGTACATGTATGGATCCGAGTCAGATTGCTGCTCCTCTCCACGTCTACATCAGTACGGAGCAAGGCTGGTAATGATTATTTAAACCGGCTGCAGAAATCCAAGGAGTAAAGAAACAATTATTGCATGATGATGGAAAACTGCTCTCGTTTGGGGATCAGGAAATATTATTCTAGTACTACCCTGCTGCTACTTCAAGTGCAAAGTGATCAAGCAAAAGAATAAGAAAAAGATATACGTCCACGCGTACATTCACCAAGGTCAACAAGAAGTCTGCAGCCGGCCGGGTTGATGATTATCGTCTATGGTTCTGTCAAAGTTGCCACTAAAAGTCACAATATGTTTGAGGGAGAACAGTACGCTCAGAAATTCATTAAATGTCATCATGCAACAGCACCAGTGCATGGTCGCCTTTTCCGTCGAGCCGCTGCTCCTTTGTGACCGATTACTACTGCCACCCGGTCGTCTTCACTCGCTGGCGTTGTTAAACCGCCAGCGCTGGGCCTCAACTCCAAGTTGCTAAAGCCGCCCCTACCGTAAAATCGCCTTGGCTGCTGTTACCGCTTCCGATGAGTACCGATGAGCGTTTCCTGCCGTTCCCTTTGCTGGTGTTGCTACCGCCTTCATGCCGCGCCGAGCTATTGACGTTTATATGGCGTGGCGGGTTGCTAAGGATCAGTTATGAAGTAACATCCGTTGAAGTGTTGTCTACACAAAAGACAAATTGATAGGGACACCCAAATTCAATGCATTGAGGAGCGTGGCTTACTTAAAAACTGGATGGATGCATGGTTATTTATTCAGATGTGAAGGACATCATTTGATCGGATTGCTATGCAGTCACTTTATTCGAAAAGGCACATCAGGTGATATCCATTCAGTTTACTTTTTATCAGTACTTGTTCATTTTTTGTAAAAACAACACTCTGCCCTATAGTATTTTTATAAGCAGGTAAATTATTCATTACAAAAGTGTTGATATACCACGGAAATGGAGCATGCGCGAGCATCATTTTTACTGGCGTTCGTCTGTGTCATGCGACTTCACGGACACGCGTGTAAGCCGCCGCCCCTGTGGTCCGGTCTACATCAACACGCCAGTTGATTCACGCATCCGCGTCGGCTTATATCGAGGAGGACAATTTGCTTATCCGCACCGGCGTATAATGCCGTGGCCGACTCATCTATGCTACCTCTGATGCCGCAAACATTTTTACCGTCCGTCTCTCGCGGCCTGGTCTACATCAACACACCGGGCCGCACCTGTCTGCATGAGCAGTTTATTGAGCATAAAGCAAGTCACAGCTTGGGTAGCCTGGTTTTCTTTCAAATTGGAGGGAAATTATCATCAACCGCCATCTGCACTACATGGATCAGTGGGCAGGCACGCAAGTCGCCACCGCTACAGTTTGGTCAACTTCAAATAGCCAGTTGGAAGGAACCATTGGTTGAGTTGCTGACATGGCTCATATGGGGTCATTTATAACCGTCAGAGTCACCTCAACCTTTTGTGGATTCACATCGTGCTATCAACACCAATAATATGCAACTTATGCCGGTTTATATCACGATCAAATATGGAGAATCTCAAGCCAACTCCTCGAGCCACCTTGAGACTCGGGGGCTACAATGATATAACTCAGCAAATGCTGCCGGTTTTCAGTAAAGTCAAGAACCCCAAGATGTTGGAGGGAAAGATAATCCGGTCCCGGACGCTACTACCATATTGATGAAAATTTAAAGGCCGTCAAAAAATTCCGGTTCAAAATGAAGAATGCCGGTTTAAAATCCAGTTCAAGGGAAATCTGTTCTCCCACAAATATCTGAAGCTTTCAAATCCAGTTTAAGAATTTCCGGTTCAAAAAAGAATTAACTTCTCGCAAGTTCGAGTTTATAGGCCATCAGAAAATTTTCGGCTGAAAATGAAGATTCCGGTTCAAAATCCGGCTCAAGGGAAAGATGTCTCCCATAAAACATTGAAGCTCTTAATATCCGGTTTAACATCCGGTTCAAGAAGAAATATCTCTCACAAAGTTCGAGTTCTCAGAAAAATTAGAGGTTGCCGAAGAAGACCTGTTGCCATGATGTGTGGTTCAAATATGGGTTATCCTGCCTGATTGGCTTATCATATTATTGATCACATGGGGGCTTTTGTTTATAAAGCGGAGTTCTGATTACATATTGATCCGGCTATCAAGCTAATATTATCATAAGAGCACAGCTCTGGTTACTTCGGTAATCCGGCTATCAAGCCAATATTATCACAAGGGGCCAAAGAGAGTCTGTTGCATAGCACAACTCAAACATGGGTATCCCTTGAGCACAGCTCACAATATCACTTGGGGGCTATGTTCAAACCATAGTCACACCTCTTGATAGGCTTAAAGCCACCAGGGAAATCACTTGGGGGCTCTGGTCGTATCCGAACCACAGCTTATACCCTCTTGATTAGCATAAGGGCACCAGGAAAATCACTTGGGAGCTATGGGTTCGAACCATAGTTACACCTCTTGATAGGCATAAGGGCACTAGGAAAATCACTTGGGGGCTTGGTCGTATTCGAACCATAGCTACACCTTTTGATCGGCGCAATGCCACAATTATAACTACATGGGGGCTCTGGTCTTATCCGAACCATTGCTTAAACCCTCTTGATCACCATATACATCATCATATATTGCAACATACATTGCATCATCATTACATCATCATAGCATGTATCATATGTGCATGGATATACCGGCGTTCATTAACCCGGCTTGACTTTCAACGGCAAGTTGTCAGTACATGGTCAAATTATAATCCAGAGACTATCAGCCCGATCTGGTTTTGACTCAAAGTCACCAGTATGGAATAAACCGGTGTTTATCACAACCTGGTATGGTTTTATCATAAACCGGCAAAATATGAGAGGAGTTATCAGTACTCAAGATTTGGGTTATTACCCTTACTACAAAAAGTTGGTAAACCAATGATGTGATTCAATGTCACAAGTATGATATATTTCATATTTGATTATTCTTAAGTGCAGCCTTGGTTATAAACCCGAGTTATATGTTGGGCATTATGACCCGTCCGGCGGTAAACCGCTAGGACATTTCAAACTTGTTGTATGCAGAAACAGGTTGAATAAAGCATAATTATGAATCACCGGCGTTTATTAACCCGGCCTGGCTTTCGACTATAAATCGCCAGTATGATGATAAATTATCCGGTGTTTATTAAACCGGCCCGGCGTGGGATTATAAGTCATCAGTATATATTTGGATTACGCCATTGGAATCAGGCGCTCATAAATCATTGGATTGTATTGTTCAAATCTTCAAATAGCCAGCATGGCTGGATTTTATTATGGTTATCATTAACCAGTATTATGATTAAGGTTTTCAAAGTCGCTTTAGCGCAATGGCTATTATATTATCAATGGATATGATTTATTCTATAATTGAAGGAATAGTCCCGAGTCGCTGCAGGCTTACGACCCGACACTTGGGGGCTATATTATTCAAGTTGAGATTATGTCAAATATGCAAGTCTCATGTTGCTGCAAGCATGCACCATGACACTTGGGGGCTAATGCAAAGTCATTTTTATTGGCCTTATTGAAGACCCGACTCATTACATTATAATGAGCCGGCCCTTGGGGGCTATCAATTGCTCCTGTCAATAATTCAAGGTACACAAGTTTTTATCCATTATGTTGAAGGGTCCACTCCTCAGTTGGTAAAGCACAAAGCTCTCAACATTGTGGACGTGGGTTCAAGCCCCATGATGGGGTTACATCATATGATGTTATTTTCGTTGAAGAATATATCAAGCCCAGCTCAATATTATCTTATTGAGCCAGCCCTTGGGGGCTACACATTGCTCTTCAAATTTACATGATCATATTTATAAAGTCCCTGCTCATTATTGCATAATGACTCGGCCCTTGGGGGCTACATTGGTTGAAGTTTTTTGAGCATCAGGCAATTTCAAGTCCCAGGTTGCTGCAAGCATGACAACCCGGCACTTGGGGGCTACATATGTGGAATACTCAGTTCTGACTAGTGATTGAGATAAACACACATGGATTTCTTCAAAGTGGTAATATTTATATTGAAGCAAGTCTTAAGTCGTCACTTTGCTCTATTCAAGACTTGGGGGCTATAGGGATTATGCATACAAAGGAGGAACGTCTTCAAATTATCAGTTTTGAGTAAATCAAGAAGATCAATTACATGACCCGGTGTCAACAATAATTATGACCCGGCATCGTCTGTTTTTTAACCCGGCAATTTTTGTAATGATAAACCGACAAGTTTTAAATCTACAAACCGGATGAATATCAGATGAGTATTTCAAGACCAATATTTCTTAAGCCGGCGATTTGGAAGCCGACTCAAGTGGATTATGCTTCACATTATTTCTCTGTGAGAAACCAATGACAGCAAATTGAGTATGAAGCTGGCTTATTGGCCTGGATTTTCTAGAAGAAGGAAATGACAAGAAATTAAGGATGATTAGGTGTCGGTTTATAAGAATTCTTAACCCGGAGCATAATCTGTCAAGTTTGTTCATGTGTTTGTTTTACAGGATCAGTTTAACATGGATAAATCCAAATTAAACTAGGGTCTAATGTCGGGGATATACCCCACGGTGTAAACCGGCTGGAAGTATAACCCGACTGGACTTGGCGATTTACTTGAGATCCGGCTAACACTTGGCAGTTCACTGGCGACCCGCCCTGTCCTAGCGGTTTACAAGCAACCCGCCTGGTCATTATGGCTCACTGGTGACCCAATGGGCGGGTCAGATGGATGACGAGGACCAAGGACCAGAAGGCCGGTTCACGTTTAATGGTGGGCCGGTTTATGAGGAAAGCACAAGGAATATTCCCTTACAAAGGAAGCAAGACTAGGACTCCACTTGTAATAGAGTAATCATAATCCTAATAGGACTAGTCATGTAAACCGCCCCTTCAACATATATAAGGAGGGGCAGGGCACCCCAAGAGGGACAAGATTCACAAGTTCCACAAGTTGTACAAGTTAGGTTTAGACAATAGCTCTTGAGATAGAGCACTCTTGTAACCGTGATCATCATCATCAATATCAATGAAGCAGGATGTAGGCTTTTACCTCCACCATGAGGGGCCGAACTTGGGTAAAACATCATGTCTCTCGTCCTGCTCAAACCCCTCTCAGGCTACCACATAGATGCGTTGGCCTCGCGACTAAGTCCTGACACTAAGGACATCTGCCGTGACAATTCCGCGACACTAACAGATCTAAGGGCGCAGAAAGTAGGAACTTACGAATGCAGAGTTTCTGCGAAGGGTCGCCGCGTTTCTCTGGACGAGCTCAGGGTGATGCAGCAGCCGACGTTGAGGGCGACGGTGAGTGCTACGGCAACGGTGGATCTTGACAAGCACAGAGGCAGCGAGAAGATGGAAGGAAGAAGAAGAAAGAAGAAGGACCGGCCAAGCCTATTTATAAGGGGATAAGTGAACATGCGGGCGCGAAAATTGAGGAAGACCAAAATAATGATTATCCAACTAAACGGACACCTCGATTCTCGGAAGATATTAAAGATAAAAGATCCGTTGAAGATGACGTCATAGCAGGCTTTCATATTTTCAGAAGATGACGTCATGGCGGGTTACATAGTTTTTGTTAGACTGAGGAAGATTGATTTCGTCTAAGTATTAAAGATTGACAAAGAACAAAGTTCAAGTTAACCTAGGGCCTAATGTTGGGGATATAGCTACCAGGTATGACCCGCCCAGGAGGGGCCGGGTCAACCCCAATGGTGGGTTACAAAAGAAGCCCAGTAATATTCAAGGTGATTGTTTATTAAGACTTGTAGAAGGCCTAAGCCCAGAGGCGGCTTAAGGCCCAATATTGTAAACCGCCATATGTAAAGAAAGACTTATAAAGAAAGGCATATAAAAGAAGTCACCGAGCCGGACACGTTTTATGAGCCGGCCGGGACTCTGTAGACCGCCAAGCGTCAACCCGTGTATATAAGGGGACGACCCGGCGGCGGCTTAGGACAAGAAACAAGAGATCAAGAGTCAAGCTAGCGGATTCGCTCCTTAGTCATCGAAACCTAGCAATACAACATCAACTAGACTAGGCCTTACCTTCACTGTAAGGGGCCGAACAAGTATAAACCTCTCGTGTCCTTTGTCCCGATTAACCCCTTTAAGCTTCCTAGTTGCGATGGCCCTACGACTAAGTCCTTTCGCTAGGACAGCTGCCGTGACAACTCCACGACAGTTTTGTTTGGCCAACTCGATCTATTTATCTTGTAATGGGAAGAGGTGCTTTGTAGTGGGTTCGATCTTACGGTGCTTGATCCCAGTGACAAAAAGGGAAACGACATGTATGTATCGTTGCTACTAAGGATAAAACAATGGGGTCTATCCCTACATAGATAGATCTTGCCTACATCATGTCATCGTTCTTATTGCAGTACTCCATTTTCCCATGAACATAATACACTAGATGCATGCTGGATAGCGGTCGATGTGTGGAGTAATAGTAGTAGATGCAGGCAGGAGTCGGTCTACTAATCTTGGACGTGATGCCTATATAATGATCATTTCCTAGATATCGTCATAATTATTTGAGGTTCTATCAATTGCCCAACAGTAATTTATTTACCCATCGTTTGCTATTTTTCTCGAGAGAAGCCACTAGTGAAACCTACGGCCCCCGGGTCTTCTTTCTCATATTATTTGCCTTTGCGATCTATTTTTTTCTTGCTTTTATTTTCAAATCTATTAATCCAAAAACCCAAAAATACTTTTCTGCAATTTTTATTTATTTATTTTATTTGGCATTCGATCTATCAATCTACAACAAATTTATCTCATGTCTGTTTGCCTATCTTGAGGCGTCGTACCCCGAAAGGGATTGACAACCCCTTTAACACATCGGGTTGCGAGGATTTGTTATCTGTGTGCAGGGGCTATTTATGTTGTGTTGCTTGGTTCTCCTACTGGTTCGATAACCTTGGTTTCATATCTGAGGGAAATACCTACCGTCGTTGTGCTGCATCATCCCTTCCTCTTTGGGGAAATACCGACGTAGCTTCAAGCGACATCAAAAGGAATTTCTAGCACTGTTGCCGGGGAGGATCTTCAACATATACCATGTTACTAATCACAAATCTCATCTCCTCACAATTTACATTATTTGCCATTTTCCTCTCATTCACCTCTCCCCCACTTCACAAAAATTTGTCGTTTTATTCGCCTCTCTTTTCTCGTTCGCCGTTTTCTTGTCAGATCTATCCTTTGCTTGCAATCATGAGTGATTTAGGTATGGCACCAACAGATGATGGCCTAACTCCTAAGATAGGACGTATGGGAAATCTGGATGCTAAAAATTTTATCTTGGGGCAAGGGAATGTTATGGGAAAAGAGTGTATCCAAGAATTTTTTAGTTGTGTGGGAAATTTGAGTCTTGATGATGCTGCTATACTTAAAACTAATAGATCTTATGCGGATGCTATTTCAGCACTAGTTCTGAAACTTGAAAGTAAATTTAGTCGTACCCATCCTACCTTGCAAAGATTGTTTTTTGAGCTCCCCATTATAAAGAACCCTAGAGCTAAAAAGTTGGTCACTCTTATTCCTATGAATGAGTTTGACTACATAATACGGGAAGCTTGTAGCGCCCCAGATACAACTTTCCATATTTGTAACTCTGACTCTTGCCTTTTCCGGAGATGCGATAGGAGATTCCCTTCGTGGTTGGGTTTTTGTCTTTCGTTTTGCATTTTTTTTCATGTCATGCATTTCATATCATGTCATCATGTGCATCGCATTTGCATTCGTGTTCGTCTCATGCACCTGAGCTTTTTCCCCGTTATCCATTTCGCAATCCGACACTCCCTCATGCACTCGGCGCACCCCTCTTGTCTCTTTTCATGAGAGGGTGTTAAATGTTCTCGGAATGGACCGAGCTTTGCCAAGTGGCCTTGGTACACCTCTGGTAGACCGCTTGTCAAATTTCATGCCATTTTGGAGTCCGTTTGATGCTCCAACGGTTAACCGGGTAACCGCAAAGGCCTCATGTGTGTTGCAGCCAAACACCCCTCCAAAACAGCCCAATAACCCATCTAAACCACTTCCATGCCCTCCGTCGTCGGATCACGATCGTGTGGGCGAAAACTACACCTCATTTGGACAATTGTACCTCCTCCTACCTATAAATATGTGTCCCTCCAAAAATTCGCGGTCTAACCATAGATCCACTCCGCCACCGCGCCACCGGACATGTCCGTCCACCGTCGGACGCGTCCACCGCCGCCGCCACGTCGCTCCAGCCAATCCAGAGCCGCCACCTCAGCACCGCCGCCTCCCTCCTCCACTCGCGCGTCGCCATGTGTCGTTGCCGTCCTCCTCCACCGCACGGGCCCATGAGCCCATCCGCGGCCCGCCGGGCCCGTTCGTTGCCGCCCGCACCGCCCGGGTGCCCGAGCCACCGTGCCACCCGTCAGCCATCTCCGCCATCGCCGGAGCATCGCCGGACTTCGCCGGCTCGTCCCCGCCGCCCTTCGCGCGCCACCGCGTCGGCCTCCACCGGGTGCGCCATCGCCCAGCCCGCCGTCCCGCGCCCCCGTGCCGGCGCATGAGTCCCGTTTCACGCACCACCACTACCGCTCGGGTGCCTCGCCACCTTGGCTTCCGCTCCTCCACCGGAGCAGCCACCGTCGCCATGGTTTCCAACTGATGCCCCCGAGCTCTATCCATCATCGTCGTCGCCTGGATCCGGATCCCGGCGACTGGATCCGCCATCCCCGGCTTCCTCGACCTCAGATCTGGACACCTCGCCATGACTCCCTCCGCTCCACTCCGTTCCTCCTCGCCGGAGTGCAACACCGCCACCGCACGTCGCGCCTCGCCACGGCCTTGACAGGAGGTCGAAGAGGAGCTCCCCTCGCGTGGGCCCGCGCTCGACCCAGCCGCGACCAAGCCGGCCCAACATCATCAGGCCCCGGTCCCAATGTGAGCGTCGCCTCGCTATCCATCGCTCGTGCGCCTTTTTGCTATCTCTCGCCCGCTCTGTTTGACCCTGTATTTGACTAAGTCCCTGAAACTCATATAATTTATGCACTTGTTCATCATGCCATAACTCCATGTCTGTAGCTTTGTTTCATGCGCATGATATATCAAAATGTTCATTGTGAAATGCTCTTCATTTCATTCCGTTGTGGTCTGCTTGTTTGAGTTCATATTTTTGCCCAAATCATTGATGAAAGAGTGCTATAAAATGTTTACTCCTGTTACTTAGCAGATTATGATGATCTGTCATTTTTGCCACATTTGATGTGTGCTTCATATGGGCATGAGCTCTACAGGTGTTTTGATCTATGCCATGCCGTCTTTACATGGGTGTTTGCCATGTATTTTTGTGATCAATGTGGTGACTATCACAAGCATGCAAAGTAGCCTTCATGGTATTGTTGTTTTCAGAGACTTGGGATTTTGCTAAGTCTTGTGCCTGTTGTTATTTTTGTGCCATGTAAACATGATGCTACAGTGAGACCTATGCTTGTTTTGAGTTGCTTCAGTAAGGATGTTTTGGATATATGGTTATGCTCTATCCATACATGCCCATGTTTGCATTTATGGAGTGCCCTAGCATGTCTTAATCTTGCTCTAATTTTGCTATAAAATATTCCTCGCAGATTGTTTACATGTTAATCAATTTTGCCATGGTTGTTGCTAGTGATCCATGCATGCTATGAACTTGCTCTTGCCATGGTTAGCTTCATGAAACATGTCTTCTTGATGTTAGTATGCTTATATTGTCATGCAATGCCTTGTGGTGAGTGATATGAGCTCACAAAGATGCCTTCATAATGTTGTTTATGCCATGCTCTGTTTTCTGCTAAGTCTGAAACTGTTAATAAAACTTGCTATGTTTACATGGGTGCCATCATATCTTCTGTGCCTTTTTGGCTCATGGTCAGTAAGGGACTTTTGTTCTATGCATATAGTAGAATCATGCCATGCCTTTTTGTTCTATGATATGTTCCTATATCATGTTGTTTGCTTGCTCTAAACATGGCGTCCTGATGTTATTTCTGGCATGTTAGTATTTTCACTAAGTCTGTGATGCTGATATATTTTGCACTTTTTCTGTGCTTGTTTGAACATGCTCTTGTGTGATTTAGTCGTAGCTCAGTGTTAATGTTTTGTCAAGCATCTTGAGTACATCACTGCCATATGCTTTGTTGATATGAAAGAGTGCAGTAGCTTAGTTTCTTGTTGCATTCTAATTGGCATCATGCTGTTAATCGCAGAATTGTGCCATTCTTGTTTTGCTTGCCATTTGCAAACCGAACACCCGTTTCTAGTGATCTTTATATCGATTTCGACCGAAATCATCTCATCTTTCCAGAGGCACACTTGGTTTTCCAAGTTGATGCCTTGATCATTCCTTCTCTTACGGAGCCCGCATATGCATTGCGTATCACATCTCGCATATCATGACATGTTTTGCATCATGTTGCTTGTGCATTGCACCATGATTGATTGTTGGTCCTTTGCTTGTGTTCTTGATTTGGGTAGAGCCGGGAGATGAGTACGTGACCGAGGAACCTGTTGAGTACACTTACAAGGATCAAGCTTTCGACAACTCTGAGAACTTTGTAGGCAAGATGACCATACCCTCGAAATCACTTCTATCTTTGCTTGCTAGTTGTTCGCTCTATTGCTATGCCGCGCTACCTAACACTTGCTATATCATGCCTCCCATATTCCTATGTCAAGCCTCTAACCCACCTTTCCTAGAAAACTGTTGTTTGGCTATGTTACCGCTTTTGCTCAGCCCCTCTTATAGCGTTGCTAGTTGCGGGTGAAGATGAAGTTTGTTCCATGTTGAAACATGGATATTGTTCGGATATCATTATTATCTCTTATTTACTTTAATGCATCTATATACTTGGTAAAGGGTGGAAGGATCGGCCTTATGCATGGTGTTTTGTTCCACTCTTGCCGCCCTAGTTTTCGTCATATCGGTGTTATGTTCCTTGATTTTGCGTTCCTTACACGGTTGGGTGTTATGGGAACCCCTTGATAGTTCGCTTTGAATAAAACTCCTCCAGCAGGGCCCAACCTTGGTTTTAAATTTTCCTATCAACCTAAACCTTTTTCCCTTGGGTTTCCGGAGCCCGAGGGTCATCTTTATTTTAACCCCCCATGCCAGTGCTCCTCTGAGTGTTGGTCCAACCTGTCACTCGCCGGTGGCCACCAGGGGCAACTCTGGGCTGGCCTACCAGAAGCTTGGATAATCTGGTGTGCCCTGAGAACGAGATATGTCCATCTCCTATCGGGATTTGTCGGCACATCCGGGCGGCTTTGCTGGTCTTGTTTTACCATTGTCGAAATGTCTTGTAACCTGGATTCCGAGACTGATCGGGTCTTCCCGGGAGAAGGAATATCATTCGTTGACCGTGAGAGCTTGTGATGGGCTAAGTTGGGATACCTGTCGTGGAATTGTCACGGCAGATGTCCTAGAGCAAGGACTTAGTCGTAGGGCCATCGCACTAGGAAGCTTAAAGGGGTTAATCGGGACAAAGGACACGAGAGAGTTTTATACTAGTTTGGCCCCTTACGATGAAGGTAAAAGCCTACGTCTAGTTGGGATTGGTATTGCTGGGGTTTCTATAACCAAGAGGCTCAACTCGCCAGCTTGGTTCTCGACTTGTTGTTTCTTGCCCTAAGCCGCCACCGGGTTCTCCCCTTATATACATGGGTTGACGCCTGGTGGCCTACAGAGTCCCGGCCGGCTCATAATCGTGTCCGGCTCGGTGACTTCCTTTACATGCCTTTCTTTACAAGTCTTTCCTTACATACAGCGGTTCACAATATCGGGCCTTAAACCACCTTCAGGCCTTTGGGCCTTCTATAGGACTTAATAAACTATAATCTTGAATGTTTGTTGGGCTTCTTGTGTAACCCGCCATTGGGGCTGACCCTGCCCCTCCTGGGCGGGTCATAACTGATAGTAATATCCCCAACATTAGGCCCCAGGTTGACTTTGAAATTCGTTCTTTGTCAATCTTCAATACTTAGACAAAAAAATCCATCTTCTTATCTTCACTAAAATTTTCTTGTAACCCGCCGTGACGTCACCTCTTAAAAATGCAAAAAACTTTCATGACATCATCTTCCAACGGATCTTTTATCTTTAATGTTTCCTAAGAATCAAGGCGCCTGTATAGCTGGATAACCATTTATTCGGTTCTTTCTTGATCTTCGCGCCTGTCTGTTCGCATCTTTTCCTTATAAATAGGCATGCCTCAGCCATCCCATTCCCCTCTCTCGCTCCGTCTTCTTCCTCGCGCAAACCCTCTTCTGCTCAAGATCTGCCGCCGCCGCACCTCATCTCCGTCTCTGTCGACCTTGGCCGCTGCATCAACCTGAACCGATCAGAGAAACCACGGCGACCTCCGTAGTAGACCTGCAGCCGTAAGTTTTCTTTCCTTTGTTTCTCAGATTTACATTAATGTTTCCAAGCTCCTGCGTGTTCTTCGTAGTTCATCATAGTTCTTCATAGTTCTTCCACTGCCAGCTTTTTCTGATCCAAAAAGTCATATATATATATATACATATATATATATATGCTCGCGCGGTAGTGTTTTTGTACCTCTTCTTGACCCACAGATCTTCTTCTCTGATTAAAAAGGCTGCTTCAGAACTTACCGACTCCTCTGTACTGAACTTTTTAGGTCTAGAATTGTTTTCATTTTGAACAACCATTTTGATCTGGAATAATACCAAGCAACGTAGGAAACTTGTTTGTCTCAATACTTAGCTGAATTTGCCTTCTTCAAATATCTGTAGTCATGGCGGCTTATCGTGCCAACTTAATTTCCCTTTATATGTCATTAGCCCTCAACATAAGCCGCCATCACTTGTTTTGCATCTTCATCCCTTAACTATTAATCTCACCGTTAAACTGAAACAACATGTTGCTTTTCTTTTCAGTTCCTTGCATATCATGCCGTCCAAAACACCAACCATCTGCAACTGGGTTCCCTCAACCATAACTGAAGAACGCTTAAAGGAGTTCTTCACCATAGGATTTCTTCCAGCGAAAACTGTCATGTCTTACCGTGCCCCTGACCCGGAAGAAGAATGGCCCAATCCAAGAGACGGTGAGGTGATCGTTTTTACTGACCACATGAACCGTGGCTTCTCACCACCCGGCTCAAAGTTCTTCAGAGAGGTCCTCCACTTTTTCAAGCTCCACCCTCAAGATATCGAGCCCAACTCCATATCTAACATCTATATCTTCCAAGTGCTCTGTGAGGTATATCTTCAACAAGAGCCGACCGTGGATTTGTTTAGAGAATACTTTTATCTAAACCGGCAGAACGAGTGCACCAACAACCTTAGCTTAGAGCTCGGAGGCATATTAATTTAGCGCCGGCAAGGTGCCGTCTTCCCCCTCATTGTCTTACCAAGTCATCCAAAGGACTGGAGCCAGACTTGGTTCTACTGCCAGGACATTTCACCAGCAAACGAGAAGCCACCGCCGGGTTATCGCCCCGGTCGTCTTGACTCCAAGTTCGCACTTCATGATAAACTTACCGTCGCTGAACGCAAGAGGCTGATACCATCTATCAAAAGGATCAATGCTTTGTTGGGGAACGGGTTAACTAGAGTTGATCTGACCCCCTGCTGGATCTCATGGCGGGTCATCCCTTTGAGCCGCCGGTCAAAGCTGATGTATGAGTATGGTGGAGGCCCGGATGACTCTCTTCGCAATAGCCCCGTTCAATTGACAGAAGAAGATATTGTCTCAATGTCAACTCTTCTGGTGAATGGGAAATATGAAGATTGCAGTGTAGTCGGGTTAAACCCCTTCTGCCAGCTTAACCCGGTGCCAGAAGTAAGGATGTCATTATTTCTCTCTTTTGTTTTATTCCAGCCGTATTGTTTTAATACTTGCCTGACTCTTTACCTTGTTTTTACCTGTCTGCAGGCCAACTCTGACTTCTGGAAAGTTAAGTATGACCACGAGGCGGCCAAGAAAGCGAAAGCCGCCGCCATAAACGCCAAGAAAACGACCCGGAGGTCGAAAAAGAAGAAAAAGAGCACTGCTGAAGATTTGATGAAGCTTGATGATACATCTGACTCAGAGGTAGCCCTTGATTCCCTTGGCCAATTTTTTAACAATCTTATTGACACTGATCATTATCAGGATGACACTGGGCCAGTCAGGCTGTGGAAGCAGAGGTAACTATCATTTCCTCCGACTCAGAGCCCTTGCCAAGACAAAAAGTTCGACGAGTGATCCGTAAAGTAAGGTTTTCTAACCCTTTAGCTCACTTGGATCCCAACTTTCGTTTGAAAAAGCAGCAACATGAAAGCTGCCGTCAAGCTTGGACTGAAGATGAGCCGGCTGTCGTTCTTCAACAAACTCCTCAGAAATGTCCAAATGAGGTTTACTTATTTTCTGTGTTTAACTCTGTTTAATGGATCCTTCCCTTTGTATTTCTTTTAACTCTATTTTATCCTTTCATGAGATGTCTCGCTCTTCTGGCGACTCATCGCAGACGCAATTTCCGGCTTTCAAGACTGCCCCTGGGTAATGAAAAACCCTCATCTTTCCTGGGTTGTTCAAATTGTATCTTTATACTGACAATCCTGCAACATTTTTTTAGTGGCCAAGCTAAATCCAAGAAAGCGAAGGCAGCTAGGCCGGCGGAAGACCCGCTAGTGCGTGCATCTGACCCGGCCTGGCCCTCTTCTCCATTAAACGATGATCCAGCAGACCCGCCTGTTGATACAGAAGCAAATCATCCTCAGCCGTCGTTTGATGAGACTACTGTGAACCCTTCTGCTACTGGACCATCAAGCTCAGCCAACCCGCCATCACCAACTGCGCAAGCTGTTCAGATCACCGGGAGCCGCTTTATTGAACCGGGGAACCCAACCATGCTGGCTCGGTGTACAGCAAAACAAGAGGCATTGGAGAGGCAGAAAGTTCGCTTTGACGTTGCCAACTATGACCATCTAAACGCCAATGATATTCTATCCGGCTATCTTAGCCATGTACACTCCAATCGCGACTCTGAGGTTGAAATGGTCAAGCAGCTGCAGTTGAAATACGAGGTACGTTCTTCCGGCTTATCTGTATTCCTTCAGCCCCCAAGACTTCAGATTTATGAGAGAACCGGAATGATCTGTAGACTTTAATATATAGACCGAGACCTTTACCTTTGAAACTTGTCTTGATTTCAATAGAACAAAGCTTCACCTGTAGTCCCCAAGGGCCTGTTCATTTTGATCATAAATGAACTGGTACTTTAAATTGTTTGTTACCATATTCAAAAGACTTAATACTCCGGCTTAACCTTGAGAAACTTGCTGAACTGCATACATTAGCCCCCAAGTGACAAGTGCTATTACTTTGTAAGGGACTTGGGACTTAAAGTATGTCTTTAGAGTCATAAAAAATTTGATTTGGCATACATTAGCCCCCAAGTGTCAAGTGGTTTTTTGTAAAGTACTTGATACGTGAATCTTGCTCTTTGAACTTGAAACAAAATCTTGACTCACCTAAAAGTTTTGCAGAATGCCTTATCTGAATTGAACTCGCAATTGACTGATGCGAAGACCCGACTAGCGAGTCAGGAAACAGAAATCAAATCTGCTAACCCCAAACTGCAAATAAGTCTCTCTGAGACGGAAAATTTAAAGACCAGCTTCGCTGCCAAGAAGAAAACTTGGGAAGAGGAAAAAACGCTTCTGACCCAACGTGCTGAGAAGGCCGAAACAGCCCTGGAAGAGATTTCAACAGAGCTGAACGGGTTAAAGGGCCGAGTGTCTCAAATGGTGGCTGCCATCTTTGGTAAGCCGTCCAACTTTAATTTTGTGTGCTTTCTGCTGATCCGGAGTATAAACCGCCAACTGACATTGTGTATAAAATATGTGCAGGCCCTCGAAGCAAAAATCTGAGCCAAGACCCTTTGATTAAACTAAAGGCAGTGTATAATTTGGTAGAACAACTATATATTGGCGCACAGCGGGATCTTGCCGCCATTTCTCCTGTCAATCAAGGACCCAACCGGCTCAGCAACGTCCTGAAGAAACTATCAATCCTGCCTGCCAGGTTTCCAGAAGTGAAACGGTCCTACGCACGAGCCGGAGCTTTGACTGCCCTGAGCCGCTCCAAGGCTTGGGTGCCAGACCTAGACCTAGCGGACGTGGCCAGAGGCTATCCCACCGTGAAGGAAGATGGTTCTCCTTTTGGGCAGGATGACTTCATGGCCTGCGTGCGTGGAGTATGACCTCAGGCAACTACCCTGGGAGATGACACCAATATTGACAAATACCATCCAGGTAATAAGAAGATGGCCACTCCCTCGTACAAGGTAACAGATTTGATTCCACCGGTAAGAGAAGACACATTAGCCCCGGAAGTTGACCCGGTCGGCCTGATCGACGATGAAGCCGAATTTGTCGCCATGAATGGTTTTGATTGGTCAAACCCCAACTTCCAGCCAACACAAGGTGGTGAACCGGCGAGGGAGGAACAATGATCATCTTCATGGGCTTATAAAGCCTTGTAATAGCTTAGTTGTGAAAACACTGTATGCTTTGCTTATGCCATCGCGCATAAAACACTTCTATGTGATTCTGTGTTTCCTGATGCCACCGCATGCATCGTATTTAATGTTTGTTTCTACAATATTTGAACTCTGTTCCTGTAGATACAAAGAAAAGACTGGCTTGGCGGCTTAGAATCAAATGGGTTAAAACACCCGGTTTATAGCCAATATGTTTACCATAGTAGGAACCAGAAACAGATATAAACAAAGGACAAGGGCTGAGATTAACTCTTTTAGTTAATACAGCAGGCAATTGCATATAAGTAATAACCATACCTTGTACCTTTTGATCCTTAGACCGCCGGCTTGAATAACCCGGGTGATGAAATTGATGATTCAAACTTTATGAGAAGTCAATGCTTTTGAATACTCAATGATCATTATACCTTGGTAGCTGTGTTGTCAAATAGTCGAGCCGGTGAAGAAGACCAGGCTACTTATTTGTAATATTGAGACAACAAAAAACTAAAAGGCAAAACAACAGATAATAAGCATAATCTAGCCTTGTATTCAAAATGTTGGGGGCTTCTGATTCGAATACGATCAGTAAACCAGACCAAAGGGGTTAAGCTAAGGTTCGGATATGACCACATAGCCCCCGGTGGTTTTGGCATTGCGCCGATCAAGAGGGTACCGACAGCTATGTTCTCTTTGGTTCGAATACGACCTATGTTTGAACAGGAAGCCCCCAAATGACCTTGAGAGGTTTTTAACGACCCTGATTCGAATACGATCCAAGTCAGACCCAAAAGGGGTTAAGCTATGATTCGGATACGATCAAGAAGCCCCCAAGTGAGTTTGGCCTTGAGCCGATCAAGAGGGTTACGACAGCTATGTTCTCTTTGGTTCGAATACGACCTATGTTTGAACAGGAAGCCCCCAAGTGACCATCATATCTGCAGCTAGATTTGGATACGATCATAACCGGACCAAAAAGGGTTAAACTTGATTCAAATATGATCAGCTCCTTACTAATTATTTGAAAATAAGAAATAACATAGATGCATAATCTTTGAAAATAAAATAGACCAATGGTCTTACTTTATTACTTATCATGGTATATACAATGTCAAAGTATGTACATGATCAGAGCCGGTGGCTCAGGTGTAGTATGGCCAAAGTTGAGCAATGTTCCACGGCCGGCGGGTCTCCTCCTCCGACTTACGTGAGTCTTTGTGCTCTCGAACGTCAATGAGGTAATATGACCCGTTGTTTAAGTTCTTACTAACCACAAAAGGTCCTTCCCAAGGTGGGGATAACTTGTGTGCATCTGACAGATCCTGGATGAGCTGGAGCACCAGGTCGCCTTCCTAAAGAGTCCTGGACTTAACCCGGCGGCTGTGATAACGGCGCAGGTCCTGTTGATAAATTGCTGACCGGGCCGCTGCTAAGTGATACGTCTCCAACGTATCTATAATTTTTGATTGCTCCATGCTATATTATCTACTGTTTTGGATGTTTATGGGCTTTATTATACACTTTTATATCATTTTTGGGACTAACCTTTTAACCCAGAGCCTAGTGCCAGTTTCTGTTTTTTTGCCTATTTTAGGGTTTCGAAGAAAAGGAAAATCAAACGGGGTCCAAATGACCTAAAACTTCACGGAACTTATTTTTGGATCAGAAGAAGGCCAGAAGACTTGGAGTCTATGTAAGGGAAGCTTCAAGGAGGCCACGTGGTAGGGGGCGCGCCTACCCCCTGGGCGCGCCCTCCACCCTCGTGGGCCCCTCATGCCCCCCCTGACATACTTCTTCTGCCTATATATCTCCATATACCCTAAAAACATCGGGGAGCACAATAGATCGGGAGTTCCGCCGCCAGAAGCCTCCGTAGCCACCGAAAGCCAATCTAGACCCGTTCCGGCACCCTGCCGGAGGGGGAATCCTTCTTTGGTGGCCATCTTCATTATCCCGGTGCTCTCCATGACGAGGAGGGAGTAGTTCTCCCTCAGGGCTGAGGGTATGTACCAGTAGCTATGTGTTTGATCTCTCTCTCTCTCTCATGTTCTTGAGGTGATACGATCTTGATGTATCGCGAGCTTTGCTATTATATTTGGATCCTATGATTTTTTTCTCCTCCCCTCTACTCTCTTGTAATGGATTGAGTTTCCTCTTTGAAGTTATCTTATCGGATTGAGTCTTTAAAGATTTGAGAACACTTGATGTATGTCTTGCCGTGCGTATCTGTGGTGACAATGGGATACCACGTGATTCACTCGATGTATGTTTTGGTGATCAACTTGCGGGTTCCGCCCATGAACCTATGCATAGAGGTTGGCACACGTTTTCGTCGTGATTCTTCAGTAGGAACTTTGGGGCACTCTTTGAGGTTCTATGTGTTGGTTGAATAGATGAATCTGAGATTGTGTGATGCATATCGTATAATCATACCCACGGATACTGTAGCGACCAGACCTCAGACGGTCCAATCTTTGTGTTCCAGTGTCATCCCTGGATCAGTAATGCTGACACCGCACAATACTTGAAGGATTTATAATAGAGTAGCAATCACACACTTATTACAACGAGTGTCTCAAAAGAGAACTTATTACAATAAATATGGCTTAAGGCCATCTAATAACGATAACAGCGGAATGCTTGGAAGATAAGTGAGTCCATCAACTCCAACGGCAACACTGAGTATAGAACCACGACCTAAAAGGCTCATTACTCGTCATCTAAAAAGTCTGCAACATGAATGTTGCAGCCCGAAACGGGTCAGCACATGGAATATGCTGGCAAAGTAACACATAGAGAGCAATGAACAGAAATAGGCTATACTACATGCATACATGGCTGGTGGAAAGCTCTATGGTTACAGTTTTGCATAAAGCCAATTTTTCCCTACTGCAAAGGAATAAATTTTATTTAACTATCATGGTAGTTGTTAAACATTGAGAGTGTAGACACCCTCTCAATCCCAATTAAGCATCATCATTAAAACCCAACAAAATTAATTTGAGTAACATGATGAGATTCACATGATAATCCAAGTACTAGATACTCAACTTGTCCATAACCGGGGACATGGCTAACCATGATTAGTTTATACACTCTGCAGAGGTTTGCGCACTTTTCCCCACAAGACTCGATCTCCTCCGTTGGGGTTCTCGCACTACATGGTGTTTGAGAAACGGATGACCGAGACATAGTCTTTCAGAAGCGCTAGCACCTTACAATCGGGTAGACCGTTACACCTACTTTCCCCTACATCTGCTAGTCTACCATTGTAAGAGTTCGCACGACTTAATCAACTATGCTAGAGCCCATAGTAGCTTGTGGCTGCACATGGAAGTTTCTAGTATGAATGATCTCATGATCCCTTTGAGCCTGGGTGAGGGTCCAAAAGAAAAACAGGCAGTCGCTGGAATACCCAGGTGCCTCAATTCACCCAGATGTGTGTTTAAGTTGCCACCTTAGATAAACCATTAATTTAACAATCTCACATCTATCATGGATACACTCACCCAATCCACATCTACTAGCATAGCATAGCAATATAAGCAAACGTAGAAGTAACTCCTAGGGTTTGATAAAGAAACAGGTACTAGGTACTACCTCATCTACTTCCCAAACCCACAATTTAATTAGATCATAATCATGCAATGTGTGAGGATTGATCTGATGCAATAAAAACTGGGTAGTAGGAGGTATGATAAAGTGTTACTTGCCTTGTTGATGATCCGCAAAACCTAGCGATTCGAAGTAGCAAGTGGCGCACTCCGGATACTCTATCGCAAACAAACAAGCATACAATAAGTACTCATCTAATGCATGGGTAAAACTCAAATAAGAGATCTAACCAGAAAGTTCAACTTAAGAACTCCGGTTTGCAAAAAGAATCAAATCGAACGAAGCAACGAAAGTCAAACGATGAAAGAAACAAGCTTCGTTTACTAATCTGGATCTAGGTCAAATTTTATAGAGGCAAAAACTTGTTTGAGTTGGTTAAACGGAAACAGGGTTTTGAGACAAAACTCCAGGCGCTTGAATCGCCTGATTTCGACAAACGAGCGGAAAGTTATACTAGAATGAAAATCGGATCAGAAATCGTGATCATAAAATCACGGAAAAATCCGAGAAAAAGAAAAATGATGAACAGATTAATGAACGGACGTTCGTTATCTGGATCTAAATGATGAACGCGTTCGTTAAAACGATCGAACGAGCGAAAGATCGCTAATTAACCTAAACCGAAAAAACGATCTAATAAAAAACGGATCTAAAAAACCGACGAAAAACCGACGAAAAACCGGTGGAAAAACCAAACGGTTTTTCTAAAAAAAACCGGCGGCGGTGTCAACCTCGGCGGGTGGGTCCGACGTCGGCGGCGGCGGCTCCGGCAGCTGCGGCGCGGGGCGGCAGCGGCGGCTTGGGGCGTGGGCTAGGGTTTCCCGGGGCGGCGGCTTGGGCTAAAGCGGCCCGGGGTGGCGCTATTTAAAGGGCCCCGGCTCAGAGGAGTCCTGGCCGATCCCGGCCCGTAGTCGGTTCATTTTTTTAATAATTACGCGCAGAAAAACAATTAAAAGAAATACTAAACGGACTCCAAAAATCCTGAAATAAATTTTCCCCGGCTTCTAAAATCCAGCCGCACAGGTTGAACATTTTTTTGGGGCCTAAATGCAATTTTGAAAAATGCACATTTTTTCAAATAAAATAGCAAATAAAACCAAAATAAAATCTTATTTGATTTTATTATTAAGTCCTCAATATTTCTTTATTTTGGAAAGTCATTTTATTCCCTCTCTCATATTTTTATGATAGAAATAAATGAAGATAAAATAAATAAATCAAACGATCCTATTTTCAAAATTTGAGAAAACTCAAATATGAAAAGAACGAAATCCCCAACTCTCTCCGAGGGTCCTTGAGTTGCGTAGAATTTCTAAGATCAACCAAAAGCAATAAAATATGCTATGCAATGATGATCTAATGTATAACATTCCAAATTGGAAATTTGGGATGTTACAAACCTACCCCCCTTAAGATGAATCTCGCCCTCAAGATTCGGGTTGGTTAGAAAATAGGTGAGGGTGGTCCTTTAGCAAATCTTCCTCTCGCTCCCAGGTGGCTTCATCCTTCGTGTGGTGGCTCCATTGAACATTGAAAAACTTGATAACCTTGCTGTGGGTGACTCGGCTGGCATACTCAAGAATCTTGACTGGTTTCTCCTCATAAGTCAAATCACTGTCCAACTGAATCGCTTCCAGCGGCACTGTATCTCTCAGCGGTATATCAGCCATCTCTGCGTGGCACTTCTTCAACTGGGAAACGTGGAATACATCGTGAACTCCTGACAATCCTTCGGGAAATTCCCTTACGCTCCAAAACCTTGTATGGTCCTACAAAACTTGGCGCTAACTTTCCCTTAACTCCAAAGCCTTTACTCGAAGTGGAGATACTCGAAGATAAACCCGGTCTCCGACCTTGTAAACTATCTCCTTGCGTTTAGAATCTGCGTAGCTCTTCTGCCTGGACTGGGCTACCTTGAGCCTATCACGAATCAATTTCACCTTCTATTCAGACTCCTTAATCAGGTCTGGTCCAAACAACTGGCGGCCTCCAATTTCATCCCACGACAATGGGGTCCTGCACCTCCTTCCGTACAGGGCTTCGAAAGGGGCCATCTTCAAACTGGACTGATAACTGTTGTTGTAAGAGAACTCAGCATACGGCAAATTGTCGTCCCAACTAGATCCATAATCTAGCGCACAAGCTCTCAACATGTCCTCCAAAATCTGATTGACTCTCTTGGTTTGTCCATCTGTCTGCAGATGAAAAGCTGTACTGAACTCTAGCCTGGTACCCAAAGTTTCGTGCAATTGATTCCAGAACTTTGAGGTAAACTGGGTTCCTCTGTCTGATACAATGCTCATTGGAACTCCATGCAGACATACGATCCTGGTCATGTATATCTTTGCCAACTTAGCACTGGTGTAAGTAGTCTTCACTGGGATGAAATGCGCTACCTTTGTCAAACGATCGACTACTACCCAAATCGAATCATAGCCTGAATGAGTTCTGGGCAAACCCGTAATAAAATCCATGCCTAGCTTATCCCACTTCCATTCGGGTATTGGCAATGGCTGTAGCAATCCTGATGGCTTCTGATGCTCTGCTTTTACTCTCTGACATACATCACAAACTGCTACATACTCCGCAATATCCTTCTTCATTCCGGTCCACCAGAAAGTATCCTTCAAATCCAAATACATCTTGGTATTTCCTGGGTGAATCGAATATGGTGAATCATGAGCTTCCTGCAGAATTAACTTCCTAATCTCCGGGTCATTGGGCACATAAACATGATCTTCAAACCACAAGGTATCGTGCTCATCCTCACGAAATCCTTTAGCTTTTCCTTTGCTCATTTTCTCCTTTATAGAAACAATCCCCTTGTCAGTCCTTTGAGCTTCTCTGATATTATCCATCAAAGTAGACTGAATCTCCAATGCTGCTGTATAGCCTCTCGGAACTATCTCCAAACATAGATCATGAAGATCCTCGGCTAACTCCCTTGGTAAATCTTCCGTCATTAGGGTGTTGACATGGCTTTTACGGCTCAATGCGTCGGCTACTACGTTAGCCTTCCCGCGATGATAATGCAATCTCATATCATAATCCTTGATGAGCTCCAACCATCTCCTTTGCCTGAGATTCAACTCCTTCTGCGTGAAAATATACTTCAAGCTCTTGTGATCCGTGTAAACCTCACAATGATTTCCAATGAGGAAATGTCTCCATGTCTTCAACGCATGCACTACGGCTGCTAAGTCCAAATCATGCGTGGCATAATTCAACTCATGAGGCTTAAGCTGTCGTGAGGCATATGAAACAACTCTTCCCTCCTGCATAAGCACTGCTCTGAGTCCTTGATGTGAAGCGTTGCAATACACCTCATAATCCTTGTTCTGATCCGGCAAAATCAACACTGGTGATGTAACCAAACGTTTCTTCAACTCCTGGAAACTGGCCTCACATTCCTCAGTCCATTTGAACTTGGCATCCTTCTTCAACAACTCCATCATAGGCTTCGCAATCTTCGAGAAATTTTCAGTGAATCTCCGGTAGTATCCTGCGAGTCCAAGAAAACTCCGGATCTCTCCAACTATTGTTGGCGCTTCCCAATTTTTCACAGTGTCAACCTTGGTGGGATCTACTGCTATACCTTCTCCCGATATAACGTGTCCGAGGAATCCAACTTCCTTCAACCAAAACTCACATTTGCTAAACTTGGCATATAACTGATGTTCTCTGAGCTTCTCAAGTACCAAACGCAAATGCTCCTTATGCTCCTCTTCATTCTTCAAGTAAACCAGAATATCAACAATGAACACTACGGCGAACTTATCCAAAAACTCCATAAACACTTTGTTCATCAGGTTCATAAAATAGGCGGGTGCGTTAGTCAGACCAAATGACATAACGGTATACTCGTACAGCCCATACCTGGTGGTAAAAGCCGTCTTAGGTATATCCTGTTCTCGAATTTTCAACTGATGGTATCCTGATCGCAGATCGATCTTGGAAAATACCTTAGCTCCTTGCAATCGATCAAACAGATCATTGATCATCGGTAGTGGGTACTTGTTCTTGATGGTTACTTCATTCAATCGTCGATAATCAACAACCATTCTAAACTATCCATCCCTTTTCTCCACTAGAAGTACTGGCGATCCCCAAGGCGAAGAACTTGGGCGAATATAACCTTTATCCAATAACTCTTTAATCTGCTTCTTAATCTCCTCCAAATCCTTTGTGGTCATCCTGTATGGTCTCTTAGATATTGGCCCTATGCCTGGCAAAATCTCAATCAAAAACTCAATATCTCTTTCTAGTGGCATGCCTGGCAACTCCTCTGGAAATACGTCACGGAAATCCTTCACCACTGGTACTTCCTCCTGCACAACTCTTGTTAAGGAATTTACCTGAGTCCTTTTTGGCACATGCCGGGATACATACTTGATCCTTCTTCCTTCTACGGTGGCAAGCAAAATTGACTTACTGGCGCAATCGATGTTTCCTCCATACATCGACAGCCAATCCATACCCATAATTACATCCAAACCTTGTGATTCCAAAATGATCAAATCCGAGGGAAACACATGCCTACCTATACTCAATGGCACTTGAAAACATCCTTTGCTGGCCATGTACTCCGCTCCTGGTGAGCTTACTAACATAGGTGTTCTAAGAACTTTGGTGGGCAGGTTATACTTATCCGCAACTCTCCTTGATATGTATGAATGTGATGCACCAGTATCAAAAAGAAAGATTGCAGTAAAAGACTTAACCAAAACTTACCGATTACTGCATCAGGCTGCTCTTCAACCTCCTCGACGTTTACGTGGTCCACCTGTCCGCTATTGAAAGGGTTCGGCTTCTTCCCAGAGCTTACATTGCCATTACCATTCTGGGATTCAGGACATTCATTGGCATAATGTCCGGTCTTCTGGCACTTAAAGCAAGCGACTTGGCTCAGGTCTCTCTTGGCTGGGGTTGATGGGTTGGTACGGTTCTGGCCGTTGCTTCCTCCATTCCCATTACCATTCTTGTGGCCATTATGATTGTGCGAGCTACCTCCCCCATGGGTATGCTGAAAAGGCCCTCCCGGTCTAGGGGTAAAACACGGCTTCTGCTGAGCTCCAGAATTGTACTTCCCTTGTCCATACTTCCTCTTACGGTTCTCAATTTGCCACTGCTTCCCTTCAATCATAAGAGCACGATCTACCAACTCCTGGTAGTTGTTGAAGGTTGCTACCATCAACTGCATGCTCAACTCATCATTCAGTCCTTCCAGAAACTTCTCCTGCTTAGCTGCATCCGTAGCAACGTCATCTGGGGCATAACGGGCTAGCTTACTAAAGTCATCCACATACTGGCCAACTATCCGTCCTCCTTGGCGCAAGTTGCGAAACTCACGCTTCTTCATGGCCATAGCTCCTACTGAAACATGGGCAGTACGAAAAGCCTGCTAAAACTGGTCCCATGTGACAGTGTCGATAGGGAAAGTGGCTGTGAAATTCTCCCACCATGATGCTGCAGGTCCGTCAAGCTAATGTGCGGCAAACTTCACCTTTTCCGCATATGTGCATCCTGCTGTGGTCAACTCCCTTGCTGTCTTGCAGAGCCAATCATCTACTACTATAGGCTCGGTGCTACTGGAGAACACCGGTGGATTCAGCCTAAGAAAATGGGCTAAGTGATCAACAGGTGGTGGTGGTGGTGGGTTGTTGTTGTTGTTCCCCTGATTCTGATTCTGGACTAGTACCTGCATCAACGTATTCTGCTGCTGGATCAGCTGAGTGAGCTCCGGTGGGAAGGTAAATCCGGGGTCACGTCTCGGAGGCATCTGATGGGTTTAGAAAAGATGAGATTTAAGAATAGAGAGGGGTCTAAAGAGAAAACACTACCCATATGCACATGAGGCAAAAGCAAACAATTCACTTCATTCAATCAAACACGGGCATGCAATCGGTCTAACTATCGCAAAAGTGCTCAGACTACTATATTTACATGGTGGACTACTACTACTGATGGGGTGGTCTACTGGAAATATTCTTTGGTTGCAGACTCCATGATATCTGCTCCAGCTTCATCAACATAGTCATCATCGCTATCATCTGGGTCCGAGTCGGTGTCGTCGATGATGATGTAGTCTTCCGGGTGAATCTCCTTGGGTTCTTCGTCTTCTTCTACTGGTGTAGGGCCTCCCATAAATATTCCGATCTTCATTGTTAGGTCGGCATTCTTATCCACTAGTACTACGATTTCCTCTTCATAATCATCACGTGTAGCCTTGAGTTCTTCCTCCAGCTCCGTGATTCTTGTCCTTGCATTCTTCAGATCTATCATGTCCGCACACATCTGGTTCTCCGGGCGTCGAATGTGCTGGTTTAAATCCTGGATAAAAGCTGCAATTGATCTATCCTTCCTGGTGCTGATCATCTCCCATTGCTCATCTCGGCGCCCACAAATCTGGTAGATAGTATCCTTGAGATCCTTGTGGTAAACTTTTCCAATACGTCCCATGGCGATGTGAGCTGCCATACTCTTTCCTAGACTCCAGGTTGGTGCATCAAAAGAAAAATCTATGGGCTCAGTGACTGGCATGAACGTCCTTCCTGGAACTTGAACTTGAATCATCCAGCGCTCCTCTTTAGGTAAAGTGGCGTTGTAGGTTCCGGTGAAGCTTGATACTCCGATGTTCAGATATCTAGTGGCTTCCTTCAAGTGACGTCCAAAGGGTGTATCTTCATCCGGTTGCGTAAACTTGTTCCTTGCATCCTCCATCCTAAAAGAGTAGAAAAGATGAGGAGTCAGAATGGGAAGAGTGAGTAGTGATCTAGGGCTTTAGCTTAGTGGTCGTGTCCTACAGTCAGCATGTGCTCTGATACCATCTTGTAGCGACCAGACCTCAAATGGTCCAATCTCTGTGCTCCAGTGTCATCCCTGGATCAGTAATGCTGACACCGCACAGTACTTGAAGGATTTATAACAGAGTAGCAATCACACACTTATTACAATGAATGTCTCAAAAGAGAACTTATTACAATAAATATGGCTTAAGGCCATCTAATAATGATAACAGCGGAAGGCTTGGAAGATAAGTGAGTCCATCAACTCTAACGGTATCACTGAGTGTAGAACCACGACCTAAAAGGCTCCTTACTCGTCGTCTGAAAAGTCTGCAACATGAACGTTGCAGCCCGAAATGGGTCAGCACATGGAATATGCTAGCAAAGTAACACATAGAGAGCAATGAACAGAACTAGGCTATACTACATGCATATATGGCTGTTGGAAAGCTCTATGGTTACAGTTTTGTGTAAAGCTAATTTTTCCCTACTGCAAAGGAATAAATTTTATTTAACTATCAGGGTAGTTGTTAAACATTGAGAGTGTAGACACCCTCTCAATCCCAATTAAGCATCATCATTAAAACCCAACAAAATTAATTTGAGTAACATGATGAGATTCACATGATAATCCAAGCACTAGATACTCAACTTGTCCATAACCGGGGACACGACTAACCATGATTAGTTTATACACTTTGCAGAGGTATGCGCACTTTTCCCCACAAGACTCGATCTCCTCCGTTGGGGTTCTCGCACTACATGGTGTTTGAGAAACGGATGACCGAGACATAGTCTTTCAGAAGCGCTAGCACCTTACGATCGGGTAACCCGTTACACCTACTTTCCCCTACATCTGCTAGTCTACCACTGTAAGGTTCGCACGACTTAATCAACTATTCTTGATCCCATAGTAGCTTGTGGCTGCACACGGAAGTTTCTAGTATGAATGATCTCATGATCCCTTTGAGCCTGGGTGGCGGTCCAAAAGAAAAACAGGCAATCGCTGGAATATCCAGGTGCCTCAGTCCACAAAGATGTGTGTTTAAGTTGCCACCTTAGATAAACCATTAATTTAACAATCTCACATCTGTCATGGATACACTCACCCAATCCACGTCTACTAGCATAGCATAGCAATATAAGCAAACGTAGAAGTAACTCCCAGGGTTCGATAAAGAAACAGGTAATAGGTACTATCTCATCTACTTCCCAAAACCCACAATTTAATTAGATCCTAATCATGCAATGTGTGAGGATTGATCGAATGCAATAAAAACTGGGTAGTAGGAGGTATGATCAAAGTGTTACTTGCCTTGATGATAATCCGCAAAACCTAGCGATTTGAAGTAGCAAGCGGTGCACTTCGGGTACTCTATCGCAATCAAACAAGCATACAATAAGTACTCATCTAATGCATGGGTAAAACTCAAATAAGAAATCTAACCAGAAAGTTCAACTTAAGAACTCCGGTTTGCAAAAAGAATCAAATCGAACGAAGCAATGAAAGTCAAACGGCGAAAGAAACAAACTTTGTTTACTGATCTGGATCTAGGTCAAATTTTATAGAGGCAAAAACTTGTTTGACTTGGTTAAACGGAAAGATGGTTTCGAGACGAAACTCCAGGCGCTTGAATCCCCTGATTCCGACAAACGAGCGGAAAGTTATACTAGAACGAAAATTGGATCAGAAATCGTGATCACAAAATCGCGCAAAATCCGAAAAAAAGAAAAACGACGAACAGATTAGCGAACGAACGTTCATTATCTGGATCTAAACGATTAACGTGTTCGTTAAAACTAATGAACGAGCGAACGCTCGCTAATTAATCTAAACCAAAAAAACCGATCTAAAAAACTGACGGAAAAACCGAACGGCTTTTCTAAAAAAACGGCGGCGGGGTCAACCTCGGCGGGCGGGTCCGGCGTCGGCGGCGGCGGCTCCGGTGGCTGCGGTGCGGGGCGGCGGCGGCGGCTTGGGGCACGTGCTAGGGTTTCCCGGGCGGTGGCTTGAGCTAAAGCGGCCCGGGGTGGCGCTATTTAAAGGGCCCCGGCCAGAAGAGTCCTGGTCGATCCCGGCCCGTAGTCGGTTCGTTTTTTTTAAATAATTACGCTCAGAAAAACAAATAAAAGAAATACTAAACGGACTCCAAAAATCCTGAAATAAATTTTCCCCGGCTTCTAAAATCCAGCTGCATAGGTTGAACATTTATTTGGGGCCTAAATGCAATTTTGAAAAACGCACATTTTTCCTAAACTCAATTAAAATAGCAAATAAAACCAAAATAAAATCTTATTTGATTTTATTATTAAGTCCTCAATATTTCTTTATTTTAGGAAAGTCATTTTATTCCCTCTCTCATATTTTTATGAAATAAATAAATGAAGATAAAATAAATAAAATCAAATGATCCTATTTTCAAAATTTGAGTAAACTCAAATATGAAAATAACGAAATCCCCAACTCTCTCCGAGGGTCCTTGAGTTGCGTAGAATTTCTAGGATCAACCAAAAGCAATAAAATATGCTATGAAATGATCTAATGTATAACATTCCAAATTGGAAATTTGGGATGTTACAGATACTTGAGGTGACATTGGAGTATCTAGGTGACATTAGGGTTTTGGTTGATTTGTGTCTTAAGGTGTTATTCTAGTACGAACTCTAGGGTTGTTTGTGACACTTATAGGAATAGCCCAACGGATTGATTGGAAAGAATAACTTTGAGGTGGTTTCATACCCTACCATAATCTCTTCGTTTGTTCTCCGCTATTAGTGACTTTGGAGTGACTCTTTGTTGCATGTTGAGGGATAGTTATGTGATCCAATTATGTTATTATTGTTGAGAGAACTTGCACTAGTGAAAGTATGAACCCTAGGCCTTGTTTCCTATCATTGCAATACCATTTATGCTCACTTTTATCACTTGCTACCTTGCTGTTTTTTATATTTTCAGATTACAAAAACTATTACCTACTATCCATATACCACTTGTATCACCATCTCTTCGCCGAACTAGTGCACCTATACAATTTACCATTGTATTGGGTGTGTTGGGGACACAAGAGACTCTTTGTTATTTGGTTGCAGGGTTGCTTGAGAGAGACCATCTTCATCCTACGCCTCCTATGGATTGATAAACCTTGCTACTGTCCTACAAACCTCTGCACTTGGAGGCCCAACAACGTCTACAAGAAGAAGGTTGTGTAGTAGACATCAAGCTCTTTTCTAGTGTCGTTGCCGGGGATGTTAGCACTTGAAGGTATATCTTTAGATCTTGGAATCGACTCTTTTAGTTTCTTGTTTTATCACTAGTTTAGTTTATAGAAGAAAACTATAAAAAAATGGAATTGAGCTTGTCTCATATGCGTCACCTTTTTTATATCTTCCGTGAGTATGATGGAAAGGATAATTGTGCTCAAGTCCTAGAAGAAGAAATCTATAAAATGTTTGGCACTAAATATGTGAATGATGAGCATGATTGCAATGTTGTTAGTACGAATTCTTTGAATATCCATGATGCTAATAATGATTGCACTAGTTATGATGAAAATGTCTCCTATAAACATGTCAATTTTTGTGGAGTGCATTGGGTTTGTAAGTACACACCAAATAGGGAAGATAGATATTGCAAGAGGCATAAGTACTTAGAAACTAAATTGTTGCAAGAAAGTCTTGATGATTGTGCTGAAAAATTCAATATTTTTCGTGCCCCTTGTGAACTTTGCAATGAACATGGTCATTTAAATCTCCAATGCAAATTGTTTCATGACCGAATCGTATCCAAAAATTGTGATAATTTGATTACCCTTGAGCATCATCAGGAGCTTAGTCTTCTTCTGGGGTATGAGGAAATGAAACGTATATCTTGTCGGATTTCGGGTTTCGGCGGACCCCTGAGGTTCGAACACTAGGGTGTGCGCGGAGATCTCTCCTCTATCGATCTATGCCCAATCACCTCGCGTGATCTAAGCTAGAAACAACGAACAACACAAGGGACGCGAGGTTTATACTGGTTTGGGCCAACGTTGTGGTGTAATACCCTACTCCAGTGTGTGGTGTGGTAGATTGCCTCGGGGGCTGCTGATGAATAGTACAAGGGAAGAACTGCCTCGCGAGAGGTGTTCTTGAGCTGGTGCGATGAACTGCTAGGGTGAGTTCAGTCGCCTCTATCTCTCTCTCTCTCTCTCTCTCTCTGTTAGGGCTCTACCAGGTTTCTAGATGTCCCTCTACTCTGTGGTGGCTAGCTCTATTTATAGATGCCCTGGGCCTCTCCCCAAATAATGAGCGGGAAGGGCGCCAACAATTGGACATTTTGAAGGGGAACATCTAGTACAAGTTATCCTGACCGAAGGTGGTCTTCGGCTGCCAAAAGTACTGGTGATGATGCCGTCTTGGGCTCCACGGTGACCTCCGTCCTCCCGCTCTGCTGGTCTTGGTCTCGTTGCACCGGAATGGTGACCTTTACCCGATGCCTTGGCCTGCGCTTGCCCCCTTTGCACCAAAGGGGAAACAAGGACACTGCACAGGCTGGTGCCCGCCTGACGCCCACCTGGTCTCGATCGTCATGGCTTGCGTCATGGGCTCCTCGTGAGGTACCCCTGCCTTGATCTCTCCGCATCCTCGCGAGCCTGCCTGATGAGGCTGCCTCTGAGGAAGCTTTTTGTCGTCCGCCCCGCGAGGCTTGGCCCCTCGCGAGAGTCTTGAGCTTGAGCTGATGAAGATGGGCCGCGCTGGGGCCCCACTTGAGCCACGCCGCAGGCCGCAGGCAGGCAAGTCTGGGGACCCCCATTCCCAGAACACCGACAGTAGCCCCCGGGCCCAAGGCGTGCTCGGGCTTGGCCTAGTAGGGAAACGAAGGGGCAAGCGCGAAGCGCCGCAGGCCCCAACAGCCTGCGGCCTTGGGCGCCGCGTGGCGATTGATTGGACGTGGGCGTATGCGCTTCCCCATGACGCATTGTTACGCGCTCGGCTAAGCGGACCCGTACTTGCACACAGTTGTTCCTCCTGTCCGCTGCTCGCCCGCCTCCTACCTTTCCTCCTTCTTTGAGCTCCAGCCTCCGCCGCCAATCTGGCTCGAGTTCTTCCTCCTCTTCACCGCTATGGCACCGACGAAGAAAGGAAGGGGAAAGAAGCCCGCACCTTCGCCCCGCACACCTCCAACGGCGACCCCTGCTGTCGCCCGGTCGATCATACTCAATCCAGAAGCTTTGGACAAGGTCCGCTCCGCCCTTGCAACTATCTTCAATGAGTGCGGCAGGACCACGGCCTAGCCTGCGTCCCATGCCTCCCTTGATAGGATCGTCACGGAGGTCCAATTCTTCGCCGAAGCCCTATGGGCGGGTCTGGTTCCCCCTTTTCCGCCTTCTTCAATGCGGTGCTCTCCCATTATTAGATCCGTATGATGCACCTCGGGCCAGAGTCCATTACCCTTCTGGCTGTCTTTGCTTTTGTTTGCGAGGCGATGATAGGCATTCCTCCCTCCGTTGCCCTACTGCGCCACTTCTTTTCCTTGCTCCTCAGCGATCCCACTCAGTGCTCAGGGTGCGTGAGCTTCTTCGCCGTGCCAGAGACGGCCGCTTCAGGGATCGACTTCAGCCTTCCTTCTCCTGAGGCCAAGTTCAGAGAGCGGTGGCTGTACGTGCATGTCGGAGTGCCCAATCCTCTGCTCTCGCACCCGACCTCGCATGCTGTTCCTCACACGGGTTGGGACCATGAGGTGCTCGCGAACCCCCGGCTCACCTTCGTCTAGCGCCGCTTCCAAAGTTTGAGGGCGCTCGATGTGACAGCGCCCAAGGTGGTGAAGGAGTTCCTCCAATGTCGCATTGCTCCTCTTCAGCGCCACTCTCGCCGGATGTGGGACTTTGCGGGGCATAGAGACCGCATGCGGCTTCAGGAGGAGGACTTGGCGCCTGAAGTGCTGCAGACGGTGCTCAGGGTCTTGACTGGCGATCCTTCCCCATGCAGCCTTCAGAGTAATGGTGTGCTCTTGTATCTTTGCTCTAGCAGGGCCGATTTTGTGAGGCTGATGCCCGGCTTCGATGTGTGGGGACTGCGCCCGGCTGGCTTCATGGGGCCCTGCGAGTACCCAGCCGCTGTGGTTGCTTCTCCTGCCGCCCACAGCGGTCCTTCCTCGGGCGACAGGGCGGGGAGACGAGAACCAGCGAGAGTTGAGGCACCCGATGTCGAGGTGCCAATGCCGCGAGAAGCCTCAAAGGCGGTGTCTCCCGAGGCCCGCCGTGGAGCGGCGGCTGGTGCGGAGTTGCGGCCTACGGTTCCTAAGGCCGGGGCTCCCGAGCCCCCAGCCGTTCCTCGCGAGGCGACGCCTGATGGCGCCCCCAGGCTGACTCCTCCAGCGCTGATCATATTGACGCTTCTTCCGCACCATGGGCTGACCCCTGCGCCCGGCGCTTAGGTCGGTTCCGCGTAGACTTCGAGGCCCTCCGCGAGAGGAAGGAGGCCTTGGGTGGCAACGACCGCCCTTGCCTCTTGTTGAAGCGCAGGAAGTACTTTGCCATGGACAAGTAAGTCTTCTTCTTTCCTTGCTCGTTTACTTTGCTATCCCTGCGACTGATTGTGGCCCTTTCAGGCCCTGCCCTGCGGAACCCGCTGAGCCAGCCCGGGGGCCATCCCCCCAAGCTTCGCCTTCTCCGCTCGCCCTGGGCTCGCCGAGCTCGAGCGGTACCCCTGCTGCCAGACCAGTCGGTGGAGTGGTCCGTTCCATAGGGCACCTCGAGCCTGTGCACCCACTGTCCTTTCTTCATGAGTCCTTCTGGGGCACATCTGGCTTGCCTTGTGTTCCTCCTCTGATCATAGATGGTGAATGGCTGAAGTCTGTCTTTAGCTCCTCCTCTGTGGGTGGACCGATGCTAGGCCGGATTCCCGGAGAGGTCCGTTCGGCGATGGCTAGGGCGCCAGCCCCAGCTCTACGCCGGGAGGGGGCTTGCCGCCTCGGGGCCCTCCGCATGCTCCCGTGGAAGAGGGTGACACGGATGACGTGCTCAGTCGCGTCTGGGAGCGACGCGCCCTTCGTGGAGAGTTCCTCCGGAGCGCGGCGGATGCGGTGAGACGGATCGGGGCAGAGCTTGCTGACGAGGATGCGCACCTCGAGGCTGAAGGCTTGCACCTTGCTGAGGAGAGGCGCAAACTAAAGGTAGCCATCGCCCTCGCGTGTCACCAACGTGATCTCGAAAACGCGAAGGCTGAAGCGTCGCTGGCAGCTTCGCGGGAGGCCTGCTCCCAGGCCGTTGAGGAGGCTCGGGAGGCAGACCGACGGCACAAGGATGCGGAGGAGCGCGCACGGGAGCTCCATGCCTGGAGCAACTCCCTGGATCAACAAGTGGAACTGCGCCAGGCGGCCCTTGAGTCGATGGGGGTGGCCTCTGTTGACCGGGCGGAGCTTCTGAAGCGCTAGGAGGCGCTGATGCTGGAGGCCGCCGAGCGTAACCTTGACCTTGAGCGGTTGGAGATGAGGGAGCGCCTGGTGGCCCGGGCGGAGGATGACGTTGCCGCGCGCGAAGCCCGGGCCCAGGAAGAAGTCGATCGCCGCATGGCGGAAGCTCGCTCGGCCTTCGAGCGAGAATACGAGACGAGGTTGGGGCTGGTCAAGGCCAAGGCTGAGGGCAGGACCGCAGCCCTCAGGGACAAACTAACCGAAATGATGTGGCGTGCGGACTCCTCCGCAGCCGCCCTTAGCATGGCGCAGGCGGAGCTGTCCTCTTCCCGGGCCGAGCAGCTTCTTCTCCAACAGAGGGTTGGTGACGCCGAGGCCGTCGTGTAGCGGAATGAGGACGAGATCCGTTGGCGGCGGGTTCTGGAGCATGTGCATGCCCCCATGCCTCAAACGCTCAGAGAGAGGGCCAACATAGCTTTGGGCTATATCTGTGAGGCTGCCGCTAAAGAGCCGCACGAGGTCAACTACGCCGGCAACCTCCAATTTTTCATCGATGCGGTGACACTTCTAGAGAACCGATCCGAGAGGTCCCGTTGGCTTGTCGAAGAGAGGACCCGAGCCTTGCTCGGAGCTTGCCTTCTCCCGTGTCTTCAGCCATCTGCAGGACAGGGACCCCCACTTCGACTTCGACGCTACCATCGCACCCGTGCCCACTGCCGTCCGGGGCGACCTAGCGCGGTGGGTGGAGGACGACGTGGACGCCCTCGTCAGGGCCTTTGTGTCTGATGATGACGGCGTGGTCGTGGGCGCCAATGAAGGCGGCGTTGTGGACGAGCCTGGCGCTGATGGAGATGTTGGCGGCGGCGGCAATGTCAACGAAGCTAGTGATGCCTCCGAGGATGCCCAAGAAGACGCGGTGAGTGATATGTCCGACTGACCGCATGTCACTGCTGTTTAACCTGCACGAAGAAGGTTCGGGCTTGGCCCTGAAGGATGTAAGAGCATTTTGGGAGGGGAAGCCCATCAAGTAAAGATTTTGCAATTAGTACCCTGGTAAGCATAATGTTGCGTGTGAACTTAGCCGCTAGCCCGGTGATGGGTCAGCTGACTTGTGTACCTTCCGACCCCGATGAGTCCCGAGCAGGCCTGCAGGGGCCGCTGCACCTCGGGTTTCTTCTGATTAACTTGTAGATTCCGTGACGAAAACCTCCGGAAAGGGTGCGGTAACAGCGGTCCTGGTTGTAAACGTGCCTGGCCCGGCCCGGCTCACGAGGGCGGGGGGCAGCCGATGCTTACTTTGGACGCAAAGCCGAAACCAGAACGCGAGAGATTGCTCGAACGCGACTAAACACCCCTTCCCCCAAACACATGCAAGCATCAAGCTCAAATCCAACTTAAATCCAAATTGAAGAACTTGTCAACAAGGAAAGGCAAAAGCAAAAGACCGCGCCCGACACCTAGTCTAGTCTTTGACGTCTTCTCACCAGAGCGGAGCTAAGTGCTGCCACTGGGCGTGGGCGGGAGCCCCCGAGGCCCGAGGGCGGCTCTCTGGAGGCTCCGGGGCGTGTACAGCCCCACTCATTATTATGTGAGAGTGTCATGGGTGGCGAGCTTCACAGGCACTGGGCGTTCTTCACAGGTACCGGCCTTGCTTCATATCGCCAGAAGAGGGCCCCGCCTTGCGCCACACTCTGCCGCCATCGACGGCGACCGGAAACCAGGACGACGCCAATGAGGCAGAGCGGTCACCAGCGGTTCCCCCGATGACCACGGGTCCCCTGCCGGGGGCAGGCCTTGGGGCACCTCCCCGACAGGGGGCCTACCTCCTGAGAACGCCTTGCTCCGACCGCCGCGGGGACGAACCCGAATCTCGGCCCCTCTCCTGCAGCCCCCTGTGCCCTCCTCCTGAGGGGTATGAGGCTTCAGAATTGGGGCAGCCACCTGCTACGGCGACCTGTATCTCCTGCGACCCATGGTTAGCATAAGCTTGCTCCTGAGGGATGAGTAGTACCCGATAGTTGCCGCCGACGGTGCGGTCGTCGAGGTTCTCCTGGGGTTCCTGAAAGAGCTCAGCTCCTGGCGTCTCCTCGCCCCAGCCTGGCCCAAGGAATGAGCCATGATCTTCTTCCAGTGCGCACCCCTGATCCACCATGCGGGGCACATAAGCTTCTGGGGCCACCGCCCCGTGTGCCTCGCCGTAGCATCCTGTATGCCACGCAGCCTGGCTTGGAGCGCCGTCTTGGGGGTGATGGCACGGCGGTCCGCCGAAGCCGAAGGCCGCGACATGCACCCCTTCGCTGGCCTGAGAGGGGGCTGGCATGACTTGTCGCCCGGTGCCGGCGGAGGTGTTGGCGCTGGACGGGCCCTGGAGTCCGCTGGAAGTTGCGCATGTGCGCACGATGCCACCATGCGGCCCGCCTTGGGTCTGGGGTGGCAGCTGGACGCAGAAAGGAGGTGTTCCTCAGGCAGCGGCGTCCAGGAGCTCGGCTACTCACTCCAACAACACGTCGTGGCTGCCCTCCAGCAGTCGGCACTGTAGCAGCTCTCGGGCCACCCTGAGCGCGGCCCTGGAATTCGCTTGCTCCCGTCGGGTTTACGGTGCTGTGGCCGTGGCGTGGTCTGAGGCCCTTGCTGCGGCCCGCACCTGCCATGGTGTGAGGGAAGGCGGCGTCTGGCCACGTCGCCCGTGCCCCGCAGCGCCCTGCAGAGTGTGGGCTGCCTGAGGCACAAGGTTGAGGTCGCCCTGGGCTGGTGCCATGGCGTGGGCGGGCCACACTGCCCAGCGGTCGGCGTTGGCAGCTGGGTCGCCTGACATCTGAACGGTGAGGCGACGGAACGTGATGCGGACGAAGAAGGATTCCGGCGCACCCCTACCTGGCGCGCCAAATGTCGGATTTTGGGTTCCGGCAGACCCTTGAGGTTCGAACACTGGGGTGCACGCGGAGATCTCTCCCGTACCGATCTACGCCCAATATCCTCGCGTGATCTAAGCTAGAAACAACGAACAACACAAGGGACGCGAGGTTTATACTGGTTCGGGCCACCGTTGTGGTGTAATACCCTACTCCAGTGTGTGGTGTGGTGGATTGCCTCAGGGGCTGCTGATGAACAGTACAAGGGAAGAACAGCCTCGCGAAAGGTGTTCTTGAGCTGGTGCGATGAACTGCTAGGGTGAGTTCAATCTCCTCTCTCTCTCTCTGTACTAGGGCTCTACCAGGTTTCTAGATGTCCCTCTACTCTGTGGTGGCTAGCTCTATTTATAGAGGCCTTGGGCCTCTCCCCAAATAATGAGCGGGAAGGGCGCCAACAATTGGCCATTTTGAAGGGGAACATCTAGTACAAGTTATCCTGACCAAAGGTGGTCTTCGGCTGCCAAAAGTCTGGTGATGACGCCGTCTTGGGCTCCACGGTGACCTCCGTCCTACCGCTCTACTGGTCTTGGTCTCCTTGCACCGGAGTGGTAACCTTTGCCTGATGCCTTGGCCTGCGCTTGCCCCCTTTGCACCAAAGGGGAAACAAGGACACTGCGCAGGCCGGCGCCCGCCTGGCGCCCGCTTGGTCTCGATCGTCATGGCTTGCATCACGGGCTCCTCGTGAGGTACCCCTGCATTGATCTCTCCACCTCCTCGTGAGCCTGCCTGATGAGGCTGCCTCTGAGGAAGCTTTCTATCATCCACCCCGCGAGGCTTGGCCCCTCGCAAGGGTCTTGAGCTTGAGCTGATGAAGATGGGCCACACTGGGCCCCCACTTGAGCCACGCTGCAGGCCGTAGGCAGGCAAGTCTGGAGACCCTCGTTCCCAGAACACCGACATAACTAAGGGTATTCCAAAGTTTAATCTTGATAGATTTCTTGATTTTGATCTAGAGAAAATTTATATGTATTGTGCGGTAAATTGTATTGAAAATCCTTATATTGACAATTACATAAAGAAAAGAAAGCAAATAGAAGATGAAGAGAATACTAATGAAAGAGAAGAGACTTCCCAATATCCTTCTATTATTTCTTATGATGAATCAGGTAACGAGGAGGAGCCTCCTATTCAACCAATCTCATTAATAAGGAGCTCCAAAAGGAGGATTGAACCCACACATGATGTGGTGAAGAAGAAGAAAAAGAAAAAGAAAGAGAGGTAAAAAGATATCTCCCCCAAATAATGCTGCTCCTATTACTATTGTTCCTCATGAAAATATAATTGTGGAAGATAATGATACTTCTTATGATCTTGAAAATCTTTTTGGCACTTGCTTGGAAGAATATGATAATTGCTATACTATAGGTGCTATCCATACTATTGATGATGAAAGTGATTATGCTTATGATACGAAAAGGCCCAAGCTTGGGGATGCTATGTTTGATGAGGATGACATATTTGAGAATATATTTGCTGAAAATAATGTTTGTCCTAAGATTGGGGAAGCTATGTTTAATGAAGATGATATTTTTAGTCTCCCAAGTTTTGATATGCAAATTTATAATGATGATAGCATGCCTCCTACCTATGATGATTATTGTGATGATACTTATGCTATAAAAAGTAGTGATTATATTTATAAACTTGTCATGATTATGGTTACCCATTTTCTGAACATTACTCTTTTAATGTGGAAACAATTTATAGTATTCAAGTCTCTTATGATACTCCCACTAACCCGAATGAGAAGAATTTTGCTTATGTGGAGAGTAATAAAATTTCTATCCTTGTAGATCATGAAAAGAATGCTTTAAGTGCTGGTTATATTGTTGAATTCATTCATGATGCTACTGAAAATTATTATGAGGGAGGAATATATGCTTGTAGGAATTGCAATAATATCAAGTTTCCTCTCTATGTGCTTAAAGTTTTGAAGTTATGCTTGTTTTAACTTCCTATGCAAGTTGATTCTTTTTACCATAAGTTGTTTGATCACAAAATCCCTATGCATAGGAAGTGTGTTAGACTTAAATGTGCTAGTCATATTCTTCATGATGCTCTCTTTATGTTACAATTCTTATCTTTTATGTGAGCATCGTTGAAATCATCATGCCTAGCTAGGGGCGTTAAACGATAGAGCTTGTTGGGAGGCAACCCAATTTTATTTTGTTCCTATTTAGTAATAAATAATTCATCTAGACTCTGTTTAGATGTGGTTTTATGCTTTTAATTAGTTTTTGTTCCAAGTAGAACCTTTGGGAAGACTTGGGGAAAGTCTTGTTGATCATGCTGTAAAAAACAGAAACTTTAGCACTCACGAGAATTGCTGTCATTTTTATTTGGAGAGTGATATTTAGTTAATTCCTTTTGCAGATGATTAATAGATAAATTCCTCAGGTCCAGAAATTTATTTGAGAATTTTATGATTCCCAGAAGTATACGTTTGATCCAGATTACTACAGACTGTTCTGTTTTTGACAGATTCTGTTTTTCATGTGTTGTTTACTTATTTTGATGAATCTATGGCTAGTAAAAGAGTTTATAAACCATAGAGAAGTTGGAATACAGTAAGTTTAACACCAATAAAAATAAATAATGAGTTCATTATAGTACCTTGAAGTGGTGATTTATTTTCTTATACTAACGGAGCTTACGAGTTTTTTGTTAAGTTTTGTGTTGTGAAGTTTTCAAGTGTTGGGTAAAGATTCGATGGACTATGGAATAAGGAGTGCAAGAGCCTAAGCTTGGGGGTGACCAAGGCACCCCAAGGTAATATTAAAGGACAACCAAAATCCTAAGCTTGGAGATGCACCGGAAGGCATCCCCTCTTTCGTCTACTTCCATCGGTAACTTTACTTGGAGCTATATTTTTATTCACCACATGATATGTGTTTTGCTTGGAGCGTCTATTTATTTTGTTAGGATTTGCTTGCTGTTTGAATAAAATACCAAGATCTGAAATTATTAAATGTTAGAGAGTCCTCACATAGCTAAATAATTATTTAACTACTCATTGATCTTCACTTATATCTTTCGGAGTAGTTTGTCGTTTGCTCTAGTGCTTCACTTATATCTTTTTAGAGCACGGTGGGGGTATTATAGAAATATATGAACTCTCATGCTTCACTTATATCATTTTGAGAGTTTTAAATAGCATGGTAATTTTCTTAAATAATCCTAATATGCGAGGCATCCAATAATAGTAAAAACTTTCATATAGAGTATTGAATACTAAGAGAAGTTTGATGCTTGATGATTGTTTTGAGATATGGAGATGGTGATATTAGAGTAATGCTAGTTGAGTAGTTGTGAATTTGAGAAATACTTGTGTTGAAGTTTGTGATTCCCGTAGCATGCACGTTCTCGGAAATATGCCCTAGAGGCAATAATAAATTAGTTATTATTATATTATATTTCATTGTTCATGATAATCGTTTATTATCCATGCTAGAATTGTATTGATAGGAAACTCAGATACATGTGTGGATACATAGACAACACCATGCCCCTAGTAAGCCTCTAGTTGACTAGCTTGTTGATCAATAGATGGTTACGGTTTCCTGACCATGGACATTGGATGTCGTTGATAACGGGGTCACATCATTAGGAGAATGATGTGATGGACAAGACCCAATCATAAGCCTAGCACAAGATCGTCAAGTTTGTATGCTAAAGCTTTTCTAATGTCAAGTATCATTTCCTTAGACCATGAGATTGTGCAACTCCCGGATACCGTAGGATTGCTTTGGGTGTTCCAAACATCACAACATAACTGGGTGGCTATAAAGGTGCACTACGGGTATCTCCGAAAGTGTCTGTTGGGTTGGCACGAATCGAGACTGGGATTTGTCACTCTGTGTAAACGGAGAGGTATCTCTGGGCCCACTCGGTAGGACATCATCATAATGTGCACAATGTGATCAAGGAGTTGATCACGGGATGATGTGTTACGGAACGAGTAAAGAGACTTGCCGGTAACGAGATTGAACAAGGTATCGGGATACCGACGATCGAATCTCGGGCAAGTATCGTACCGATAGACAAAGGGAATTGTATACGGGATTGATTGAATCCTTGACATCGTGGTTCATCCGATGAGATCATCGTGGAGCATGTGGGAGCCAATATGGGTATCCAGATCCCGCTGTTGGTTATTGACCAGAGAGTTGTCTCGGCCATGTCTGCGTGACTCCCGAACCCATAGGGTCTACACACTTAAGGTTCGATGACTCTAGGGTTATAGGGAAAGTATGTACGCGGTTACCGAATATTGTTCGGAGTACCGAATGAGATCCCGGACATCACGAGGAGTTCCGGAATGCTCCGGAGGTAAATATTGATATATAGGAAGTATGGTTTTGGCCACCGGAAGTGTTCTGGGCATCACCGGTAGTGTACCGGGACCACCGGAGGGGTCCGGGGGTCCACCGGGAGGGGCCACGGGCCCCGGAGGCATACATGGGCCAAGTGTGAGAAGGGACCAGCCCTAGGTGGGCTAGGGCGCCTCCCCACCAAGGCCCATGCGCCTAGAGAGAAGAGGGGGGCAAACCCTAAGGGCAGATGGGCCCTAAGGCCCATGCCTGGTGCGCCTCCCTCTCCCCCCCACTTGGCCGCCACCCCAGATGGGGATTGGGGCTGCCGCCACCCCTAGGGTGGAAACCCTAGGTGGGGGCACAGCCCTCCCTCTCCCCCTATATATAGTGGAGGCAAAGGGGCAGCCCAACACAAGAAGTTCTTCCCCTGTTGGCGCAGCCCTACCTCTCTCCCTCCTCGTCTCTCGTAGTGCTTGGCGAAGCCCTGCTGGAGTTCCGCGCTCCTCCTTCACCACCACGCCTTCGTGCTGCTGCTGGATGGAGTCTTCCCCAACCTCTCTTTCTCCCCTTGCTGGATCAAGGCGTGGGAGAAGTCACCGGGCTGCACGTGTGTTGAACGCAGAGGCGCCGTTGTTCGGCGCTTAGATCTGAATCAACCGCGATCTGAATCGCTACGAGTACGACTTCTTCGTCCGCGTTCTTGCAACACTTCCGCTTAGCGATCTACTAGGGTATGTAGATGCACTCTCCTTCCCCTCGTTTCTAGATCACTCCATAGATTGATCTTGGTGATGCGTAGAAAATTTGAAATTTCTGCTATGATCCCCAATAGTGGCATCATGAGGTAGGTCTATGCGTAGTTTCTATGAACAAGTAGAACACAAGTTGTTGTGGGCGTCGATTTTGTCAATTTACTTGCCATTACTAGTCTTATCTTGATTCGGAGGCATCGTGGGATGAAGCGGCCCGGACCGACCTTACACGTACGCTTACGTGAGACTGGTTCCACCGACTGACATGCACTAGTTGCATAAGGTGGCTAGCGGGTGTCTGTCTCTCCCACTTTAGTCGAATCAGATTCGATGAAAAGGGTCCTTGTGAAGGGTAAATAGGCATATCACGTTGTGGTTCTGGCGTAGGTAAGAAACGTTCTTGCTAGAAACCTATAGCAGCCACGTAAAAACTTGCAACAACAATTAGAGGACGTCTAACTTGTTTTTGCAGCATGTGCTATGTGATGTGATATGGCCAAAAGGATGTGATGAATGATATATGTGATGTATGAGATTGATCATGTTCTTGTAATAGGAATCACGACTTGCGTGTCGATGAGTATGACAACCAGCAGGAGCCATAGGAGTTGTCTTAATTTATTTATGACCTGCGTGTCAACATAAACGTCATGTAATTAGTTTACTTTATTGCTAAAGCGTTAGCCATAGTAGTAGAAGTAATAGATGACAAGACAACTTCAAGAAGACACGATGATGGAGATCATGGTGTCATGCCGGTGACAACGATGATCATGGAGCCCCAAAGATGGAGATCAAAAGGAGCAAATGATATTGGCCATATCATGTCACTATTTGATTGCATGTGATGTTTATCATGTTTTACATCTTATTTGCTTAGAACAACGGTAGCTTAAATAAGATGATCCCTCGCAATAATTTCAAGAATTGTGTTCCCCCTAACTGTGCACCGTTGCGAAGGTTCGTTGTTTCGAAGCACCACGTGATGATCGGGTGTGATAGATTCTAATGTTCGAATACAATGGGTGTAAGCCAGGTTTACACACGCAATACACTTAGGTTGACCTGACGAGCCTAGCATGTACAGACATGGCCTCGGAACACGGAAGACCAAAAGGTCGAGCATGAGTCGTATAGAAGATACGATCAACATGAAGATGTTCACCGATGTTGACTAGTCCGTCTCACGTGATGATCGGACACGGCCTAGTTGACTCGGATCATGTTTCACTTAGATGACTAGAGGGATGTCTATCTGAGTGGGAGTTGAGGGAGTCCTGGATTAGGGGGTGTTCGGGTAGCCGGACTATACCTTCAGCCGAACTCCAGGACTATGAAGATACAAGATTGAAGACTCCGTCCCGTGTCCAGATGGGACTTTCCTTGGCGTGGAAGGCAAGCTTGGCGATGCGGATATTCAAGATCTCCTACCATTGTAACCAACTTTGTGTAACCCTAACCCTCTCCAGTGTCTATATAAACCGGAGGGTTTTAGTCCGTAGGGCAGCTTCATCATACAACAATCATACCTTAGGCTAGCTTTTAGGGTTTAGCCTCCTTGATCTCGTGGTAGATCTACTCTTGTACTACCCATATCATCAATATTAATCAAGCAGGACGTAGGGTTTTACCTCCATCAAGAGGGCCTGAACCTGGGTAAAACATTGTGTCCCTTGTCTCCTGTTACCATCCGGCCTAGACGCACAGTTCGGGACCCCCTACCCGAGATCTGCCGGTTTTGACACCGACATTGGTGCTTTCATTGAGAGTTCCTCTGTGTCGTCGCTTTCAGGCCCGATGGCTTCTTTGATCATCAACCACGATGCAGTCCAGGGTGAGACTTTTCTCCTCGGACAGATCTTCTTCTTCGGCGGCTTCGCACTGCGGGCCAACTCGCTTGGTCACCTTGAGCAGATCGAAAGTTACGCCCCTGGCCATTAGGTTAGGTTTGGAAGCCTAAACTACACGGCTGACATCCGTGGGGACTTGATCTTCGATGGATTCGAGCCATAGCCAAGCGTGCCGCACTGTCTCGGTGGGCATGATATAGCTCTACCACCGAACAGCGCCTTGGAGGCCGCACACGCATCGGTTCCGACCATTGATTCGGAGCCCACTGCGCCAATCGAGGATCAGCGGTTGGACGCTGCCTCAGGGGCTGCGATCTCAGAGGCGATCGAGCCGAACTCCAGCCCCACACTCCGCATGGCCCGTGACTCCGAGGAGCCGGATTCCTCTCTGAACTCCGAGCCCCCCGCGCCCCCGCCGATCGAATCCGATTGGGCGCCGATAATGGAGTTCACCGCGGCGGACATCTTTCAGCACTCGCCCCTCGACGACATCCTGAATTCTCTAAAGTCTCTCTCTTTATCAGGAGAGCCCTGGCCGGACTACGGTCAGCAAGGTTGGCATACGGACGATGAAGAAATTCAAAACCCACCCACCACCCACTTTGTAGCCACTGTCGACGACTTAACCGACATGCTTGACTTCGACTCCGAAGACATCGACGGCATGGACGACGATGCAGGAGACGAACAAGAACCAGCACCTGTAGGGCGTTGGAAGGCCACCTTGTCATATGACATATATATGGTGGACACTCCAAAGGATGGAGATGGCAATGGAACAGCGGTGGACGATACCTCTAAGAAACAGCCCAAGCGCCGGCGTCAGCGGCGCCGCTCTAAATTCCGCCAAAGCAAAAACAGTGATTCCGGCACGGGAGATAATACTACTCCAGATAGCGCCGAAGAACACCACCTCCAGCAAAATTCGGCACAGGAGGACAGAGAAGCCAGCCCTCACGAGAGGGCGGTGGACCAAGAGGTTGAGGACGATAATTATACGCCTCCCTCCGAAGACGAGGCAAGCCTCGACGACGACGAGTTCGTCGTGCCAGAGGATCTTGCCGAACAAGAGCGTTTTAAACGCAGGCTCATGGCCACGGCAAGCAGCCTCAAGAAAAAGCAGTAACAACTTAGATCTGATCAGGATTTGCTAGCTGATAGATGGACTGAAGTCCTTGCGGCCGAAGAGTATGAACTCGAACGCCCCTCCAAGAGTTACCCAAAGCGCAGGCTGCTACCCCGACTAGAGGAGGAAGCACCTACATCACCAGCGCATGACATGGCCGACCGGCCACCTCGTGTCCGCGACAGAGAGGCCTCTTGGCCCTCCACTCAAGCCATGCCTCGGCACCGCGTCAAGCATACTAAGGCACGGGAAAATGCGCCCGACCTGCGCGACATCCTAGAGGACAAGGCAAGGCAAACAAGATCGATCTACGGATCGCGCAGGCGCCCCACGGCACGTGACGGTGATCATCACTCCGGACGCAATGAATCCGGCCGGGCCGAACTCAACAGACAAAGCTCCTTCGAGTTGCGTCGTGATATAGCCCAATACAGAGGCGCTGCACACCCACTATGCTTCACATATGAAGTAATGGATCATAAAATCCCTGAGGGCTTCAAACCCGTAAACATTGAATCGTACGATGGCACAAAAGATCCTGCGGTATGGATCGAGGATTATCTCCTTCATATCCACATGGCCCGCGGTGATGATCTACACGCCATCAAATACCTCCCACTCAAACTTAAGGGACCGGCCCGGCATTGGCTTAACATCTTGCCAGCAAACTCAATCGGTTCTTGGGAGGACCTGGAAGCCGCATTCCTTGACAACTTCCAGGGCACTTATGTGCGACCACCGGACGCCGATGACCTAAGCCACATAATTCAGCAGCCAGAAGAATCGGCCAGGCAATTCTGGACACAGTTCCTAACAAAGAAAAACCAGATAGCCGATTGTGTGGACGCAGAGGCCTTAGCGGCCTTCAAGCATAATATCCATGACGAGTGGCTGGCCCGGCACCTGGGACAGGAAAAGCCGAAATCTATGGCAGCCCTCACGACACTCATGACCCGCTTTTGCGCGGGAGAAGACAGCTGGCTAGCTCGCAGTAACAACTTAACCAAGAACACTGGTAATTCGAATACCAAGGACAAAAGTGACAGGTCGCGTCGGAACAAGCAAAAGCACCGCATTAATAGCGACAGCAACGAGGATACGGCAGTTAATGCCGGATTCCGAGGCTACAAATCCGGTCAACGGAAACAGCCATTCAAAAGAAAAAGTCAGGCCCGTCTAGTTTGGACCGAATACTCGACCGCTTGTGCCAGATACATGGCACCCCCGAAAAGCCAGCCAATCACACCAACAGGGATTGTTGGGTGGTCAAGCAGGCAGGCAAGTTAAGAGCCGAAAACAAAGACAAGGGGCTGCATAGCGACGATGAGGAGGAGCCCAGGCCGCCGAACAACAGTGGACAGAAGGGATTTCCCCCGCAAGTGCGGACGGTGAACATGATATACGCAACCCAAATCCCCAAGAGGGAGCAGAAGCATGCATTACGGGACGTATATGCGATGGAGCCGGTCGCCCCAAAGTTTAACCCATGGTCCTCCTGCCCGATCACCTTTGATCGAAGGGACCACCCCACTAGCATCCGTCATGGCGGCTTCGCCGCATTGGTTCTAGACCCAATCATTGACGGATTCCATCTCACAAGAGTCCTCATGGACGGCGGCAGCAGCCTGAACCTGCTTTACCAGGATACAGTGGGAAAGATGGGCATAGATCCCTCGAGGATCAAGCCCACCAAAACGACCTTTAAGGGCGTCATACCAGGTGTACAAGCCAACTGGACAGGCTCAGTTACACTGGAAGTGGTCTTCGGATCTCCGGATAACTTCCGAAGTGAGGAGTTAATCTTCGACATAGTCCCGTTCCGTAGTGGCTATCACGCACTGCTCGGCCGAACCGCATTCACAAAATTCAACGCGGTACCGCACTATGCATACCTCAAGCTCAAGATGCCAGGCCCTAGGGGAGTAATCACGGTCAATGGGAACACTAAACGCTCCCTCCAAACAGAGGAGCACACGGCAGCGCTCCCAGCAGAAGTACAAAGCAGCCTCTCTAGGCAGTCCTCCAGTTCGGCCTTCAAAAAGCTGAACACTGTCAAGCGCGCCCGGAGTACCCTACAACAAGACCGCCTGGCACGTTCCGAGCTAGCATAGCAATGTGGCCCCAACCCTAGCCCTCGCAATATAGCGAAACCAGCGCTTCGCGTACATAACTACGCTCTTGAAATACCATGGGCACAGGGGAAGGGGCACTATCACGGCACACCCGAAATACGGCTTAAACCGCACCAGGGGCTGCCGGATTCCTTCTTTTTTTCTCTTACTCTCAAGACTCCATACTTCGGACGACCCGTTCGGCAATTCAACTGCCGCACAAACGATGCAAGATCCAAGGAAGCAGACAAGCCACGCCGCATTATGGAACTCCCAGGTGGTCTCTATTGCGAGCAGTATACCTGTTTTTTAATACAATTCCGCGGCCTGCCCCTGGCCAGGACATGTTAAATAGTCCAATTTATTTTGCCTATCGCACTATTTGTATCATTCCGCTTTCATAGCAGCCTTTCTATAACCAATGCATAGCTTTTTGTCTATTTTTTGCATTACCCTCTTTTTATATATATGTTTATTAATAACATGCTGCATCCGTACACTGTGGTACGGCAAAATACGCTAGGGGCTTCAGTACCCATCAATATGGCGTGAGAAGTCCGTCCACTTTCACAAGTGCGGCACCCCGAACTTATAGCACTATATGCATCGGCTCCGAATCATGATTTGGGTCAATAGTTGGGTTTTCCCGGCTCCTATGTTTTGGTGCCTTACGTTCCGCTATATCGGCTAAGGTAGCACTAGGAGAACCACTGCGATTGTGCCCCAGTTGAGCTGGGCCGAGCACCTCAGTGGAGAAAGCTAAAACTGACTGTCATGATGAGGCGAGAGACCGGTCGCTGTTCGAGAGGTTTTTCGAGTCCTTAAAGGCTTATGCCGCTTCGAGCGAGAAACCGTCTTTGTCCGGCCAAGGCGTGGATAGCGCCCCGAAGTCGGTCTTCCGAATACTAGGGGCTTCGCCGAAATTTAAAATTATAGAGTTCTATGGCTAAGTGAGAGTGTTCAAGCATTATAGTCCGATTGCCTTGTTCGTTGTGTTGACCGCCTCCCTCGACGGACCCAATCATGGGAAAAAGAGCGCTCAGGTTTATCTCGAACACCCCAGCACTAGTGGCATGGGGGCAGAAGCCGACGACTGGCCATCTCTCAAGTTTTTGATAAACGGCCGCACAGAAAGTAATATTTTAAATTCAAGCATTGCTTAGCGCATATGAACAAGTTTTCAGCGCACAGGATAACACGAGCGAGTTCATTCAAAAATTACATCCTTGGTACATTCATCCGCCACAAGGCGGGCACCAGCAAGAACATCCTTGTAATAGTTCTCGGGCTTGCGATGCTCCTTCCCCGACGGCGGCCCGTCCTTCACAAGCTTCTCACCGTCCAGCTTACCCCAGTGCACCTTTGCACGGGCAAGGGCCCTACGGGCACCTTCGATGCAGATGGAGCGCTTGATGACCTCGAGCCTTGGACAAGCCTCCACCAGCCGCCGCACCAGTCCGAAGTAGCTCCCAGCCAGGGCCTCTCCAGGCCACAGCCTAACTATGAAGCCCTTCAGGGCCTATTCGGCCGCCTTGTGGAGCTCGACCAGCTGCTTCAGCTGGTCGCTCAAGGGCGCAGGGTGTCCGGCCTCAGCGTACTGAGACCAAAACACCTTCTACGTCGAGCTGCCTTCCTCGGCTCGGTAGAATGTGGCGGCATCAGACACACTGCGGGGAAGATCTGCGAATGCCCCTGGAGAGCTCCAGATTTGGGTAAGTAACAAGTAGTTTACTTCTATATTTCTGCTTTGCATATAGAATGCCTTACCCGCCGCTATCTTTTTCACCGCATCCAACTCCTGGAGGGCCTTCTGGGCTTCGGCCTTGGCAGATTTGGCAGTTTTAAGGGCCGCAGCAAGCTCGGACGCTCGCGTCTTCGAGTCGAGCTCCAAACTCTCATGTTTTTGCATAAGAACCTGAAGCTCTTTCCGCACCTCGCCGACCTGTGCCTCAAATTTCTCCCACTCGGCACGCTCCATGGCCGCTTTCTTCTCGGCCTCGGACAGTGCCTGCTTGAGGGTCGCCACGTCAGTTGTGGCCCCTACAATAAGCAGTATACTCCTGTCATTTTTTGCAATTGTGCCTTCCTATAGGCATTTTTCCTATAAGGTATCTCTTACCTTCTTTCTCCTCGAGCTGCCGTTTGGCAAGGCCGAGCTCTTGCTCGGTCCGCTCGAGGCCCTGCTTCAGGGCACCCACCTCCGTAGTCAGTGTGACGGTGGCCAGCAGCGAAGCCTGCATACGTATATTGACTCCTTTTTAGTTAGACTCCTGTGATATTTAATAGATCCTTTATTCGGCTTTTCTTTCTGAACGCCAAACAGAGAATCAGGGGCTACTGTCTATACGGTAATATTTTTACATATTTTTACTTACCTCGAAGCCTGTTAGAAGTCTAGCACAAGCTTCTTTCAGTCCGCTTTTGGCGGACCGAACCTTCTGGACTACCATACTCATGATGGCACGGTGCTCCTCGTCGATGGAGGTGCCCTTAAGCTCCTCCAGCAGATTTTCCGGTGCTTCCGGTTGGACGGAGGACGCCATCTCAGTAGGCTTGCTCCTCTTGGCAGAAGTTCGCCTACCGCGGTCCGGAACCGTTGATGATTCCAACGCAGTGTCTGGCTTAAAGCCGGACTTGGAGCCCAGGGGGGTCTTGTCCCCTTCACTCCTGGAGTCCGGGAGGTCGCCTCGCGGCTCCTCCTGGACCACCTGCTCTCACCCCGGAGCTTGTCGCGACGCCACTTCGACTTCATCCGCAGCACAGGGGAAGGAGCGGGCTGAACTGAATTCACGTCCGATGAATCCAGGGAGCCACTCGACGACTCGTCGAGCCCGTCCTTGAGCGGACTACATGATTATATCCGACGTTAGGGAAAGCTATGCAACAAAAGGAATATCACGAGATACTCTGGTATCCGAACACTTACGATCTTGCCGGACGCTTGGCCCTGTCTGGCCACTCCTCTTCGTCCTCGTCGGCGTCGGGGACGTAGTCCGGCGGAGGGGTTTTCCTCTTCTTGGACCCCTCGGCTTCCCCTACTGGGGAGGCCTTCATTTTCTCTCCTCCCCCCGCTGGAGGGGGAGAGGTTTCTTCTTCCTCCTCCTCGTTCTCACGGGAGGAGTACGTCTCGGACTCGTCGGACGACGAGTCCGACACCACCATATGCCGGGAACTCTTTCGAGTCCCCGTGGCCTTCTTCTTCTTGGCCTTCTTCTCCGGCACCACATAAGGTGCCAGAACCAGCAGCTTCTCTAGGAGAGCAGGGGCTGGGTCTCTGGGCAAGGGAGCCGGACAGTTAATCTGTCCGGACTTCTCCCGCCAATCCTGTCAAAGGTGAGGGAGTCTAGATCCCGCGTAGAGTCAAACTATGAAAAAACTTAACATCCTGTAAAGGATGGAAATGTCTTACCTCGCCAGCAGGACGCTGCGAGCTGAATCCGCGGTCTTCGAAGGCGGATATGGGAGCCTCGGCGCCTTTGGTTATCCCCCTCCAGACATCTTCGTACGTCGTGTCGAAGAGCCTGCTCAGAGTGCGGTGCTGCGCCGGGTTGAACTCCCACAAATTGAAGTCCCGTTCTTGACACGGAAGGATCCGGCGGACGAGCATGACCTGGATTACGTTGACAAGCTTGAGCTGCTTGTTCACCAGGGACTGGATGCATTTTGCATTTTTGCAGTCCGGTCAACTCTTCTTCGTCGCCCCACGACAAGCTCGTCTCCTTCCAGGACGTGAGCCGCATAGGGGGTCCGGATCGGAATTCAGGGGCTGCGATCCACTTTGGATCGCGTGGCTCGGTGATGTAAAACCACCCTGACTGCCACCCCTTCAAGGTCTCCACAAAGGAGCCCTCGAGCCATAGGACATTGGCAATTTTGCCCGCCATGGCACCTCCGCACTCCGCCTGGTTGCCGCGCACCACCTTTGGCTTGACGTTGAAGGTCTTGAGCCAGAGGCCGAAATGGGGGCGAATGCGGAGGAAAGCCTCACACACGACGATAAACGCCGAGATATTGAGGATGAAATTCGGGGCCAGATCGTGGAAATCTAGGCCATAGTAGAACATGAGCCCGCGGACAAATGGGTGGAGAGGAAAACCCAGTCCACGCAGGAAGTGGGGAAGAAATACTACCCTCTCATGGGGCCTTGGGGTGGGGAGAAGCTGCCCCTCCTCAGGAAGCCGGTGCGCGATGTCTTTGGGCAAGTATCCGGCCTTCCTTAACCTTTTGACATGGCCCTCCGTGACGGAGGAGACCATCCACTTGCCTCCCGCTCCGGACATTGTTGGAGAGGGTTGAGGTAGGAAGTGCGGGCTTGGGCGCTGGAGCTCGGGTGCGCAAAAGATGGATAGGCAAAGGAGGAAGAAGGCGTAGGTAAAAAGGTGGATTCTTATCCCCTTATATGGGCGGATGCGACTATGCATCCCCACCAGCCTAGTAAAACTCGCTTGCCTCCCAAGCGTCGTGACAAGTGGCGTGGTTGGGTCACCCACGTCCATATTAACGAGAATCCCGTAAACAAAGGGGACACGATCTCTGCTTTGACAAGACGTGCCAAGGAAACCGCCTCGCAAAACACGCTGAGGTGGAGAAGTGAAAACGATTCAAATAAAGGCTTGGCCGTAGTGTGATGTCACGCTGGGGAATACGTCACCAGATTAGATTGGTGTTAATATTATTCTCTCTATGGCAATACGTGGAAGCTTATTTTGCAGAGCTGGACACTACTCTTGGTGTTTACAAAACTTTTATGAAGAATTTGGAGGAGGAACCCGCCTTGCAATGCCGAAGACAATCTGCGCGCCGGACTCGTCGTTATTGAAGCCTGGTTCAGGGGCTACTGAGGGAGTCCTGGATTACGAGGTGTTCGGGTAGCCGGACTATAACTTTAGCCAAACTCCAGGACTATGAAGATAAAAGATTGAAGACTCTGTCCCGTGTCCGGATGGGACTTTCCTTGGCGTGGAAGGCAAGCTTGGCGATGCGGATATTCAAGATCTCCTACCATTATAACCGACTTTGTGTAACCCTAACCCTCTCCGGTGTCTATATAAACCGGAGCGTTTTAGTCCGTAGGGCAACTTCATCATACAACAATCATACCTTAGGCTAGCTTTTAGGGTTTAGCCTCCTTGATCTTGTGGTAGATCTACTCTTGTACTACCCGTACCATCAATATTAATCAAGCAGGACGTAGGGTTTTACCTCCATCATGAGGGCCCGAACCTGGGTAAAACATTGTGTCCCTTGTCTCCTGTTACCATCCGGCCTAGACGCACAGTTCGGGACCCCCTACCCAAGATCCGCCGGTTTTGACACCGACAGGAGTTCATGAAATAATTTGATTAGATGAACTCAATTATCATGAGCATAGTCTAAATTGTCTTTGCAAATATGTTGTAGATAAATAGCTCACGTTGTAGCTCCCTGTTTCAATACGTTCCTAGAGAAAGACCAAGTTGAAAGATATTGTAAGCAATGATGCAGACTGGGTCCGTAGTCTGAGGAGTGTCCTCACTGCTACACAGAAGGCTTACGTCTTTGATGCACCGCTCGATGTGCAAACCCCTACAACGTCGTCTGTGGATGTTGTGAACACCTGAAGAAACATCCTGATGACTACTTGATAGTTTAGTGCACCATACTTTACGGCTTAGAATTGGGATTCCAATGACATTTTGAATGCCATAAGACATATGAGATCTTCCAAGAGCTGAAATTGGGATTTCAGGCTCATGCCTGTGTTGAGAGGTATGAGACCTCTGACAAGTTCTTTTGCCAACAGGATGGAGGAGAATAGCTCAGCTAGTGAGCATGTGCTCAGAATGTCTGGGTGCCACAATCACTTAAATCAAGTGGGAGTTAAACTTCCATATAAGATAATGATTGATAGAGTTCTCTAGCCACTATCACTAAGCTACTAGATCTTCCTGATGAACTATGACATGCAAGGGATGGAGTTGATCCCGGAGCTGTTCGCGGTGCTTAAGACCGCAAAAGGTAGAAATCAAGAAGGAGCATCAAGTGTTGATGGTTTAACAAGACCACTGGTTTCAAGAAGGGCAAGGGCTAGAAGGGAAACTTCATGGATGGAAAACCAGTTGCCGCTCTAGTGAAGGAACCCAAGGTTGAACCCAAACCCGAGACTAAGTGCTTCTATTGTAAGGGGAACAGTCACTGGTAGCGGAATTACCCCAAATGCATGGTAGATAACAAGGCTGGCAACTTCAACAAAGTATATACGTGTTATTAATGTGTACCTCACTAGTACTCCTGGTAGCACCTGGGTATTGGATACCGGTTCAGTTGCTATTATTGGTGACTTGAAGCAAAAGCTACAGACTAAACAGAGACTGGCTAAGGGTGAGGTGACGATGTGTGTTGGAAGTGTTTCCAAAGTTGATAAGATCACCATCGCACGCTCCATCTGCCTTCGGGGTTAGTATTGAACCTAAGTGTTATCAGGTGTCTACGTTGAGCATGAATATGATTAGATCATGTTCATTGCAATACGGTTATTCATTTAAGTTAGAGAATAATGGTTATTCTATTTACATGAATAATACCTTTCATGGTCATGCACCCTATGTGAATGGTTCAGTGAATCTCGGTCATAGTAATACACATGTTCACGCCAAAAGATGTAGATAGTACCACTTTCTTGTGGCACTGCCGCTTAGGTCATATTGGCGTAAGATGCATGAAGAAACTCTGTGTCGATGGTTGTTTGGAGTCACTTGATTTTGAATCGCTTGACACATGTGAGCCATGCCTCATGGGCAGGATGACTAAGACCCCGTTTTCAGGTACAATGAAACGGGCAAGTGACTTGTTGGAAATCATACATGCTGATGCGTGTGATCCAATGAGAATTGAAGTGTGCGGTGGATATCGCTATTTTCTCATCTTCACTCACGATTTGAGTAGATATAGGTATATTTACTTAATGAAGCACAAGTCTGAAATGTTTGAAAAGTTCAAGCGATTTCAGAGTGAAGTTAAGAATCATCATAACAAGAAGATCATGTTCCTACGATCTGATCAAAAGGGGATTTTTTGAGTTATGAGTTTGGCAATCACTTAAGATATTGTGGAATTGTTTCGCAGTTGAAGCCACCTGGAACACCACAGCGTAATGGTGTGTCCGGACGTTATAATCGAACCTTATGAGATATGGTGCGATCTATGATGTCTCTTACCGATCTACCGCTATTATTTTGAGGTTATGCATTAGAGACAGCTGCATTCACTTTAGATAGGACACCATATAAGTCCGTAGAGACGACGTCGTATGAACATTGGTTTGGCAAGAAACCAAAGTTGTCATTTCTTAATGTTTGGGGCTGTGATGCTTAAGGCTTCAGCCGTAGAAGCTCGAACCCAAAAGCGGACAAACACATCTTCATAGGATACCCAAAGGTGACAGTTGGGTATACCTTCTATCTCAGATCCGAGAGCAAATTGTTTGTCACTAAGAACGGGTCCTTTCTCGAGAAGGAGTTTCTCTCGAAAGAATTGAGTGGGAGGAAGATAGAACTTGATGAGGTTGTCGAACCTTTACTTCAACCAGAGAGTGATGCAACACAGAAAGATGTTTTCTGTGGCGCCTACATCTGTTGAAGAGGAAGTTAATGATAGTGATCATGAAGCTTCGGATCAAGTTGCTATCGAACCTCGTAGGTCGACAAGGATATGTAATACTCCAAAGTGGTACGGTAATCCTGTCTTAGATATCATGTTGTTAGACAACAATGAACCTACGAGCTATGGAGAAGCGATGGTGGGCCCGTATTCCGACAAATGGTTAGAAGCCATGAAATCCGAGATAGGATCCATGTATCAGAACAAAGTATGGACTTTGGTGGACTTGCCCGATGATCGGCAAGCCATTGAGATAAATGGATCTTTAAGAAGAAGACAGATGTGGGCGGTAATGTTACCGTCTATGAAGCTCGACTTGTGGGAAAGAGTCTTTTCACAAGTTCAAGGAGTTGACTACGATGAGAATTTCTCACCTGTAGCGATGCTTAAGTCCGTCGGATTCATGTTAGCATTAGCTGTATTTTTCGATTATGAAATCTGATAGATGGATGTCAAAAACAAGTTTTCTTACCAGTTTTCGTAAGAAAGAGTTGTATGTGATACAATCAAAGTTTTGTTGATCCTAAGGATGCTAAAAGGTATGCTGGCTCTAGCGATCCTTCTATGGACTAGAGCAAGCATCTCGGAGTCAGAATATATGCTTTGATGGAGTGATCAAAGCTTTTAGGTTTATACAATGTTTGCTAGAAACTTGTATTTACAAGAAAGTGAGTGGGAGCACTACAACATTTCTGATAAGTATATGTGGATGACATATTGTTGATTCGAAATAATGTAGAATTTCTGGAAAGCATAAACGGTTATTTGAAGAGTGATTTTCAAAGGAAGACCTGGATAAAGCTGCTTACATATTGGGCATCAAGATCTATAAAGATAGATCAAAATGCCTGATGATACTTTCAAAGAACGCACACCTTGACATGCTTTTGAAGGAGTTCAAAATAGATTAGTCAAAGAAGGGGTTCTTACCTGAGTTGTAAGGTGTGAAGTTGAGTAAGACTCAAAGATTGACCACGGCAGAAGAAAGAGGAAGGACGAAGGTAGTCCCCTATGCTTTTGTCATAGGCTCTATACGGTATGCCATGCTGAGTACCGCACCAGATGTGTGCCTTGCCACATGTATGGCAAGAGGGTACAAAGGTGATCTAGGAGTGGATCACCAGATAGCGGTCAAAATTATCCTTAGAGGAATAAGGCAATGTTTCTCGGTTATGGAGGTGATAAAGAGTTCGACGTAAAGAGTTACGTCGATGCAAGTTTAACACCTATCCAGATAGCTCTGAGTAGAGATACCGGATACGTATAATGGAGCAACAATTTGGAATAGCTCCAAGTGGAACGTGGTAGCAGCATCTACGATATGACATAAAGTTCTGCGAAATACATAGGGATCTGAATATTGCAGACCCGTTGACTACAACCTTTCTCACAAGCATAACATGATCAAACCCAGAGCTCATTGAGTATTAATCACATAGTGATGTGAACTAGATTAGTGACTCTAGTAAACTCTTTGGATGTTGGTCACATGGCGATGTGACCTGTGAGTGTTAATCACATGGCGATGTGAACTAGATTATTGACTCTAGTGCAAGTGGGAGACTGTTGGAAATATGCCCTAGAGGCAATAATAAATTAGTTATTATTATATTATATTTCATTGTTCATGATAATCGTTTATTATCCATGCTAGAATTGTATTGATAGGAAACTCAGATACATGTGTGGATACATAGACAACACCATGTCCCTAGTAAGCCTCTAGTGGACTAGCTCGTTGATCAATAGATGGTTATGGTTTCCTGACCATGGACATTGGATGTCGTTGTTAACGGGATCACATCATTAGGAGAATGATGTGATGGACAAGACCCAATCCTAAGCCTAGCACAAGATCGTGTAGTTCGTATGCTAAAGCTTTTCTAATGTCAAATATCATTTCCTTAGACCATGAGATTGTGCAACTCCCGGATACCGTAGGAGTGCTTTGGGTGTGCCAAACGTCACAACGTAACTGGGTGGCTATAAAGGTGCACTACGGGTATCTCCGAAAGTCTCTGTTGGGTTGGCATGAATCGAGACTGGGATTTGTCACTCCGTGTAAACGGAGAGGTATCTCTGGGCCCACTCGGCAGGACATCATCATAATGTGCACAATGTGATCAAGGAGTTGATCACGGGATGATGTGTTACGGAACGAGTAAAGAGACTTGTCGGTAACGAGATTGAACAAGGTATCGGGATACCGACGATCGAATCTCGGGCAAGTATCATACCGATAGACAAAGGGAATTGTATACGGGATTGATTGAATCCTTGACATCGTGGTTCATCCGATGAGATCATCGTGGAGCATGTGGGAGTCAACATGGGTATCCAGATCCTGCTGTTGGTTATTGACCGGAGAGTTGTCTCGGCCATGTCTGCATGACTCCCGAACCCGTAGGCTCTACACACTTAAGGTTCAATGACGCTAGGGTTATAGGGAAAGTATGTATGCGGTTACTGAATGTTGTTCGGAGTCCCGGATGAGATCCCGGACGTCACGAGGAGTTCCGGAATGGTCCGGAGGTAAAGATTGATATATAGGAAGTATGGTTTTGGCCACCGGAAGTGTTCCGGGCATCACCGGTAGTGTACCGGGACCACCGGAGGGGTCCGGGGGTCCACCGGGAGGGGCCACGGGCCCCGGAGGCATACATGGGCCAAGTGTGAGAAGGGACCAACCCCTAGGTGGGATGGGGCGCCTCCCCACCAAGGCCCATGCGCCTAGAGAGAAGAGGGGGGGCAAACCCTAAGGGCAGATGGGCCCTAAGGCCCATGCCTGGTGCGCCTCCCTCTCCCCCCACTTGGCCGCCACCCCAGATGGGGATTAGGGCTGCCGCCACCCCTAGGGTGGAAACCCTAGGTGGGGGCGCAGCCCTCCCTCTCCCCCTATATATAGTGGAGGCAAAGGGGCAGCCCAACACAAGAAGTTCTTCCCCTGTTGGCGCAGCCCTACCTCTCTCCCTCCTCGTCTCTCGTAGTGCTTGGCAAAGCCCTGCTGGAGTTCCGCACTCCTCCTTCACCACCATGCCGTCGTGCTGCTGTTGGATGGAGTCTTCCCCAACCTATACTTCTCCCCTTGCTGGATCAAGGCGTGGGAGACGTCACTGGGCTACACGTGTGTTGAACGCGGAGGCGCCGTTGTTCGGCGCTTAGATCAGAATCAACCGCGATCTGAATCGCTACGAGTACGACTCCTTCATCCGCGTTCTTGCAACGCTTCCGCTTAGCGATCTACTAGGGTATGTAGATGCACTCTCCTTCCCCTTGTTGCTAGATTACTCCATAGATTGATCTTGGTGATGTGTAGAAAATTTTAAATTTCTGCTACGATCCCCAACAGTGGTATCAGAGCTAGGTCTATGCGTAGTTTCTATGCACGAGTAGAACACAAGTTGTTGTGGGCATCGATTTTGTCAATTTACTTGCCACTACTAGTCTTATCTTGATTCGGCGGCATCATGGGATGAAGCGGCCCGGACCAACCTTACACGTACGCTTACGTGAGACTGGTTCCATCGACTGACATGCACTAGTTGCATAAGGTGGCTAGAGGGTGTCTGTCTCTCCCACTTTAGTCGGATCAGATTCGATGAAAAGGGTCCTTATGAAGGGTAAATAGAAATTGGCATATCACGTTGTGGTTCTGGCGTAGGTAAGAAACGTTCTTGCTAGAAACCTATAGCAGCCACTTAAAAACTTGCAACAACAATTAGAGGACGTCTAACTTCTTTTTGCAGCATGTGCTATGTGATGTGATATGGCCAAAAGGATGTGATGAATGATATATGTGATGCATGAGATTGATCATGTTCTTGTAATAGGAATCACGACTTGCATGTCGATGAGTATGACAACCGGCAGGAGCCATAGGAGTTGTCTTAATTTATTTATGACCTGCGTGTCAACATAAACGTCGTGTAATTACTTTACTTTATTGCTAAAGTGTTAGCCATAGTATTAGAAGTAATAGATGACGAGACAACTTCAAGAAGACACGATGATGGAGATCATGATGATGGAGATCATGGTGTCATGCTGGTGACAACGATGATCATGGAGCCCCAAATACGGTTATTCTTGAGCTGATGAAGATGGGCCGCACTGGGCCCCCACTTGAGCCACACCGCAGGCCGCAGGCAGGCAAGTCTGGGGACCCTTGTTCCCAGAACGCCGACATAACTGAGGGTATTCCAAAGTTTAATATTGATAGATTTCTTGATTTTGATCTAGAGAAAAATTATATGTATTGTGCGGTGAATTGTATTGAAAATCCTTATATTGACAATTACATAAAGAAAAGAAAGCAAATAGAAGATGAAGAGAATACTAATGAAAGAGAAGAAACTTCCCAAAATCCTTCTATTATTTCTTATGATGAATTAGGTAATGAGGAGGAGCCTCCTATTCAGCCAATCTCATTAATAAGGAGCTCCATAAAGAGGATTGAACCCACACATGATGTGGTGAAGAACAAGAAAAGAAAAAGAAAGAGAGGTAAAAAGATATCTCCCCCAAATAATGCTGCTCCTATTACTATTGTGCCTCATGAAAATATAATTGTGGAAGATAATGATACTTCTTATGATCTTGAAAATCTTTTTGGCACTTGCTTGGAAGAATATGACAATTGCTATACTATTGGTGCTATCCATACTATTGATGATGGAAGTGATTATGCTTATGATATGAAAAGGCCCAAGCTTGGGGATGCTATGTTTGATGAGGATGACATATTTGAGAATATATTTTCTGAAATTAATGTTTGTCCTAAGCTTGGGGAAGCTATGTTTAATGAAGATGATATTTTTAGTCTCCCAAGTTTTGATATGCAAATTTATAATGATGATAGCATGCCTCCTACCTATGATGATTATTGTGATGATACTTATGCTATAAAAAGTAGTGATTATATTTATAAACTAGTCATGATTATGGTTACCCATTTTCTGAACATTACTCTTTTAATGTGGAAACAATTTATAGTATTCAAGTCTCTTATGATACTCCCACTAACCCGAATGAGAAGAATTTTGCTTATGTGGAGAGTAATAAAATTTCTATGCTTGTGGTTCATGAAAAGAATGCTTTAGGTGCTGGTTATATTGTTGAATTCATTAATGATGCTACTGAAAATTATTATGAGGGAGGAATATATGCTTGTAGGAATTGCAATAATATCAAGTTTCCTCTCTATGTGCTTAAAGTTTTGAAGTTATGCTTGTTTTAACTTCCTATGCAAGTTGATTCTTGTTCCCATAAGTTGTTTTCTCACAAAATCCCTATGCATAGGAAGTGTGTTAGACTTAAATGTGCTAGTCATATTCTTCATGATGCTCTCTTTATGTTACAATTCTTATCTTTTATGTGAGCATCGTTGAAATCATCATGCCTAGCTAGGGGCGTTAAACGATAGAGCTTGTTGGGAAGCAACCCAATTTTATTTTTGTTCCTTTTTAGTAATAAATAATTCATCTAGCCTCTGTTTAGACGTGGTTTTATGCTTTTAATTAGTGTTTGTGCCAAGTAGAACCTTTGGGAAGACTTGGGGAAAGTCTTGTTGATCATGCTGTAAAAAACAGAAACTTTAGCACTCACGAGAATTGCTGACATTTTTATTTGGAGAGTGATATTTAGTTAATTCCTTTTGAAGATGATTAATAGATAAATTCCTCAGGTCCAGCAATTTATTTGAGAATTTTATGACTTCCAAAAGTATACGTTTGATCCAGATTACTACAGACTGTTCTGTTTTTGACAGATTCTGTTTTTCATGTGTTGTTTACTTATTTTGATGAATCTATGGCTAGTAAAAGAGTTTATAAACCATAGAGATGTTGGAATACAGTAATTTTAACACCAATAAAAATAAAGAATGAGTTCATTACAGTACCTTGAAGTGGTGATTTATTTTCTTATACTAACAGAGCTTACGAGTTTTTTGTTAAGTTTTGTGTTGTGAAGTTTTCAAGTTTTGGGTAAAGATTTGATGGACTATGGAATAAGGAGTGCAAGAGCCTAACCTTGGGGATTCCCAAGGCATCCCAAGGTAATATTCAAGGACAACCAAATCCTAAGCTTGGAGATGCACCGGAAGGCATCCCCTCTTTCGTCTACTTCCATCGGTAACTTTACTTGGAGCTATATTTTTATTCACCACATGATATGTGTTTTGCTTGGAGCATCTATTTATTTTGTTAGGATTTGCTTGCTGTTTGAATAAAATACCAAGATCTGAAATTACTAAATGTTAGAGAGTCCTCACATAGCTAAATAATTATTTAACTACTCATTGATCTTCACTTATATCTTTCAAAGTAGTTTGTCGTTTGCTCTAGTGCTTCACTTATATCTTTTTAGAGCATGGTGGTGGTATTATAGAAATATATGAACTCTCATGCTTCACTTATATCATTTTGAGAGTTTTAAATAGCATGGTAATTTTCTTAAATAATCCTAATATGCTAGGCATCCAATAATAGTAAAAACTTTCATATAGAGTATTGAATACTAAGAGAAGTTTGATGCTTGATGATTGTTTTGAGATATGGAGATGGTGATATTAGAGTAATGCTAGTTGAGTAGTTGTGAATTTGAGAAATACTTGTGTTGAAGTTTGTGATTCCCGTAGCATGCATGTATGGTGAACCCTTTTGAGTGGCGGTCGGGGACGAGCGATGGTCTTTTCCTAGCAATCTATCCCCCTAGGAGCTTGCGCATGGTACTTTGTTTCGATAACTAATAGATTTTGCAATAAGTATGTGAGTTCATTATGACTAATGTTGATTCCATGGATTATACGCACTCTCACCCTTCCACCATTGCTAGCCTCTCTAGTACCGTGCAACTTTCGCCGGTACCATAAACCCACCATATACCTTCCTGAAAACAGCCACCATACCTACCTATTATGACATTTCCATAGCCATTCCAAGATATATTGCCATGACACTTTCCACCGTTTCGTTATTATGACACGCTCCACTATTTTCATATTGCTTGCATGATCATGTAGTTGACATTGTATTCGTGGCAAAGCCACCATTCATAAAACTTTCATACTTGTCACTCATGAGTCATTGCACATCTCGGTACATCGCCGGAGGCATTCATATAGAGTCATATCTTGTTCTAAGTATCGAGTTGTAATTCTTGAGTTGTAAGTAAATAAAAGTGTGATGATCATCATTATTAGAGCATTGTCCCAGTGAGGAAAGGATGATGGAGACCATGATTCCCCCACAAGTCGGGATGAGGCTCCGGACGAAAAAAATAGATAAAAGAGGCCAAAGAAGCCCAAATAAAAAAACAAAAAAAGAGACCATAAAAAAAAGAAAAAGGCCCAAATAAAAAATATAAAAAAATGAGAGAAAAAGAGAGAAGGGACAATGCTACTATCCTTTTACCACACTTGTGCTTCAAAGTAGCACCATGATCTTCATGATAGAGAGTCTCCTATATTGTCACTTTCATTTACTAGTGGGAATCTTTCATTATAGAACTTGGCTTGTATATTCCAATGATGGGCTTCCTTAAAATGCCCTAGGTATTCGTGAGCAAGCGAGTTGGATGCACACCCACTAGTTTCTTTTGTTGAGCTTTCATACACTTATAGCTCTAGTGCATTCGTTGCATGGCAATCCCTACGCACTCACATTGATATCTATTGATGGGCATCTCCATAGCCCATTGATACGCCTAGTTGACGTGGGACTATTTTCTCCTTTTTGTCTTCTCCACAACCACCATTCTATTCCACCTATAGTGTTATATCCATAGCTCACGCTCATATATTGCGTGAAGATTGAAAAAGTTTGAGAACATCAAAAGTATGAAACAATTGCTTGGCTTGTCATCAGGGTTGTGCATGATTTAAAAATTTTGTGTGGTGAAGATAGAGCATAGCCAGACTATATGATTTTGTAGGGATAGCTTTCTTTAGCCATGATATTTTGAGAAGACATAAGTGCTTAGTTAGTATGCTTGAAGTATTATTATTTTTATGTCAATATGAACTTTTGTCTTGAATCTTTCGGATCTAAATATTCATGCCACAATTAAGAAGAATTACATTGAAATTATGCCAAATAGCACTCCGCATCAAAAATTCTTTTTTATCATTTACCTACTCGAGGACGAGCAGGAATTAAGCTTGGGGATGCTTGATACGTCTCCAACGTATCTATAATTTTTCATTGCTCCATGCTATATTATCTACTGTTTTGGATGTTTATGGGCTTTATTATACACTTTTATATCATTTTTGGGACTAACCTATTAACCCAAAGCCTAGTGTCAGTTTCCTTTTTTTGCCTATTTTAGGGTTTCGAAGAAAAGGAAAATCAAACGGAGTCCAAATGACCTGAAACTTCACGGAACTTATTTTTGGATCAGAAGAAGCCCAAAAGACTTGGAGTCTACGTAAGGGAAGCTTCGAGGAGGCCAAGAGGTAGGGGGCGCGCCATCCACCCTCGTGGGCCCCTCGTGCCCCCCCTGACATACTTCTTCCACCACCAGAAGCCTCCATAGCCACCGAAAGCCAATGTAGACCCGTTCCGGCACCCTGCCGGAAGGGGAATCCTTCTCCGATGGCCATCTTCATTATCCCAGTGCTCTCCATGATGAGGAGGGAGTAGTTCTCCCTCGGGGCTGAGGGTATGTACCAGTAGCTATGTGTTTGATCTCTCTCTGTCTCTCGTGTTCTTGAGGTGATACGATCTTGATGTATCGCGAGCTTTCCTATTATATTTGGATCCTATTATGTTTTCTCCCCCCTCTACTCTCTTGTAATGGATTGAGTTTCCTCTTTGAAGTTATCTTATCGGATTGAGTCTTTAAAGATTTGAGAACACTTGATGTATGTCTTGCCGTGCGTATCTGTGGTGACAATGGGATACCACGTGATTCACTTGATGTATGTTTTGGTGATCAACTTGTGGGTTCCTCCCATGAACCTATGCATAGGGGTTGGCACACGTTTTTGTCGTGATTCTCCGTTAGGAACTTTGGGGCACTCTTTGAGGTTCTATGTGTTGGTCGAATAGATGAATCTGAGATTGTGTGTTGCATATCGTATAATCATACCCACGGATACTTGAGGTGACATTGGAGTATCTAGGTGACATTAGGGTTTTGTTTGATTTGTGTCTTAAGGTGTTATTCTAGTACGAACTCTAGGGCTGTGTGTGACACTTATAGGAATAGCCCAACGGATTGATTGGAAAGAATACTTTGAGGTGGTTTCGTACCCTATCATAATCTCTTCGTTTGTTCACCGCTATTAGTTACTTTGGAGTGACTCTTTGTTGCATGTTGAGGGATAGTTATTTGATCCAATTATGTTATTATTGTTGAGAGAACTTGCACTAGTGAAAGTATGAACCCTTGGCCTTGTTTCCTATCATTGCAATACCGTTTATGCTCACTTTTATCACTTGCTACCTTGCTGTTTTTATATTTTCAGATTACAAATACTATTACCTACTATCCATATACCACTTGTATCAACATCTCTTCACCGAACTAGTGCACCTATACAATTTACCAATGTATTGGGTGTATTGGGGACACAAGAGACTCTTTGTTATTTGGTTGCAGGGTTGCTTGAGAGAGACCATCTTCATCCTACGCCTCCTATGGATTGATAAACCTTAGGTGATCCACTTGAGGGAAATTTGCTACTGTCCTACAAACCTCTGCACTTGGAGGCCCAACAACGTCTACAAGAAGAAGGTTGTGTAGTAGACATCACTAAGTCTCTTTCTTCATCCAACAAGTCAAGTGCATCCTGTCTGGCTTGTTCATTATTAGTTTCAACATAAGCCGCCACACGGGCGAGTCATGACGGATGTCACTAGGCAACATTGCTTCTGCTCCATAAACCATGAAGAAAGGTGTGTAACCTGTAGGCCTATTGGGTGTGGTGTTGATACTCCACAACACTGAGGGTAATTCCTCTACCCAACAACTCGACGTTCGCTGTAAAGGAACCATAAGCCGGGGTTTGAGCCCTTTCAAAATTTCATGATTGGCTCTTTCATCTTGACCATTGGATTGAGGATGAGCTATAGAAGAAACATCAAGCCGGATGTGCTCACGTTGACAAAACTCCTCCATAGCCCCTTGGGACAGATTGGTGCCATTGTCAGTGATAATGCAGTGTGGAAAACCAAAACGGAAGATCACCTTTTTCATGAACTGAACCGCCGTGGCCGCATCACACTTACTCACAGGCTCCGCCTCAACCCACTTAGTGAATTTATCAACTGCAACCAAGAGATGTGTCTTTTTATCCTTAGACCTTTTGAAAGGTCCCACCATGTCAAGCCCCCAGACCGCAAATGGCCAAGTGGTTGGAATCATCCGGAGCTCTTGAGCCGGCACATGTGCTCGTCGTGCAAACTTTTGACATCCATCACATATACTGACCAGATCCTCTGCATCAGCGTGAGCCGTCAACCAGTAAAAACTGTGACGAAAAGCCTTGGACACCAGAGATTTTGACCCGACGTGATGACCACAATCGCCTTCATGGATCTCATGAAGTATTTCTTGACCTTCTTCGAGGAAGCGCACCGTTGAAACGCTCCAGAGACACTGCAGTGGTATAATTCTCCATCCGAAATCGCCATTGACTTAGACCACCGGGTTATCTGTCGAGACAGGGTCTCATCTGCTGGCAACTCTCCCCGGGTCTTGTAAGCCAAGAATGGTACTGTCCAATCTGGGATGACGTGAAGAGCCACCGCCAACTGCGTCTCCAGGTCAGGAACAACTAAATCTTCTTCTGTGGGCAATTTGACAGAGGGGTTATGCAAAACATCCAAAAAGGTGTTAGGTGGTACCAGCTTTCGCTAAGACCCCAACCAGCTTAAGGCATCAGCCGCTTTGTTCTTTTGACGGTCAATGTGCTCCACCTGATAGCCTTTAAAGTGCCCTGCAACAGCATCAACCTCTCGGCGATAAGCCGCCATGAGAGGGTCCTTGGAATCCCACTTGCCTGATACCTGTTGAGCCACTAGATCTGAGTCGCCAAGACATCTGACCCAGCTCAAACTCATCTCTTTTGCCACTCGAAGACCATGGAGCAAGGCTTCATACTCTCCTGCATTGTTAGTGCAAGGAAACATCAACCGTAACACATAACAAAATTTGTCCCCTCGCGGAGAGGTTAACACAACTCCAGCCCCCGAGCCTTCCAACTGTCTGGACCCATCAAAATGAATAGTCCAATGCGTGTTGTCTGGTTTTTCTTTTGGCATCTGCATCTCTGTCCAATCATTAATGAAGTCAACCAGTGCTTGAGATTTGATTGCAGTACGTGGCACATACTTCAACCCATGAGACCCAAGCTCAATTGCCCACTTGGAGACTCGCCCAGTGGCCCCTCTGTTTTGAATGATGTCTCCCAAAGGAGCAGAGCTAACGATGGTGATTGGATGTCCCTGAAAATAATGTTTAAGCTTCCAGCTTGCCATGAACACCCCATATACGAGCTTCTGCCAATGTGGATATCATTGCTTGGATTCAATTAGCATCTCACTGACGTAATAAACCGGTCGTTGAACCGGATGCTCCTTGCTAGCCTCCTTGCGCTCCACCACCATAGCCACACTAACAGCTCGTGAGTTGGCGGCTACATATAACAGCAGCGGCTCTTTCTCAATTGGAGCAGCCAAGACCGGCGGCTCAGCAAGTTGTGTCTTCAGATCTTCAAAAGCAGAGTTCGCAGCATCGATCCAAGCAAAATCATCTGTTTTCTTCATCATCTGATACAGAGGCATTGCCTTCTCCCCTAACCGTCTTATGAACCGGCTCAAAGCAGCAACACAGCCCGCCAGTCGTTGAACATCATTGATGCATGTTGGTCTGGCCAGGGATGTAATTGCCTTGATTTTCTTCGGGTTAGCCTCAATACCTCGGTTATACACCAAAAAACCCAAGAGCTTGCCGGCTGGGACTCCAAAAACACACTTGGCTGGGTTAAGCATAATTTTGTAGACCCGGAGATTATCGAAAGTCTCTTTTCAGATCTGTGACCAAGGTTTCCTCTTTCCTGGATTTTACCACTATATCATCCACATAAGCATGAACATTACGCCCAATTTGATTGTGAAGACAATTCCGCACACACCGTTGGTAAGTCGCCTGGGCACTCTTATGCCCAAAAGGCATAGACACATAGCAGAAAGCTCCAAAAGGAGTAATAAAAGTTGTTTTCTCCTCATCCTTGACTGCCATCTTGATCTGATGATAACCGAAATAAGCATCCAAGAAACTCAAAGGTGCGCAACCCGCCATAGGATCAATGATCTGATCAATACGGGGGAGAGCAAAGGGATCAGCCGGACAAGCCTTATTCAAATCGGTGTAATCTACACACATACGCCAGGTGCCATTCTTTTTTAGTACAAGCACCGGGTTAGCTAACCACTCTGGGTGAAAGACCTCCACAATGAACCCATCCGCCAAGAGCTGGGCCACCTCTTCTCCAATGGCCTTGCACCTTTCTTCGTTGAACCGTCAGAGAAACTGTCTGACATGTTTGAATTTTGGATCAATATTAAGAGTGTGCTCAGTGAGTTCCCTCGGGACACCCGGCATGTCTGAAGCTTTCCATGCAAAGATGTCCCGGTTCTCACAGATGAACTCGATGAGCGCGCTTTCCTATTTTGGATCCAAGTTTGCACTGATGATGAACTGCTTGGATGAGTCGCCAGGCTCAAAGTCAACCATCTTGGTGTCATCAGCTGATTTGAGTTTCAACACCAGCTCATGCTTTGTTGTTGGTTTCTTTAATGACGTCATGTCTGCCGGGTCAACATGATCCTTATAAAACTTTAACTCCTCTGTTGCACAAACAGATTCAGCATAGGCGGCATCACCTTCTTCACACTCCAAGGCTATATTCTGGCTCCCATGTACTATAATGGTGCCCTTATGACCCGGAATCTTGAGCTGTAAATACACATAACACGGTCGAGCCATGAACTTGGCATACGCCGGCCGCCCAAACAGAGCATGATATGGGCTTTTGATTTTAACCACCTCAAAGTTTAATTTTTCTGCTCTGGAGTCATATTCATCCCCAAAGGCTACTTCCAGCTCAATCTTACCAACTGGGTATGCCGATTTACCAGGTACCACACCATGAAAAACAGTGTTGGATTGTTTAAGATTTTTATCAGTCAATCCCATCCGGCGGAACGTCTCATAGTAGAGGATGTTGATGCTGCTGCCTCCATCCATGAGTACCTTAGTGAATTTGTATCCACCAACCTAAGGTGCCACTACCAAGGCTAAGTGGCCCAAATTATCAACCCGGGGCGGGTGATCCTCTCTGCTCCACACAATAGGCTGCTCTGACCAACATAGATAACGTGGAATCGCCGGCTCAACGGCATTGATGGCCCTCTTGTGAAGCTTCTGGTCCCTCTTACATAAACTAGTGGTAAATACATGGTATTGCCCACTACTCAGCTGTTTTGGGTTGCTCTGATAACTGGATTGTTGCTGCTGATTACCTTTGCCGGGTTGTTGATTATATCCTCCTTGGTTACCAGGATGGCCCTGACCGTGAAATCCTCCTCCACCTAAACCGGCACCCGGGCCGTGAAAGCCGGCTCCTCCTGAACCGCCACTTGGGCCGTGACCTCCATCAAACACGTTTGAATTTTTAAATGCCTTCATGATCATACAATCTTTCCACAGGTGGGTGGCTAGCTTCTCCCGGGTGTCGTGCTTTGGACAGGGTTCATTCAATAACTGCTCAAGGGTGGGACCTGACCCGCCCGACCGAGGGGGTTGTCTGCCCTTGAGCCGTTGATTACCGCCCTGTGCATTGGTGTTAGCAACAAACTCATCAGCCTTACGTTTATTACCTCCCTGATTTGCTGGGTTATGCTGGTGACCCTTGCCGTTGCCGTTGTTCTTTCCCTTTGTTGCCTTTTATTCGTCAGACACCGGGTCCTTGGTAGTATCAGAATCAGCATACTTTACGAGAGCCGCCATCAATGTTCCCATGTCATTACAGTCACGCTTGAGCCGCCCCAGCTTCTGCTTCAGAGGTTCAAAACGGCATTTTTTCTCCAACATCAAGACTGCTGAGCCGACATCCATCTTATCAGATGAATGTATTATCTCCTTGACCCGACACACCAAATGGGTTGTGGATTCACCATCCTCTTGCTTGCAATTGGTCAGGTCCACAATCGACATAGGCTTCTTACATGTGTCCTTAAAGTTCTGGATGAACCGGGCCTTCAAGTCCGCCCATGAGCCGATAGAATTGGGTGGAAATCCCTTCAACCAAGTACGATCTGTTCCATCTAACATCATAGTGAAATACTTGGCCATTGCGGCATCACTGACCTCCAATAACTCCATAGCCATCTTGTAACTCTCAATCCAAGCCCCAGGCTATAAGTCAGTTGTGTAATTAGGCACCTTATGAGGCCCCTTAAAATCCTTTGGCAAACGCTCATTACGTATTGCCGGCGCCAAGCAAGGAATGCCTCCGGTTCTTGTGGCCACTCCTGCCTCGACCGAGGTTGCTGGATAAGCCGGAAAAGTTTGATGAGCCGCCTGATCTGCTGCCATTTGAGCTGCTCGTTCCGCCTCTTGACAAATCCTCTCCTGATCCTCCAAGTTAAGGGCTCTAGCCCGCACCGGCTCATGCCTGTATGGCCGGTTATGGCATTGAGCATTGCTTGACATATCTGCGGATTCCATATGCCTACTGTAACTCGGGCTCCGGCTTGGGCAAGGAGTTGAATGGATCCTGTCTCGACTGTAGGAGTATGCATCCTGCTGCGCCAGAGCTGTTTGAAGAAGTTCTCTTACCCTCCGTGTTTCAATTGCCGCCGGCGAGTCACCTTCCATCGGAAGAGCCGCCAAACGAGCCGATGCTGCGATGAGGTTTTCCAAAGGGTTGGAGAAGTGACCCGGCGGCGTTGGGACGTAATGAGGCGGAGCGGTATTTATACGAGGTGGATTCATGGCGTGCGGCTGGACCGGTGCGCCGGGTGTTGTAATCCAGGGTGCCTCCGGCGGGTTACTTCCCCCGGCCCCGAGTGTGTGAAAAAGATTCCTAGGATCAAGCATCAGAGGCAGACATGACTGGGTTTTCTGATGCCTCCTCCTCATGACCTCGTTTGACGCGTTCAGATCCACCGAGAGCCGGAAGATCTCCGCTTGAAGCTGTTGAGCACAAGCGTCCAAAGCCGCCCGCTCTGCTGCCATGCTGACTTCCTCTACAGCTAGATTTTCTTTAGCTTGCACCATCTCTTCACGTACGCGTGCCACCTCTGTGTCATGCTGGGCTTTGTCCACCGGCTCTACCACGGCAGTCAACAGAGTCGTCGGTTTATCCATGAGGTCCATCAAGATCTGAGCCGGGGAGCGCGCGGGGTCTCCTGACTTGGTTGCAGCCGACCTGGTAGCTGTCGCCGCTGCTGCTGTAGAATTTTGCCTGGGCTGTGTCCCTGCCATGAAGACTCCGGCCCAATTCGGCGGCTCAAGAGGGTCTGGAATACTACTGCCATCAGAACAGCCCCCGAGCATGTCGTCCTGCAGCTAGTACAAAGAGTCTGTCTCGCCTGTTGATGATGCAGTGTCAGAACAGATGGCCGTCTCACCGCCCTCCACCGATCCTTCAGAGTATTCACCACCGTGGATGCAGCTCACGAAGGCATGCTTCATGGTAGATTGAACACGGGCGGTCCTGGAGCGCTGAGTTGTCTCGATGAGGTTGGTGTGGACGTCCGGCTCAGGCCCTGACTCGCCGATCTGGCCTATGAAGACGTGAATTCTGCCGAAGGGGACCCGATATCCGTACTCAATTGAGCCGGCCTCGGGGCCCCAGCCTTCGTCGTCGATGTAGAGCTTGCCGCGACGACTCTTGGTCATCCGGCCCACAGCGTATCCCTTGAGCCCTTTGAAGTTGCCCTTCAAGAACTTAAATCCACCGTGCGTTGGCCCCACGGTGGGCGCCAACTGTTGTGTAATTGTCACGGCAGATGTCCTAGAGCAAGGACTTAGTCGTAGGTCCATCGCACTAGGAAGCTTAAAGGGGTTAATCGGGACAAAGGACACGAGAGAGTTTTATACTAGTCGGCCCCTTACGATGAAGGTAAAAGCCTATGTCTAGTTGGGATTGTTATTGTTGGGGTTTCGATAACCAAGAGGCTCAACTTGTCGGCTTGGTTCTCGACTTGTTGTTTCTTGCCCAAAGCCGCCACCGGGTCGTCCCCTTATATACATGGGTTGACGCCTGGTGGCCTACAGTGTCCCGGCCGGCTCATAATCGTGTCCGGCTCAGTCACTTCTGTCGGTGTCAAAACCGGCGGATCTCGGGTAAGGGGTCCCGAACTATGCGTGTAAGGCGGATGGTAACAGGAGGCAGGGAACATGATGTTTTACCTAGGTTCGGGCCCTCTTGATGGAGGTAAAACCCTACGTCCTGCTTGATTAATATTGATGATATGGGTAGTACAAGAGTAGATCTACCTCGAGATCGGAGAGGCTAAACCCTAGAAGCTAGCCTATGGTATGATTGTATGTTGTAGTTGTTGTGTCCTACAGACTAAAACCCTCCAGTTTATATAGACACCGGAGAGGGTTAGGGTTACACATGGCCGGTTACAGAGGAGATACACATATCCGTATTGCCTAGCTTGCCTTCCACGCCAAGTAGAGCCCCATCTGGACACGAGACGAAGTCTTCAATCTTGTATCTTCATAGTCTAACAGTCCGGCCAATGGAGATAGTCCGGCTGTCCGGAGACCCCCTAATCCAGGACTCCCTCAGTAGCCCCTGAACCAGGCTTCAATGGCGATGAGTCCGGCGCGCAGTATTGTCTTCGGCATTGCAAGGCGGGTTCCTCGTCCGAATACATCACGGAAGAATTGGAATACAAGGATAGTGTCTGACCCTGCAAAATAAGTTCCACATACCACCGTAGAGAGAATAATATTTTCACAAATCCAATTTGCTGACTTGTTTTGGCAGCACGGCATTATGCCATGGCCCGGTGATTATACGAACCATTTCGTTTAACTAGCCCTGCACATAACGCGAGGCGGTTTTTTGACACGTCTTGTCAAAGCAGAGATCGTATCTCCTTATCACGGGATTCTCATCAATACGGGTGTGGGTAACCCAACCGCGCCATTGATTACGGCGCTTGGGGGATAAGCGAGTTTTACCAGGCTAGTGGGGACGCATAGTTTCCTCCGCCCATATAAAGGGATAAGGATTCACCTTTTCATCCACGCCTTCTTCCTCCTTTGCTCATCCGTTTTCGCACACTCGAGCTCTAGCGCCCAAGTCCGCACTTCCCACCTCAACCTTCTCCAACCATGTCCGGAGCGGGGGGTAGGTGGATGGTCTCCTCCGTCACGAAGGGAAACATCAAGAAGCTGAGGAGAGTCGGATACCTGCCCGACGACATCGCACACCGGCTCCCAGATTGGGGGCAGCTTATCCCCACCCCCAGGCCCCATGAGAGGGTAGTGTTCCTTACCCATTTCCTCCGTGGACTGGGATTCCCTCTCCACCCATTCGTCCGGGGGCTCATGTTCTACTACGGCCTGGATTTCCATGATATGGCCCCGAACTTCATCCTCAATATCTCGGCGTTTATCGTCGTGTGCGAGGCCTTCCTCCGCATCAAGCCCCACTTCCGCTTATGGCTGAAGACCTTCAATGTCAAGCCGAAGGTAGTGGGCGGCCGCCAGGCGGAGTGCGGAGGCGCCATGGTGGGCAAGATGCCCAACATTACATGGCTCGAGGGCTCCTTTGTGGAAACCATAAAGGGGTGGCAATCGGGGTGGTTCTACATCACCGAGTCGCGTGACCCTGCATGGGCAGCGGCCCCCGAGTTCCGATCTGGCATCCCCACGCGACTCACCTCCTGGAAAGAGAAGGGCCTGTCCTGGGGTAGTTCGGGAGAGCTGACCGGACTCCAAACATGTATTCAAAACATGGTGAACAAGAAGCTCAAACTCGTCAACATAGTCCTGGTCATGCTCATCCGCCGGATCCTCCTGTGTCAACAACGGGCCTTCAACTTGTGGGAGTTCGACCCGGCGCAGCACCAAACTCTAAACAGGCTCTTCGATACAACACATGAGGATGCCTGGAAGGTGCTATTCAAGGGCGCCGAGGTTCCTCCTCCTACTACGGAGGATCACGGATTCTGCACGAAGCGCCAAGCCAGCGTGGTAAGCTGTCTTACCTCTTACAAGATACCTGTTTTACATAGTTTGACTCTATGCGGGACCTAAGCTCCCGTTCCTTTGACAGGACTGGCAGGAAATGGCTGGACAGATCGACTGTCCGGCTCCTTTGCTCGAAGGCCCAGCAAACGCTCTCCTGACGGAGATGCTGACTCCGGCTCCTTACAAGGTGCCAGAGAAGACCAAGAAGGCCAAGGGAACCCGAAAGAGTTCCCAGCGCCAGGTGTTATCGGACTCATCATCCGATGACTCTGCAGCACACTCCTCCCCCAAACACGAGGAGGAAGAAGAAGATGCTCCCCCACCAGGAGGGGGAGACAAGAAAAGGAAGGCCGCCCCAACCGGGGGGCCGAACGGTCCAAGAAGGGAAGGACTCTCCTTTCGGACAGCTCCACCGCCGCCGCCGAAGGCGAAGACGAGTGGTTGCCCAGGGCCAAGCCCCTGGGGAGGTCATAAGTATTCGGACACCAGAGTAACTCATAGTATACTTTTGCGCACTACTTCCCCTAACGCCGAATACGATTATACAGGCCGCCACGAGCCCGTATCGATGTGTCATCGGACGGCTCCCTGGGCTCGTCGGATATGGATAGCGATCCACTTCTGACCGCCACCTCCCCTTGCCCTACGGACGACGCCGAGGTATTGTCTCAAGAGGCACCGGGCCGACGGGAGACAATCCCGGAGGCGCCTCAAGGCGACCGTCCGGACTCCGAGGGCAAAGGGGACGAGGCCCCTGAGGGCCCCGAGTTCGGCCCTCAGCCGAACAACGCGCCGGAACCTCCAGTGGTTCTCGACTTGGGCAAGCGGCCTCCTTCCAAGAGGGGCAAGACGCCTGTGCCGGTGACCTCTGTCCATCCAGAGGCGCCGGACAATCTGCTGGAAGCGCTTCGCAGCGCTTCCATCGACGAGGAGCACCGTACTATTATGAGTGCGGTGGTCCAGAAGGTTCAGTCTGCCAAGAGCGGATTGACTGAAGCATGTGCCGGCCTTCTAACAGGCTTTGAGGTAAGTGTTAAAATATAGTAAAAATATTACCGCATAGACAGTAGCCCCTAATGCTATGTTCGGTGTTCACAAAGAAAAGCCAAACAGAGGATCAAAAAATATCGCAGGAGTCTAATATCGAGGGACTTGAGCGTGACCTCCTACTGGATTGATACCTTGGTTCTCAAAAACTGAGGGAAATACTTACGCTACTCTGCTGCATCATCCCTTCCTCTTCGGGGAAAACCAACGCAAGCTCAAGACATAGCAACTGCGGAGGTCGCCATACTGAAGCAGGACCTTAAAGGTTCCCAGGACAAGCTCGGCCTTGTCAAGAGGCAGCTCGAGGAGAACAAAGGTAAGTAGTACCTGGTTTGCGGATATGTATAAAAAGAGTGCGATTGCAAAATGACAGGATCATCGTGAATTTGCCAGGGGCCACGACCGAAGTGGCGACCCTAAAGCAAGCGATGTCCGAGGCCGAAGATAAAGCGGCCAAGGAGCGCACCGAGCGAGAAAAGCAAGAGGCTCGGGTGGGCGAGGTGCAGCAAGAGCTCCAGGCTCTCGTGACGAAGCACGAGGCATTGGAGCTTGACTCGAAGACGCGAGAGTCTGAGCTTGCCGCGGCCCTCGAGAGCGCAAAAAGTGCCAAGGCCGAAGCCCAAAAGGCCCTCCAGGAGATCGATGCAATGAAGAAGATATCGGCGGGTAAGGCATTCTATATGCAAAGCAAGCATGTAAAAGTAAATTACCGATTACTTATCCGAATCCGTAGCTCTCCAGGAGCATTCGCAGATTTGCCCCGCAGCATGTTGGATGCCGCACAGTTTTACTAGGCTGAGGAGGGAAGCTCAACAGAGAAGCTGTTCTGGTCTCAGTATACTGGGACCGAACACCCGATGCCTCTGAGCGACCAGCTAAAGCAGTTGGTCGAGCTGCACAAGGCGGCCGAACAGGCCATGAAGGTCTTTATAGTCCGGCTGTGTCCTGGCGACGCCCTTCCGAACAGCTACTTCGGCCTGGTGAGGCGGCTTGTGGATGCCTGCCCACGGCTGGAGGTCGTCAAGCGGTCCATCTGCATTGAAGGTGCACGCCGGGCTTTCGCCCGTGTGAAGGTGCAGTGGGCCAAGCTAGACGCCGTGAAGCTGATCAAGGAAGGGCCGCCGCAGGGCAAGGAGCATCGCACCCCCGAAATTTATTATGAGGGTGTCCTGAAGGGTGCCCATCTTGTAGCGGATGAATGTTCCAAGGATGTAATATTTGAGTAAACTTGCTCGTGTGATCCTGTATGGTGAAAACTTGTTTCATATGCGCTATGCAACACTTGTGTGAATTTAAAATATTACCTTCTGTTTGGCCGTTTATCCAATCTGAGAGATGGCTACTCTTCGGCTTCTGCCCCCATGCCACGAGTGCTGGGGTGTTCGGGATAAACCTGAGCACTCTTGTTCCCATGTTTGGGTCCTTCGAGGGAGGTGCTCAGCACAACGAACAAGGCAACCAGACTAATAATGCTTTATCACTCTCACTTAGCCATGGAATCCTATAATTTTAAATTTCGGCGAAGCCCCTAGTATTCGGAAGGCCGAATTCGGGGCGCGATACATGCCTTTAAGCCGGACAGGGCCGGCCCCTCGCTCTAAGCGGCATAAGTCTTTAGGGACTCGAAAACCTCGCCGAACAGCGACTAGTCTCTCACCTTATCATGACAGTCAGTTTTAGCTTTCTCTATTGAGGTGCTCAACCCAGCAGAACCGGGGCACAATCGCAGTAGTTCTCCTATCGCTACCTTAGCCGATAGAGCAGAACGTAAGGTACCAAAACATAGGAGCCGGGCAAACCCAACATTTGACCAAAGACATGATTCGGAGCTGATGCATATAATGCTATAAGTTCGGGGTGCTGCACTTGTGAAAGTGTTTGGACTTTTCACACCATATTGTGGGGTACGTAAGCCCCTGGTGTATTGGCCGTACCAAAGTGTACGGTTGCAAGGTGTCATTGATGAACATATATATATATATATATATATATATATATATATATATATATATATATATATATATATATATATATATATAACAAGAATTGCAATAATAGTCGTAATGTTATGCATTGATTATTCAAAAAGGTGCGTTTAAAGCAGAATGATACAGATGGTGAGATAAGCAAAGAGTAGGACTATGTCCCTTCCAAGGGCAAGCTGAGGAATAGTATTAATTCAAATATTTCGCTCGTTATTGTAATCCACTTGGGAATTCCGTGGTGTGACGTAGCTTTCTGCCTCCTTGGTTGCTGCATCATGTGTTCGGCAATAGTGCTGCCGGACAGGGTTTCCAGAGATTAAGGTCCTGAAAAAGAGAAAATAACCAAACGGCAAGCCCCCAGTGCGGTTTAAGCCGCGTCTTGGGGCGTGATGTAGTTTTGCCCCCCTCCCCACCTATGCCCATGGTATTTTTAATGCGTAATTATGTACGCGTGGCACGAGTTTCGCCGTTTGGCTGAGACTGGGGTGGGGGCCGCATTGCTACGCGACCTCAGATCGCGCCAGGCGGTCTAGTTGCCGATTGCTCCGAGCGCGCTTGAAGGTGTCCGGGTCTTGAAACGCCGAACTGGTGGATTGCCTTGAGAGGCTACTTTGCGCTTCTGCTACGAGGGTCGCAGTGTGCTCCTCTGTTCGGAGAGAGCGCTCTGTGTTTCCATTGACTGTAATAACCCCGCGAGGTCCTGGCATCTTGAGCTTGAGGTATGCATAATATGGTACCGCATTGAATCTCGTAAATGCAGTTCGCCCGAGCAGTGCATGATAACCACTGCAGAACAGGACTATATCGAAGATTAACTCTTCACTTCGGAAGTTATCCAGGGATCCGAAGACCACTTCTAGTGTAATTGAGCCTGTGCAATGGGCCTCTACGCCTGGAATGACGCTCTTAAAGGTCGTTTTTGTGGGTTTGATCCTTGAGGGATCTATACCCATTTTGCGCATTGTGTACTGATAAAGCAGGTTCAGGCTGCTGCCGCCATCCATAAGGACTCGAGTGAGGTGAAATCCGTCAATGATTGGGTCCAGAACCAGTGCGGCGAATCCGCCATGACGGATACTAGTGGGATGGTCCCTGTGATCGAAAGTGATCGGATAGGAGGACCATGGGTTGAACTTTGAGGTGACTGGCTCCAACGCATATACGTCCCTGAGCGCATGCTTCCGCTCCCTTTTGGGAATGTGGGTTGCGTATATCATGTTCACCGTCCGCACTTGTGGGGGAAACCTCTTCTGTCCTCCGGTGTGTGGCTGCCGGGGCTCCTCTTCGTCATCGCTATGTGGCCCTTTGTCTTTGTTTTCGGCAATTAACTCGCCGGCCTGCTTGAACACCCAACAATCCCTGTTGGTGTGATTGGCTGGCTTATCTAGGGTGTCGTGTATTTGACACGAGCGATCGAGTATATGGTCCAAACTGGACGGTCCCGGCGTACTTTGTTTGAATGGATTTTTCCGCTGACCGGGTTTAGAGCCTTTGAATCCGGCATTGACTGACGTATCCTCGGTATTATTGCTGTTAATGCGCCGCTTATGTTTGTTGCGACGTGACCTGCTATTGCCGTCCTTGGTATCGAAGTACCATGGTCCTTTGATATGTTATTACTGCAAGCCAACCAGTTGTCTTCTCCCGCACAAAAGCGTGTCATGAGTGTCGTGAGGGCTGCCATAGATTTCGGCTTTTCCTGACCAAGGTGCCGGGCTAGCCATTCGTCGCGGATGTTGTGTTTGAAAGCCGCTAGGGCCTCTGCATCCGGACAGTCGATGATTTGATTTTTATTTGTTAGGAACCGAGTCCAGAATTGCCCGGCCGATTCTTCTGGCTGCTGAATTATGTGGCTCAAGTCATCGGCATCTGGTGACCGCACATAAGTGCCCTGAAAGTTGTCGATGAATGCGGCTTCCAGATCTTCCCAACAGCTGATGGACTCTGTTGGCAAGCTATTAAGCCAATGCCGCGCTGGTCCCTTGAGCTTTAGTGGGAGGTATTTGATGGCGTTTAAGTCATCACCGCGGGCCATGTGGATATGGAGGAGGAAATCCTCGATCCATCCCGCGGGATCTGTTGTGCCGTCGTATGATTCAATATTTACAGGTTTTAAACCTTATGGGATTTGATGATCCATTACTTCGTCTGCGAAGCATAAGGGATGGGCGGCACCTCTGTATTGGGCTATATCGCGACGCAGCTTGAATGGGTCTTGCCCGCTGTGTTCGGCCCGGCCGGATTTACTTTTACTGTATCCGGCGTGACGTTTATCATCTCGCATAGTGGCGCGCCCTCGTGATCCGTAGATCGATCTTGCATGCTTTGCTTTGTCCTCCAATATGTCTTGCAGGTCTGGCGCATCTCCCCATGCCTTTTTATTTGAATGGCATCGGGGTGCAGGCTGAGTTTTTGGCTGGAATGCCTCTCTATCGCGGCCACGAGGTGGCCGATCAGCCGTGTCATATGCTTCTTCCTCCAGTCGGGGTAGCAACCTGCATTTTGGGTAACTCTTGGAGGGGCGCTCGAGTTTATATTCCTCGGCCGCGAGGACTTCAGTCCATCTGTCAGCTAGCAGATCTTGATCAGCTTGAAGCTACTGCTGCTTTTTCTTAAGGCTATTTGCCGTGGCTATAAGCCGGCATTTGAAGCGCTCTTGTTCGACGGGATCCTCTGGCACGGAGAATTCGTTGTCGCCGAGGCTTGCCTCATCTTCGGAGGGGGGCATGTAATTATAATCCTCCACCTCTCTATCTGCCGCTCTCTCAGGAGGGCTGGCTCCTCCATCCTCCTGCTCTAAATCTTGCTGGAGGGGATTGTTGTTGTCTTCGGCACTATCCGGAGTGTTATTATCTCATGTGCCGGTATCACCACTTTTGCTTTGGCAGGACTTAGAGCGGCGCCGCTGACGTCGATGCTTGGGTTGCTTCTTGGAGGGGTCATCCTCCACTATCTCGTCGCCATTGCCTTCTTTGGGTCTATCCACCATGTATATATCGTATGATGAGGTGGCTGTCCAGTGCCCTGTGGGCAGTGGTTCCTCTTCGTCTCCCACATCGTCGTCCATACCGTTGATGTCTTCAGAGTTGAAGTCGAGCATGTCGGTTAAGTCATCAACAGTGGCTACTAAGTGGGTGGTGGGTGGGCCGCGAATTTCTTCGCCGTCCGCATCCCAGTCCTGCCGGACATAGTTCGGCCAGGATCCTGCTGACAAGGAGAGAGACCTTAATGAGTTCAATATGTCGCCAAAGGGCGAGTGCTGAAAAATATCCACGGAGGTAAACTCCATGATCGGCGCCCAATCGGATTCGATAGGAACGGGCGCAGGCGGCTCGGAGTCCGTGGCCGGAGAAGGATCCGGCAGTTTAACAACACGGCTCTCGTGTAAGGTAAGGTTGATGTTTGGCTCGATCGCCACTGAGGGTAAGGCCTCTGTGGCGGGGTCCATCCACCCGTCCATGGACGGCGCAACTGGCTCCGAATTGAGGGTCGGAGCGGCTGCCTGTGCGATCTCCTAAACACTGTCCGATGGTAGAGCTAAATCGTACTCATCGTGACCGCGTGACGCACAAGGCAGAGGCTCGAATCTGTCGAAGATCAAGTCTCCACGGATATCGGCTGTGTAGTTTAAGCTTCCAAACCTGACCTGGTGGCCAGGGGCGTAACTTTCAATCTGCTCCAGATGGCCAAGCGAATTGGCCCGCAGTGCAAAGCCGCCGAACACGAAGACCTGTCCGGGGAGAAAAGTCTCACCCTGGACTGCATCGCTATCGATGATAGTATGAGCCATCAAGCCTAACGGCGACGACATAGAGGAACTCTCAATGAAAGCACCAATGTCGGTGTCAAAACTGGCGGATCTCGGGTAGGGGGTCCCGAACTATGCGTCTAAGGTGGATGGTAACAGGAGGCAGGGAACATGATGTTTTACCCAGGTTCGGGCCCTCTTGATGCTGGTAAAACCCTACGTCCTGCTTGATTAATATTGATGATATGGGTAGTACAAGAGTAGATCTACCACGAGATTGGAGAGGCTAAACCCTAGAAGCTAGCCTATGGTATGATTGTATGTTGTAGTTGTTGTGTCCTACGGACTAAAACCCTCCGGTTTATATAGACACCGGAGAGGGTTAGGGTTACACATGGTCGGTTACAAAGGAGGAGATAGACATATCCGTATTGCCTAGCTTGCCTTCCACGCCAAGTAGAGTCCCATCCGGACACGAGACGAAGTCTTCAATCTTGTATCTTCATAGTCTAACAGTCCGGCCAATGGAGATAGTCCGGCTGTCCAGAGACCCCCTAATCCAGGACTCCCTCAACTTCCTTTACATGCCTTTCTTTACAAGTCTTTCCTTACATACGGCGGTTCACAATATCGGGCCTTAAACCGCCTTCAGGCCTTTGGGCCTTCTATAAGACTTAATAAACTATAATCTTGAATGTTTGCTGGGCTTCTTGTGTAACCCACCATTGGGGCTGACCCGGCCCCTCCTGGGCGGGTCATAACTGATAGTAATATCCCCAACAATACCCCTGCAGGGTTTGAACTTTCGAAAGCCATGCCCGCGGTTATGTGGCAGATGGGGATTTGTTAATATCCGGTTGTAGAGAACTTAAAACTTAACTTAATTAAAATGAATCAACCGCGTGTGTAGCCGTGATGGTCTCTTTTCGGCGTTGTCCGGGAAGTGAACACGGTTCTTGTGTTATGCTTGAACGTAAGTAGTTTTCAGGATCACTTCTTGATCACTTCTAGTTCACGACCGTTGTGTTGCTTCTCTTCTCGCTCTCATTTACATATGTTAGCCACCATATATGCTTAGTGCTTGCTGCAGCTCCACCTCACTACCCCTTTCCTACCCATAAGCTTAAATAGTCTTGATCTCGCGGGTGTGAGATTGCTGAGTCCTCGTGACTCACATATACTTCCAAACAGATGCAGGTGCCGATGATGCCAGTGAAGGGGATGCTATCGAACTCAAGTGGGAGTTCGACGATGACTCGGGCCGTTACTATGTTTCTTTTCCGGATGATCAGTAGAGGAGCCCAGTTGGGGCGATCGGTGATCTAGCATTTGGGTTTTGTCTTTCTTTGTTTTGGTTCCGTAGTCGGACCTTGATTGTATTCTGGATGATGTATGACTATTTATGTTGGGAATATGACTACCAGGTATGACCCGCCTCCGGACGGTGGTGGGTTCGGTGCGGACGGAGCAGCCGCCTCCGAAGCCTTCTTCTTCGGCGGCATGTCGATGAAGATGATGAAGATCTAGCTCGTGTGAACACCGGATCTGGTTCACACAACCTCGACGCCCCCTACCTGGCGCGCCAAAGATGTAGGGGGACTAATCCACGAACACCTATGGGACCGGCGGACCGAGTCCCTTTCGGTTCGGTGGGGGCGAGGGTCGCACGAAGAGCAGATCGAGGCGAAGCACACGAGTAGTTTACCTAGGTTCGGGCCGCACGGATGCGTAAAACCCTACTCCTGCTTTGTGGTTTGTATTGAGTTCTTGCTCGGGAGCGCGAGGTGCTACAGTACACCCCAGCAGCTAACGAGACCGAGCGTGAGTGTTCTCTCCTTTCGGAACCTCCGACCCCCCCCCCCTACGTTGCGCATGGGCCTCCTTTTATATGCTTAAGGGGTCATCGACAGGTGGCAACGTAGACAAGGGTAAAAATGGAAAGGTGTTGCGGTAGGTGCAACTACCTGCTACAGTGTATCATACATAACCCTGACGGCAGGAGACAAGGGCATTAAATGCCCGTCTGTGTCGCCCAAATAGTGCAAAAGGGACCGTCAGGGACGCCACAGCACGCCACGATGGCGATCTTGTCAGCGCCGCTTGCCACCGCGCACCCCTAGCTGCACAGCCTCCCTCCACATACGCCTGGAAGGGTCCCAGAGCGACACGTTGGTGGATGTGCTGGAGCGCGGGCACAGAGTGGGGGCTTGCCGCGGTCGTTGTCTTGCCGTGTCCGGGAGCTTGTCGCTCACCGGGCCTTGCCGGGACACGTGGCGCGTCGCGGCAAGTTCCTTGAGATGCCTTGGTTGGCCTTCCCGGCAAGCTCCTCTTGCCGGGGCTTTGTACGCCTTGGTTGACCTTCCCGGCAAGCTCCTCTTGCCGGGGTCTTGTACGCCTTAGTTGGCCTTCCCGGCAAGCTCCTCTTGCCGGGGCCTTGTACGCCTTGGTTTGAATACTTTGTCCTTGAATGGCTCCAAAGGAACCACGGAGGACCTTGGCGGTCACTCGGCAAGCCTTGCCGCGGGATGCTGTGACTGCCCGTGCACAAGTTCGGGATACTAGGGTACCCCTACTCTAGTACGCCGACAGGAGCCCCCGGGCCTGGGCCATACACGGTGCCGAGCGCTGTTGGGCCAGGCCCAAAACAGGGCACGGGCACGCGCGGCCTGGGCTACGTCGTATCTTTCTCCGTATCCACCGCGCCCTCCCCGAACGGCACGCGTTGAATGCGGTGTCGTGGGAGAGATCGTGGGTGGTTTCTTTATTCGGAAAGGCGGAACGTCCGCCCCCTCCCTCTTTATAAGCAGGGTAAACAGGGGTAGTTCGCCCATTCGCCGGTTGCTGTTCCAATCTCGGAAACCTCCGCCGCTCCCCCGTCTTCCCAAAGCCGAAGGAGAGCAGCATCCCGCCCCCCATCGCCACCAGCACCACCAACACCGTCGATCTCCTCCACCACTTCCGCCATGGCTCCGAAAGCCGACAAGGGGAAGGCTGTGAAGTCGACCGAGGCGCAGCGGCTTGCGGCGCTGCGAAAGGAGCGGGCAATCTTCCCCCCCCCCCAAGCTCGCCGCGAGGGAGCTGAGGGAGAGATACTACCTCTTCTGGTCGACGGAGACACGAGCGCATCCGCGCACGAAGGTACTTCCAGCCGCTGCTTGGAAAACGGCTCCAAATGGATACCCTTTCTTCGCCTTGTTCTTCTACTGCGGGCTCTGCCCGCCTTTCTCTGAGTTCTTCTGCGATATCATGAACACCTGCGGGTTCCGCCTCCTTGACTTCACCCCCAATGCCGTTCTGACCATGGCAGTTTTTGCACATCTCTGTGAAAACTTTGTCGGAGTCCATCCAAATGTAGCCCTTTTTCGCCATTTCTTTATGCCCCGAGTGGAGAGAGGAGAGCCTTTATCCGGCGGAATCGCCTGGATCTCGAAGGCCGGCAAGAAGGACACTTATCTGGAGGGAGAGTTCCACAGCAAGTGGGAGGAGTGGAGAGCAGACTGGTGCTGGATTGTCGAGGAGAACCCGCAGCCGTTTACCGCCTGGCGCCAAGCCCCAGCAGCACGCGGCAGCGATTGGAGTGACGTGGCCCCGGAAGACGCTAGGCTGAAGATTGCCGTCACCAGGATCCAGCGCCTCAGGCTTGCCGGGCTTACTGTAGGCGCTGTTGGCGCAGATTTTCTTCGCCGCCACATCGCCCCCCTGCAGGAACGGGGGAGGCCCGCCTGGGAGTTCAAAAATGCGGCGGATATCATGAGGCTGCGTCCGGGCCTCAACTTCAACTTCACTGTTCTGGAGCTTAACGCGATGCTCCAGGAGCTGTTCAAGTATGACCCTGAGCATCCCGAAGTGTTCAGGTTGCCGAGGGGTGTCGTTCCGCTGTGCAACAACTCCGCGCTCGACCGCATCCATGCAATGATGCCGCAGTGCGACTCGCATGGAATTGTCGCGACTTGACAAGAGCCTGAAGACAACGTCGTGCAGGAATTCTTTGACGGCTTTGTAGAAGTGCCGATCCGCTCCGACGAGAAGAATGGCCTCACCCGCGACACCACCGAAGCGGAGATGCAACGCATCGCCACCAGGCTGGAAGAGGCGGCGGCAGCCGCAGCCGCGGGCGAGTTTGGATTCACCGTGGAGGAGGCAGATGCGGCAGAGGCGGCAAGCCGTACCGAGCGAGAGGGGCTTGCCAGCGAGGGAAAGCTTGCCGGGCGTGACGTCGAGTCGAGCGAGCCCGCCGAGGATACGAGCGGCTCGTTGGAGATCAACTCCTCTTCCTCCTCATCCTCAGACAGCTCACCGCAAGCAGAGCCTCCATCTCCACCAAGAAGGCGTCTCCGCAAGGCTGGGGATGTAGCGGGGCGGCAGGCGAGTCGACAGTCGCCGCCCCGCGTGACACGCTCCACCACGGCAAGCGCTGCTGCCGTGGGAGCACCTCACGCTGCTGCGGCAAGTGGAGCGGGGTTCTCCCGGACCACCGCTTCTACTCCTGCCGCTTCTCGCGCCGCGGCGGCAGCCGGAGCGGGCTTGTCTCAGACCACCGCCACTGTTCCCGCCAAGCGGCCAAGGGAACCTACTCCTCCGCCTCCTCGCGCCGGACGTGAGCCGGACTTCGACTTCTCCGCGTTCAGCTCCGACGAGGAAGAAGAAGAAGAGTAAGATTCTCTTGTCGTGCTTGCAGTTCTTCAATCCTTGATGTTTTGTCTTGTATCTCATTTGCTTTACTCTGAACTTATTCCTTTTCAGGACTCTGGCCCAGAGAGCAGCGAAGAGAGCCAAGGTTCCGGTGATTGACATCGAGGACGAACCCACCGCGACAGCAGGGGGTGCGCCCGAGACAACCTTGCCAGACCCGGCAACTGTTCTCCAGAGCAGCCCCCAGTGTAAGCACATGGTTTGCTTTCCGCTGTTAGGAGCGCGTGGATACTCTTTGCTGACATCTGGCTGTTGGTTTGTGTAGGAGCAGAGCAGCCCCACCAGGAGCGCCCGGAGACCGCTCCCGGCATGCCATCTACTTCGACTACGCCGCCCAGGGAGAGTTCTCCAGCAAGGGAGAGGTCTCCGGTAAGGGAGAGCTCTCCGACAATGGAGAAATCTCCGGCAAGGGAGAGTTCTCCGGTAAGGGACAGCACCCGCGGCCCCCCGGCGGCGGAGACCACGACTGCAGAACCTGGTGCCGGTAATCCTCTTGCTTCAAAACTTCCCTTGGGTTCTTCTTCTTTTGATCTTCTTTTCTTTTGGACATTTGCTTGACTCTTCTCCCTTTTTCGGCCGTCAGACCCATCTGCTGCGGAGCCGATGGAAACCGAGGTTGCCGCCGCCGACGAGGCGGCCAAAGCTGCCGCCGCAGCAGCTGGCGAGGGGTCTGGCGATCGTACTGACGGCCCTGAGGCTGCAAGAGCGCCAGGCGCTACGCCGACCGCCAACCCTTCCGCCGCTGCCGCAGCGCCAGGCTCCAAAGAGCCCCAGCCAAGCATCTACTTGAAGGTCGGCGATGGCATCTTCATCAACCTCCCCTGGGTGTCAAGCTCCAGGGCGCTGATCGAGGGAGAGAGCTTCGACGGAGAGGTGCTCGCCTCCGCTGGGCTGACGCTGGTTGATGCACCGAGCAGTAGCTCTACCGCGCCCGGCAAGCCAAGCTGGAATCCCGCGAGGCACTTGTCGCGAAGGCGGGAGTGGACATCGAGAAGCGCGCAGAGGAGCTCTGGGGTTTTCACCAGGAAGCTCTCCGGTCTCTGGCAGAAGAGCGGGAGCGACTCGCCGAAGAGTAGAAGGCCTTCTTCCTCGAGAAGGCCGAAGTTGAAGAGCAACAGCGGCTTGCTGCTGAGAAGCTGTCTGCGCAGGAGGGCGAGCTGGCGCAGCGGAAGGTCAACCTTGACAGCCACGAGGAGGAGCTTGCCGCGTGCGAGCAAACATTCGGCGGAGCCCTCAAGCAAGCGAAGGATGCTGCCGGAGCTGCCGAGGCCGCCAAGAAGGAGCTGGAGACGAAGGTGGCGCAGCTGGAGGCCGATCTCAAGGCGAGCGGCGAAGAGCTTGCCGCGCTCAAGCGTGAGCGGGAGCAGGATGCCCACAGCCACTCAGAGCTGCAGGCTCGTCTCGCCGAGAAGGGCAAAGAGCTCAGCGCCGCCAAGGACTCCAACGCAGATCTTGAGTTGAAGCTGACTGCTTTGACCAAGACACTGGATGGTGCCAAGGAGCAGGAGGCGGCCTTGAAGGAGGAGGTCAAGGCCGGCAAGGCGCTGCTGGAGAGTGCCGCGGCCGCCCAGAACACTTTTAGGGAGATTGTGAAGCACTGGACGGAGGGGCTTGTGAGTGTTGCCACAGACGTTGACAGGGAGCTGGCGCAGCTGGGGATGGAGAATCTCGGGTATCCCTCTGACGAGAACCTCCAGCCCAGCGCCAAGCTCACCTTGTTCTTCAAAGGCGTGGCGACGTCCTTCCAGCGACTCCGGGAGAGGATCCCAAAGCAGCTGGCCGACGAGTCGCGCAAGATCTGTGCGGGAGCTCTTCAAAAGGTGCTGGTGAAGGTGGCCTTCCGCAATCCGGGCCTCAACCTCACCAACGTCCTCAAGACCCTGCCGCCGGATGCTGATCTGGAGGCGCTCAAGACCCTTGTCGCACCCATTGTGGACAAGGTGAGCAGGATCAAGAGGATTGAGGGCGATCGCGTAGACTAGGCCGCCCGCCTTCTTCTTTTCTTGTCGCTGCTAGTCATGTCATGAGAACAATCTGTTAGAGCCGCGACAAGCTATCTTGTAATATAACTTTATTTCGGGTAATGATTGCAATGTTATCTCCTTTACTTGATTCCTTCCTTTGTATGTTTTTGCCCTACGCTTTTAGGGAATTTTTTGGCGCAGGCACCTTTGCCGCGAGCGCTGAGTGCGGGACATCAGCAGCCTGCTGGCGGTGCCGCTGCCGACAAGAAACCTTGTCGCAACTAGTCGCAGCTCACTTAAGTTGTTGAGCGGACTCGAAACAAAGTAAGGGCGCAACTAGTGCAGCTCACTTAAGTTGTTGAGCGGACTCAAAACAAAGTAAGGGCGCAACTAGCTACGAGTTGGTTCCTCCGCGCACAGGTTTTCCATACAAAGCACGGTCGTTCAAGGAAGATAACTTAAAAATTAAAAAATCTGATTGCTCAAACTTTGGCAACTTATCTTTTCTGTTGTTTGCTTCCCGGTAAGGCGAAACTTTCTTGAACGACACCTGGTCCATACTATTATCTTCTCCTTCCCCCCCCCCCCGGCAAACTTGTGCGCGAGGGAACCTTCCTTTCCTTGTCAAGGAGAGAAAATAAAGATATGGAGCCTTATGGCTCGCTATTGCTTACCGGGGAGTAGGTGCTGCACAAAGTGTCAGATCACATATGCAAAAAATAGAAAGCATGAAATTTGACAAGATGTGCAGAGCACATGAGCTTTATGCACGGGGTCTGCGCCCGGCTTTGTACAAAGGATTACATGCAACAGCGGCAAGACTTGTACAAAAGGTGGTTGCCGGAACAGGTTCCGGCAACCGCGCCTTACGGGTAAAACTTACGAAGATGCTCAATGTTCCAGGAATTGCTCACCGGAATGCTATCTTCGGTCTCAAGGCGGACAGCGCCAGGCCTTGTGACTCGTTTCACCCGGTAAGGGCCTTCCCACTTCGGCGTCAACTTGTTGGAATTCTTGGCGGACTGAACACGCCGAAGAACAAGGTCGCCTTCCTCGATACTTCTGGCGTTAACTTTGCGGCTATGGTAGCGGCGCAAAGCTTGCTGGTAGCGAGTAGCTCGCACAGCAGCCTGAAGACGGTCTTCCTCAAGGAGCAGCGCGTCATCTTGTCGCAGCTGCTCTTGCTCGAGCTCATCATAAGCGAGCACTCGAGGTGACCCGTATACGAGTTCCGTGGGGAGAACTGCCTCTGCTCCATAGACTAGAGCGAAAGGTGTCTGGCCAGTGGCTCGATTTGGCGTCGTCCTGGTCGACCAAAGAGCCACCGGCAGCTCCTCGATCCAGTTTCTTCTGCACCTGTGCAGCATGTCGAAAGTCCTGGTCTTGAGCCCACGCAGCACTTCAGCATTTGTCCTCTCCGCTTGACCGTTGCTTCTCGGGTGAGCAACAGAAGCGAAGCAGACCTTGGCGCCAAGATCTTGGACCTACTGCATGAAGGTGCGGCTCGTGAATTGCGTACCGTTGTCGGTGATTATCTTGTTAGGGATCCCGAAGCGGCAAACAATTGACCTGAAGAACTTGACTGCTGACTGTGCTGTCACCTTCCTCACTGGTTCCACTTCCGGCCACTTTGTGAACTTGTCGATTGCAACATACAAGTACTCAAAAACCCCGACTGCTCGGGGAAAGGGGCCGAGGATGTCGAGCCCCCAGACCGAAAATGGCCAGGATAAAGGGATCGTCTGGAGAGCTTGAGCTGGTTGGTGTATCTGCTTGGAATGGAACTGGCACGCTTCACACTTGGTTACTTGTGCAGTTGCATCCTGGAGGGCTGTCGGCCAAAAGAAACCTTGCCGAAATGCTTTGCCGGCAAGTGCTCTTGCGCCAATGTGGTGACCACATATGCCTCCATGTATCTCTGCCAACAGCTTTTGTCCATCTTCCCGGTGAATGCACTTCAATTTCACGCCGTTGAGTCTTCTTCTGTACAGTGTCTTGTCGACAAACTGGTACATACTTGACTGCCGGGCTACTCTTTCCGCTTCTTCTTGCTCTTCGGGAAGTTCTCCTGTCTGAAGGAAACGGACAATCTGCTGTGCCCATGCTGGAGCTTGTGGCTCGACAACAAGGACTAAAGGCACATCTGCTACTGCGGAAACATCCGCTTCCACGGCGAGAACCTGCGGCTCTGCCGGAGCTTGGTGTTCCCCGGCAAGCTTGCCGGAGCGAAGCTTGTCGGGAGCCTCTGCTTCAACGGAACAAACCCTAGGGCTTGCCAGAGCAGACTGCTCCTCAGCACGCTTGGTGTTGATCTTGGGGACCTTCTTCGCGGCGGCTTCGGGAAGCTCTGCCGGAAAATAGTCGCCAGAAATCAACTTCCTCTTCTTGCTCTGTCCAGTTGATGGCGTTACGGACGGTCAAGTCAGCTTGAGCACAAAGATCCCTGGTTCCACAGGTAACTTAAGTGCGGCGCACTTTGACAGGCCATCGGCAACGTCGTTCTGAGCTCTTGGAACATGCTCCATCTGTAGGCCGTCAAAGTGCTCTTCTAGCTTTCTCACTTCGTCGACGTAGGCTTCCATCAATGGACTCTGATAGCTCTTGTTCACTTGGCGGACGACAAGCTGCGAGTCACCCCTGACAATGAGCTTCTTGATCACAAGGTCTGCCGCGATCCTGAGACCGGCAAGCAAGCCTTCATACTCTGCAGTATTGTTTGTTGCTTGCTCCTTGGGAAAGTGCATCTGGACTACGTACTTGAGGTGCTCTCCGGTGGGTGCGACAAGCAGCACGCCAGCGCCGGCGCCTTGCAGCGAAAAGGCACCATCAAAGTACATCAGCCACTCTTTGCTTGCTTCCTCGACGGGGATGCTCATTTCTGGAATTTCTTCATTTGGTGTTGGCGTCCATTCTGCTATAAATTCTGCCAATGCTCTGCTTTGGATAGTTGAAGTACTCTCAAACTTGAGGCCAAAGCTTGACAGTTCCAGTGCCCACTCAACAATCCTGCCTGTCGCTTCTGGATTCTGCAGTATCCTCTTCAGCGGAAAACAAGTGACAACTGTAATATCATGTGCTTGGAAGTAATGGCGCAGCTTTCTCGAGGCCATGAGAAGGCCGAAAAGCAATTTCTGCACGCCAAAGTACCTTGACCTAGCCCCCTGCAGAAGGGAACTGACAAAGTAAACTGGACGCTGTACCATTCTCTTCTGTATCTCCTCGCGCGTCTGCGCAGATCCATCCTTGTCGGGACCAGAGCTTGTCGGGGAAGCCCCCTGCTTGTCGTTGGATGCTCCTGCCGTGGTTGCTGGCTCGTCATCTGCCTCCCTCTTCGCAACTAACGCAGCACTAACCACTTGATTGGTTGCCGCTATATATAGCAGCAGCTTCTCTTGTGGCTTAGGTGCAACAAGTGTTGGAGTGGAGGACAGGTATCTTTTCAAGTCCTGCAGCGCAGCCTCCGCTTCCGGAGTCCATTTCATTTGACCTGCCTTTTTCAATATTTTGAAAAACGGCAGGGCGCGCTCAGCAGACCTAGAGATAAACCTGCTGAGAGCAGCCACGCAACCGGCAAGTCTTCATACATCCTTGACGCGCTTTGGTGCTTCAATCTGCTCAATGGCCTTGATCTTGTCGGGATTGGCTTCAATTCCCCGCTGAGACACGAAGAATCCGAGAAGCTTGCCGGAGGGGACTCCAAACACACACTTCTCGGGGTTGAGCTTGAGGCTGATCTTGCGCAGATTTGTAAAAGTCTCGTCTAAATCTTGAATCAGAGTTGCCTTGTCTTTGCTCTTGACCACTATGTCATCCATATAGGCTTCTACATTTCTGTGTATTTGTGGCTCAAGAGCGACATGGACTGCCCTTGCAAATGTTGAACCAGCATTTTTTAAACTGAAAGGCATCCGTATGAAACAGTACGTGCCACATGGAGTGATAAATGCGGTCTTCTCCTCATCCTCTTCTGCCATGAAGATTTGATGGTATCCAGAGTATGCGTCAAGAAATGAAAGCAAATCACATCCGTCCGTGGAGTCAACAATCTGGTCAATGCGCGGCAAGGGAAATGGGTCTTCAGGACAAGCTTTATTAATATCGGTAAAGTCGATACAAAGTCTCCATTTCCCGTTTGCCTTGCGCACGACTACAGGATTTGCCAACCACGTAGGATGGAGCACTCCTTTGACAAGGCCTGCTGCTTCCAATTTCTTGATCTCTTCTACGATGAATTCTTGGTGCTCCATTGCTTGCTTCCTGACCTTCTGCTTGACGGGTTGCGCATGAGGACAAACGGCAAGATGGTGCTCAATTACTTTCCTGGGAACACCGGGGATGTCAGACGGTTGCCACGCAAACACGTCAACGTTCGCCCGCAGGAAAGCAATGAGCGCGCTTTCCTATTTAGGGTCGAGAGTGGCACTGATGGTGAAGGTACCACCAGTGCCGTCCTCCTTGGCGGACACCTTCTTGGTCTCTGGCGGAGCTGCCATTGTCTTCTTACACTTGCCGGTGGAGCTCGATGGTGCGTCCTCGACGGCAGCGCAGCACTCCAAAGAGGTGCGCTTGCCGAAGTGGGCATCAGAACTCTTGCCGGACTTGGTCTTCTTCTTCCCCCCGGGAGCTTCAGCGGCAAGTGACTTGCGATCTGTTGCGGCTGCCGCTTCCCGGTAGATCTTGTCGGCGCAGATAAGAGCATCCTTCTTGTCGCCAGGGACAGAGATGACGCTTATCGGGCCTGGCATCTTCAGAATGTTGTATGCGTAGTGAGAGGCTGCCATGAACTTGGCGAGTGCTGGACGGCCGAGTATCCCATTGTAAGGCAACGGAAAATCAGCAACGTCAAAAGTGACCCTCTCAGTCCTGAAGTTCAACTCGCTGCCAAATGTTACTGGCAACGTGACCTTCCCCTTTGGCTTGCTCCTTCCCGGGTTGATTCCTTGGAATGTGCCGGTCTCTTCAAGCTCGCTGTCGGGGACCTGGAGTTTCTGGAGTACAGCAGAGGAGATCAGGTTCAAGCCGGCCCCGCCGTCAACTAGCATCTTAGTGACCTTGAGGTTGCGGATAGTTGGTGAAACCAACATCGGCAAGCACCCGGCTGCAGTTGTGCGATCAGGGTGGTCCTTAATATCAAAGATGATAGGCGTGCTGGACCATTTCAGAAGCTTGCGTGACTCGACAGGTGGTTCTGCCGCATTGACTTCCCGCACCCACTGCTTGAGTTGGCGCTGCGAAGTATGCAAAGAAGCACCGCCGTCAACGCACAAGACCTCTGTGGCTTTCTGGAACTCCTGCTCACTGGTCTCGACATCATCCATGTCTTCGTCATCGTCGTCATCTTCATCCTTGTCGCGGCCGCGGGGAGGTCTGTCTCCTTGCTGCTGCTTGGCCTTGCCGCGGCGTCCTCCCCGGCCGGCACGCTTCTTGCCGGATTCTCCAGCGCCTCCTTGGGCCCTCTCCTTGTCGCGTCGCTCGTATTCAGCCTTTTGCTGCTGGACAAGCTGCTCGACCTTCTTACAGCTCTGGAGGTCATGGCCCTTGGTGCGGTGGATCTTGCAGTACTGCTTGTCGGTGCCGTCCTGCTTGTCGGTGACCGCCACGGCCTGGCAGTTGGTGCATGCGGCAATCTCCTTGCCGGAGCTACCAGCTTTGGCTTTCTTGGCGCCACCTTCGTTGCCGGACTGCTCAACGACTAGCGCATCTTTGCCTTTCTTCTTCCTGTTGTTCCGCCGCCGGTTTTTCTTCGCCGGGGCAGCGTCCTCGCTGTCAGATCCTCCTGCTCCTGTATTCTCTCCGGGGAGTTTCCTCGCTTCCTCAGCACGTGCACACTTGTCGGCCAGGGCATACGGCTCACTGACGTCTTTGATCTTGCACATCGCCATCTCCTCCCGCATCCTGCGGTTACGCACGTTCTGATGGAATGCGCTGATGACCGCGGCAGGGTGGACATCTGGGATGTTGTGCTGTACACGGCTGAATCTCTGAATGTACTTGCGCAGGGGCTCTCCTTCCTTCTGGGCGAGCAGGTGAAGGTCACTCTCTTGGCCATGAGGTTTGTGGCCGCCTGTAAAGGCGCCGACAAACTGATGGCATAGGTCTGCCCAGGAAGATATGGAGTTGTCCGGCAAGTGCATGAGCCAGGACCTGACGTTGGGCTTGAGCACCAGCGGGAAATAGTTGGCAAGGATCTTGTCGTCCCGCCCCTGGCAGCCTGCACCGCGATGGTGTAGATGCTGAGGAACTCCGACGGATGCGACTTGCCGTCGTACTTCTCTGGTACGTCTGGCTTGAAATTCTTCGTGCTGGGCCACTAGACTTGCCGCAGCTCACGAGTAAACGCAGGGCAACCTACCGCGTATGGCAAGTCGCCTGGTTCCCCTGGCGCATGCATGTCGACAGAGGGCCCAGCGCGCTGGTCCGATTGACGTCGCGCTTCTCTTCGGCGCTCGATGCGAGTACGAGCATCTTCTTGCTGTCGTTCGTGAAGAACTTGGCGCTGATCGCGACGAGCTCGTGGATCTGATGACGTGGTGGAGTCGCTGTCGAGGTGGATCCGGCGAGTCGGAGATCTTGGCCTTCGGGGCGGAGAGTGCACAGTGGTTGCACCCCCACCGGTCTTGTCGCCACCGGCTCGTGCCTAGCTGACTTGCCGCGGCTGCGACATACTCGGCTGCCGTGGAGTGTCGCCGTTGGCGAAACCGATGAGACCTTGAATGGTGGGCCTCCAGTCGTCGATCTTGTCTGCCGCTGGAGGGTAATCTAGGAGCAGTTGAGCTCGCGCCAAAGCTTCTGCTGTAGTGGCGGGTGGCGGTGGGGAATGGTGCGATGAGCGGGATATGCTCGGACTTCTAACTATGTTAGAAGGAGCAGTATCCCGTCCAGGCGACCGTGCCTCGCTCGTGCCAGCATGTTGGTGTGCATGCTGGTCTTGAGCATTTCGAGATCCACCAGCTCGATCTTGGTCCAGCAAACGCATGGTACCGTGAGTACCATGACGTTGCCGGTCCCGCGCCTCCTGAGATGGGCGCGGTGCATGTACGGACGACGAGGTCTTGGAGTGCGCCCGGTCGTTGTGGGAGCCGGCTACGCCGCCGATGGGCAGCGCAGCCTTGTCCTTGGACCTGCCAGCACCGTGAGCTCCCTTGTCGACGCCCGTTCTTCCGCCGGCGTCTGCCCCATCAGCCGTTTGCTCCGGCGGTGGTGGGTTCGGCACGGACGGAGCAGCCGCCTCCGAAGCCTTCTTCTTCGGCGGCATGTCGATGAAGATGATGAAGATCTAGCTCGTGTGAACGCCGGATCTGGTTCACACAACCTCGACGCTCCCTACCTGGTGCGCCAAAGATGTCGGGGGACTAATCCACGAACACCTATGGGACCGGCGGACCGAGTCCCTTTCGGTTCGGCGGGGGCGAGGGTCGCACGAAGAGCAGATCGAGGCGAAGCACACGAGCAGTTTACCCAGGTTCGGGCCGCACGGATGCGTAATACCCTACTCCTGCTTTGTGGTTTGTATTGAGTTCTTGCTCGGGAGCGCGAGGTGCTACAGTACACCCCAGCAGCTAACGAGACCGAGTGTGAGTGTTCTCTCCTTTCGGAACCTCCGCCCCCCCCCCTACGTTGCGCATGGGCCTCCTTTTATATGCTTAAGGGGTCACCGACAGGTGGCAACGTAGACAAGGGTAAAAATGGAAAGGTGTTGCGGTAGGTGCAACTACCTGCTACAGTGTATCATACCTAACCCTGACGGGAGGAGACAAGGGCATTAAATGCCCGTCTGTGTCGCCCAAATAGTGCAAAAGGGACCGTCAGGGACGCCACAGAACGCCACAATGGCGATCTTGTTAGCGCCGCTTGCCACCGCGCACCCCTAGCTGCACAGCCCCCTGCCACGTACGCCTGGAAGGGTCCCAGAGCGACACGTTGGTGGATGTGCTGGAGCGCGGGTACAGAGTGGGGGCTTGCCGCGGTCGTTGTCTTGTCGCGTCAGGGAGCTTGTCGCTCACCGGGCCTTGCCGGGACACATGGCGCGTCGCGGCAAGTTCCTTGAGATGCCTTGGTTGGCCTTCCCGGCAAGCTCCTCTTGCCGGGGCTTTGTACGCCTTGGTTGACCTTCCCGGCAAGCTCCTCTTGCCGGGGTCTTGTACGCCTTAGTTGGCCTTCCCGGCAAGCTCCTCTTGCCAGGGCCTTGTACGCCTTGGTTTGAATACTTTGTCCTTGAATGGCTCCAAAGGAACCACAGAGGACCTTGGCGGTCACCCGGCAAGCCTTGCCGCGGGATGCTGCGACTGCCCGTGCCCAAGTTCGGGATACTAGGGTACCCCTACTCTAGTACACCGACAAAACCTCTCGTGTCCTTTGTCCAGATTAACCCCTTTAAGCTTCCTAGTTGCGATGGCTCCACGACTAAGTCCTTTCACTAGAACATCTGCCGTGACAATTCCACGACAGTTGGTGCCCACCGTGGGGCCAGCGCATAGTGGATTTGAGTTCTTGAAGGGCAGCTTCGAAGGGCTCAAGGGATACGCTGTGGGCCGGATGACCAAGAGTCATCGTGGCAAGCTCTACATCAATGATGCAGGTTGGGGCCCCGAGGCCGGCTCAATTGAGTACGGGTACCGGGTCCCGTTCGGCGGAATCCACGTCTTCATCGGCCGGATCGGCGAGCTGGGCCCTGAGCCGGACATCTGCACCAACCTCATCGAGACGGCTCAGTGTGCGAGACCCGCCCGGACTCAGCCCGCCGTGAAGCATGCCTTCATGGGTTGCATCCATGGAGGAGAGTTCTATGAAGGATCTGTGGATGGTGGTGAGACGACCATCTATTCTGACGGTGACTCGTCCACAGGCGAGACAGATTCATTATATCAACTACCAAATGGCGGGCTTGGGGGCTGTTCCGATGGCGGCAGTATTCCGGACCCCTTTGAGCCGCCGAACAGTGCGGGGGTCTTTGTGACTGGCACACAACCCGCACAAAACTCTACAGCTGCGGCAGCAATAACCTCTGTAACGGTCGTGACTGGGTTAGGAGACCCTGCGCGCCCGCCGGCTCAGGTGCTGATGGATCTTATGGATAGGATGACGGCCCTGTTGATCGTCGTGGTTGAACTGGCAGATAAGGCTCAGCATGATGCGGAGGTGGCACGGCTACGTGAGGAGATAGCGCAAGCCAAGGAGAACTTGGCGGCAAAGGACGTCCGGATGGCTGCGGAACGGGTGGCTTTGGACGCCCGGGCTCAACAGCTTCAATCAGAGGCTTTCCAGCTTTCAATGAATCTAAACGCGTCAAATGAGGTCATGAGGAGAAGGCACCAGAAGACTCAATCACGTCTGCCCCTAACTTATGATCCTAGGAATCTTTTCCACACACCCGGGGCTGGTCCCAGTAACCCGCCGGAGGCCAACCGAATTACAACACCCAGGGATGGGGCGCCGGGTCAGCCGCGAGCCATGGAACCCCCTCGGGTGAATACGGCTCCGCCTTGTCATACACCAACACCACCGGGTCATTTTTCTAACCCTTTGGAGAATCTAATTGCTGCATCAGCATGCCTGGCGGCTCTCCCAATGGAAGGTGATTCCCCGACGATGATCGAAACACGAAGGGTCAGAGATCTTCTTCAGACAGCTCTGGCACACCAGGAGTCATACTCTTATAGTCGAGACATGATCCATTCAACCCCTCGCCCAAGCCGGAGCCCAAGCTATAGCAGGCATATGGATTCACCAGCCGTGTCAAGCAATGCTCAGCGCCATAACTGTCCACGCAGGTATGACCCGGCACAAGATGGAGCTCTTAACTTGGTGGACCAGGAGAGGATCCGCCAAGAGGCAGAGCGGGTGGTTCAGCAGGCCGCGGAGTAGGCGGCTCACCAGGTCTTTCCGGTTTATCCAATGACCTCTATGGAAGCAGGTGTGGCCACAAGGACAGAAGGAGTCCCTTGCTTGGTGCCGGCTCTACGTAATGAGCGTTTGCCAAAGGATTTCAAGGGGCCTCGGAAGGTGCATGATTACACAGCTGACTTACAACCCGGGGCATGGATCGAAAGTTATGAGATGACCATGGAGTTGCTGGAGGTCAGTGACGCAGCAATGGCTAAGTACTTCACCATGATGTTGGATGGAACAACTCGCACTTGGTTAAAGGGGCTGCCACCCAACTCCATCGGCTCATGGGCGGAGTTGAAAGCCCGGATTATTCAGAACTTCAAAGATACGTGTAAGCAACCTATGTCGATCGTGGACTTGACTAACTGTAAGCAAGAGGAAGGCGAATCCACGACCCATTGGGTGCGCCGGGTCAAGGAAATAATACATTCATCTGATAAGATGGATGCTAGCTCCGCGGTCTTAATGTTGGAGAAAAATTCCCGTTTGAACCTCTGAAATAGAAGCTGGGGCGGCTCAAGTGTGATTATAATGATATGGGCCAGCTGATGGCGGCTCTATTCAAGTATGCCGATTCTGACAGTACGAAAAACCCCGCATCTGATGAAGACAAGACAGGGAAGGGAAAGAAGAACGACAATGACAACGGTCACCAGCACAACCCGGCGAATCAAGGAGGCAATAAATGTAAGGCCGACGGTAGTCAGGAGTTTGTAGCTAACACCAATGCGCAGGGCAACAATCAACAACGCAAGGGGAGGCCACCTCCTCGGTCTTGCGGGTCAGGTCCCACCCTTGAACAATTATTGAATGAACCTTGTCCCAGACACGACACCCGGGAGAAGCCGGCCACTCATCTATGGAAGGACTGTATGATCATGAAGGCTTTTAAGAATTCTAACATATTCGATGGTAACCACATACCTGGTGGAGGCTCAGGCGGTGGCGGCTTTCATGGCCCGGGCACCGGCTCAAGCGGTGGTGGTTTTCATGGCCAGGGCCATCAAGGTAGACAAGGCGGCTATAATCAGCAATCCGGCCAGGGTAGTCAGCAGGAGCAGCAACAGTTCGGGTATCAAAGTAACCCGAAGCAGCTGAACAGTGGGCAGTATCACGTGTTCACCACCAGTTTGTGCAAGAGGGACCAGAAACTTCATAAGAGGGCTGTAAATGCAGTTGAGCCGGCGGTTCCACATTATTTGAGATGGTCTGAGCAGCCTATTGTATGGAGCAGGGAAGATCATCCTCCCCGAGTCGATAATCCGGGTCATCTGGCTTTGGTGGTGGCGCCTCAGGTTGGTGGATATAAGTTCACTAAAGTGCTCATGGACGAAGGCAGTAGCATCAACATCCTCTATTATGAGACGTTCCATTGCATGGGGTTGACTGATAAGAGTCTTAAAACATCCAACACTGTTTTTCATGGTGTGGTGCCTGGTAAGTCGGCATACCCGGTTGGTAAGATTGAGCTAGAAGTAGCCTTTGGGGATGAGTATGATTCTAGGACTGAGAAGTTAACTTTTGAAGTGGTTAAGATCAAAAGCCCATATCACACTCTGTTTGGACGGCCGGCTTATGCTAAGTTCATGGCTTGGCCGTGTTATGTTTATCTACAGCTCAAAATGCCAGGTTATAAAGGAACCATCATGGTACATGGAAGCCGGAAGATAGCCCTGGAATGTGAAGAAGGTGATGCGGGTTAAGCCGAATCTGTTTGCGCAACGAAGGAATTGAAGTTTTATAAGGATAACGTTGACCCGGCAGATATGACATCTTTGAAGAAGCCAACTACGGAGCATGAGCCTGCGCTCAAATTTAAGTCAGCTGATGATACTAAGATGGTTGATTTTGTGCCCGGCGAGTCATCCAAATAGTTCATTATCAGTGCCAATTTGGATCCAAAATAGGAAAGTGCGCTCATCGAGTTCATCCGTGAGAACCGGGACATCTTTGCATGGAAACCTTCTGACATGCCGGGTGTACCGAGGGAACACGTGGAGTGCACTCTCAACATTGATCCAAAGTTTAAGCCGGTTAGGCAGTTTCTTCGGCGGTTTAATGAGGAAAGGCGTAAGGCTATTGGAGAAGAAGTAGCCCGGCTCTTGGCGACCGGGTTTACTGTTGAAGATTTTCACCCAGAGTGGTTGGCTAACCCGGTGCTTGTACTCAAAAAGAACGGCACGTGGCGTATGTGTGTGGATTACACAGATTTAAACAAGGCTCGTCCGGCTGATCCTTTTGCTCTCCCTCGTATTGATCAAATCATTGATGCTACGGCGGGATGTGAGCGTTTGAGTTTTTTGGATGCTTATTCTAGTTATCATCAGATCAAGATGGTAGTTAAGGACCAGGAGAAGACAACTTTCATCACTCCGTTTGGAGCCTTCTGCTATGTGTTTATGCCTTTTGGGCTTAAGAGCGCCCAGGCGACTTATCAACGGTGTGTGCAGAACTGTCTTCATGATCAGATTGGGCGTAATGTTCATGCTTATGTGGATGATATAGTGGTTAACTCCAGAGCAAAGGAAACCTTGGTAACTGATTTGAAGGAAACCTTTGATAACCTCCCGGTCTACAAGATGATGCTTAACCTGGCCAAGTGTGTTTTTGGAGTCCCAGCTGGCAAGCTTTTGGGTCTTTTGGTGTCTAACAGAGGCATTGAGGCTAATCCAGAAAAAGTCAAGGCGATTACATCTTTGGCTAAGCCGGTGTGTATCAATGATGTTCAGCAGCTGGCGGGTCACGTTGTAGCTTTGAGCCGGTTTATAAGCCGGTTGGGTGAGAAGGCTATGCCATTGTATCAAATGATGAAAAAGACGAATGACTTTGTCTGGAGTGACGCCGCCAACTCCGCTTTTGAAGGTTTGAAAAGACAGCTTGCTGGGCCACCGGTTCTTGCTGCCCCCGTTGAGAAGGAGACGCTATTGTTATATGTGGCTGCTAACTCACGAGCCATCAGTGTGGCCATTGTTGTCGAGCACAAGGAGGCTGGCAAGGAACATCCAGTTCAACGGCCGGTTTACTATGTTAGTGAAGTGCTCATTGAATCCAAGCAAAGATACCCACATTGGCAAAAGCTTGTTTATGGGGTGTTCATGGCAAGCCGGAAACTTAAGCATTACTTCCAGGGTCATCCTATCACTGTGGTTAGCTCTACTCCTTTAGGAGATATTATTCAGAATAGAGAAGCCATAGGACGAGTCGCCAAGTGGGCCATTGAGATTGGGTCTCATAATTTAAAGTATGTGCCACATACAGCCATTATGTCCCAAGCACTGGTGGACTTCATTAATGATTGGACGATGTCATAGATACCTGAAGAGAAGCCAGACAACACATATTGGACGATTCATTTCTATGGGTCCAGACAGTTGGAAGGCTTGGGGGCTGGAGTTGTTTTAACTTCTCCTTGAGGTGACATGTTTTTATGTGTTGCGATTGATGTTTCCTTGTACTAACAATGCAGAAGAATATGAGGCCTTGCTCCATGGCCTTCGAATGGCTAAAGGGATGAGTTTAAGACGGGTACGGTGCCTTGGCGACTCAGATTTGGTGGCTCAGCAGGTGTCAGGCAAGTGGGATTCCAAGGACCCTGTCATGGCGGCTTATCACCGGGAAGTTGATGCTGTTGCTGGACACTTCAAAGGTTATCAGGTGGAACACATTGACCGCAGGAAAAATGAAGCGGCTGAGGCTTTAAGTCTGTTGGGATCTCAACGTAAGCTGGTGCCACCTAACACTTTTCTAGATGTTCTGCACAACCCTTCTGTCAAATTGCCTATAGAGGAAGATTTGGCCATTCCAGACCCGGAGGCACAGTTGGTGGTGGCTCTTCATGTCATTCCGGATTGGACAGTACCGTATCTGGCTTACATGACCCGGGTGAGTTGCCGGAGGAAGAGACCTTGGCTCGGCAGATAACCCGACGATCCAAATCAATGATAATTTCCAACGGTGAGTTGTATCATCGCAGCGTCACTTGAGGGTTTCAATGTTGTGTTTCTCCTGAAGAAGGTCAAGAAATTCTTCATGAGATCCATGAAGGGGATTGTGGCCATCACACCGACTCAAAATCTCTTGTGGCCATATCTTTTCGTCATGGTTTTTACTGGCTAACAGCTCACGCTGATGCAGAGGATCTGGTCAGCAGGTGTGATGGGTGTCAAAAATTTGCACGACAAGCGCACGTGCTGGCTCAAGAAGTGCGGATTATTCCAATCACTTGGCTGTTTGCAGTCTAGTGGCTTGACATGGTTGGACCTTTCAAAAGATCTAAGGATAAAAAGACACTTCTTTTGGTAGTAGTTGACAAATTTACATAATGGGTTGAGGCAGAGGCGGTTAGTAAGTGTGATGCAGCCATGGCGGTTCAGTTCATAAAAAAGGTGTCTTTCGTTTTGGCTTTCCACACAACATTATAACTAACAATGGTACCAATCTGTCAAAAGGCGAGATGGAAGAGTTTTGATAAAGTGAGCATATCCTGCTTGATGTTTCGTCCGTAGCTCACCCCCAATCCAATGGTCAAGCGGAGAGAGCAAATCAGGAAATCCTAAAAGGTCTCAAGCCCCGGCTTATGGTACCTTTACAGCGGACGTCGGGTTGTTGGGTAGAGGAGTTACCCTCAGTGCTGTGGAGCATCAATACAACTCCTAACAGGTCTACGGGTTATATGCCTTTCTTCATGGTTTATGGAGCAGAGGCAGTCCTGCCTAGTGATATTCATCATGACTCGCCCCGCATGGCGGCTTACGTTGAAGCCAATAATGAACAAGCCTGACAAGATGCACTTGACTTGTTAGATGAAGAGCGAGATTTGGCAGCATCCCGGTCAGCCATTTATCAACAGGACCTGCGCCGTTATCACAGCCGTCAGGTTAGGTCCAGAACCTTTCAAGAAGGTGACCTAGTGCTCCAGCTCATCCAGGATTTGTCTGATGCACACAAGCTATCCCCGCCTTGGGAAGGACCCTTTGTGGTCAGCAAGAACTTAAAAAACGGGTCATATTACCTTATGACGTTCGAGAGCACAAAGACTCACGTAAGTCGGAGGAGGAGACCCGCCGGCCGTGGAATATTGCTCAGCTTCGGCCATTCTATACTTGAGCCACCGGCTCTCATCATGTATATACTTTGGCGTTGTATATATTATAATAAGTAATAAAGCAGGACCTCTGTCCTTTTCCTCCTCAATAATCATATATCTTTATTTTCATTATTTAAACAACCATTACGGGGGCTGATCATATCCGAATCTAGCTTAACCCTTTTGGTCTGGCTCATGATCATATTCGAATCTAGACGTAAACCTCATGGTAACTTGGGGGCTTCCTGTTCAAACATAGGTCGTATTCGAACCAAAGAGAACATAGCTGTCATAACCCTCTTGATCGGCTCAAAGCCAAACTCACTATGGGGCTTCTGGATCGTATCTGAATCATAGCTTAACCCCTTTTGGGTCCGACTTGGATCGTATTCGAATTAGGGTCGTTAAAAACTTCTCAAGGTCATTTGGGGGCTTCCTGTTCAAACATAGGTCGTATTCGAACCAAAAAGAACATAGCTGTCGGTACCCTCTTGATCAACGCAACGCCAAAGCCACTAGGGGCTACATGATCGTATCTGAATCCTAGCTTAACCCCTTTGGTCCGGTTTACTGATCGTATTCGAATCAGAAGCCTCCAAATTTTTATTAATGCTTGATTTACAAAGATACTGTTTTGTTTTATTGTTTTTTTTTGTTGTCTCGAATCTAACTATAAGGTTGGTTTCAACTAAAACCGGCTCGATTATTGGACAATGAGTTACCAAGGGATAACAATCATCAGGCATATGGAGGTATTGACTTCTACAAATATTGGGTCGTCAACCTTATTGTCTGGGTAATATAAGTCGGCAATTCCGAATCAAAGAACATAGGTATGACATTGTCATTCATAAACAGACTTACCTATGTCTTTCCGTTAATCAAAGGTTTTTTCAGCCTTTTCTATTTTACATTTGTCGGTCGTGGCAAGGACGGACCCATGCACCAGTGTTGTGCCTATGTAGGGGCCCAAGGGAGGCGATGATCGAGCAGGTGATAGCAGTTGGCAGGTTAAGCATGAAGAGCAGATCGACTTGGATAAATGCAGGAAGATACATGCCACTGGGTCTGGCCCGAGCGGCATGGGGATGATGTAGCCCGAGGGGTGCCCCCAACAAGGTAAGCTAAAAGCATAGCGAAAGGGATACACTCCACTGGGACAGACCCATGTGGCCTTGGAATAATGCAGCCCGAGGGGCGCTCCCACCTTAAATGAACTTGGAAGATGTCACCTGGTTCTGTAGGCGAAGTAGAGTTGGTGCAGCTAAAGCCACGCGTCGAAGGAATGGCTCCTCATGAGCCACCGGGACCCTGAGCCTCGGGAGGATCTGGGGGCTCGGGAGGTTCCTTGAAGACCATCCTCATCTCCTCCGGAACGGCGCGGAACCTGGCCTCCTAAGCCGTCAGGAGTTGCCTCACGTTGTGCTGATAGGTCGACGCCACGCTCGGCAAGCCGAAGGGCATGCGAACGTAGCTGTGTGGTGGACCCTCGCAGCGGCCCGCACGCGATGGCCAGAAGCGTTCCTGAGATGCGGCCCTGTTGAGCCCTGGGATGTCGATGCAGGCGCGCAGCCCGGCATCCTCGCCTGGATGGGGGGTTGCGCCTTCTGAGCGGCCCTTGCTTCTTGTAGTTCTTCGGTGGTCTTGGTGATGAACTCCTAAGCGGTGGGCACTCCTTGCCTTGTGCTCTCCTGAGGAAAGTGTGCCATGAGGCAAGCCTCCAAGTGGTGCCCAAGCGCCTCCCTCGTGAGGTTGGCAAGGTCTGAGGCTCTCCAGGAGAGAGCCCCGAGCCCTGCCGGAGGAGGGCACTGGGCGCGCTTTCCTATGCGGTGGAGGGAGGCGCCCCTGGAGCGGGTGCTGATCCTGACGAGGCTACTGACGCGACGCCATCTTCTTGGGGTCCTGCGTGGCGCGGCAGCTTCTTCTTGGGGATGGTCTTCGGAGGGCCTTCACTTCTGCTGTGAGGGTTGTCGATTACTGCAGCTTAGAAGGCACGCTCAAGGGAGAACACCGCATCCCTTTCTTCATATGGGACCGTGATGATTCCCCCGCTTCCTGGCATCTTGAGGACATTGTAGCCATGGTGAGTGACTGCCATGAAGTTGGCCAGGGCTGGATACCCGAGGATGGCATTGTATGGCAGGCAGATATGCGCGATGTCGAAGTCGATGAGATCGGTGCGGTAGTTCTTGCGCTCCCCGAAGGTGACAGGCATGCGGACCTGCCCTATCGGTGTGGTGGAGCCGTCAGTCACTCCTGAGAAAGGCTTGGTTGGCTGGAGCTGCTCATATAGGGCACTTGGAGGTTGTCGAACGTGTCGACGGACAGGACGCTGAGCCCTGCGCCGCCGTCGATGAGAGTCTTGGTGACTTGCACATTGCTGATGACTGGGGAGCATAGCATAGGCAGGGTGCCAGCGGTGGCTGCGCACTTGAGCTAGTCTGCCGAGCTAAAGGTGATGGTGCATTGGGGCCACCTGAGCGGGCGCGTGGCCTCGAGCTTGGGGAGCGTCGCGTTCACCTTGCGAGCGAACTGTTTGAAGATGCGCTGAGAGGCTGGGGCCTGAGCACCGCCTAAGATGCAAGCGATCGCATGCGGTTCCTGGAAGCCCCCAGCCCCCTCGTCCTGGTGGTGGTCGTCATTCCTTCTTGGAGGCGGCAACGGGGGAAGACCAGTGTTGCCGGTTCCGGCTACCCTTAAGGTTCGAACACTGGGGTGCGCGCGAAGTCTTTCCCTTCTACCAATCTATGCTCTAGCTCGCTAGGATCTTGCGGACGATCTCGATGAACTCGCAACACAGGAATACACAGGGTTTATACTGGTTCAGGCCACCATTGTGGTGTAATACCCTACTCCAGTGTGGAGGTGGTGGATTGCCTCTTGGGCTGATGATGAACAGTACAAGGGAAGAACTGCCTCTTGAGGTTGAGGTGTTCTTGTGCGTATGAACTTGTAGTGCGGGGATTCGATCTCATCCTCCCTCCCTCTCTCTCCTCTCTCTCCTCTCTCTATGGTGGCTAGTCCTATTTATAGAGGCCCTGGTCCTCTTCCCAAATATCGAGCGGGAAGGGAGCCAGCAATGGCGGGCAAATTTGAAGGGGGGCAGCTAGTACAAACTATCCTGATAAAAGGTAGTCTGCGCCTGCACAAAGCTTCTGGTGGTGACATCGTCTTGGGCTCCACAATGATCACCTTCTTGCAGTCCTCATGGTCTTGGTCTTGCTACACCGAAATGGCAACCTTTGCATGAGGTCTCGGTACTCCATGGCTGTGCTTGCCTCCCTTGCACCAAAGAGGAAACAAGGACACTGCGCGCGCTGGCGCCCGCCTCGTGTCGATCATCATGGCTTACGTCACGAGAGCCTCGTGAGGTTCGCCTTGCCGTGATATCTCAGCTCCTCGCGAGGGTCTTGGGTGCCTTGTTGGTGAAGGTGGGTTGTACGGCCTGTTGGCTTAGCCACGCCATGGGCCGCAGGCAGGCAAGTCTGGGGACCCTCGTTCCCAGAACACCGACAGTAGCCCCTGGGCCCAAAGTGCGTGCGGGCTTGGCTTCGCCGCGAAGCCAAGGGTCAAGTTCGGAGCACCGTGGGCCCCCAAAGATTGCGTCCTTGGTAGATGTGTGGCGGTTGATTGGACGTGGGCGCCTCTGCTTCCCCACACTGCTTGGCGACTGCACGACTTGTCAAGTCCCTGCGACATGCAAGGGAAACTATCATTACCTGCGATCCTGGGAGGTGCCGGTTGGCCTTCTTCCACTATAAATGGAGAGGGGGGCGGAGCCCTCGTCACCCATATCTTCCCCGCTTTCTTGCTTCTTCTTCCTTCTTGCTCTACTGCTTGCTCTAATGGCGCCTGTGAGAAGGTTCTCCGCTGAAGAGAAAGGGAAAGCCCCCCGGGAAGTCCCAGAGCTACTCCCACCGAAGAAGAGGTCGATCCATCGCCGTGATGAATCGGCGATGCAAGTGGTGATGAGGCCTAGGTGCGAGCGGCCTCCACCGGGGTACCCGCTACCCCTGTACGCCCAAGCCGAGGGCTCAGGAGGACGACGTGATGAGCAGCGCCGCCCATGCTGCATCCGGGGACACCGCGCCAGGGCGACGCGTGGCGTCCATACCGCGGACTCCTCGTGTGAGTTGGTGTTGTGGGCGCCGATGCCTCCGAGCTCCTGGATCCGCTTCCCGCGGTTCTTCTCCGACATGATGCCCCTGAGGGGGCCTTTCGAGCTCTGGCTGCAGCACACCGACTGCAGCGCTCCAGCGACCGGAGCGAAGATCAAAGCGGTCCCCATCGGCAAGATCTTCATGACCCGTGGCTGGGGGGAGATCGCTCGAGTCTGTCGTGCGAGGAGCGCCCTCGCGATCCACTTCGAGTACGACGGCGCCTCCACGCTCTTCTTCAAGGTCTTCGACGCCGAGGGTCGTTGCCTAGAGTGCTGCTCCGGAGAAGAGCGCGAGGCTGATGCACGCTCCGCTCGCGACCACTCCAGCAGCAGTAACCCTTGGGAGTCCAGCAGCTCTCCTGAGCTCTACGAGACTCCGGAGATGAGCGACGATAGCTACGTCCCCCAAGCTCTCTCTGTGCTCGGGGCAGGGCTATGGCGTCGGGCCACCGCCGCCGCTGATCTGGATGGGGTTGGCTCCGGCCTCCCGTGGCCTACTGTTGATGATGGCGTCTGCCACGGAAGGATGTAGATAGGACCCCCCTTAGCATCAGCTTTTGTTTCCTGCGAAGAATCATGAATTACCCCATGGGGGCATGTAAGGGTCTGCAATGCCTTTGTACTTATCTTCCTCGTTATGAAGATTTGATGAACGCGTGTCCCGTTAAGGCTCGGTCCCCCCTTTCTTTCCTCGCGATAGCTTGTTGCTCTAGCTGATGGGTCCGGGTCCCAAGGCGGCTACAGCTGTTGCTGGTATGCCAGGTCGCGATGACGTGGTCAAGGCCAGGAGGTGCGCGGCCCGAGGTCCAGTAAGAGCCCCTGAGGCGCGATTCTTAGGAGGTCCCCCTTAGCGCCCAAGCGGCCATGGTAAGGAAAGAAAGGAAGATGACTTGGCCGCAACGGGGTTGCGGCATGGTGTGAGCGACCACTAAGCCCAAATATTTAGCCGATCCGAGGGCGGGACTTATCTTGCTCACATCATGGTGATTCCCTATGTTGCGCTAGAGCTACGCGCCAACTTACGCAACATAGCCATGCCGGTCCGTACGAGTTTTCCTTCTCCCGAGCTCTTCTTAGTGCTCTACGTCCTTAGGTCCCGGCCCTCGAGCGAGCTCAGCCGCCGATGGTATGCCAGGTCGTGATGCCATGGTCAAGGCCAGGGGTGAGGGCTGGAGAGCCAGTAAGAGCTCCTGAGTCGCGATGCTCAGGAGCCCCCCTTTTAAAACGCAAGCGAATCGCACGAGAGAAAAGGAGACTCATGGTGCCGCCTGCTATCCTTCCCGCGAGGTCCCTGTGGAGAGGCACAAGAAGAATCATGGTTTGCCGTTACTGCCGCCTGCCTGCTGCTGGTTGGTTTGGATGAAGTGAAGGCACTGAGGGCCTGGTGAGGTGACGTGCACAGCGCGTACCGCGAGCCAGAGCTCGACCACTCAGATTTGTCGGTCGTGGCAGGGACGGACCCATGCACCAGCGCCGTGCCTGTGTAGGGGCCCCGAGGGAGGCGATGATCGAGCATGTGATAGCAGTTGGCAGGTTAACCATGAAGATCAGATTGACTTGGATAAATGCAGGAAGATACATGCCACTGGGTCTGGCCCGAGCGGCGTGGGGATGATGCAGCCCGAGGGGCGCCCCCAACAAGGTAAGCTAAAGGCAGAGCGAAAGGGATTCATGCCATAGGGACAGACCCATGTGGCCTGGGAATAATGCAGCCCGAGGGGCGCTCCCAGGTTAAATGAACTTGGAAGATGTCACCTGGTTCTATAGGTGAATTAGAGTTGGTGCAGTTGAAGCCACGCGTCGAAGGAATGGCTCCTCATGAGCCACCGGGACCCTGAGCCTCAGGCAGCTCTGGGGGCTCGGGAGGTTCCCTAAAGACCGTCCTCATCTCCTCCGGAAGGCGCGGAACCTGGCCTCCTGAGCCGTCAGGACTTGCCTCACGTTGTGCTGATAGGATGACGCCACTCTCGGCAAGCCGAAGGGCATGCGAACGTAGTTGTGTGGTGGACCCTCACAACGGCCCGCACGCGATGGCCAGAAGCGTTCCTGAGATGCGGCCCTGTTGAGCCTTGGGATGTCTATGCAGGCACGCAACCCGGCATCCTCGCCTGGATGGGGGGCTGCGCCTTGTGAGCGGCCGTGGCCGCGCATGGCCCTTGCTTCTTATAGTTCTTTGGTGGTCTTGGTGATGAACTCCTGAGCGGTGGGCACTCCTTTCCTTGTGCTCTCCTGAGGAAAGTGTGCCATGAGGCAATCCTCCAAGTGGTGCCCAAGCGCCTCCCTCGTGAGGTTGGCAAGGTCTGAGGCTCTCCAGGAGAGAGCCCCCGAGCCCTGCCGGAGGAGGGCACCGGGCACGCTTTCCTATGCGGTGGAGGGAGGCACCCCTGGAGCGGGCACTGATCCTGACGAGGCTCCTGACGAGACGCCATTTTCTTGGGGTCCTGCGTGGCACGGCAGCTTCTTCTTGGGGATGGTCTCCGGAGGGCCTTCACTTTTGCTGTCAGGGTTGTCGATTGCTGCAGCTTGGAAGGCACGCTCAAGGGAGCACACCGCATCCCTTTCTTCACATGGGACCGTGATGATTCCCCCGCTTCCTGGCATCTTGAGGACGTTGTAGCCATGGGGAGTAACTGCCATGAAGTTGGCCAGGGCTGGATACCCGAGGATGGCATTGTACGGCAGGCGGATGTGCGCGACGTCGAAGTCGATGAGCTCGGTGTGGTAGTTCTTGTGCTCCTCGAAGGTGACAGGCAGGCGGGCCTGCCCTATCGGTGTGGTGGAGCCGTCAGTCACTCCTGAGAAAGGCTTGGTTGGCTGGAGCTGCTCATAGGGCACTTGGAGGTTGTCGAACGTGTCGACGGACAGGACGCTGAGCCCTGCGCCGCCGTCGATGAGAGTCTTGGTGACTTGCACATTGCTGATGACTGGGGAGCATAGCATAGGCAGGGTGCCAGTGGTGGCTGCGCACTTGAGCTGGTCTGCCGATTTGAAGGTGATGGCGCATTGGGACCACCTGAGTGGGCGCGTGGCCTCGAGCTTGGGGAGCGTTGCGTTCACCTCACAAGCGAACTGTTTGAAGATGCGTTGAGAGGCTGGAGCCTGAGCACCGCCTAAGATGCAAGCGATCGCACGCGGCTCCTGGAAGCCCCCAACACCCTCGTCCTGGTGGTGGTTGTCGTTCCTTCTTAGAGGCGGCAACGGGGGAAGATCGGCGTTGCCCTGGGGGCGATCCTCACGAGGTGGGTCCCTCCAGGCGCCCTCGCGAGGTTGGTCCTGCCAGTGGTCCTCACGAGGCCGGTCACGCCACTCCTGGCGCGGGCCATGGTCGTCCCAGCGTCCGCCTCCGCGTCCTCCTCCGCGGCCGTAGCTCCAGTCATTGCGCTCGGGGCATCGATCGAAGCGTCCTTCCCGAATGGCTTTGAGCTCTTGACAGTCGCTGGTGTTGTGGGTGTTCAGGTTGTGGTGACTCGGGCTGATCTCTGCCTCGCTTGGTGTCAGGCTCCGCTGTGAGCACTACTGCCTCTTTGCGCTTCACGTCCTTGGCCTTGGCCTTCTTCTCCTCCACTCCTGCAGCTGGCAGCTCAAGGAGATAGAGGCGCCCTTCCTTAGCTCTTGCGCACTTGGTTGCCAGGTTGAATAGCTCCTGAGATGTGCAAAGCTCCTCGTGGATAGCCAGCTCTTCCTTCATCTTGACGTCACGGACATCGTCTGAGAACGCGGAGATGATGTCTTCGTCCGTGACCTTGGGGATCTTGAGGCGGGTGTTGTTGAAGCGATGGATGTACTTCTGGAGGGTCTCTCCTGGCTATTGCTTGATGCGGCGTAGATCGCCCGCGGCCGGTGGGCGGTCGTGAGTGCCCTGGAAGTTGGCGACAAAGCAGTTGCGCATTTTGTCCCAGGAGGAGATCGAGCCGTGCTGCAGGTTCAAGAGCTAGGAGCGGGGCCCATCCTTGAGAGCCATGGGAAACCAGTTGGCCATGACTTTTTCGTCGTTGTTAGCCGCTTCAATGCTCAACTCATAGAGCTGCATGAACTCTGCAGGGTCGGAGGTGCCGTCGTATCAAGGAGGTAGATCTGGCTTGAACTTGCCTGGCCAGGCGACGCTACGCAGCTCGGGGGTGAAGGCACGGCAGCCAGCCATGGTCGCCGGGGCCCGCTTCTGAGGCGGAGCTTGGTCTTGGCGAGGTCCGCGATGCGCCACTGCAGGCGGCATGCGGTCTTGACGATGTGGCGCAGGGAGCACCAGTGCAGCTTCTCGCGGCCGCGGGATTTCTTGGCAGCTCCTTTCTTCACGCGCGGGAGCCGGGCACGGTGGATCATGCCGCGGAGGCGCGCGCCTTGGTGCCAAGGCACCGTATTGGGGACGAGGCAGTGGAGGCACTCCATGAGCCCCGTCGCCCGCGGCTAGTTGAGGAGGAGGCAGAGAGTGGGATGGCGTTGGAGAGCCCCCTACGGCACGGACGATCTCGGCGACGCGGTCCAGCCACTCCTCATAGAGGTCGTCGACGGGGTGGTAACGCAGCAGCTCGTTCGCCGCGATGAGCGTGGCCCGTGCTTCCATGAGAGCGTGGTGCGCGTGGGACAAAGAACCAGCAGGGGTGAGTGATGGAGTAGCGGTGCGGCCGTCCTGCCGCACTGAAGGATGCAACGAGGACGCCTATTGCTCGTTCCCCACCGGGCCGGTGGCAGCATTGGCGGCGGGGGACGGAGAACGACGAGGTGGCCCGCCGACGGGAACCGTTTGAGCAACACGGGCGGCAAGGGTGGCCCGACACTCAGCTCGAGCACGGCGAGTGTCCGACATGGAGACGACGAAGCAACGGACTGACGGAAAGGAAGCTATGGCGCACCGCTACCTGGCGCGCCAAATGTCGGATGTGAGGTTCCGGCTACCCTTAAGGTTCGAACACTTGGGTGCGCGTGAAGTCTTTCCATCTACCAATCTATGCTCTAGCTCGCTAGGATCTTGAGGACAAGCTCGACGAGCTCGCAACACAAGAAGACACAGGGTTTATACTGGTTCGGGCCACCATTGTGGTTTAATACCCTACTCCAGTGTGGTGGTGATTGCCTCTTGGGCTGATGATGAACAGTACAAGGGAAGAACTGCCTCATGAGGTTGAGATGTTCTTGTGCGTATGAACTTGTAGTGCGGGAATTCGATCTCATCCTCCATCCCTCTCTCTCCTCTCTCTCCTCTCTCTATGGTGGCTAGTCCTATTTATAGAGGCCCTGGTCCTCTTCCCAAATATCGAGTGGGAAGGGAGCCAACAATGGCGGGCAAATTTGAAGGGGGACAGCTAGTACAAGCTATCCTGACAAAAGGTAGTCTACGCCTGCACAAAGCTTCTAGTGGTGACGCCGTCTTGGGCTCCACAATGACCTCCGTCTTGCAGTCCTCATGGTGTTGGTCTTGTTGCACCGAAATGGCAACCTTTGCCTGAGGCCTTGGTACTCCCCGGCTGCGCTTTCCTCCCTTGCACCAAAGAGGAAACAAGGACGTTGCGCGCGCTGGCGCCCGCCTGGTGTCGATCGTCATGGCTTATGTCACGAGAGCCTCATGAGGTTCGCCTTGCCTTGATATCTCCGCTCCTCGCGAGCCTGCCTGACCAGGCCACTCCTGAGGAGGTCTTGACGCCGTCCGCCTCGCGAGGCTTGGCCCCTCACGAGGGTGTTGGGTGCCTTGTTGGTGAAGGTGGGCCGTACGGCCTGCTGGCTTAGCCACGCCATGGGCCGCAGGAAGGCAAGTCTGGGAATGCCCATTCCCAGAACGCCGACAACGTTTGGTTCTATTTTTTCCACTATGATGATTTTATAAATATGTATTGAGTGTTTTTGACATGTCCAAGCGATCCACCGCTAGGACAGTGTTTTATCTTTTGCATACAGGAACAAATTCAAACACTGCAGGTGCGATCGTAGATATAATGTGTATATTGATATCACGGATAAAAGGACATATGCAACATCCTATGCACGATGGTATAGGCAAACTATGCAGTTTTCAAACTAACCTATTACAAGGCATTGAGAGCCCAAAAGGTTAGACTATTTTTTCTCTCTTAATCAGGTCTTAAGCTAAAAGGCTAGATTATTCAGATGATTACGGCTCCTCCCTTGTCGGCTCACCTCCCTCCACTGGTTGGAAGCTAGGATTGGACCAGTTAAAGCCGTTCAGCGCAATGAACTCAGATTCATCGTCAATTAAGCCGGCCGGGTCAATTTCCGGGGCAAAAGTGTGTTGGCGAACCGACGGGATAAGATCTGTCACTTTATAAGAGGGAGTCGCCATCTTTTTATTCTCCATATCAAAACCCGGCTGGTATTTGTCAATGTTGGTCTCCTCGCCAAGAATGGTAGCCTGAGGGTGCACTCCCCTCACACAGGCAATAAAGTCATCTTGCTCAAACGGAGTCCCGTCTTCCTTCACGGTAGGGTACCCCTTAGCCACATCCTCCGGATCTAAATCTGGCACCCAGGCTTTGGAGCGACTCAGGGCAGTCAGGGCTCTGGCTCTGGCACAAGACCGTTTGACCTCTTGAAATCTGGCAGGTAAGATCGATAACTTCTTCAAAACATCACTCAAACGGTTGGGTCCTTAGTTGGCAGGGGAGATAGTAGCAAGTGCTCGTTGAGCACCAGCGTACAGTTGCTCCACCAAGGTATAAACCGCCTTTAGTTTTGTCACACTATTTTGACTCACATTGTTACTCCGTGGACCTGTGAGTGTTTTAACAAAGATTCAGCAGGCGGCTTATATTCCTGGTCAGAATAGAGTGTAAGTAACTAATGCAAATGACTCACCAAAGATTGTGGAAACCATTTGAGACACATGGTTTTTTAAGCCGGTGAGCTCTGTGGTAACCTCCTTGAGAGCCATTTCTGCTGTTTCAGCACGTTGTATCAGCAAGGCCTTCTCATCAGCCCAGGATTTCTTCTTCGCATCCAAACTGGTCTTCAGTTTTTCAGCTTCGGAGAGGCTCAACTGAAGTTTGGAGTCAGCAGTCTTTATTTCTGCTTCTTGATCCGCCAGCCAGGTCTTCGCATCCGTCAATTGAGAGCCCAATTCAGTTAGGGCGGTCTACAAACATGCACAGGTGTGTCAAAATTTAAATAAAAGTTATAATGATTAAAGTCCCAAGTGCTTTGCAACGCAACACCACTTGGCACTTGGGGGCTAATGTCTGTCAAAGAAGTTTCCTTTTTTCCAGGCTTAAAGTCCCAAGTATTTTACAAGTAACAACACTTGGCACTTGGGGGCTAATGCATGATCTTATGAAAGTTATTTTCACATTGGGCCAGATTACACTATTTGTTTTGACTGATTCAAGACAATTATGAAGTTAAGTACCGGCTCATTTGTGATAAATTGAGCCGGCCCTTGGGGACTACAGGTGAAAGCTAAGCCGGATTTAAGCAAAGTCTAAAACAGAGCATCAACCTATATCACAAGTCTACAGATCATTCAGATTCATAATCCGGAGACTTGGTGGCTGGCAGAGCATATATAAGATGGTGAAAGTCGGCGAACATACCTCATATTTCAGTTCAAGTTGCTTGACCATCTCAATTTCCGAATCACGGCTACAATGCACGTGACTGGGGTAACCAGACAGCACGTCACTAACGTTCAGATGAGCGTAATGAGAAATGTCAAATCGCACCTTCTGCCATTCTAAAGCTTCTTGCTTAGACGAGTGCCGGGCCAGTACAGTGGGGTTGCCCGGCTCAACAAACCGACTAGCAATAATTAAGACATCATGGTCAGAAGTTGCTGGCGGATTGGCAGAGCTAGATGGTTCAGTGATAGCCGGGTTAAGAGTGGTTTCATCAGCAAACGGCTTAGGAGGGTCCGATTGAACGAGGACAGTCGGGTCTTCTGGCGCTTCAGATTGATCAGGAGGAGTTGGTGCTGCCGGTTCAGGTGCAGGATCTTTCGGGTTTTCTGCCGGCTTAGTCACCTTATCTTCCTTGGACATTGCTTGACCTCTAAGAAAGATTTTATGAGACAGTTAGTATAATAATGCAATTTTTAAAGATGCAGAAGAAAGATGATTGTCCTTACCCAGGGGCAGTCTTGAAAGCCAGAAATTGAGTTTGCGATGAGTCGCCAGAAGAGCGGGAAACCTCTTGCAACGGTAAAATAAAGTTAGTGATGTGAGGAAATGGATCTATTAATAGAAGCAAAAGATAAAGATGTAAGAAACCTCATTATGGCGTTTTCAAGGAGTTTTTTGTGAGTAGGAAGGCAGTTCATCATGGTCATTAGTCCGGGCATGACGGCGGCTCTCATGTTGCCGCTTTTTCAAAAGAAAATCAGGGTCCAAATAAGCCAAAGGGTGCGAAAACCTTACTTTTCGGGTTACCAGTCGAACTTTCTATCTAGGCAAAGGGGCTGAGTCAGAGGAAATAGTTACCTCTTCTTCCACGGCCTGGCTGGCCCCCGTGTCGTCCTGGCGATAATCAGTGTCAATAAGATGGTTAAAAAACTGGCCAAGGGAGTCAAGGGCTACTTCCGACTCAGAAACATCATCCAGCTGGAATATGTCAGATGTGGTCTTCTTCTTCTTGGGCTTCCGGGTCGTTTTTCTGGCAGCTATGGCAGCGGCTCTAGCCTTCTTGGCAGCTTCATGATCATATTTTGCTTTCCAGAAAACAGATTTGGCCTGTAAGGAGATAAACAGGTTAAAAAGCCATGCAAGTATTTAACTACTAAGGAAAACAAAAAGGAGGTCAAGGGGGTTTACCTTTCGTGCCGGGTTAAGTTTGTAGAAGGGGTTTAATCCAACCTTATTGCAGTCCTCGTATTTTCCATTTACGAGGATGGTTGACATCGCAACAATGTCTTCTTTAGTTAGTTGTACAGAGCTATGACACAGAGAATCATCTGGGCCTCCACCATATTCATACATCAATTTGGATCGGCGGCTTAGAGCGATGACCCGCCACGCGATCCAGCAGCGGATCAGGTTAACTCTAGTTAAGCCATTTCCCAATAAAGCTTGAATCCTTTTGATAGACGGGATAAGCTTCTTGCATTCAACAGGAGTAAGCTTGTCAGGGAGCACAAACTTGGAATCAAGACGATCTGTGCGATAACCCGGCAGTGGTTTTTCATCAGCTGGTGATATATCTTGGCAGTAGAACCAGGTTTGGTTCCAATCTTTGGGATGGCTTGGTAAGACCACTAAATGAAAGACGGCACCTTGTCGGCGTTGAATCGATATTCCGTCAAGTTCCAAGCTAGGGCCGTTGGTACACTCATTCTGGCGGTTTAAATAAAAGTATTCTTTGAAGAGCTCCATAGTCGGTTCTTCTTGAAGATATACCTCACAAAGAACTTGAAAATTGCAGATATTGGATATGGAGTTGGGTCCAAGATCTTGTGGGTGAAGTTTGAAAAAATGTAGAACGTCTCTGAAGAACTATAAGCCGGGTGGTGAAAAACCATGATTCATGTGGTCAGTAAAGACAATGACTTCATCGTCTTTGGGATTAGGCCATTCTTCGTCCGGGTCAAGAGCACGATAAGACATAATGTTTTCCTCTGGCAAAAATCCAATGGTGACAAATTCTTTCAAGTTATCTTCAGTAACTATGGAAGGAACCCAGTTGCAGACTGTTGGCGCTTTTGACGGCATGATGAAAAAAAGGGCAAGCTGAAAAGAATGTAATTTGTCGGTTCAGTTTATTGGTGGAGTTATAGGTTCATGATTATAGTACAGATGAGTAATGGCGGTTTAAGTAAGGGCTAATTATATATAAAGGAAAAATGAGCCGCAGTCATAAGCCACCATGATTAACAATATTCAAAGGTTGCTTGAGTCAGAATTGGCTAAGTATTGAGATAAACAGGTTTCACAAATGGTTGCTATTATTTTGGATCAAGATGGCTCAAAAAAGTAAATAAATCTAGACCTAAAAACCAGCACAGAGGAGTTCATCAGTTCTCAGGAGACCTTTATACAAGAAGAAAGGGATCTGTTAGCCTCTGAAATGGAGGTAAAACAACTACCGCATAGATTTTTTTTTCTTTTAGATCAAAGGAGGGTGCAGTGGAGAAGCTGCAGGGAATCTACGACGAACAGCAAAGAACACAAGGAAGAAACCTTCATGAACCCTAATGCAGATCTATGGGGGTGAGAAAACAAGAGCTTATGGGTGCAGAGCTGCTGCGGAGGATCGCTGCCGTTCTCTGGACAGACTCATGGTGATGCAGCGGTCGGAGTTGAGGATGATGGTGTGCTGTGGCGGCGGCGGAGCTCGAGCGGCAGAGAAGTCGCGAGAGGAGGAAGAAGAAAGAAGAAGGACCAACTATGCCTATTTATAAGGGGATAAGTGAACGGGTAGGCACGAAAATCAAGGAAGGCCGAAGTAATGATTATCCAACTAAATGGATGCCTCAATTTTCAGAAAAACATTTAAGATAAGGATCCGTTGAAGATGATGTCACGGCGGTTTTCCATATTATCTGAAAATGACATCATGGCGGGTTACAGAGCTTTTGCAAAACAAAAGAAGAATGGATTTCGTCTAAGTGTTGGAGATTGACAAGAACAAAGTTCAAATCAACCTGGGGCCTAATGTTGGGAATATGACTACCAAGTATGACCCGCCCAGGAGGGGCCGGGTCAATCTTCATGGCGGGTTATTAAAAGAAGCCCATCAAATATACAAGGCGATGGGTTATTATAAGATTTGTAGTAGGCCCAAGCCCAGAGGCGGCTTAAGGCCCGTAATTGTAAGCCGCCATGTATAATTAAGGCTTGTAAAGAAAGGCATGTAAAAGAAATCACCGAGCCGGACACGTTGTATGAGCCGGCCGGGACTCTGTAGGCCGCCAGGTGTCTACCGGTGTATATAAGGGGACGACCCGGCGGCGGCTTAGGGCAAGGAAACAACAGATCGAGAGCCAAGCTTGCGTATTTTCGCTCCTTGGTCATCGAAACCTAGCAATACCACAACAACTGGACTAGGCTTTACCTTCACCGCAAGGGGCCGAACCAGTATAAACCTCTCGTGTCCTTTGTCCCGATTAACCCCTTTAAGCTTCCTAGTTGCGATGGCTCCACAACTAAATCCTTTTACTAGGACATCTGCTGTGACAATTCCACGACAATTTATGTATTGTGTGAAGTGGCAATTGTAAGCCAACTCTTTATCCCTTTCTTATGAAATAATTCCTTATTTAACACTATCTTAAAATTGGGTTCCCTATTTAACATTGGTAAAATATTTCTTCCCTATATAGCATCCGCTCTAAATTTTATTCCCAATATAACATTTCCGTCAATTTTTTGAGCTAACAGTGTTAAATGGCCTTTGAAATGACAATATTACCCTTGGTACTAGTATATCACCAAAATCTTCACTTGTTTTTCCCCGTGTCGGGTGCCCCCAGTTCTATTTGGTTTTAGAACGCTAAAACAAATCACCGGAGGGCTGCACCTACACCTGCACACGTACATGCAAAAGCAGCTTGGGAATAGTGCACGCACGTCTAGTCGCACGTGACACACGTACAGGTGAAAGGCTAGCTCTATGGATGGATCAACTCGGCTCTCTCGGTGGAACGAACGCAAACACAAGAAGTCGATGGATTGCCACATGCACGTCTCATGCATGTTATTCGCTTTGACATGATTTCACAACATGAGTTACATATAGATATATTTAAAGAAGCTAAATAGCCCCTATAGGCTATATAGCTAACCTATTCGGTGACTAACTCATCGTTGACATGCCTCCCAGGTCCAGTTGTTACCGATCACACGAGGCGAATTATTTTTAGCATAACCTTTTGGTCACACCAACGTGTTATTCCACCTTTAAATATAGCACATAAATAAAGGGGAAGATAGACTAGATGTTTGAGGGCAAAATTGTCATTTCATATGCCATTTAACACCGCTAGCTCAAAGACTAGACTATAGTGTTATATTGGGAACAAAATTTAGAGTTGATGTTAGATAGGGAAGAAATATTTTTTCGGTGTTAAATAGGGCATCCAATTTTAAGACAGTGTCAAATAAGGAATTCTCTCATCTTATTCAGTACAGGAGATGTGTAAAGATTACCCCTCTTGCAACAGACCTACCATGCGGCTATGCCTCTAAGTCGTGCCCCGACACGTGGGAGATATAGCCGCATTGTGGGTGTTACAAAGCTAGAGAAATCTTTGACTTTTATGGTATGAATCGTGAAAAACCTGTGATAGATGAAATTCTTTACAATAGTGACTATGCTTTAAGACAATTGCTTGGGGACAATAAAATCTTTGATGAGAATCTTAAAAAGGAAGTCCCAGTTCTAGATATAATCCAGCAAGTTTTCAATAATGTTATTCAACATTACTCTTGAATTGTTGCGGGAAACCAAAAAGGGTATGATGAAAACCAACTTAGGATTGCAAAGGCCTCTATGGATAACATTTTTTATGTTGTGTTTACAAAGCCTCATGATGAAAATACTCTAAGAAAGTCAAGAAGAAAGATAAGAAAACTTAGATCCTTGCTTTATGCCTAGCTAAGGGCGTAAAACTATAGCGCTTGTTGGGAGGCAACCCAATGAATAAATTTATTTTTGATTTTTGCTTTTTGTTTTTGTGTGTTAGCACAATTATGGTACTGTTATGATTTTTTTAATTTTAATTAGTGTTTGTGCCAAGTAAAGCCTTTAGGATCTTCTTGGGTGATAGTTGGTTGATCTTGCTGAAAAAAACAAAAACTTTTATGCTCACGAAATTAATTTTCAATTTTTATCAGAGAGCGATAAAATACCCATTCCTCTTGTAGTAGATCAATATACAAATTTATCACGCCTTCCTAATATTTTAGAATTTTTGGAGTTACAGAAGTATTCAAAATAGTCAGATTGCTACAGACTGTTCTGTTTTGACAGATTCTATTTTCTTTGTGTTGTGTGCTTATTTTGATGGCTCTATGGTTTTCCTTAATGAGTTTTTGCCATAGAAAAGTTGGAATACAGTAGATATAATACAAAAAACAAAATATGAATTGGTTTGATACAGTACTTATAGTAGCGATTTATTATTTTCTTATACTAACGGATCTCACGAAGGTTTTGTTGAGTTTTGTGTGATTGAAGTTTTCAAGTTTTGGGTTATCTTACGATGGATGAAGGAAGGATGTGAGAGCCTAAGCTTGGGGATGCCCTGGCCTCCCAAGCTACTATCCAAGAATGAGCAACCAACTAAGCTTGGGGATGCCCCCGAGTGGCATCCCCGCTTTCTTCCAACAACTATCGGTATTTTACTCGAGACTATATTTTTATTCGTCACACGATATGTGTTTTACTTGGAGCGTCTTGTATGATATGTGTCTTTCCTTGTTTCATTTTGTTTTTTAAGTCATCAATCCTTGCTGGACACACCTATTTGAGAGAACCAAAATTATATCTTGACTTGTTAGAATTTCTCTCTATGCTTCACTTAATTTTTTTATGAGCAATGGACTTGCTCTAGTGCTTCACTTATATCTTTTTGAGCACGGTGTGCTTTGTTATTTTTGAAGAAATGCTCTCTTGCTTCACATAGATTTATTTGAGAGTTAGTAAAATTTTGAAGAAATTCTCTCTTGCTTTTGCTTCACTTAAATTATTTTGAGAGAAAGAAAATTTGTTATGCTCATGATCTTCACTTATATTTGTTTGAGCTTATGAAAAGCAACACATGAAAATTAGTCCCAAAGTGATAGATATCCAAGAAGGATAAAGAAAAGAAAAATGTCATGAAGATCATTGGACAAAATAAACTTGATTCTTAGTAATAGTTTTGAGATATGATGATGTGATATGTGAGTCATCTTGATGAGTAATTATGCTTTAGTAAGAATAATTGTGTTAAGGTTTGTGATTCCCTATGCATGCACGAAAGTCAATAATCATGCAATGAAATTATATCCTACTTGTGGTGCATTATTCAGTGTTAATTATGCTTAATGCTTGCTTATGAGATTATTCGTTTCTTGGTTGGTTGCTTCCCAATCTTATGCTAGCCTTCATTTTGCACTAAGTATGATCGGTACTTGTGCATCCAAAATCCTTTAAACCAGTTTTGCCACATGAGTCCACTATATCTACCTATATGCGGTATTCTTTTGTCGTTCTAAGCAAATTTGCATGTGCCATCTCTAATTTTCAAAATAAACTTCTCTTTGGTGTGTTTGTTTCGCTCACGGAGCGGTGAGGGGTAGCTAATATTTTCCATGCTAGATGTGTTATTCTCAAGATGAGTGTTTATTCACTTTTCATTGCACGAGAGTAAGGCGAAGGTATTAGGGATGCCCAGTCCCAAAATGCAAAAACAAATGAATTTACTTTATGTTGTCAAATAATAAATTCCTTGGAAAGTGTTGGTATGGAGGGCAACCGTGGATACGGCTAGCCATGGAAAGTGAAAGTTATGGTGGAAAAAGGAATAAACTTTATTTTCTGTTTGGGAACCGCCTATGATATATCTATGCATGGAAAGTATTGGGAACTCTAAGTCGTTTTCGTTGGTGGGATGGATACACCTCCCAAAATGTTTTTATCTCAAATTTTTTTGCTTTGAGCTCTGGCACCTCTACAAATCCCTACTTCCCTCTGCGAATGGCCTATCTTTTACTTTATGCAATTTTTATTTTGATTCTCCATCTTCTCTTACAAAAGCACCAACTAGGAGGCAATATGATCGTGCTTAAGTATTGGGTGTAGTTAATATCCGAGTGTGTTTCATGAATGGATCAATATTTGAGCATGGTGTGCTAGGGATAACTTATTTTAGCGTTGAAATTTTGAAAGACATGGTTGCTTGTTGATATGCTTGAGTATCTAAATTGTTATGTCAAAACTAGACTATTACTTTGAATCACATAAAAGTCCAAATGCCCATGCTAGAAAGAAAATATTATGATATGACAAGCTGAACAACACTCTACATCAAAAATTCTATTTTTTATAACTTACCTACTCAAGGACGAGTAGGAGTTAAGCTTGGGGATGCTAATGTGTCTCCAATGTATCTATAATTTTTTATTGTTCCATGCTGTTTTATTATCAATCTTGAATGTTTTATAATCATTTTATAGTCATTTTATATCATTTTTCGTACTAACCTATTGACATAGTGCCAACTGCCAGTTGCTGTTTTTTCCATGTTTTTTACATCGCAGAAAATCAATATCAAACGGAGTCCAAATGCCACAAAAATTTACGGAGATTTTTTATGGACCAGAAGGAAGATGTTGGGCCCTGGTTGCACTTGGGGGAGTCTCGAGGAGGGGACAACCCACCAGGGCGCGCCAGGAGGCCCAGGCGCGCCCTGGTGGGTTCTGCCCACCTCGGGTGCCCCCCAGACCGCCTCTTTGCTCTATAAATACCCCAAAAATCCCAGAACCCTAGGGGGGTCGACAAAATATTCATCCAGCCGCCGCAGAGTCCAGAACCACCAGATACAATCTATACACCATCTCGGATGGGGTTCACCACTTCCATTGGTGCCTCTCCGGTGATGCGTGAGTAGTTATTTGTAGACCTTCGGGTCCGTAGTTAGTAGCTAGATGGTTTCATCTCTCTCTCTCTCTCTCTCTCTCTCTTTCTCTCTCTTGATTCTCAATACAATGGTCTCTTGGAGATCCATATGATGTAACTCTTTTGCGGTGTGTTTGTTGGGATTGATGAACTTGGAGTTTATGATCAGATCTATCTTTTTATATCCATGAAAGTATTTGAGTTTCTTTGATCTATTTTATGCATGATCTCTTATAGCCTCATATTTCTTCTCCGATATTTGGGTTTTGTTTGGCCAACTTGACCTATTTATCTTGCAATGGGAAGAGGTGCCCGGTAGTGGGTTCGATCTTACGGTGCTTGATCCTAGTGACAGAAAGGGAACCGACACGTATGTATCATTGGTACTAAGGATAAAAAGATGGGATCTATATCTACCGCCATAGATAAACAGATCTCGTCTACATCATGGCATCGTTCTTATTGCATTACTCCGTTTTTCCATGAACTTAATACACTAGATGCATGCTGGATAGCGGTCGATGTGTGGAGTAATAGTAGTAGATGCAGACAGGAGTCGGTCTACTAATCTTGGACGTGATGCCTATGTAATGATCATTGCCCGAATATCGTCATAATTATTTGAGGTTCTATCAATTGCTGAACAGTAATTTGTTTACCCACCGTTTGCTATTTTTCTCGAGAGAAGCCACTAGTGAAACCTACAGCCACCGGGTCTTCTTTCTCATATATTTGTCTTTGCGATCTATTTTTATTTGCTTTTATTTTCAGATCTATTAATCTAAAAACCCAAAAATACCTTGCTGCAATTTATTTTATTTGGCGTTTGATCTATCAATATTTACAACTTTCTCCCGTACACGCACCGTTTGAGGCGCCGTTACCCGAAAGGGATTGACAACCCCTTTAACACATCGGGTTGCGAGTGGTTGTTATATGTGTGTAGGGGTTGTTTACGTTGTGTTGCTTGGTTTTCCTACTGGTTCGATAACCTTGGTTTCATATCTGAGGGAAATACCTACCGCCGTTGTGCTGCATCATCCCTTCCTCTTTGGGGAAATACCAACGTAGCTTCAAGCGACATCGCCTGCTCCTTCTTTGTTTGATTCTATTGCCAGGGGCGGATACAGGATTATGCCTGCGGACATCATCGCCTACCGAAATGCTCAGGCTTTTGCACAGGCAGAGGAGGAGTCTTGGCAGTGGGATCAATGGATGGCCGCTCCTCAGTATCCCTATTACCATCCAGACTTCTGATCGACTACCAAGTTAGGCCAAAAGCCTATGCTTGGGGGAGTACGTGTTCTCACCGACGTTACATCCATGTCCACTAATTCATCTTGTTGGTGTTTGCACTTTTTCATTGTATCATCCATGTTTAAATTTTATTTTTCTTGCTTTCTTCTTGTGCATTTGAAAAACTTTAGAAAAACCAAAAAAAATTAGTTGTAGATAGTTTACTTTCCATGCATGCTTAGTAGTAATATTAAAAAAAGGATTTCCTTGTTCTTCTTTTCCTTGTTGGGGCTTTCCCGTGTAAATAATTTTTCTCTTTTTTTGTTTTCCCTTTTATTTGCTTGTTCAAGAAAACCAGAAACTCCAAAAATATTTCAGTGTGTTTCTCCGAATTTCTTTTCTTTTTATTCGAGTTGCACGAAGGAGAAGACCACGATGAAAATGTTGAGTGGCTCTCATATGAATAATTGTTGAACTAATAAAGAGCCCATTTTACCTTGCCTTCTCCTATTGAATAAAATGTTTGCAGATTCCAGTTTACTCCACGACATTCTTGCATTGTTATTATTTTCATATCGTTCGGTCGTGCAAGTGAAAGGAAATAATGACGATATTCCATGAACTAACCGTGGCAGAGAGAAATGGGTATGAACTTGACTTGTTTTGTTTGTGTAAATATGTTTAACCTAGTATCCATGATTCAGCCCATTATGATTAAACATGTTTGCAATGACAATTAGATATTATAGTTTCTGATGCCATGCATAAGTAGCTAGGAGTGGATAATGATTTATCTTGGATATCAACATTGTGTTAAAATGATTGTGATGTACTATGATGATATGGTATCCTCCTCCGAATGTTCGAGTGGCTTGACTTGGCACATGTTCATGCATGTAGTTGAAGCAAAACCAACATAGCCTCTATGATATTTATGTTCATGGTGTTCATGTCCTACTCATGCCAGTATCCAATGTTACTTATGCATAATGCATGATCATGATCGTTGTTGCTCTCTAGCTGGCTGCTTCTCAGTCTAATTGCTAGCCTTCGCTTGTACTAAGCGGGAATTTTGCATGTACATCAAAAACCTTGAATCCAAAGTTATTCCAGATGAGTCCACCATACCTACCTATATGCGGTATTACCCTGCCGTCCTAAGTAAATTTGCATGTACCACCTCTAAAAACTTCTAGAAAAATATCCTTTTTGTGTGCCTGGATCGTTCATGGAACGACAGGAGGTGGTCAGTATCTTCCATGCTAAGCGGGTTATTCTCAAGTCGAGTGCTTATTCAGTCGCCATCGCACGAGAAAAGCACGGTAATTGGGATGCCCAGTCCCAAACTACAAAATAAAAAAAGATTGAATCGCTCGAATGATCAAACAAAAACTCCCAATGGAGTCAAAACCTTTACTCCCTGTGTTCACTTCTATAAGACCTTGAATACATTTCAGACAATGTACAAAACAACCCATTTTGATTTGTCTGAAATGACTTACAAAAGCGAATGGAGGGAGTACTTTTTATCGCTTGGGAACCGCCACTAGCTTGTTTAGCATGGGAGATATTGATAACTGATAGTCATGAAGTAAATGAGAAGGGTGCATGTCTCAAAACATCATTATCTCTGTTTTAAAACTTGAGCTCTGGCACCTCTGCAAACCACTGCTTCCCTCTGCGAAGGGACTATCTATTTACTTTTATGTTGTGTCATCACCTTCTAAAACAAGCGCTAGAACCCGGGAACATAGCTGTCATGACTTATGCATTGTGTGTAGCTAATGTTGGGTGCATCATGAGTGGATCTTTTCTACCATGAATTGCAATGTTTAGTCGCTGCTTGGACTTTGGAGGTGCTCTTCATTTATGTTTTGCGATCTCAGAAAGGGCTAGCGAGATACCACTATTGTCATATTATATCATGGTTGTTTTGACAACGTGTTGCCGTTTGAGATGTCTTATTATTGCTCGCTAGTTGATTATGTCATTGATATGAGTTAATATGATCTTTAAGAGTTATTGTCGTCATGGTTAGTTATAATGTTGGCTGAAAACCTGGGTGCTGTTTAAGCTTATTTATGCAAACAAGAGCAAAAGAGTTCGTAAAAGTTTTTCTTTTTCACTTTCAGTTTATCAACTGAATTGCATGAGGACAAGCAAAGGTTGAAGCTTGGGGGAGTTGATACCTCTCCAATGTATCTACTTTTCCTAACGCTTTTCCCCTTGTTTTTGACTCTAATTTGCATGATTTGAATGAAACTAACCCCGGACTGGCGTTGTTTTCAGCAGAACTACCATGGTGTTGTTTTTGTGCAGAAATAGAAGTTCTCGGAATGGAATGAAACTTTGCGAGGATTTTTTATATCAATAATAAGAATTTCTGGAGCCAAGACACACTAGAGGGGGGGCACCTGGGTGAGCACAACTCACCAGGGCGTGCCCCCCTCTCCTGGTGGCCCCACAGACCCTGAAACCGACGCTATAAAATCCTATTTTTCTAGAAAAAAAATTAGGGAGAAAGAATTACCGCGATCCACCAGACGGAGCCGCCGTCACCTCCTGTTCTTCATCGGGAGGCCAGATCTAGAGTCCGTTTGGGGCTCCGGAGAGGGGGGGTCTTCATTTTTCATCATCACTAACCCTTCTCCATTGCCAATTCCATGATGCTCCCCACTGGGAGTGAGTAATTCCTTCGTAGGCTTGCTGCTCGGTGAGGAGTTGGATGAGATTCATCATGTAATCAAGTTAGTTTTGTTAGGGCTTGACCCCTAGTATCCTCTATGTTCTTAGATTGATGTTGCTATGACTTTGCCATGCTTAATGCTTGTCACTTTGGGCCCGGGTGCCATGATTTCAGATCTGAACCATTTATGTTATCACCATTATATCCATGTTCTAGATCCGATCTTGTGAGTTATAGTCACCTACTACGTGTTATGATCCGGCAACCCCGGAGTGACAATAGCCAGGACCACTCCCGGTGATGACCGTAGTTTGAGGAGTTCATGTATTCACCTTGTGTTAATGCTTTGTTCCGGTTCTGTATTAAAAGGAGGCCTTAATATCCCTTAGTTTCCAATATGGACCCCGCTGCCACGGGAGGGTAGGACAAAAGATGTCATGCAAGTTCTTTCCATAAGCACGTATGACTATTTACGGAATACATAACTACATTATATCGACGAACTGGAGCTAGTGCCATATCGCCCTAGGTTATAACTGTCTCATGATGAATATCATCCAACAAGTCACCGATCCAATGCCTAAGAATTTATCTTATATTGTTCCTGCTAAGTTACTACTGTTATCATCACTGTTACACTTGCTACAAAATTACTGCTATCACTGTTACCGTTATTGTTACTACTGCTACTATTATCAAAACTATCATATTACCTTGCTATTGATCACTTTGCTGTAGATAATTAATCTCCAGGTGTGGTTGAATTGACAACTCAGCTGCTAATACCTTCAAATATTTTTTGGCTCCCCTTGTGTCGAATCTATAAATTTGGGTTGAATACTCTACCCTCGAAAACTGTTGCGATCCCCTATACTTGTGGGTTATCAAGTATTCAACCCAAATTTATTGATTCGACACAAGGGGAGTCAAAGAATATTTGCAAGTATTAGCAGCTGAGTTGTCAATTCAACCACACCTGGAGATTAATTATCTGCAGCAAAGTGATCAGTAGAAAAGTAGTATGATAGTTTTGATAGTAGTAGCAACAGCAATAGTAACATTAATAGTGATAGAAATGATTATGTAGCAAGTGTAACAGTAACAACAATAGTAGTAACTTAGCAAGAACAATATAAGAGAAATTTGTAGGCACTGGATCGATGAATTCATTGGATGATATTCATCATATAACAGTCATAACCTAGGGCGATACGACACTAGCTCCAGTTCATAAATATAATGTAGGCATGTATTCCGTAAATAGTCATACGTGCTTATGGAAAGAACTTGCATGACATCTTTTGTCCTACCCTCCTGTGGCAGCGGGGTCCATATTAGAAACTAAGGGATATTAAGGCCTCCTTTTAATAGAGAACCGGAACAAAGCATTAACACAAGGTGAATACATGAACTCCTCAAACTACGGTCATCACCGGGAGTGGTCCTGGCAATTGTCACTCCGGGGTTGCCGGATCATAACATGTAGTAGGTGACTATAACTTGCAAGATCGGATCTAAAACATGGATATAATGGTGTTAACATAAACGGTTGAAAGTGCAACTATCCCTGGGTGGTATTGGTAATTACTAACAACATATAGCTCATTGAACTAATACTATTTCAAGATGATCATTTCATAAAGTTCAATCATTGGCATGGATTAGGAATGTGGACCCCTCAAAATGCTAAGGACACACATTGGCTCAAGCTCAAGACTCTACATTTTCATTTTAGTGATCCAAGATCACATTGAGTCCGTAGGAAAAGCCAATACTATTAAAAGGGGATGCAGTGTTGCTTAATGGCTTAATTGCTCAAAATGCTTAGTGATATGCTCCCAAAACCCTCAACCACTTTCTCATATCCACATATGTCCCAAACCAAAAGTCAAACTCGGCCCCACCGAAATGTTCTATCCGGCGCCACCGAGTTCACTTGACATAGCCACTGCCAGAAACCCTAGTCACTTATGTCTCACCGATAGGAATCTCGGTCACACCGAGATGGGATTGCAAACTCTCGGTTTCCCTTCGTAACGTTTTAGCCCAACCGAGATGAGCTATTGGTCCCACCGAGTTCGCAATGCAAACTCTTTGTTTCCCTTCCGTAATGTTTCGGTCTCACCGAAATGAGCGAATCGGTCCCACCGAGTTTGCTTGACCAACTCTCTGGTTAGCTTAATACCAAAGTCGGTCCTACCGAGTTTGTGATCGGTCTCACCGAGATTACGTTATGCCCTAACCCTAATGGAATCGGTCCCACCGAGTTGACATGTCGGTCCCACCGAAAATCCTAATGTTCACATTTTGAACTGAATTGGTCTGACCGAGTTTTCTAATTCGGTCCCACCGAGTTTGGTAAATTGTGTGCAATGGTTAGATTTTGTGTGGAGGCTATATATACCCCTCCACCCTTCCTTCATTAGTAAGGAGAGCTATCAGAACATGTCTACACTTCCAGCATCCATTTTCTAAGAGAGAACCACCTACTCATGTGTTGAGACCAAGATATTCCATTCCAACCATATGAATCTTTATCTCTAGCCTTCCCCAAGTTGCTTTCCACTCAAATCATCTTTCCACCAAATCCAAATATGTGTGAGAGAGTTGAGTGTTGGGGAGACTATCATTTGAATCACAAGAGCAAGGAGTTCATCATCAACACACCATCTATTACCTTTTGGAGAGTGGTGTCTCCTAGATTGGTTAGGTGTCACTTGGGAGCCTCCATAAAGATTGTGGAGTTGAACCAAGGAGTTTGTACGCGCAAGGAGTTCGCCTACTTCATGAAGATCTACCCTAGTGAGGCAAGTCCTTTGTGGGCGATGGTCATGGTGGGATAGACAAGGTTGCTTCTTCGTGGACCCTTCGTGGGTGGAGCCCTTCATGGACTCGCGCAACTGTTACCCTTCATGGGTTGAAGTCTCCATCAACGTGGATCTATGATAGCACCACCTATCGGAACCACGCCAAAATCTCCGTGTCTACATTGCATTTGCTGCTTCCAAACTCCTCCCTTTACCTTCATATGCAAATGTTTTACATTCCGCTGCTATACTCTTAGACTTGCATGTGTAGGTGGATTGCTTGACTTGTGCTAAGTTGCTAAAATTTGCCAAGACTTAAAATTGGGAAAAGGCTAGATTTTTATTTGGTCAAGTAGTCTAATCACCCCCCTCTATACATACTTTCGATCCTACAAGTGCTATCGGAGCTTTGGTCTCCATTTGCCTTGATTTCCGTAGCTTTGGTGATCATAGCCTTGGTTTCACAACCTAGGAGAGTATGGCGTCTAGTGAGGGAAATTACCACTGTAGAGGTCCTTACTTTGATGGTACTAATTTTTCTACTTGGAAGCATAAGATGAAAATGCATATTCTTGGACATAACCCCGCAATTTGTGCTATTGTGTGTATTGGCTTGCAAGGTGAATTCTTTGATGGGAGAGAACCGAATCATGAGGCTAGCGGGGAAGAGTTGAAGATGTTGCAATACAATGCTCAATCTTGCGATATCCTCTTCAACGGATTGTGCCCCGAAGAATTCAACAAAATCAGCCGTCTTGAGAATGCAAAGGAAATTTGGGATACTTTGATTGATATGCATGAGGGTGCCGACTCCGTCAAGGAATCCAAATTGGATGTGCTTCAAAGTCAACTTGACAAGTTCAAAATGAAGGATGGTGAAGGTGTCGCCAAAATGTACTCTAGGCTTGCTCTCATCACAAATGAGATTGCCGGCTTAGGAAGTGAAGAGATGACTGGTAGATTCATCATCAAGAAGATCCTAAGAGCCTTGGATGGAAAATATGATACCGTCTGCACATTGATCCAAATGATGCCCAACTACAAAGATCTCAAGCCAACATAAGTCAATGGAAGAATTGTTGCTCATGAGATGTCACTCAAGGATAAGGAAGAGCTTGACAACAAGTCAAGTGGTGCTTACAAAGCCTCATGTGATGCTCCTACATCATCAAGTGAGAAACAAGCCTTCAATGAAGAATTGAGCCTAATGGTGAAGAACTTCAACAAGTTCTACAAGAGTAGAAGCAAGGAAAGAAGTTCCAATTCAAGGTCATACAATGACAAAAGATCTTCGAGTCGTGAACGAAATTGCTACAATTGTGGAAGACCCGGACACTGCTCTAATGAGTGTACGCCGCCCTACAAAAGAAGAGAAGATTCACCAAAAAGGAGAAGTAGAAGAGAAGAATCATCACCTAGAGAGAGAAGGAGTAGAGATGATCGTTATGAATGAAGAACATCACGGAGAAGCAAGGATTCGGAAAGGAAGGAAAAGTCATCAAGGAGCTACACAGAACGAAAACATCAAGCTCATGTTGGTGAATGGGTATCCGGCTCCGACTCCGACAATCACTCTGAGAGAAGTTATCACTCTGACTCCGAATATACTCAAGATGAAGGTGTTGCCGGTCTAGCACTTGTGTCAACCAACTTCTATGACATATTTGACTTGCCAAATGAAGGAATTGGAAGATTCTTCATGGCTAAAGGCCCAAAGGTATCACACCCCAAGTATGTTGATTTCAATAGTGATGAAGATGATTTGCTAAGTGATGATGATTTACTTGTTGACAACTCTAGTGACGAAAACTATGATGAAATTTCTATTAATCATGATAATCAAGATAAAACGAATGATGATGATAAGAAGTAGATTGAGTGTCTAACTAAAGAGCTAAAAACTCTTAAGTTAGCTCATGCAACTACCTTGGAAGATCATGGAGAACTTTTAAAGACTCATGAGAAGTTACGCTTTGAAAAGCTCAACCTTGAGCAAGAGCATGGGTTCTTAAAAGCAATCAATGATGATCTTCGTAAGAAAACTTCTTCTTACATTGCCAAGTGTTTACTCTTGTCTACTTAAATGCCACAAGTTAAATCTAGCAACAAGAGTAAGAAAGATTCTTCATCTAGTAGTAACAATAATCATGTTAAATCCAATGTTGTTGCTTATAGTAGTTATCTTGATTCCACTAATGATTCTCTTAGCCAAGTCACACTTGAGCAAGAAAATAGCTTATTGAAGGGAATTATAGAGAAAGGTGTTTATAAGAGCCTTGCCGGAAGTAAGCAATTTAAGGAAATTGTACGCAAGCAAGGAAGGCATTGGAAGAATCAAGGGACACAAGCTCAAGATGATCTTCCACCACAAGACCACAAGCAAAAAGGCAAGGACAAGCTTCAAGAGGATATTGATGCATTTGAAGAAGCTCCTAAGGCCTTGGTCAAGTGGGTTCCCAAGACTACATCAAGTTCTACTTCATCAAGTACGACTACAACTCCAAGGATTCCCATCAAGATGATGTGGATCCTGAAGAAGAAGAACTATAGAGTTCTTGAGGGTGACTCCTCCAACATACTTCACTCATATCATTTTGGCGAGGAAAAGTACAAACAACTTCCACATCTTACACTAGTTCAAGGAGTCACAAACCCTCTTGTTGGTAATACAAGGGACAAGGTAACCTATTGCCTTCATGGACATCATCTTGTGTGAACATCACTCTATGTCTATGGATATCCTTGTTTGTTCCTTATGGGACTAATCTGTGTAGGTATTGAAAGTGCAACTCACTCCAATGGATTGCTCCAAATGATCTACATCAACATTGAGCATCCACATCTTCAACACCTAAATGAAGTCATCATCGACAAAACCCAAGGTTAGTTCATCCCTCTTAGGGGGGATATCACATCTAGGGGGAGCTTTACTCTAATCAATTGAGCTAAAGCAACTCTAATGGTGTGAACACAACAATGCTTTATGTAAAAGTGGTAACCCCACTTGTACTTAAACGATGAGTATGACCTACGATCAAATGTTCTCATTTGACTCCGAAGTCAATATACTCATATATAGATGACCTAGTCATCGCCGATTGCTTGATAGATGCTAGAGTGTTTGTGCATGCTTTGCCACATATTTCATTTGCCATTTTATTGTGTGAGCATGTTGATTGCATATTTTACTCATTTGAGGACATTCACTTGTTGTTTTGATTGTTTGGCTTTTTCTCTTTTGTCAAGTGGATGGACAAGAATGCCTAAGAACATCCTCTAGCTATCTATGCTTTTCTCGTCTCAAACTCTATTCATGCTACATCACAAAGTTTGATCAAGTCAGATTCGAACCACTCTGTGTGAGGAGCACTCAGAGTCCCCGATTCGTCATAGACTTAAAACTTCCAAAACCTCTCTATGCATTTTTGTTTGACTGATCCATCCACTTCAGTCACACCGAGTTCACTGAGTTGATCTAGGTTTTCAATCTCGGTGCAACTGATTTGAACTTTTCAGTCACACCGAGTTATAGTAACCGCTTACGATTCTGCATCTCGGTGCCACCGAGTTGTTCCACTCGGTCACACCGATAGGGTTTGGATATATATATACCCACGGGTGAGATTTTGGAAATTTCTTCAAACCTCCTCAGCCCGCGCGTGTCCTGCTCTACTGCCTCGGGTCTCCGTATTGTCTCCTCGTTGCTAGCGACCTCCCGCCGCTGGTTTCCATCACTGTCAACGGGATTCTGCCCTGCCGTTGTCGCCGTAGCGAACTCCCGCCGAACTAGGGTATGAGTTCGATCTTGTGTGCTAATTCCTTACTCCAATTCCTAGCACATTGCTTTGCCATGATCATTACCACGTATGAAATCAATCTATCCAGAGAAAACTTCCTTTAGGTTAGGTTCGATTTGAAAATTTAGGGTTAGATCTCCGCCGAACTCATATCGGATCGACCGAGTCGTAGAAATCGGTTGCTTAGGCCATTGCACATGCACTTTTTGGTCTGATCGAAAATTGGAAATCGGTGCGACTGAATTCGACTCTCTGTTAAACCCTAGCAATCTTGGAGCCACCGAACTGTGACTCGGTCTAACCGAGTTCACTAGTTTAGACTCCAACCGTTGCTTCGGTATCACTGATTTTAACAAATCGGTAGCTCCGAAATGATTTATGTGGAGAACTAAAACTAAGTTTTTTACTCATTTGTTTTGAAAAACTTTGCATTTTGTGATGCTCATCTATTCTACCTCATCTATATCTATTCATAGGGTTTGCTGTTAGTTTGCTTGCCAGGATGTCTAACCAAACTGATAGTCAAAACAAGTCAGAAGAGCAAGTGCAAATGAGTGAGGGCACTAGTCCCTCAAGCAGCTATGATGAGGGCAGCACGAGCACTCCTAGTAATTTGCCCAAGGCAGCCACCAGAACAAGGAAGAAGAAAAACTCAGATTCTGAGGATGAGGACTATGTGGCTACAAAGGAGGAAGTTAGCTCCAAAAAGAAAGTACTGAAGAAAGAATATGATACTGCTGCAACAACAAAGCCTGGACTACATAAGAAGACCCCTGCCAAGAGGGTGCCAAGGCCAGGGCCTCAACTGCTGAAACTCCTAAGCCAACTGAAGAGGCTGCTGGAGAGGGTAAGAAAAGGAAAGAGGGGGTCAAGAAGACCACTGCCAGAGTCATTGGTAGATCCTCTATAATGAGAGATCCAGGAGAAGATGAAGAGGAAGAGGATGATGCACCAGCACCCAAGTCCCAGAAGCTTATGGGGGATGCCATTAAGTTAGGGGCTGCCACTTTAAAGCCCAACTGTCCCCAAGGTTGTTGCTCAAGCTTAGAAGCCTTCTAAGCCTAAGAGAAGCACCAGGAATATCCCAGCTGAAGATAAGAACAAGGCCCCAGTTTCTGAAGTTGAAGAAGATGTAGAAGCCCAAGTGCTGAGGAAATTGAAACCAAAGATTCCAGAACACAATGACACTCATCCAGTGGCTGAAGATATGAACATCAGGAAGGATGCAGGACTGCGACTTTGGAGACAGTCTGATCCATATGTTGTGAGGAGGAAGACTGCAGTGGACTATAGGTTCCACACCAAGGAACAACATGATTTCTATGAGACCATTCTGCTGGACAAGAAGCCTATAGTTTGTGATATGAAATGGGTTGATTGAGAATTCATTGATGAGAATGAAGACTATTTTCCCGGTGTACATGAGAGCTTCAAATCATGTGGTGTTGACAAATTTGTGGGACAGAAGCTTACCAAATGGAATCATGAACTCATTATGCAGTTCTATTCTATGACTCATTTCTATCCAGATGGTCAAATTGTTTGGATGTCTGAGGGTACAAGGCACCACTCAATTGTTGATGAGTGGGCCAAGTTGTTCAATGCCCCAGAAGAGCATGAGGATGATTTGGATGTGTATGCCAAGAAAAAGAAAGACCACAACTCAAGGCAAACATGTACAAGGAGATCCCAAACAAAGCTTTAGAGACACACAAGCTTGGATCTGTGCATTATTTGTTGTCTGGTCTGCCTACAATCAACACAATCTCGAGGCATACTCTGTTACCCAAATCTAGAGATCACAAGATGATCAGAGGCCATTCAATCAACTTGCTGCAGATATTTGATGTTCCTCAAAAATTCAAGCTCATGAGTCTGATTGTTGAGACAATCAAGAGGACTGTTGCAGATCAGAAAAGATCTTGTGGGTATGCTCCACACATTCAGGTGCTCATTAACTCCAAGATGGGCACATGCACTTACTTGTTGGACAAGGAGCATTTACCTTTGCACCCAGAATTTGAGGATAACACAGTTGTGATGAATGAGGATGATCCTTCATCAGTGCAAGCACAAGAGAAGAGGGCAAAGGCAAAGGCAAAGGCAGAAAATGCTGCAAGGATGCCAAGTGTTGAGGAGGCATCTCAAGTGTTCTTAAAGAGCAAACAAGATCAGCTAGGTTATTTGATTCAGGCAACTTTGAGGATTGAGAAGGGCTTGGCCACCCTGACTCAGAATCAGGAGAGCTTGGAGAGGATCATTGAGACCAAATTTTATGATCTTGATCTGAAAGTGACTGAGATACAGACTGTAGTCAAGCAGCTCCAGGAGGAAGCAGAGGAGAAGAAAGGGAAGGCAACTATGGATGCTTTTCAGCGAGTGCCAAGAGGTCAGAGGTCAGCTGCAGTGCCAGTGCCAGATACAAGAGCTACTTCATCTGCACCAGCAGCCACAGCTTCAGTGCCACCTCCAGCAACTACTCCACCAGCTCCAACAACACCTACTAATGCCTTCGTCCTTGGAGTTCTCTCTACACCACCTCCCGAAGACCAAGCCTGAGAGACGCATAGCATTTTGCATTTTCAAACTTTTTGGTAACTTGTTGCCAAAGGGGGAGAAATGTATAGATCATAGGCTTTGAGAGAGTGTGTTTTGCTTCTTTATCTCTCTTGCTATTTGGTTGAACTTTTGTGTGTGCTCGTTTGATACTTTTTATGTCTGTGTGTGAGATACTTATATGAACATGTGTTTGATCATATCATACTTTAATGTTTGCTTGGATGATATTATATTTTATATCCCGATATGATCATTCACTTTGCTTGGTGAAGAGTGCATGTTTTAATTCATATCATTTTGAGCTCTCCACCAAGATGTATGTGACATGGAAGAGTAACCCATGATCTTAATCGACTATGAATTTGCATTAAAAAGGAAATTTTAAATGATGCACAAACTTAGGGGGAGATCTTGCTTATCACATACTTCTCAAAGTGATGATGTATTTAAATCTTATTATCATTTGTAGAACCTTTGATCTATATGTTGTCATCAATTACCAAAAAGGGGGAGATTGAAAGTGCAACTATCCCTAGGTGGTTTTGGTATTTACTAACAACATATAGTTCATTGAACTAATACTATTTCAAGATGATCATTTCAGAAAGTTCAATGATTGGCATGGCATGGATTAGGAATGTGGACCCCTCAAAATGCTAAGGACACACATTGGCTCAAGCTCAAGACTCTACATTTTCATTTTAGTGATCCAAGATCACATTGAGTCCATAGGAAAAGCCAATACTATTAAAAGGGGATGAGGTGTTGCTTAATGGCTCACTTGCTCAAAATGCTTAGTGATATGCTTCAAAAACCCTCAACCCCTTTCTCATATCCACATATGTCCCAAACCAAAAGTCAAACTCGGCCCCACCGAAATGTTCTATCCGACGCCACCGAGTTCACTTGATATAGCCACTGCCAGAAACCCTTGTCACTTCGGTCTCATCGATAGGGATCTCGGTCTCACCGAGATGGGATTGCAAACTCTCTGTTTCCCTTCATAACGCTTCTGCCCAACCGAGATGAGCGATTGGTCCCACCGAGTTCGCAATGCAAACTCTCTGTTTCCCTTTTGTAATGTTTCGGTCTCACCGAAATGAGCGAATCGGTCCCATCGAGTTTGCCTGACCAACTCTCTAGTTAGCTTTTTTTTGTTTGGGCTTCTTTGGCCTCTTTTTTATTTGGGCTTCTTTGGCATCTTTTTCTTATTTTACTTTCCTCACATGGGACAATGCTCTAGTAATGATGATCATCACACTTTTATTTACTCATAACTCAATGTTACAACTCGATACTAGAACAAAAATATGACTCTATGTGAATGCTTCCGGTGGTGTACCGGGATATGTGATGAATCAAGAGCAACATGTATGAAAGAAATATGAAAGTGGCTTTGCCACAAATACGATGTCAACTACATGATCATGCAAAGCAATATGACAATGATGGAGCATGTCATAATAAACAGAACGGTGGAAAGTTGCATGGCAATATATCTCGGAATGGCTATGGAAATGCCATAATAGGTAGGTATGGTGGCTGTTTTGAGGAAGATATAAGGAGGCTTATGTGTGATAGAGTGTATCGTATCACGGGGTTTGGACGCACCGGCGAAGTTTGCACCAACTCTCAAGGTGAGAAAGGGCAATGCACGGTACCGTAGAGGCTAGCAAATTGCGGAAAGGTAAGAGTGCGTATGACCCATGGACTCACATTAGTCATAAAGAACTCATATACGTATTGCAAAAGTTTATTAGCCCCCGAAGCAAAGTACTACTACGCATGCCCCTAGAGGGATATATTGGTAGGAAAATACAATCGCTCGTCCCTGACCGCCACTCATAAGGAAAGCACTCAAAGAACACCCCACGCTTCAAATTTGTCACACAACATTTACCATATGTGCATGCTACAGGACTTGCCAACTTTAACACATGTATTTATCAATTTCACAGTTTCCCAACTAGCACGACTCTAACATTACCACCTTTATATCTCAAAACATCTATCAAGAAACATAGTATTCAATGCACTTTATATGAAAGTTTTTATTGTACCTATCATATTAGGACTAATTTTATAGCCAAAGCCAATTACCATGCTGTTCTAAAAGACTCTCAAAATAATATAAGCGAAGCATTAGATATCAATAATTTCTACAAAATAAAACCACCACCGTGCTCTAAAAGATATAAGTCAAGCACTAGAGCAAAATTATCTAGCTCAAAAGTTATAAGTGAAGCACATAGAGTATTCTAATAAATTCCATTTCATGTGTGTGTCTCCCAAAATGTGTGTACAGCAAGGATGATTATGGTAAACTAAAAAGCAAAGAATCAAATCATACAAGACGCTCCAAGCAAAATACATATCATGTGGTGAATAAAAATATAGCCTCAAGTAAAGTTACCGATAGACGAAGACGAAAGAGGGGATGCCTTCCGGGGCATCCCCAAGCTTAGGATTTTGGTTGTCCTTGGATTTTACCTTGGGGTGCCTTGAGCATCCCCAAGCTTAGGCTCTTGCCATTCCTTATTCCAAAATCCATCAAATCTTTACTCAAAAACTTGAAAACTTCACAACACAAAACTCAACAGAAAATCTTCTGAGCTCTGTTAATATAAGAAAACAAATCACCACTTTAAGGTACTGTAACGAACTCATTCTTTTTTTATATTGGTGTTAAACCTACTGTATTCCAACTTCTCTATGGTTCATACCCCCTGATACTAGCCATAGATTCATCAAAATAAGCAAACAACACACGAAAAACAGAATCTGTCAAAAACAGAACAGTCTATAGTAACCTGTAGGTTTCGAATACTTCTGTAACTCCAAAAATTCTAACAAATTAGTAAGACCTAAATAATTTGTATAATCTACTGCAATTGGAATCAGTATTTTATCGCTCTCTGGTTAAAAACGAAAATTATTCTCGTGAGCGCATAATTTCTGTTTTTTTCAGCAAGATCAAATAACAAGCATCCAAGAAGATCCTAAAGGCTTTACTTGGCACAAACACTAATTAAAACATAAAAACCACAATCATAACAGAGGATAGATGATTTATTTATTACTAAACAGGAACAAAAAGCAAGGAACAAAAATAAAATTGGGTTGCCTCTCAACAAGCACTATCGTTTAACGCCCCTAGCTAGGCATAAAAACAAAAATAGATCTAGGTATTGCCATGGTAATGATAAGGTAAGTCATGAAAACTCATCTCATATTCCCTATGTTCAGCAGCAAGCTCTATTTGTGGCAAGAAAAAGTAATCAAAAGGGCTAAATTTAATGTGACAAAAGTCCCCAAGATCAAGCTCGGGAGGTATTGGTTCCTCCTTTGGCCCCTCATATTGCACAACCAATTCATCATTATAAGCATTCTTTTGACAAAAAGGCATGAGCCTTTGTTCAAGGGAAAAACCTAACCCATTGTTCTGGACAGCAAAATTATCATTAAGTTCAGAAATCCTATCAACAAGAACATCGGTAGGAACCTTTTTTCTAAGTTTTTCATTAAAAGCAACATGATCTAAAGATCGTAAGCGCATTATGTCCTCTTGATAAAAAAGTATTGCTTCTATGGGAGGATGGCCGGCATCCACCCTGTAATGCGCAAAAATTTCATTGGCCTCTTTTATTATAAATCTGAACTCATGAGCTAAAAAGATGGTAGCTGCTAGCTTAAGAGAAGAATGCTCAATATTAGAAAATTCTAGAAAAATCCTCTGTATGCAAGGATGCATGTGGATAAGTTGTCTTTCAAGTTCAACCACGAGCAAAGATATAGCATCCACAAGACTACTAGTTTTATGAAGAATAGACCCGCTCATGGTGGGCAAAGCACCGGCGCAAGTAAAGAAATCTTGAATAACTCCTTTTCCAATAATATTACCACTACCGATCCGAAACTTTTTAGTGTGCAAAGTAGTAGGTTCTTCATGAGGATAATCAAAAGCATCAACATTCCCCCCATCATTACTATTATCCTTTACAATGATAACCTCCCCAGTTTCATACATGATGGCAAGAAAACGTACTAAGAACGAACACACGAAAGGCAAGTGGAAAGAGACGAACGGAAAAAGGGTGAACAGAAAAGAGGCGAATAAACCGGCAAGGATGAAGTGGGGGAGAGGAAAACGAGAGGCGAATGGCAAATAATGTAATGCGAGGGATAAGAGTTTATGATGGGTACTTGGTATGTCTTGACTTGTATGTAGATCTCCCCGGCAACGGCACCAGAAATCCTTCTTGCTACCTCTTGAGCATGCGTTGGTTTTTCCTTGAAGGGGAAAGGGTGATGCATCAAAGTAGCGTAAGTATTTCCCTCCGTTTTTGAGAACCAAGGTATCAATCCAGTAGGAAACTACACGCAAGTCCCCTAGTACCTACACAAACAAACAAGAACCTCGCAACCAACGCGATAAAGGGGTTGTCAATCCTTCACGGTCATTTACGAAAATGAGATCTGATAGAGATAATAAGATAAATATTTTTGGTATTTTTGTGGTATAGATTGGAAAATAAAGATTTCAAAATAGATAGTAAACTATAATTGTAGATTGGAAACTTATATGATGTGAAGTAGACTCGGGGGCCATAGGTTTCACTAGTGGCTTCTCTCAAGATAGCATGTATTACGGTGGGTGAACAAATTACTGCCGAGCAATTGATAGAAAAGCACATAGTTATGATGATACCTAAGGAAATGATCACGAATATAGGCGTCACGTCCATGACAAGTAGACCGAAACAATTCTGCATCTACTACTATTACTCTACACATCGACCGCTATCCAGCATGCATCTAGAGTATTAAGTTGATAAGAACGGAGTAACGCATTAGGCAAGATGACATGATGTAGAGGGATAAACTCAAGCAATATGATATAAACCCCATCTTTTTATGCTCGATGGCAACAATACAATACGTGTCATTTCCCTTTCTATCACTAGGATCGAGCACCGCCAGATTGAACCCAAAGCTAAGCACTTCTCCCATCGCAAGAAAGATCAATCTAGTAGGCCAAACTAAACCGATAATTCGAAGAGACTTGCAAAGATATCAAATCATGCATATAAGAATTAGAGAAGAATCAAATTATATTCATAGATGATCAAGTTCATAAACCCACAATTCATCGGATCTCGACAAACACACCGCAAAAAGAGTTACATCGAATAGATCTCCAAGAAGATCGATGAGAACTTTGTATTGAGATCCAAAGAGAGAGCAGAAGCCATCTAGCTAATAACTATGGACCCGAAGGTCTGTGGTAAGCTACTCACACATCATCGGAGAGGCTATGGTGTTGATGTAGAAGCCCTCCATGATCGAATCCCCCTTCGGAAGATCGCCGAAAAAGGCCCCAAGATGGGATCTCACGGGTACAGAAGGTTGCGGCGGTGGAACAGGTGTTTCGTGGCTCTCCCTGAAGGTTTCAGGGTATAAGAGTATATATATATATATATATGCAAAAGAAGTAGGTCGGTGGAGCTGCGAGGGACCCATGAGGGAGGGGGCACGCCCTCCTACCTCGTGGCCGCCTTGCTGCTTCCTTGACGTCCACTCCAAGTCTCCTGGTTCACGTTTGTTCCAAAAACGATCCTCACGAAGGTTTCATTCCGTTTGGATTCCTTTTCTGCAAGACACTGAAATAGGCCAAAAAACAACAATTTTGTAACATCCCAAATTTTCAATTTGGAATGTTATACATTAGATCATCACTGCATATCATATTTTATTTTGCAATTTGGTTGATCCTAGAAATTCTACGCAACTCAATGATCCATGGAGAGAGTTGGGGATTTTGTTATTTTCATATTTGAGTTTTCTCAAATTTTGAGAATAGGATCATTTGATTTTAATTATTTTATCGTCAATTATTTCTATTACAAAAATATGAGAGAGGGAATAAAATGACTTTCCCAAAAATAAAGAAATATTGAGGATTTAATAATAAAATCAAATAAGATTTTATTTCGGAGTTTTTCGGTGTTTTATTTGAATTTAGGAAAAAAAGTGTATTTTTCCAAATTGCATTTAGGTCCCAAATAAATGTTCACCTTGTGCGGCTTGATTTTAGAAGCCCGTGAAAATTTATTTCGGAATTTTTGGAGTCCGTTTAGTATTTATTTTTATTTTTTCTTCCGAGCGGAATAATAATAAAAAAATGAATCGACTTAACGGGCCATGTCCGACCTGGACACCGACCGGGAGGCCTTTATAAGCCGAGGCCCGGCCCCGGGGGAAACCCTAAAGCGCCCTAAGCCACCGCCCTAAGAAGCCGCCGCCGCCGTCGCCGGATCTCGCAGCCGAGGTTCGTCGCGCCTCATTTTCCGTGCCGAAAAAAAGAAAAAAAAAGTCGGCGTTCGTCGTTTTTCTTTTTCTCGGATTAAATCCGCGATTTTTCTGATCGCGATTCCTGATCCGATTTTTGTTTTATTTTAACTTTTCGCTCGTTTATCGAAATCAGGCGATTCAAGCGCCTAGAGTTTCGTCTCGAAACCGTCTATCCGTTTAATCAACTTAAACAAGATTTTGCTACTATAAAATTTGCCCTAGATCCAGATTACTAGAACGAAGTTGTTTTCTTTCGCCGTTTGACTTTCGTTGCTTCGTTCGATTTGATTCTTTTTGCCAAACGGAGTTCTTAAGTTGAACCTTCTGGTTTGATCTCTTATTTGAGTTTTACCTGTGCATTATATCAGTACTTATTGTATGCTTGTTTGTTTGTCTGCGATAGAATACCCGGAGTGCGCCGCCTGTTACTTCGAATCGTTAGGTTTCGCGGATCATCAGCAAGGCAAGTAACACTTTGATCATACCTTTTCTACTACCCAGTTTTATTGCATTAGATCAATCCTCACACATTGCATGATTAGGATCTAATTAAATTGGGGGATAGGAAGTAGATGAGGTAGTACCTATTACCTGTTATTATCAAACCTTTGGGAGTTACTTCTACGTTTGCTTATAATGCCATGCTATGCCAGTAGACGTGGATTGGGTGAGTGATATCCATGATAGATGTGAGATTGTTAATTAATGGTTTATCTAAGGTGGCAACTTAAACACACATCTGGGTGGATTGAGGCACCTGGGTATTCCAGGACTTGCCTGTTTTCTTTTGGACCGCTACCCAGGCTCAAAGGGATCATGAGACTATTCATACTAGAAACTTCCGTGTGCAGCCACAAGCTATTATGGGCTCTAGCATAGTTGACTAAGTTGTGCGAACTCTTACAGTGGTAGACTAGCAGATGTAGGGGATGTAGGTGGTACGGTCTACCCGATCGTAAGGTGCTAGCGCTTCTGAAAGACTATGTCTCGGTCATCCGTCTTCTCAAACACCATGTAGTGCGAGCGATCGAGTCTTGTGGGGAAAAGTGCGCAAACCTCTGCAGAGTGTAATAAACTAATCATGGTTAGCCGTGTCCCCGGTTATGGACATGTTGAGTATCTAGTACCTGGATTTTCATGTGAATCTCAACATGTTACTCTAAAATTAATTTTGTTGGGTTATGTTTAATTATGATGCTTAATTGGGATTGAGAATGCTGTCAACCATTCTCAATGTTTAACAACCACCATGATAGTAATTAAACTTTATTCCTTTGAAGTAGGGAAAAATTGGCTTTACGCAAAACTGTAACCATAGAGCTTTCCACCAGCCAAATATGCATATAGTATAGCTGTTGCATTCCATTACTCTCTATGTGTTACATTGCCAGCATATTCCATGTGCTGACCCGTTTCGGGCCGCAACGTTAATGTTGCAGACTTTTCAGACGACGATTAAGGAGTTTTTAGGTTGTGGTTCTATACTCAGTGATGCCGTTGGAGTTGATGGACTCACTTATCTTCCAAGCCTTCCGCTGTTATCGTTATTAGATGGCCTTAAGCCATATTCATTGTAAAAAGTTCTCTTTTGAGACACTCGATGTAATAAGTGTGTGATTGCTACTCTGCTATAAATCCTCCGAGTACTGTGTGGTGTCAGCATTACTGATCCAGGGATGACACCGGAGCACAGAGATCAGACTGTTTGAGGTCTGGTCGCTACAGAGATGGTATCAGAGCACACGCTGACTGTAGGACACGACCACTAAGCACAAGACCTAGATCACTATTCACTCTCTTCTCTCCTGACTTCTCATCTTTTCTACTCTTTAGGATGGCGGATGCAAGGAACAAGTTCACACAACCGGATGAAGATACACCCTTTGGATGTCACTTGAAGGAAGTCACTAGATACCTGAACATAGGAGTACCAAGCTTCACAGGAACCTACAACGCCACTTTACCTGAAGAAGAGCGCTGGATGATTCAAGTTCAAGTTCCAGGAAGGACGTTCATGCCAGTCACTGAGCCCATAGAGTTTTCTTTTGATGCACCAACTTGGAGTCTAGGAAAGAGCATGGCAGCTCATATCGCCATGGGACGCATTGGAGAAGTCTACCGCAAGGATCTCAAGGATACTATCTACCAGATTTGTGGGCGCCGAGATGAGCACTGGGAGATGATCAGCACCAGGAAGGATAGATCAATCGCAAATTTTATCCAGGGGTTAAATCAGCACATTCGACGACAGGAGAACCAGATGTGCGCCGACATGATAGATCTGAAGAAGGCTATGACAAGAATCAAGGAACTGGAGGAAGAACTCAAGGCTACACATGAAGATTATGAAGAAGAAATTGAAGTATTGGTGGAGAAGAATGACGACCTTATGAAGAAGATTGGAATATTTATGGGAGGCCCTACGCCAGTAGATGAAGACGAAGAACCCCAGGAGATTAGCCCGGAAGACTACATCATCATCGACGGCACCGACTCGGAAGTAGATAGTAGCGATGATGACTATGTTGATGAAGCCGGAGCAGATATCATGGAGTCAACGACCGTAGAATATTTCTAGTAGACCACCTCATTAGTAGTAGTAGTCCACCATGTAAATATAGTAGTTCGAGCACTTTTGCGATAGTTAGATCGATTGTATGCCCTTGTTTGATTGATTGAAGTGAATTGTTTGTTTTGCCTCATGTGCATATGGGTAGTGTTTTCTCTTTAGACCCCCTCTATTCTTATATCTCATCTTTTCTAAACCCTCAGATGCCTCCGAGACGTGACCCCAGAGTTGCCTTTCCATCGGAGCTCACCCAGTTGATCCAGCAGCAAAACACATTGATGCAGTTACTAGTCGAGAATCAGAATCAGGGGAACAACAACAACAACCCACCACCACCACCACCACCTGTTGACCACTTAGCCCGTTTTCTTAGACTGAATCCGCCGGTGTTTTCCAGCAGCACCGAGCTGATAGTAGCAGATGATTGGCTCTGCAAGACAGCTAGGGAGTTGACCACAGCAGGGTGCACAGATGCGGAGAAGGTGAAGTTTGCCGCACATTTGTTAGAAGGACCCGCAGCATCATGGTGGGAGAATTACACAGCCACTTTCCCTGTAGACACTGTCACATGGGACCAGTTTCAGTAGGCTTTTCGCACTGCCCATGTTTCAACAGGAGCTATGGCCATGAAGAAGCGTGAGTTTTGCAATTTGCGCCGAGGAGGAAGGATAGTTGGCCAGTATGTGGAGGAATTTAGTAAGCTAGCATGTTATGCCCCAGATGATGTCGCTACGGATGCAGCTAAGCAGGAGAAGTTTCTGGAAGGACTGAATGAGGAGTTGAGCATGCAGTTGATGGTAGCAACCTTCAACAACTACCAGGAGTTGGTAGATCGTGCTCCTATGATTGAAGGGAAGCAGCAGCAAATTGAGAATCGCAAGAGGAAGTATGGACAAGGAAAGTACAATTCAGGAGCTCAGCAGAAGCCACGTTTTACCCCTAGACCGGGAGGACATTTTCAGCATATCCATGGAGGAGGTAGCTCGCACAATCACAATGGCACCAAGAATGGTAATGGCAATGGAGGAAGCAACGGCCAGAATCGCACCAACCCCTCAACCCCAGCCAAGAAGGACTTGAGACAAGTCACTTGCTTTAAGTGTTCGAAGACAGGACATTATGCAAATGAATGTCCTGAATTACAAAATGGAAATAGCAATGGAAGTTCTGGAAAGAAGCCAAACCCTTTCAACAAGGGACAGGTGAACCACGTTAGCATGGAGGAGGTTGAAGCTCAGCCCGATGTAGTAATAGGTAAGTTTTGGGTTAAGTCATTTACTGCAATCGTTCTTTTTGATACTGGTGCATCGCATTCATACATCTCAAGGGGATTTGTGGATAAGTATAACCTACCAACCCAAGCCCTTAGGTCACCCATGTTAGTAACCTTGCCCGGAGTAGAGTATGTGGCTAGTCTATGGTGTGATCGGTTACCATTAAGGATTGGTAACTATGTTTTTCCCTCAGACCTAATAGTAGTGGAATCTCAAGGATTGGATGTGATATTAGGCATGGATTGGTTATCAAAGTATGAAGGGAATATAGAATGTGCTAGTAAGTCAATTTTGCTTACCACCCCAGAAGGGAGAAGGATCAAGTATGTATCCCGGCATGTGCCAAAGAGGACTGAAGTAAATTTCCTAACAGGAGTTGTGCAGGAGGAAGTACCTGTGGTAAGGGATTTCCCTGATGTATTTCCAGAGGAGTTGCCAGGCATGCCACCGGATAGAGATATTGAGTTTTTGATTGAGCTATTGCCAGGCACAGGGCCAATATCAAAGAGACCATATAGGATTCCAGCAAAGGATTTGGTGGAAATTAAGAAGCAGATTAAGGAGTTACTGGATAAAGGATATATTCGCCCAAGTTCTTCGCCTTGGGGATCGCCAGTACTTCTAGTGGAGAAGAAGGATGGATCATTAAGGATGGTTGTTGATTATCGAGGATTGAATGAAGTAACGATCAAGAACAAGTACCCACTACCTATGATCAATGATCTGTTTGATCGATTGCAAGGAGCTAAGGTATTTTCCAAGATCGATCTGCGATCAGGATACCACCAGTTGAAGAGTCGAGAACAGGATATTCCTAAGATAGATTTTACCACCAGGTATGGGTTGTATGAATATACCGTTATGTCATTTGGTCTGACTAACGCACCTACCTATTTTATGAACATGATGAACAAAGTGTTTATGGAGTTTTTGGATAAGTCCGTCGTAGTGTTCATTGATGATATCCTGGTTTATTCGAAGAATGAAGAGGAACACAAGGAGCATTTGCGTTCGGTACTTGGAAAGCTTAGAGAACATCAATTATATGCCAAGTTCAGCAAATGTGAGTTTTGGTTGAAGGAAGTAGGATTCCTCGGACACGTTATATCTGGAGAAGGTATAGCAGTAGATCCTGCTAAAATTGAAACTGTGACCAAGTGGGAAGCCCCAATAACAGTTGGAGAGATCCGGAGTTTTCTTGGACTCGCAGGATACTACCGGAGATTTATTGAGAATTTCTCAAAGATTGTGAAGCCTATGACCGAGTTGTTGAAGAAGGATGCCAAGTTCATATGGACAGAGGAATGTGAGGCTAGTTTCCAGGAGTTGAAGAAACGCTTAGTTACCTCACCAGTATTGATCTTGCCAGACCAGACCAAGGATTATGAGGTGTATTGCGACGCTTCACGTCGAGGACTTGGAGCAGTGCTTATGCAGGAAAGGAGAGTTGTTTCATATGCCTCAAGACAACTGAAACCTCATGAGTTGAATTATGCCACGCATGATTTGGAGTTAGCACCCGTAGTGCATGCATTGAAAACATGGAGACATTTTCTGATTGGAAATCATTGTGAGGTGTACACGGATCATAAGAGTTTGAAGTACATTTTCACACAGAAGGAGTTGAATCTCAGACAAAGGAGATGGTTGGGGCTTATCAAGGATTATGATATGAAATTGCATTATCATCCCGGAAAGGCTAATGTAGTAGCCGACGCATTAAGCCGTAAGAGCCATGTCAATACATTAATGACGGGAGAAATACCCACGGAGTTAGCAGAAAATCTTCGTGAACTATATTTGGAAATAGTTCTGAGAGGCTATGTAGCAGCATTGGAGATTCAGTCTACATTGATGGATAAAATCAGAGAAGCTCAAAGGACTAACAAGGAGATCGCTTCTATTAAGGAGAAACTGAGCAAAGGAAAAGCTAAAGGATTTCGTGAGGATGAGCATGACACCCTATGGTTTGAAGACTGTGTTTACGTGCCCAATGACCTGGAGATCAGGAAGTTGATACTGCAAGAGGCACACGACTCACCGTATTCAATTCACCCAGGAAATACCAAGATGTATTTGGATTTGAAGGATATTTTCTGGTGGACCGGAATGAAGAAGGATATTGCGGAGTATGTAGCAGTTTGTGATGTATGCCAGATAGTAAAGGCAGAGCATCAGAAGCCAGCATGATTGTTACAACCATTGCCGATACCCGAATGGAAGTGGGATAAGTTAGGCATGGATTTTATCACAGGATTGCCCAGGACTCGTTCAGGCTATGACTCGATTTGGGTTGTAGTTGATCGATTGACGAAAGTAGCTCATTTCATCCCAGTAAAGACCACTTATACCAGTGCTAAGTTGGCAAAGATATACAAGACCAGGATCGTATGTCTGCATGGAGTTCCAAGGAGTATCGTATCAGATAGAGGAACCCAGTTTACCTCAAAGTTCTGGAAGCAGTTGCATGAAACTTTGGGAACCAGGCTAGAATTCAGTACAACTTTTCATCCACAAACAGATGGACAGACCGAGAGAGTCAATCAGATTTTGGAGGATATGCTGAGAGCTTGTGCACTAGATTATGGATCTAGTTGGGACGATAATTTGCCATATGCAGAGTTCTCTTACAACAACAGTTATCAAACCAGTTTAAAGATGGCCCCTTTCAAAGCTTTGTACGGAAGGAGGTGCAGGACACCGTTGTCATGGGACGAAGTTGGAGACTGCCAGTTGTTTGGACCTGACTTGATTAAAGAGTCTGAACAGAAGGTGAAGTTGATTCGCGATAGGCTCAAGGTAGCCCAGTCCAGACAGAAAAGTTATGCAGATTCTAAACGCAAGGAGACAGTTTACGAAGTCGGGGATAGAGCTTATCTTCGAGTATCTCCACTTCGAGGAACAAAGCATTTTGGAGTTAAAGGGAAGTTAGCACCACGATTTGTAGGACCATACCGAGTTTTGGAGCGTATGGGAGAAGTAGCCTACAAGTTGGAATTGCCCGAAGGATTGTCAGGAGTTCATGATGTGTTCCACGTTTCCCAGTTGAAGAAGTGTCACGCGGAGATGGCTGACATACCGTTGAGAGATACAGTGCCTTTGGAAACTATTCAGTTGGATAACGGTTTGACCTATGAGGAGAAACCAATTAAGATTCTCGAGTTTGCCAACCAAGTTACCCATAGCAAGGTTATCAAGTTTTGCAAAGTTCAGTGGAGTCACCACACAGAGGATGAAGCCACCTGGGAACGAGAGGAAGATTTGCTCAAAGACCACCCTCACCTATTTTCTAGCCAACCCGAATCTCGAGGGCGAGATTCATCTTAAGGGGGGTAGGTTTGTAACATCCCAAATTTTCAATTTGGAATGTTATACATTAGATCATCACTGCATATCATATTTTATTTTGCAATTTGGTTGATCCTAGAAATTCTACGCAACTCAATGAGCCACGGAGAGAGTTGGGGATTTCGTTATTTTCATATTTGAGTTTTCTCAAATTTTGAGAATATGATCATTTGATTTTAATTATTTTATCGTCAATTATTTCTATTACAAAAATATGAGAGAGGGAATAAAATGACTTTCCCAAAAATAAAGAAATATTGAGGATTTAATAATAAAATCAAATAAGATTTTCTTTCAGAGTTTTTCGGTGTTCTATTTGAATTTAGGAAAAAATTGCATTTTTCAAAATTGCATTTAGGTCCCAAATAAATGTTCACCTTGTGTGGCTTGATTTTAGAAGCCCATGAAAATTTATTTCGGAATTTTTGGAGTCCGTTTAGTATTTCTTTTTATTTTTTCTTCCGAGCGGAATAATTAAAAAAACGAACCGACTTAACGGGCCGTGTCCGAGCTAGACACCGACCGGGAGGCCTTTATAAGCCGAGGCCCAGCCCCGGGGGAAACCCTAAAGCGCCCTAAGCCGCCACCGCCCTAAGAAGCCGTCGCCGGATCTCGCCGCCGAGGTTCGTCGCGCCTCGTTTTCCGTGCCAAAAAAATAAAACAAAAAAAAGAAAAAAAAGTTGGCGTTCGTCGTTTTTCTTTTTCTCAGATTAAATCCGTGATTTTTCTGATTGCGATTCCTCATCCAATTTTTGTTTTAGTTTAACTTTTCGCTCGTTTATCGAAATCAGGCGATTCAAGCGCCTAGAGTTTCGTCTCGAAACCCTCTATCCGTTTAATCAACTTGAACAAGATTTTGCTACTATAAAATTTTCCCTAGATCCAGATTACTAGAACGAAGTTGTTTTCTTTTGCCATTTGACTTTCGTTGCTTCATTAGATTTGATTCTTTTTGCCAACTGGATTTCTTAAGTTGAACCTTCTAGTTAGGTCTCTTATTTGAGTTTTACCTGTGCATTAGATGAGTACTTATTGTATGCTTGTTTGTTTGTCTACGATAAAATACCCGAAGTGCATCGCCTGTTACTTCAAATCGTTAGGTTTCGCTGATCATCAGCAAGGCAAGTAACACTTTGATGATACCTTTTCTACTACCCAGTTTTATTGCATTAGATCAATCCTCACACATTGCATGATTAGGATCTAATTAAATTGGGGGATGGGAAGTAGATGAGGTAGTACCTATTACCTATTATTATCAAACCTTTGGGAGTTACTTCTACGTTTGCTTATAATGCCATGCTATGCCAGTAGACGTGGATTGGGTGAGTGATATCCATGACAGATGTGAGATTGTTAATTAATGGTTTATCTAAGGTGGCAACTTAAACACACATCTGGGTGGATTGAGGCACCTGGGTATTCCAGGACTTGCCTGTTTTCTTTTGGACCGCCACCCAGGCTCAAAGGGATCATGAGACTATTCATACTAGAAACTTCCGTGTGCAGCCACAAGCTATTATGGGCTCTAGCATAGTTGACTAAGTTGTGCGAACTCTTACAGTGGTAGACTAGCAGATGTAGGGGATGTAGGTGGTACGGTCTACCCGATCGTAAGGTGCTAGCGCTTCTGAAAGACTATGTCTCGGTCATCCGTCTTCTCAAACACCATGTAGTGCGAGAAACCAAACGGAGGCGATCAAGTCTTGTGGGGAAAAGTGCGCAAACCTCTGCAGAGTGTAATAAACTAATCATGGTTAGCCGTGTCCCCGGTTATGGACATCTTGAGTATCTAGTACCTGGATTTTCATGTGAATCTCAACATGTTACTCTAAAATTAATTTTGTTGGGTTATGTTTAATGATGATGCTTAATTGGGATTGAGAATGTTGTCAACCATTCTTAATGTTTAACAACCAACATGATAGTAATTAAACTTTATTCCTTTGAAGTAGGGAAAAATTGGCTTTACGCAAAACTGTAACCATAGAGCTTTCCACCAGCCAAATATGCATATAGTATAGCTGTTGCATTCCATTACTCTCTATGTGTTACATTGCCAGCATATTCCATGTGCTGACCCGTTTTGGGCTGCAACGTTAATGTTGCAGACTTTTCAGACGACGATTAAGGAGTTTTTAGGTCGTGGTTCTATACTCAGTGATGCCGTTGGAGTTGATGGACTCACTTATCTTCCAAGCCTTCTGCTGTTATCGTTATTAGATGGCGTTAAGCCATATTCATTGTAATAAGTTCTCTTTTGAGACACTCGATGTAATAAGTGTGTGATTGCTACTCTGCTATAAATCCTCCGAGTACTGTGTGGTGTCAGCATTACTGGTCCAGGGATGACACCGGAGCACAGAGATCAGACTGTTTGAGGTCTAGTCGCTACAAATTTGCACTGGGCTTTCAGTTAATAGGTTAGTCCCAAAAATAATATAAAAGGTATAATAAAGCCCGTTAAACATCCAAAACAGATAATATAATAGCATGGAACAATCAAAAATTATAGATGTGTTGGAGACGTATCATTAGCTTATTACCAAAGTCGGTCCTACCGAGTATGTGTAATCGGTCTCACCGAGATTCCGTTATGCCCTAACCCTAATGGAATCGGTCCCACCAAGTTGACATGTCAGTCCAACCGAAAAGCCTAATGTTCACATTTTGAACTGAATCGGTGTGACCGAGTTTTCTGATCCGGTCCCATCGAGTTTGGTAAATTGTGTGTAACGGTTAGATTTTGTGTGGAGGCTATATATACCCATCCACTCTTCCTTCATTAGTAAGGAGAGCCATCAGAATGTGCCTACACTTCCAGCATACATTTTCTGAGAGAGAACCACCTACTCATGTGTTGACACCAAGATATGTGGTAGTGGTGTCTCCTACATTGGTTAGGTGTCACTTGGGATCCCCCGTCAAGATTGTGGAGTTGAACCAAGGAGTTTGTACGCGCAAGGAGGTCGCCTACTTCATGAAGATCTACCCTAGTGAGGCAAGTCCTTTGTGGGCGATGGTCATGGTGGGATAGACAAGGTTGCTTCTTCGTGGACCCTTCGTGAGTGGAGCCCTCCGTGGACTCGTGCAACCGTTACTCTTTGTGGGTTGAAGTCTCCATTAACGTGGATGTACGATAGCACCACCTATCGGAACCACGCCAAAATCTCCATGTCTACATTGCGTTTGCTCCCTCCAAACTCCTCCATTTACCTTCATATGCAAATGTTTTACATTTCGCTGCTATACTCTTAGACTTTCATGTGTAGGTTGATTGTTTGACTTGTGCCAAGTTGCTAAAATCTGCCAAGACTTAAAATTGGGAAAAGGCTATATTTTTATTTGGTTAATTATAGTCTAATCACCCCCCCCCTCAAGACATACTTTCGATCCTACAATGGTTCAGATCTGAAATCATGGCACCCAGGCCCAAAGTGACAAGCATTAAGCATGGCAAAGTCATATCAACATCAATCTTAGAACATAGTGGATACTAGGGATCAAGCGCTAACAAAACAAACTCGATTACATGATGAATCTCATCCAACTCCTCACCGACCAGTGAGCCTATGAGGAATTACTCATTCCCAGTGGGGAGCATCATGGAATTGGCGATGGAGAAGGGTTGGTGATGACGAAGATTGAAGACCCCCCCCCTCTTCGGAGCCGCAAACAGACTCCAGATCTGGCCTCCCGATAAAGAACAGGAGGCGGCGGCTCTGTCTCGTGAAATGGGATAATCCTTTCTCCCTGATTTTTTTCTGGAAAAATAGGTATTTATGGAGTTGGATTCAGGATCTGCGGGGCCACCAGGTGGGGATAACCCACCTGGGCGTGCCAGGAGGGGGGCGCACCCTAGTGGGTAGTGCCGACACAGGTGCCCCCTCCAGTGGTTCTTGGCTCTAGAAATTCTCTTTTATTGTATAAAAAATCCTCACAAAGTTCCATTCCAATCTGTAGCGATTCAACCTCAAATGGTCGAATCTTTGTGCATAAGTGTCATCCCTGGATTGGTAATGCTGACACACACAGTACTTTGAAGGATTTATAACAGAGTAGCAATCACACACTTATTACATCGGTAGTCTCAAGAGAACTTATTACAATAAATATGGCTTAAGGCCATCTAAATACGATAACAGCGGAAGGCTTGGAAGATAAAGTGAGTCCATCAACTCCAACGACATAGCTGAGTGCACGACAATGACCTAGCGCACCTTACTCTTTGTCTGAAAAGTCTACAGCATGACACGTTGCAGCCCAAAAACGGGTCAGCACATGGAATATGCTGGCAATATAACACAGTAGAGCAATGAAACAAGTAAAGACTATCACTATATGCATATATGGCTGGTGGAGGCTCTATGGTTATAATGTTTTGCAAAAAGCCATTTTTTCCTACAACAAAGGAATATATTTTTATTTAACTATCATGGTAGTTGTTAAACATTGAGAAGGTTCCTCCAACTCAATCCCCATTAAGCAGTATTAACAGCCCAACATATTAATTTAGAGTGATGAGATCAACATGACAATCGAAAAACCAGATACTCAAGATGTCCATAACCAGGGACTCGGCTAACCATGATTAGTTTGTACACCCTGTAGAGGTTTGCGCACTTTTACCCACAAGACCCGATCTCCTCCGTTGGTTTTCTCGCACTACATGGTGTTTGAGAAACGGATGACCGAGACACAGTTGTCGTGGTGGGCGCACGGCAGATGCCAAGGGATGGCTAAAGAGAGGAGGAGGCTTGAGGGCGCTGGTGGGCTCCAGAGGCGAGGTTGGCATGAGCGGGCGCGGGACGCAGGACATACCCAGGTTCGAGGCTCTCCGGAGAGATAATACCCCTAGTCCTGCCGAGTGTAGTTGGATGTTCGATAGTACAATGTTGCTCCTGGAGCTGTATGGAGGAGGAAGGAAGCTGGCCAAGGCTTGGGCCGCTCCTTCTCTCCAGTGTCGTTGTTTTGTGGCTAGTGCTATGCTTGCTTGTTTTTCTCTCGTATGTGTCTTCTGCTTTCTCTCTTGCTCTGTTGTGTTGTGTTGCGATTGCGGGCTCCCGGGGGGTTTTATAGTCCAACCCCCGGGGGTACAATGGTAATGTTACAAGTCGGTGGGTCCATATTGTCAGTGTCCGGGAACCCAGGCTGGGTCCCGCTGAGGGCTTGTGGTTCGCCGGGTTCCCCTAGGTGCGGGCCCCGCATGCCTAGGGGGACTATGCGCCGTATTGTCGATCGTCAGGGCATGGCTGAGTCGAGTCGTGTACAGTGCTCCCCGTCAAGTCGCCGCTTGCTGTTGTCCATGGTGAAGGCGGGGGCACTGTAGCCACGCCGGCCTTGGTCAGCGGGTAGGTGAGGGGCACTGTTGCTATGTACCCGCTGACCAGAGGCATGGACGGGACGCTGTTGCCTCAGTCATCATTGATTGAAGTCTCGTCCCATCATACGGCCTGGATGGGATGGGAGTTGACCCATGGCTGGATTGCGTAGCATGCCACGGATGGCGCAGGCTTGTTGAGGAGGCTTTTGTTGTGTCGGGTTCGGCTGTCTTGCGCTAGTTGTCGGGGCCGAGTCGACGCGTCTTGCCGGGTCGGCTTGTTTGGCCGGCTTGCGGGGCTTGGCCGGGTCGAGCGACCCGGCCAAGCGCGTGCCGGTATTGAGGGGCAGTGCCAACCCCGTTGTTTTTGAAGAGGATCCGGGTTCTGTTGCCTGCCCGGGGTCCATCCCCCCGACAACAGTCTTTCAGAAACATTATCTCTTTACTCTGGGTAAACAGTTACACCTACTTTCCACTACATCTGCTAGCCTACCACTGAAAGAGGTCATGCAACATACTCAATTATGCTAGAGTCCATAATAGCTTGTGGCTGCACACAGAAGTTTCTAGCATGAATAATCTTATGATCCCTTTGAGCCTGGGTGGCGAACCATAGGATGATCACATGGGTACTCCGAGATATCCTAGGACAACACTGGATTCTCCAGGTGCCCGCAACCAATCCACCCCGATGTGTATTTAAGTGGCCACCTTAACTTAACCATTAATTAACAAATCTCGCATCTGTCATGGATACTCTCAAACCCAATCCACGTCTACAAGCATAGCATGGCAATAAATAGCATAACATAGAAGTAACTCACATGGTTTGATAATAAAAAGGGCAATAGGTTCTACCTCATCATCTACTTCCCAAAACACACATGCTAAGAGATCCTTCTCATGCAATGTTTGAGGGTTGAAAGTAATGCATAAAACCATGTGAGTAATTAAGGGGTATCATCAATGTGTTACTTTCCTTGCTAATGATCCGCAAAACCTAGTGACTCGTAGTAGCACACGGCGCACTCCGGGAATTCTATCATAAACAAACAATAGCATACATAAGAACTCAAGAAAAGATGCAAGGGTAAAACTTCAAATAAGAAGATCCAAACTGAAAGTTCAACTGAAGAGGTTCAATTTGCAAAAAGAATAGATCAAAACGGAGGTACGGAATTGAAACTACGGTCAAAAGAACTTCGAATACAAATCTGCTTGCAACAAAATTTTAATTTGTCAAAAACCATGTTCAAGTTGATTAAACAGAAAGAGGGGTTCGAGACGGAGATTTTGGCGTTGGTTTCACTGGATTTGGACAAACGGTTAAGAAATGGTGAGGGTTTGAAGATCAGGGGCTAATCTGCGATAAAATTAATCGCGGATAGGTCCCTAGCCGAAAATAAAATAAAAAGAAAAGACTAACGAATGAATGTTCGTCGTCTGAACCTAACCGGCGAGCAACGTTTGTTAAATCGAACGAACGGACGAACGTCCGCAAAATAAGTAAACCAACAAAAACCGAAAAAAAACATCTAGGGTTTTTAAAGAAAAACCGGCGGTTTACCTAAAAACCAAAAAAACCCGGGCAGATCAAATCGGATCGGCGGTGGCTCCGGCGGCATGCGCCGACTCCGGCGAGGCGGCAGCGCGGGCGGCGGCGGCTGGCGAGGTGCGGCGGCGGCGGGTTATGGTTCGGGCGGCGGGCTCTATTGGGCTAGGGCGTGGCCTCGGCCAGCTTTTAAAGCCTGGCCGGACGGAGTCCGGCTCGGGCACGGCCCGTTAGGTCGGTTTGATGTTTTTTTAAACGGTTCCGCCGAGAAAAATCCTAGTTAATTAAAATAAAATCTAAAAATTCCCAAACAAATTTTCGCCGTCTAAATAAAATATTTAGAACAAAGTGAACATTTTTCTGACCTAAAAATGCAATTTTTAAAAATGCATATTTTTCTAATTCAAATAAAATAGCAACGAAATTCAAATCAATTAATTTATTTTCTTTTAACATTTTTCCTCCAATATTTCATTTATTTTGGAGAAGTCATATTATCTCCTCTCATATATTTTTAATATGAAATATTTTGAGAGAGAAAAATAATAAAACCAAAATAATCCATTTTTCAATATTTGAGAAAAAATCAAATATGAAAATCATAGAATCCCCAACTCTCTCTGTGGGTCCTTGAGTTGCTTAGGATTTTAGGATCACAAAATCAAAATGCAAATAAAATATGATATGCACATGATGACCTATGTATAACATTCCAAATTGGAAATTTGGGATGTTACACAATCCGAGAACATTTATTTCTGCACAAAAAACAACATCGTGGTATTTCTGCTGAAAACAACGTCAGTCGAGGTTAGTTTTATTCAAATCATGAAAATTAGAGTCCAAAACAAAAGGAAAAGCATTAGGAAAAGTAGATACGACGGAGACGTATTAGGGCACGCCCCCAGGCTTGTGGGCCCCTCGTGGCACCTCTTGACCTAATTCCACCTCGATAAATTCGCAAATATTCACAATACAACAGAGAGCCACCCGAAACACTTTTTCCGCCGTGCAAGTTTTTGTTCTTCACTGATCCCATATGGAGGCCTTTTCCGGCACACTTCCGGAGGGGGAATCAGTCACAGAGGGATTCCTCATCATCCTTGCTGCCCTTTCGATGATGCGTGAGTAGTTCACCACTGACATACGGGTTCATAGCTAGTACCTGGATGGCTTCTTCTCTCTCTTTGATCTTCAATACAATGGTCTCCTCGATGTTCTTGGAGTTCTCTTCCTTTTTCCTTTTTGGTTTTTGTGTTCACACAATAATACTACTGTCAAGGTTGTGTTTCTGTTTCTAAATTAGTGTTTGTGGCAAGTAAACCTTTGGGGTGATTTGGTTGATAGGTGCATTGATTCTATGAAAAAACAAAAACTTCTGCGCCCAGTAGTAGAATTGTTTAAATTCACTAGAACGAGATAAAATTCTGATTTTTTACACACGATTGATATACAAATTTCCAACGTTGTCCTATTTTTTAGAATTGTTGGAGTTACATAAGTATTAAATTTGTTCATATCATTATAAATTGTTATGTTTTTGACAAATTCTGTTTTCATTGCTTAATTTGCTTGTTTTGATGAATCTATGGATTGTATCAGGGGTGAGGTATAAGTCCTAGAGAAGTTAGAATACAATAGGTACTATGCAATAATACAATATGAATGGGTTTACAACAGTACCTAAAGTATATGATTTACTTGTTATACTAATGGATCTCACGAGTTTTCTGGTGAGTTTTGTGTGCTGAAGTTTTCAAGTTTTAAGTGAGATCATGGTGGATGAAGGAATAAGGAGTGGCAAGACCCTAAGCTTGGGGATGCCAAAGGCACCCCAAGGTAATGGTCAAGGTGACCCAAGCGTCTAAGCTTGGGGATGCCCTAGAAGGCATCCCCGGGCATCCCCTCTTTCGTCTACCAACCATCGGTAAATTACTTGGAGCTATATTTTTATTCTTCACATCATATGAGTTTTGCTTGGAGCGTCGTGTATTATATGGATGTTTGCTTTATTTGATTTTTTTAGTTTTCCACAATCATCTTTGCTGCACACACCTTTTGAGTGGAACACACACTTATTCGTGATTTTTTAGAATACTCTATGTGCTTCACTTATATCTTTTGAGTTAGGTAGTTGCTCTAGTGATTCACTTATATATTTTAGAGCACGGCGGTGGTCATATTTTAAAGAAATAGTTGCACTCTCATGCTTCACTTATATCTTTTTGAGAGTCTAATAAGTAGTAAAGTTAATATGCATATGTTATGAAATTGGTCCTAATATGATAGGTATTCGAGAGGGATATAAGAAAAACTTTCATGCAGATCACTAAGTATGATAAGTGGGATTCCTTGCATTAGTTTCGAGACATAAAGATGGTGATATGTGGGTAGTACTAGTGAATGATTGTGGTTTAGTAAGAATCTTGGTATCAAGGTTTGTGATTGTCGAAGCATGCATGTATAGTCTTCCGTTATGCTAAGAAGTTCGAGCATGATTTATTATTGATTGTCTTCCTTACGAGTGATGGTTGGGAACAAGCGATGGTCTTTTCCTACCAATCTATCCCCCTAGGGGCATGCGTAGTAGTACTTTGCTTTGAGGGCTAATAAACTTTTGCAATAGGTATGTTAGTTCTTTATGACTAATGTGAGTCCATGGATTATACACACTCTCACCTTTCCGCAATTTGCTAGCCTCTTCGATACCGTGCATTGCCCTTTCTCACCTCGAGATGGGGTGCAAACTTTGCAGGTGCATCCAAACCCTGTGATATGATACACTTTATCACACATAAGCCTTCTTATATGTTCCTCAAAATAGCCACTGTACACTGGTGCACGTCGGTCCTAAACAAACAGGTTTTTACCCCTTTCCACGATGGCATTTGGAACCATCGCCAAGTGAGTGTGTGCGATAGGGTGTCCTTCCCACACGACCCAGAAATCATCGGGGATAGGCCCTCCTGGGACCCAGGCTGGGGCCGTGTGCGATCGGGCGAGGCATCGAAACCCAATCATTTCCGTAGGTATGTACATCCAACACGGCGAATCCCAGAAATCATTTCCGTAGGTATGTACATCCCACATGGTGAATCCCAGAAATCATTTCAGTAGGTATGTACACCCCACACGGTAATCCGAGAAAATCATTTCTGTAGGTATGTACATCCCACACGGTGAATCCCAGAAACATTTCCGTTCGTATGTATATCACACACAGTCAATCCAAGGAATATGTTTCCGTTCTTATGTACATCCCACACATTCAATCCAGGGAAAACGTTTCCGTTCGGACATAAATCCCACACAGTTTTATGTGTAGCCTCGTGTGTGAAAGGTGTAACTATCACACACGGTCTTCCTTGGTTAATTGTTTGCTTTTATCAACTATATCACACACGATTTGATGAAGAGAGTGTCTGGCATTAGGCTATCCATCGCAACCGCTTTTACTCCTAGAACCGTTTGCAAAGGTCCATGACACATTTAGCAGGTTTATTAGTTTAGAATTAATAATTCCAGTATTACGCAAATTCACATTTCATATCGAACAACTGTTTGCCAATTTCATATCAGGCACATAAATATATTATAACATCACAGTACGACAGCTACATGAAAACAACACAGTACAACATATAGCTAGTTCAACTTCATAAGAACAATATATTCATTTCCCTAATCGAGATCATCCAGGCTTGTCTTATCCACCTCTGCTTTTAGTTTTGTACGAACCCGTTTTGCACGGGCCAACTGGGTAAGTGCCTCCTCCTTCGCCAACACCATCTTAGCAAAGTCTTTAAAAAAAGCTGAGCTCATTCTCCACCTTCAACTTTTTATCCCGCATCTTGAAATATGCTTCAGCATTGACAAGACTTTCTCAAAGCCTAGCTGTGTTCACTTCCTCATACATGCTCCAGAGCTTCATTAGGCACATCTTCAAAGACTATGGCCACTCTTGATCAACCCACTCCAAGTAAGAACACTTCCGTTCATCCTATAATATTTAAAACTAGATCAGTAACAATTGTAGGGGAAATGGGTTTATAGCAACATAGAAAATCACCAATGCTTATTTTGAAAAACTAAAGAAACATGTTAATTATGACATATCTTCTCAAAAAGATCAATGTGCAAATGAAATAATTAGTACTGAGACAACAACCAAATTCTGGAACATCAGAAGCTATAATTAACTACAACGACGCTACAAGTTCTTACTCATGTACAATAAATAACAAATTGAACATTTTATGAGGAAGGTAAATATAACTGCAACAGCATAGTGACAATATTTGGATGACAGCAAATTGATACTAACAGGTGTGTACATGCACAAATTTAGTAACATAGAACTAATAGCACTAAGGTCGTCCACTATGTATGCCAAAACTGGTGTAAATACAATTGTTGCTACATCTCGCACCGGTGCCCTAAACTGGTGAGCCGATGCAGCGGAAAAAATCAGGGATCCGGACTCCGGAGCACGTAGTTGCTCCGATGCCCAGTTCCTTCGTGCCATAAAGATTTAGTATTTTACTACTTGGCTGCTCGGATGTGGACCAAAGTTGGCTGCACAAACTGCTGAAGTGGTGCCAAATAATTTTCTAATGGCACCGCTGATGAGATGGCAACAATTTAAGATACTAGGTACAAACTGTGACACTGTCTTAGGATGCGTTTGGTTGAAGGAGTGGTATGAATGGGTTGGGACCGTGACAGTGTCTGAATCACATCTAGCAAATGATTTGTAACAACTGAAGAGGGTCTAACCTTCTCTGCACATACCAGAAACTTCCTCCCAGTGTCCACAGAATCAAACGCAAGTAGCTTCACGCATGGAGATTGATGGTGACAACGAGCAGATAGATCTTCAGCCACCCCGCTCCATTTGTTGCCACTAATGGTCTTAAGGAGCTACAAGAGGAAGAAACGACTCAAATCGACCTCCGGGTAAAAATCCTTCATTCCAAGTCATAGCCCGAGAGAGAGAAGAGAGGCATACCCGAGTGGTGAAGGAGTAGTCGCTGGAGGAGGAACCGCTGGATATGTCTTTGAAGAAGACCATGGCGACCCCGGCGGTAGTATGCGAGACGGCGAGAGCGAGGAAGCGGCTATAACTTAGCAAGCAAGGAAGGAAGGAGGAAACAGGGGAAATGTGACTTGTGGTCGGGGAGAAAAGGGGGTGGGGAAGGGGGAAGGGGGAAGGGGGTGGGGGTAGATATTTTGGCGGTAGGCCAAAATTTTGGAAATGTGGAGGGAAACTTTGCGCGCGGTGCCACCGGACCATTCACTTTGAACGATTGTGTGCATCACAAATGATTCTTCTGCTTTACGCGCATGGGATGAGTTTGATAATTCAAATTTTGGTCTCAAGGAATGGGCACATTCACTTTGAACGCGCGCGGTGCCACCGGACCATTCACTTTGAACAATTGTGTGCATCGCAAACGATTCTTCTGCTTTACGCACATGGGATGAGTTTGATAATTCAAATTTTGGTGGGAATTTCCCTGGGTACGTCATTGCATAATTTAACATCGCTTGCTAATTTGGGCACACAAAAGAGCGTACAACAAACAGACCACACTTACTGAATCGAGCAATTTTAGTAATTACACAGAGCCAGTTGACCTAAACATTGCTCTAACAAAAGACCAGCATTAAAAACAAAGCCTAAGTACGCATAATTAAAAATCCGCCGCCGCGCCGGCCTATGCATCGCCGCCGTTGGTGGACTCCGCGTCCCCCTGCTGAAGTCGACCGTGTCCTCGTCCTCATCCTCAGCCTCGGCGCCGCCCTCAAGGTTTTAGTACTCATAGTAGTGGTTGCGCCAGAGCTCGTGTTGGCACTCCACTGCCGATTCCTCGACGGACAAACTCTTCTCTACCTCGACCTCAGCCACGTGCAACTCCTCCTCCCGGTGCTCCTCGATCTCCGCCGCCTCATGCATCTCCATCTCCCGCTCGGCGACTTCATGAGGAATGCAGGTGCTCCATGGCCACCGCCGCCTTTTCAGACGTGGGTTGCATGCTGGAGTCCGAGGTGGCCTGAAATATCTTGGCATGTGCATCCTCGATCTTGGCATGGATGGCCTCGACCCGGGCCAGGGCAACATCAGCGGCATGGACGGCAGCTCGAGCGCTCTCGGCATTTGCAGCCGCTGTCGCAGCAGCAGCTGCAGCCGTCTCGGCTGCTGCAGCTGCCCTGTTGGCTACCGCAGACGCCCCCTCAGCGGAAGCAGTCGCTCTCAATGCGGATGCAGCGGCACTCTCGACTTAGGCGGCCGCACTCTCGGCGCAGGCGACCGCGCTCGGGGGGTGGGGGGACGCGGCCATCATACGGGACTTCACGAAGCGTTTCCACGACGTCATCTTTGCAAGAAGGGGGTGCGGGAATGGGGATCAGGATTCATGGATTCGGGGGTTGCCGGCACTAGAGCAGACGAGCCGGCGAAGCTTAAGGAGGGAGACTTAAATAGACCCAGATATTTTTTCATCGCAAACGGTTCCTAGAAAACAACTGTCCGTGATGTTGTAGATATTTTTTATTAGCTGTGAAAGACGAATTTGGAATAAAGTGGCAACAGATGGTGTTTTAAATGAACAAGAAATTTTGTAGTACTAATACAACTATCATGTCAAATTTTGGAAAATTTCAGGGGGCATTTGACCTTCTAAGACATTTAAGTGATTTTTTAGCCATTTAATGACCGTAATTGAAATTTGAACTACATGTACATGCAACAGCTAACCGTAATGGTTTGAAAACTCATATTTCGTGTACTTGTGTGCGATTTCATTCCATGTGCAGTAAATTGGAAGGAATTTTCAAACATATTGGTCTAACGGCTATAACACAATTAAGCATGGTGTGACATGGCATTTTAATTCCAAAAAATAAAAAAATCAGAAACACATGAAACCTTGGTTGATGTAATGTCATGCCACCAAGCTGATGTGGTAAAAAAATTGGCATGTTTGACCAAAGTTTGGACACACACCCCTCATAAACCGGAACAACCCACTAGAAGGCTCGTGGTTCCGAGAAGGAACAATGCATGTTTGATGACGAACGGGAGATAGCTTCCTTTTACGGCCTTCAAATTTTTTTCTACGTCTAACATGCACTACTACAACTGTAATGTGAAATTTTTGAAAATTCTAGGGGTCATTTAACCTTTTAAAGACATTTAAGTGATTTTCTAGCCATTTAATGACCGTAATTCAAATTTTAACTACATCTGCATGCAATGCGTAACCAAAACGGTTTGAAAAATCATATTTTTATACTTGTGTGCGAGTTAATTCCATGTGCAGTAAAATAGAAGGAATTTTCAAACATATTTTTGTATTACGACATGGACACATATGGATGAATACATATGCATGGAGTGGCATGGCATTTTAATTCCAAAAAAAATCAGAAACACATGAAACCTTGGTTGATGTAATGTCATGCCACCAAGATGATGTGGTAAAGAAATTGGCATGTTTGACGAAAGTTTGGACACACACCCCTCACAAACCGGATCAACTTGTTATATTAGTCTAAATACTAATTGGCTGATTTAGTAAGAATTGAGAAATGGAAAAACTGGATCTTCTCTAATCACGTGAATACAAAGTTCGATCTAATGCGGAATTAGGAGTGTAGATCAAACCTACACTTGGAGACGCCATCAAATTGTTGTCAATGAACAAATACACGTGCAGTCGTTTCGGCCTCCGGCACCTCGCCGGATGATGGCTGGATCTTCACGTCAATTAGCTACACCTCCAGATTGGTTTTGGAGTAATTTTTCAGAAGGCGGGTGACTAATGTGTAGCCTTTGACCGTGGGACCTGACCATAATTTGATTTAATTGAGTCCCCCAATCGCGGGCACGATTGGTTAATTACCATTTAATTTCATTTAATCCCAAAATTAATTAATGGGTCCACCTTGACTTAAGGTAATTAACATTTTAACCATTAGATCACCTAAAAAATCTAACATTCTCCCACTTGATCGAATGGTTAACATCATTAGTCCATACCTCGACAAAAGCATCATACCAAGATAATGTAATCATATAGTTATTACTGGAACCCCATTAACTATAGCATAATACTCCGTCTTGATACAGATAATTATTCATGGTTTGGGTTTGTATGTGCGTGCAGCCATACTCCCTACTTATGGTCCAAGTAGTTTGTTCCTTTATTAACAATCATGTGCACTTAGTGAGCGAAACAAACTTTCTTATTGTCTAGATTGAAATTCGAGATCTCATTTATGTAATTATCCCAACAGTTACAGGCCATGACTTATACTAATGCTAGCAAAATTATTGGTAAGCCTTTAGTTAGGGGATCAACTATCATAGACTTAATACACGATAGCTGAATTTAATATTTGGTCTTGGACATTATCTTTCACAACATGATACTCACTTAGTTTGTTGTTACTCGTAAACAGAAGTGCGGACTTTCTTATTGCACAAAATTACCAATGTCTTTACTTAATTATGTTTTGTGCTACTAAGTGTAGACAAAATCGTAAGCCACAAGGCTTGTCCGATTGTCTCATGATATGACAAAAATCTAAATTGCATCGTTACCATGCTTGACAATAGGTCTAGTAGTGGGAAAACAAATATTTGTATCATACCATTAGCATAAAGTAAGAATATGATATATTTGCTCCCACTCGTCTTAACATAGATACAATAGTCCTCCTTATTTCCTGTATTCACCCAACAAAATTTAGTTTACCATTGCCCTTTTATATATAGCTCCCACTGATGCGAACATTGTATAAGAATTAGAGTGTTTGTCGGTGGTGAATATCGAGCAACAGTACTGGAAATTTTTTTCATCAAGAAGATGGGCCGATGGGAATAATTATGCATGAAGGTAATGAAAGAGTAAAACACTTATAAGTTCTAGGAAATGGACCGCAATTTTTTTATGCGTATTAATTCCTTATCCCGAGTACTATGAAAAACTCATTTATTAGTTTTCTTTACTTATTTCCCTAAATATGACTAATGGTGTGGCCTAAATCAGATAAGCCAAGTAGATGAAATGAAGGTGTCTCTTACTTAATGAGAGTGTTCATTTTCCCCCTTCGAAATATGGCTTAAATGATAGTGGCATCATTTCAATGATCGATAACTCATAATACACATCCAAGGATTCACAGGAGAAAACACAACCAGAACCATTATGACAACTCTTAATAACACAATATTTGTTTGCAAAAGAAACAAATCCATCATCCACTAGAGAAACAAAATAAGGTCCCTCTTTATGCTAGAAACATAAGAGTATTATTAAGATGGAGGAAACAAAATCTTCAAGGATCAAGGATAAATCCAAATGCTTGAACATCAATCTCCTCGCCTAGCCACTGGAACAATCTAAGACTTTGATCCATCCTTTGGAGTGTCCTCACGGAATGGAATCGCTGAAAGAGTTTGAAATGTGCAAGTGGCACCTGAGTCAACTCACTATTATTTAGGGGAAAGTAAGTAAATTAATTATTCATAAACTTAGGAAATTGAATCATTACCCTTCTTAGCAAGCCATGCCTTAAAGCCATCACATTCTTTCATGACATGCCCATCTTCCTTGCAAAAACGACACTTAGGACCCTTAGGCTCTATAGGAATGACCTTGGTGCTAGAGGTCCCAGCTGGCTTGCTTGCATCAGTATTAGAGAAGTTCATCTTCTTATTAGGTTTCCCATCACCCCGAGACTTTCTTTTCCCTGAGGTTATGGAAGTAAGATGAGCATAATCTATCCTTTCAACCTTAAGCCGCTCTTCTTCTTGAACGCACATAGATGTGAGCTCACTCATGGTCCACTTCTCCTTCTGAGTGTTATAATTAATTTTAAAGGGACCATACTCCATAGGGAGAGAAGTCATAATGAAGTGAACCAGAAAGCCCTCGGAAATCTCCATGTCCATGCCCTTTAATTTTGCAGCCATATCATTCATAGTCATGATATGTTCTCTCACGCCGCTTTTACCATCATACTTAGTGGTGAGCATTTTCATGATCAGTGTGCTGGCATAGACTTTTGTGGATCCTTTAAATTGTTACTCCACCGATGCCAGATAAGTCTTAGCACATTCGGAATCGGGGATTGCTCCCCTAATCCCAAGAGTAATTGAGCTTTTCATGATCATGAGGGACAATCGATTGGAGCGCTCCCACTTCTCCTTGTTAGCCTCATAAACCTTAGTTTTCTCAGCAAGGTTTTCATCATCAGAGGACAAGGACAAGGGAACTGGAGCCTTCTCCCTAAGTGCATAGTCAAGATCCATGACCCCAAGGTTAATGGAAATCTGCTCCTTCCATGTAGAAAAGTTAGTCCCATTGAGGGGCTCGATTGAGTTTTGGAGCCCGGAAATAACTGACGGGTTCAAAGCTGAATAAAACATAAATAACATGGATATCAAAATGATGAATTATCAAAATATCCATATTAAGAAAAACTTAATGCATGATATTAATCCTACGTTGGTCTGATTAATAACACGTAAAATTTAATAAAATCCTAATTTGCAACACCGTTGGTCAGTAACGACATGCAACAAAATGAAATATCTTTATTGGGAAATTAATTCTAATAATCATGATCATACTCAACTTTGGTCAGAATATAATCATGCATCATTAAAATTAATTGTTGCAATTATCCCAAGATATATAGTAGCCGCTTAGATAAAGGCCGGGACATAATCATGAATTCACGATCACATATAACGTTGGTAAGTATGTAACCATACAGTACTAAACTTAATCATCACAATTATCCTGACAATATATAGCAGTGTTAAACCAAAACTTCTCGTTGGTTCCATCCTAATTCAACACTTAATGCTCATAAATGACCATTGATGCACGTAGTAAAATAATAATCAAGAGTGCAATTTAATCAGCCGAATTAAATAAACGGGAATACCCGTTTTGCCTAATTATATAGGCGTGCATCACGGCTTAACTCATGCAGCCCAGAAGAAAGCTACGTGTAGTTAACTGTTGATCGGCAGCAAACAGAACTAATCCATGTGTAACCTATGAAATAACAGTAGTGCTCACGCTATGCCCGAACTAACTACATGATTTAGCGGCAAGTGGTGAGAAAAAGAAATACCACTGGGTCAAACAAATAATTTAAATAGACAACAATTTCATGCGTGTACTACATACTGAATAATATACACAGCCTATCTAACGCCCGATTTTAGAGGGAGTAACCAGCGTGCATCCGAGCGCTAATGAACTACTTCCTCCGTTCGGAATTACTTGTCTCGGAAATGGATGTATCTAGAACTAAAATACATCTAGATACATCCATTTTCGCGACAAGTAATTCCGAACGGAGGGAGTAGTTATCCTTCTAATACAACGCCAGTGAAAATGAGCTAGCTTCCTATTCTGCCGCCACGACAAGCGGAGCGGCTGTTACAGAAGTGAGAAGGCATATGGGACGGCGTGAGGCGTGCGACGGCTCTTGATGAGGACAGCGGCGCGAGCACGACTTAATGTGCGCAGCTGTGCGAGCACGACCTAAGGCTCACGGAGGTGCGGGCACAACCCCTGATGCGCGCGGCGGCGCAGGCACGGCCTGATGCCCTCACGTGGTTAGACCCGTGATACGAAAAGCGTTCATGCATAAGCGAAGACGACGGCGCTCGGAACTGATAAGCGGGATGCCGACGGCTGATGCGAGCACAAGCTGTGATTTCCGGCGACACTGATGCGGACTAAAGCAAACGGCGCCGGTCCTAATGCATGTGTACTACGCCTAATGATGCGATTTTATATGCAAGTTCTACCACATTAATCTACACGTTAACTCAAAAACAGATTCACGAAATTAGATCCAACATAGCTACTGATACCAAATGTTACATTAGTCTAAATACTAATTGGCTGATTTAGTAAGAATTGAGAAATGGAAAAACTGGATCTTCTCTAATCACGTGAATACAAAGTTCGATCTAATGCGGAATTAGGAGTGTAGATCAAACCTGCACTTGGAGACGCCATCAAATTGTTGTCAATGAACAAATACATGTGCAGTCGTTCCGGCCTCCGGCACCTCGCCGGATGATGGCTGGATCTTCACGTCAATCAGCTACACCTTCAGATTGGTTTTGGAGTAATTTTTCATAAGGCAGGTGACCAATGCGATGGATATCACGTATGTGTCCTGCCCCCTCTTATTTATAATGTGTAACCTTTGACCGTGGGACCTGACCATAATTTGATTTAATTGAGCCCCCCAATCACGGGCACGATTTGTTAATTATCATTTAATTTCATATAATCCTGAAATTAATTAATGGGTCCACCTTGACTTAAGGTAATTAACATTTTAACCATTAGATCACCTAAAAAATCTAACACAACTCGCTAGAAGGTTCGTGGTTCCGAGAAGGAACAATGCATGTTTGATGACAAACGGGAGATAGCTTCCTCTTACGACCTTCAATTTTTTTTTACGTCTAACATGCACTGTTGGGGAACGTTGCAGAAAACAAAAATTTTCCTACTCGTTTCACCAAGATCATCTAGGAGTTCATCTAGCAACGAGTGAATAGATGCATCTACATACCTTGTAGATCGCGAGCGGAAGCGTTCAAAGAACGGGGATGATGTAGTCGAACACGACGTGATTCGAATCACCGGAGATCCTAGCACCGAACGGACGGCACCTCCGCGTTCAACACACGTACGGAACAGCCACGTCTCCTCCTTCTTGATCCAGCAAGGGAGGGAGGAGAGGTTGAGGGAGATGGCACCAGCAGCAGCACGACGGCGTGGTGTTGATGGAGCTACAGTACTCCGGCAGAGCTTCGCTAAGCGCTATGGAGTTGGAGGAGGTGTTGGGGAGGGAGAAGGAGGCAACCTAAGGCCAAGGACTCAAGGTATGAAGTCCCTCCTCTCCCCCACTATATATAGGGGTGCCAAGGGGGGTTGGTGCGCAGCCTAGGAGATCCAATCTCCTATGGCCGGCGGCCAAGGGGAGGTTTCCCTCCCCCCCAAGGCACCTAGGAGGTGCCTTCCACTAGTAGGACTCCTCCCCCTTGGAAACCCTAGGCGCATGGGCCTAGTGGGGCTGGTGCCCTTGGCCCAAACAGGCCAAGGCGCACCCCCTACAGCCCATGTGGCCCCCGGGGATGGGTGGCCCCACCCGGTGGGCCCCCGGGACCCCTCCGGTGGTCCCGGTACAATACCGATAACCCCGAAACTTGTCCCGATGCCCGAAACAGGACTTCCCATATATAAATCTTTACCTCCGGACCATTCCGGAACTCCTCGTGACGTCCGGGATCTCATCCGGGACTCCGAACAACATTCGGGTTACTGCATATACATATCCCTACAACCCTAGCGTAACTGAACCTTAAGTGTGTAGACCCTACGGGTTCGGGAGACAAGCAGACATGACCGAGACGACTCTCCGGTCAATAACCAACAGCGGGATCTGGATACCCATGTTGGCTCCCACATGCTCCACGACGATCTCATCGGATGAACCACGATGTCGAGGATTCTATCAACCCCGTATGCTATTCCCTTTGTCTATCGATATGTTACTTGCCCGAGATTCGATCGTCGGTATCCCAATACCTCGTTCAATCTCGTTACCGGCAAGTCACTTTACTCGTACCGTAATGCATGATCCCGTGACCAGACACTTGGTCACTCTGAGCTCATTATGATGATGCATTACCGAGTGGGCCCAGTGATACCTCTCCGTCATACAGAGTGACAAATCTCAGTCTTGATCCATGTCACCCAACAGACACTTTCGGAAATACCCGTAGTCTACCTTTATAGTCACCCAGTTACGTTGTGACGTTTGGCATACCCAAAGTACTCCTACGGTATCCGGGAGTTACACGATCTCATGATCTAAGGAAAAGATACTTTGACATTGCAAAACTCTAGCAAACGAACTATACGATCTTGTGCTATGTTTAGGATTGGGTCTTGTCCATCACATCATTCTCCTAATGATGTGATCTCGTTATCAATGACATCCAGTGTCCATAGTCAGGAAACCATGACTATCTGTTGATCAACGAGCTAGTCAACTAGAGGCTCACCAGGGACATGTTGGTGTCTGTTATTCACACATGTATTACGATTTCCGGATAACACAATTATAGCATGAATAAAGACAATTATCATGAACAAGGAAATATAATAATAATGCTTTTATTATTGCCTCTAGGGCATATTTCCAACAGTCTCCCACTTGCACTAGAGTCAATAATCTAGTTACATTGTGATGAATCGAACACCCATGGAATTCTGGTGTTGATCATGTTTTGCTCTAGGGAGAGGTTTAGTCAACGGATCTGCTACATTCAGGTCCGTATGTACTTTACAAATCTCTATGTCTCCATCTTGAACATTTTCACGAATGGAGTTGAGGCGACGCTTGATGTGCCTTGTCTTCTTGTGAAACCTGGGCTCCTTGGCAAGTGCAATAGCTCCAGTGTTGTCACAGAAGAGCTTGATCGGCCCTGACGCATTGGGTATGACTCCTAGGTCGGTGATGAACTCCTTCACCCATATTGCTTCATGTGCTGCCTCCGAGGCTGCCATGTACTCCGCTTCACATGTAGATCCCGCCACGACGCTTTGCTTGCAACTGCACCAGCTTACTGCCCCACCATTCAAAATATACACGTATCCGGTTTGTGACTTAGAGTCATCCAGATCTGTGTCGAAGCTAGCGTCGACGTAACCCTTTACGACGAGCTCTTCGTCACCTCCATAAACGAGAAACATTTCCTTAGTCCTTTTCAGGTACTTTAGGATATTCTTGACCGCTGTCCAGTGTTCCTTGCCGGGATTACTTTGGTACCTTCCTACCAAACTTACGGCAAGGTTTACATCAGGTCTGGTACACAGCATGGCATACATAATAGAACCTATGGCTGAGGCATAGGGGATGACGCTCATCTCTTCTATATCTTCCGCCGTGGTCGGACATTGAGCTGAGCTCAATTTCATACCTTGCAACACAGGCAAGAACCCCTTCTTGGATTGATCCATATTGAACTTTTTCAATATCTTATCAAGGTATGTGCTTTGTGAAAGACCTATGAGGCGTCTTGATCTATTTCTATAGATTTTGATGCCTAATATATAAGCAGCTTCTCCAAGGTCCTTCATTGAAAAACTTTTATTCAAGTAGGCCTTGATGCTGTCCAAGAGTTCTATATCATTTCCCATCAAAAGTATGTCATCTACATATAATATGAGAAATGCTACAGAGCTCCCACTCACTTTCTTGTAAACGCAGGCTTCTCCATAAGTCTGTGTAAACCCAAACGCTTTGATCATCTCATCAAAGCGAATGTTCCAACTCCGAGATGCTTGCACCAGCCCATAAATCGAGCGTTGGAGCTTGCACACTTTGTCAGCATTCTTAGGATCGACAAAACCTTCCGGCTGCATCATATACAATTCTTCCTTAAGGAAACCATTAAGGAATGCCGTTTTGACGTCCATTTGCCATATTTCGTAATCATAGAATGCGGCAATTGCTAACATGATTCGGACGGACTTCAGCTTCGCTACCGGTGAGAAAGTCTCATCGTAGTCAACCCCTTGAACTTGTCGATAACCCTTAGCAACAAGCCGAGCTTTATAGATGGTCACATTACCATCCGCGTCTGTCTTCTTCTTAAAGATCCATTTATTTTCTATGGCTCGCCGTTCTACGGGCAAGTCAGTCAAAGTCCATACTTCGTTTTCATACATGGATCCTATCTCGGATTTCATGGCTTCTAGCCATTTGTCGGAATCTGGTCCCGCCATCGCTTCTTCATAGTTCGAAGGTTCACCGTTGTCCAACAACATGATTTCCAAGACAGGGTTGCCGTACCACTCTGGTGCGGAACGTGTCCTTGTGGACCTTCGAATTTCAGTAGGGGCTTGATCAGAAGTATCTTGATCATTTTCATTAACTTCCTCTCTAGTCGGTGCAGGCACCTCAGGAACATTTTCTTGAGTTGCGCCATTTTCCGGTTCAAGAGGTAATACTTCATCAAGCTCTACTTTCCTCCCACTTACTTCTTTCGAGAGAAACTCTTTCTCCAGAAAGGACCCATTCTTGGCAACAAAGATCTTGCCTTCGAATCTGAGGTAGAAGGTGTACCCAATAGTTTCTTTTGGGTATCCTATGAAGACGCATTTTTCCGATTTGGGTTCGAGCTTTTCAGGTTGAAGTTTCTTGACATAAGCATCGCATCCCCAAACTTTTAGAAACGACAGCTTAGGTTTCTTCCCAAACCATAATTCATACGGTGTCGTCTCAACGGATTTCGACGGAGCCCTATTTAAAGTGAATGCGGCAGTCTCTAAAGCATAGCCCCAGAAGGAAAGCGGTAAATCGGTAAGAGACATCATAGATCGCACCATATCTAACAGAGTGCGATTACGACGTTCGGACACACCATTACGCTGAGGTGTTCCAGGCGGCGTGAGTTGTGAAACTATTCCACATTTTCTTAAGTGTGCCCCAAACTCGTGACTCAAGTATTCTCCTCCACGATCCGATCGTAGAAACTTGATTTTCCTGTCACGTTGATTTTCAACCTCACTCTGAAATTCCTTGAACTTTTCAAAGGTTTCAGACTTGTGTTTCATTAAGTAGATATACCCATACCTACTTAAATCATCAGTGAGGGTGAGAACATAACGATAGCCACCGCGAGCCTCAACACTCATCGGACCGCACACATCAGTATGTATGATTTCCAATAAGTCGGTTGCTCGCTCCATTGTTCCTGAGAACGGAGTCTTGGTCATTTTACCCATAAGGCATGGTTCGCACGTGTCAAATGATTCATAATCAAGAGACTCTAAAAGTCCATCAGCATGGAGCTTCTTCATGCGTTTAACACCTATGTGACCAAGGCGGCAGTGCCACAAGTATGTGGGACTATCATTATCAACCTTACTTCTTTTGGTACTCACATTATGAATATGTGTAGCATCACGTTCGAGATTCATAAGGAATAAACCATTCACCATAGGAGCATGACCATAAAACATATCTCTCATAAAAATGGAACAACCATTATTCTCAGATTTAAAAGAGTAGCCATCTCGAATTAAACGAGATCCCGATACAATGTTCATGCTCAAAGCTGGCACTAAATAACAATTATTAAGGTTTAAAACTAATCCCGAAGGGAGATGCAGAGGTAGCGTGCCGACGGCGATCACATTGACCTTGGAACCATTCCCGACGCGCATCGTCACCTCGTCCTTTGCCAGTTTCCGTTTATTCCGCAGCCCCTGCTTTGAGTTACAAATGTGAGCAACTGCACCGGTATCAAATACCCAGGAGCTACTACGGGCACTAGTAAGGTACACATCAATTACATGTATATCACATATACCTTTTGTTTTGCCGGCCTTCTTATCCGCTAAGTACTTAGGGCAGTTCCGCTTCCAGTGACCGCTTCCCTTGCAATAAAAGCACTCAGTCTCGGGCTTGGGTCCATTCTTTGGCTTCTTCCCAGCAGCTTGCTTGCCGGGCGCGGCAACCTCCTTGCCGTCCTTCTTGAAGTTCTTTTTACCCTTGCCTTTCTTGAACTTAGTGGTTTTATTGACCATCAACACTTGATGTTCCTTTCTGACTTCTACCTCTGCTGATTTCAGCATAGCAAATACTTCAGGAATGGTCTTTTCCATCCCCTGCATATTGAAGTTCATCACAAAGCTCTTGTAGCTTGGTGGAAGCGACTGGAGGATTCTGTCAATGACCGCATCATCCGGGAGATTAACTCCCAGCTGAGTCAAGCGGTTATGCAACCCAGACATAGTGAGTATGTGCTCACTGACAGAACTATTTTCCTCCATCTTACAGCTAAAGAATTTGTCGGAGACTTCATATCTCTCGACCCGGGCATGAGCTTGGAAAACCATTTTCAGCTCTTCGAACATCTCATATGCTCCATGTCTCTCAAAACGTTTTTGGAGCCCCGGCTCTAGGTTGTAAAGCATGCCGCACTGAACGAGGGAGTAGTCATCGAAACGTGCCTGCCAAGTGTTCATAACATCTTGTTCTGCAGGGAGAACGGGTGCGTCACCAAGCGGTGCTTGTAGGACATAATCTTTCTTGGCAGCTATGAGGATGATCCTCAGGTTCCGGACCCAGTCCGTATAGTTGCTGCCATCGTCTTTCAGCTTAGTTTTCTCTAGGAACGCGTTGAAGTTGAGGACTACGTTGGCCATTTGATCTACAAGACATATTGCAAAGATTTTAGACTAAGTTCATGATAATTAAGTTCAACTAATCAAATTATTAGTGAACTCCCACTTAGATTAGACATCCCTCTGGTCATCTAAGTATTACATGATCCGAGTTAAACTAGACCGTGTCCGATCATCACGTGAGACGGACTAGTCAACATCGGTGAACATCTTCATGTTGATCGTATCTTCTATACGACTCATGCTCGACCTTTCGGTCTTCTGTGTTCCGAGGCCATGTCTGTACATGCTAGGCTCGTCAAGTCAACCTAAGTGTTTGCATGTGTAAATCTGTCTTACACCCGTTGTATGTGAACGTCTGAATAAAACACCCGATCATCACGTGGTGTTTTGAAACAGCGAACTGTCGCAACGGTGCACAGTTAGGGGGAACACTTCTTGAAATTATTGTGAGGGATCATCTTATTTACTACCGTCGTTCTAAGTAAACAAGATGCAAAACATGATAAACATCACATGCAATCAAATAATAAACGTGACATGATATGGCCAATATCACATAGCTCCTTTGATCTCCATCTTGGGGCTCCATGATCATCTTGTCACCGGCTTGACACCATGATCTCCATCATCGTGTCTCCATGAAGTTGCTCGCCAACTTTTACTTCTACTACTATGGCTAACGCGTTTAGCAATAAAGTAAAGTAATTTACATGGCGTTTCTTGATGACACGCAGGTCATATAAAAGAATAAAGACAACTCCTATGGCTCCTGCCGGTTGTCATACTCATCGACATGCAAGTCGTGAATCCTATTACAATAGCATGAACATCTCATACATCACATATAGATCATTCATCATTCATCACAACTTTGGCCATATCATATCACACACCACTTGCTGCAAAAACAAGTTAGACGTCCTCTAATTGTTGTTGCAAGTTTTACGTGGCTGAATTAGGGTTCTAGCAAGAACGTTTTCTTACCTACGTTAAAGCCACAACGTGATTTGTCAACTTCTATTTACCCTTCATAAGGACCCTGTTCATCGATTCCACTCCAACTAAAGTGGGAGAGACAGACACCCGCCAGCCACCTTATGCAACTAGTGCATGTTAGTCGGTGGAACCGGTCTCACGTAAGCGTACGTGTAAGGTTGGTCCGGGCCGCTTCATCCCACAATACCGCTGAAGCAAGAAAGGACTAGTAACGGCAAGAAAGTTTACAAATCTACGCCCACAACAAATTGTGTTCTACTCGCGCAAGAAGAACTACACATAGACCTAGCTCATGATGCCACTGTTGGGGAACGTTGCAGAAAACAAAAATTTTCCTACTCGTTTCACCAAGATCATCTAGGAGTTCATCTAGCAACGAGTGAATAGATGCATCTACATACCTTGTAGATCGCGAGCGGAAGCGTTCAAAGAACGGGGATGATGTAGTCGAACACGATGTGATTCGCATCACCGGAGATCCTAGCACCGAACGGACGGCACCTCCGCGTTCAACACACGTACGGAACAGCCACGTCTCCTCCTTCTTGATCCAGCAAGGGAGGGAGGAGAGGTTGAGGGAGATGGCACCAGCAGCAGCACGACGGCGTGGTGTTGATGGAGCTGCAGTACTCCGGCAGAGCTTCGCTAAGCGCTATGGAGTTGGAGGAGGTGTTGGGGAGGGAGAAGGAGGCAACCTAAGGCCAAGGACTCAAGGTATGAAGTCCCTCCTCTCCCCCACTATATATAGGGGTGCCAAGGGGGGTTGGTGCGCAGCCTAGGAGATCCAATCTCCTATGGCCGGCGGCCAAGGGGAGGTTTCCCTCGCCCCCAAGGCACCTAGGAGGTGCCTTCCACTAGTAGGACTCCTCCCCCTTGGAAACCCTAGGCGCATGGGCCTAGTGGGGCTGGTGCCCTTGGCCCAAACAGGCCAAGGCGCACCCCCTACAGCCCATGTGGCCCCCGGGGATGGGTGGCCCCACCCGGTGGGCCCCCGGGACCCCTCCGGTGGTCCCGGTACAATACCGATAACCCCGAAACTTGTCCCGATGCCCGAAACAGGACTTCCCATATATAAATCTTTACCTCCGGACCATTCCGGAACTCCTCGTGACGTCCGGGATCTCATCCGGGACTCCGAACAACATTCGGGTTACTGCATATACATATCCCTACAACCCTAGCGTAACTGAACCTTAAGTGTGTAGACCCTACGGGTTCGGGAGACAAGCAGACATGACCGAGACGACTCTCCGGTCAATAACCAACAGCGGGATCTGGATACCCATGTTGGCTCCCACATGCTCCACGACGATCTCATCGGATGAACCACGATGTCGAGGATTCTATCAACCCCGTATGCTATTCCCTTTGTCTATCGATATGTTACTTGCCCGAGATTCGATCGTCGGTATCCCAATACCTCGTTCAATCTCGTTACCGGCAAGTCACTTTACTCGTACCGTAATGCATGATCCCGTGACCAGACACTTGGTCACTCTGAGCTCATTATGATGATGCATTACCGAGTGGGCCCAGTGATACCTCTCCGTCATACAGAGTGACAAATCTCAGTCTTGATCCATGTCACCCAACAGACACTTTCGGAAATACCCGTAGTCTACCTTTATAGTCACCCAGTTACGTTGTGACGTTTGGCATACCCAAAGTACTCCTACGGTATCCGGGAGTTACACGATCTCATGATCTAAGGAAAAGATACTTTGACATTGCAAAACTCTAGCAAACGAACTATACGATCTTGTGCTATGTTTAGGATTGGGTCTTGTCCATCACATCATTCTCCTAATGATGTGATCTCGTTATCAATGACATCCAGTGTCCATAGTCAGGAAACCATGACTATCTGTTGATCAACGAGCTAGTCAACTAGAGGCTCACCAGGGACATGTTGGTGTCTGTTATTCACACATGTATTACGATTTTCGGATAACACAATTATAGCATGAATAAAGACAATTATCATGAACAAGGAAATATAATAATAATGCTTTTATTATTGCCTCTAGGGCATATTTCCAACATGCACTACTACAACTGTAATGTGAAATTTTGGAAAATTCTAGGAGTCATTTGATCTTTTAAAGACATTTAAGTGATTTTATAACCATTTAATGACCGTAATTCAAATTTGAACTACATCTACATGCAACACCTAACCAAAATGTTTTGAAAAATCATATATGTGTACTTGTGTGCGAGTTAATTCCATGTACAGTAATTAGAAGAAATTTTCAAACATATTGGTCTCACGACATGGACACATGCATACGTATGCATGGAGTGACATGTCATTTTAATTCAAAAATAGAAAAATGATGAGAAACACGTGAAACCTTGGTTGATGTAGTGTCATGCCACCAAGATGATGTGGTAAAGAAATTAGCATGTTTGATGAATGTTTGGACACACACCCATCACAAACCAGAGCAACTCGCTAGAAGGTTTGTGGTTCCGAGAGGGAACAATGCATGTTTGATGACGAACGGGAGATAGCTTCCTCTTACGGCCTTCGATTTTTTTCCTACGTTTAACATGCACTAATACAACTGTCATGTGAAAATTTGGTAAATTTCAGGGGTCATTTGACCTTTTAAAGACATTTAAGTGATTTTCTAACCATTTAATGACCGTAATTCAAATTTGAACTACATTTACATGCAATGCCTAACCATAACGGTTTGAAAAATCATATTTTTGTGTACTTGTGTGCGAGTTAATTCCATGTGCAGTAAATTCGAAGAAATTTTCAAACATATTGGTGTCAAGGCATGGGCACATGCATGGAGTGCACGCCATGGCATTTTAATTCCAAAAAAAATAAAAAATGATCAGAAAAACTTGAAACCTTGCTTCATTTAGTGTCATGCCACCAAGATGATGTGGTAAAGAAATTGGCATGTTTGACGAAAGTTTGGACACACACCCCACACAAACCGGAGCAACTCGCTAGAAGGTTCGTGGTTTCGAGAGGGAACAATGCATGTTTGATAACGAACGGGAGATAGCTTCCTCTTATGGCCTTGAAATTTTTTCAACGTCTAACATGCACTACTACAACTGTAATGTGAAATTTTGGAAAATTCTCGGGGTCATTTAACCTTTGAAAGACATTTAAGTGATTTTATAACCATTTAATGACCATAATTCAAATTTGAACTACATCTACATGCAACGCCTAACCAAAACGGTTTGAAAAATCATATATGTGTACTTGTGTGTGAGTTAATTCCATGTGCAGTAAATTAGAAGGAATTTTCAAACATATTGGTCTCACGACATAGACATATGCATACGTATGCATGGAGTGACATGGCATTTTAATTCAAAAAAATAGAAAAATGATCAGAAACACATGAAACCTTGGTTGATGTAATGTCATGCCACCAAGATGATGTGATAAAGAAATTGGCATGTTTCACGAACGTTTGGACACACGTCCCTCACAAACTGGAGCAACTCGGTAGAAGGTTCGTGGTTCCGAGAGGGAACAATGCATGTTTGATGACGAACAGGAGATAGATTCCTCTTACGGCCTTCAAATTTTTTCCTCCGTTTAACGTGCACTAATACAATTGTCATGTGCAATTTTGGTAAATTTCAGGGGTCATTTGACCTTCTAAAGACATTTAAGTGATTTTCTAACAATTTAATGACCATCATTCAAATTTGAACTACATCTACATGCAACGCCTAACCAAAACGGTTTGAAAAATCATATTTTTGTGTACTTGTGTGCGAGTTAATTCCATGCACAGTAAATACGAATGAATTTTCAAACATATTGGTGTCAAGGCATGAGCACATGCATGGAGTACATGCTATGGCATTTTAATTCCAAAAAATTAAAAAATGATCAAAAAACATGAAACCTTGCTTTATTCAATGTTTGGACACACACCCCTCACAAACCGGAGCAACTCACTAGAAGGTTTGTGGTTCCGAGAGGGAACAATGCATGTTTGCTGACGGACGGGAGATAGCTTCCTCTTACGGCCTTCAAATTTTTTCCTATGTTTAACGTGCACTAATACAACTGTCATGTGAAAATTTGGAAATTTTCAGGGGTCATTTGAGCTTTTAAAGATATTTAAGTGATTTTCTAACCATTTAATAACCGTAATTCAAATTTGAACTACATCTACATGCAACACCTAACCTAAATGGTTTGAAAAATCATATTTTTGTGTACTTGTGTGCGAGTTAAAAAATCATCGGATGATGTAAATATCTGTTGTTCAAAAAAGAAAATGTAAAGATCTGGCAAAACAATCGGCCCCCACACGATTGGCGGTCTATCTCGCGGCTCGAGGTTTGGTAGGTGAATGGCGGGGATCATTAATCAGACACGGTTCCGCATTGGAAACCGTCAGCTATTATTTCCAGACACAGATTTTGGCTATTATGTTCACACACGGATTTTGCTGCAGGGATCATGTGTAATTCAAACTACAGTACTCATAAATTCCGGCGACCGACGTTTGTAATGTCCCCGTCGATGTATATTCCGGCCGCCAATAAATACTACCTTGCTCACGTCATCCCGCCTGCATTATCATCTACATCCTCCCCTCGCTCGCTCGCCCTCTCTCTCTCTCTCTCTCAAATCTCTGCCATGGCGCCGCCGGTCTTCCCACGCGCCAACAAGGAGTCGCCGCCCCCCGAGGACGCTCACTCGATTAGCAGCGACGAGGACCCCTATGCGCCGCCTGACAAGGTTGTGCCGGACCCCCCAACTTTGGATTAGTTTTGGGACCAGTACAATCTTTGTCCATGGAAGTCGCTGCCGCCGACTGAGAAAGCCAGGCAAGTGGCGTTCAAGAAGGAGATGGCGGAGGAGGAAGCCAGGTGCCAGGCGGCCTGTGAAGCCCGTGATGTCGCCTGGAAAAAGGAGGCGACGGAGCTTTGGGAGCGGGCACGTCATTGTGCTGAGGAGGTGTACGGAGACGGGTACTTCGCGAGGAAGGTCATAGACGTTGGGCACCTCGTCGCTGCGTGGAGGTGGGCCGATAAGCTCCAGCGTGCCACCGACGAGGAGCTTCGGTGGGCGCCCAATGAAATGGCAAGATCGGTCGCGCGCGTCCGCCAGCAAGAGGCAGATCGGTACGTCAAGCGCTGCGAGGCGGAGGAGTCGGAGTACTGCCTCCGCACTGGGAAGACGCCGCGCACCACGGAGCTGCTGGTGAGAGGCTGCCGGAATACTGGCCCCAGGAGGGATTATTAGTTTTAGTATTGTTCGTTTTCAATTTTATGCATTGTACCTAGTAGTTAAGTATCGTCACGTATATGTGATGATATTTTATATATATATATATATATATATATATATATATATATATATTCTGTGATGATCTAATGAACAATTAATATATATTATGAATTCCATTTTCTATCTGTTTTTGTATACTAGTTTGAATCTAGCTGTTATCATCCACATATACAGAATGGAAAGCGTATATACACACATTGAAACAGAACATATAAGAATGGAAAACAAAGTACACACATTGAAACAGAGCAATACTATGATTGCTATGAATACAAAGCTATCCACATCGAAACAACTTTTCAAAATAAAACGCGTCCATGAGACCATGACCAGCAGCCCTTGCCTAGGGTAGCTCTTGGCTCTGCCTGAACTCGTGCAGGCGTTCGTCCAAGCGGTCGACACGCTCGCGATACATCTGGAGCGCGATCTCAAACTCCAAGTTGGCTATTTAATCAAAGATCACCAGCTCGAGGATGCGACGGCCATGTTCCTCTACTGCGCTCAGGTGGACACCTGGGCCAAGGAGGTAGTCGAGCCTACGGACCAGCGTGTTGGCATCCAGCGGGCCACGGACAAGGCGAACGGCGGCACCCATGCGAATGGCGCGGCGGGCGTCCGATGCAAGTCCAGCGTGGCCGGCATCTGGTGCCAGTGCGGCGCTGAGGGCCTCTGCCCACTCCTAGCGAGGAATGGGGGTACTGAGTGAAGGAAATATGCCCTAGAGGCAATAATAAAGTTATTATTTATTTCCTCATATCATGATAAATGTTTATTATTCATTCTAGAGTTGTATTAACCGGAAACTTACTACATGTGTGAATGCATAGACAAACAGAGTGTCACTAGTATGCCTCTACTTGACTAGCTCATTAATCAAAGATGGTTAAGTTTCCTAACCATAGACATGAGTTGTCATTTGATTAATGGGATCACGTCATTTTAGGAGAATGATGTGATTGACTTGACCCATTCCGTTAGCTTAGCACTTGATTGTTTAGTTTACAACTATTGCTTTCTTCATGACTCATACATGTTCCTATGACTATGAGGTTATGCAACTCCCAATTACCGGAGGAACACTTTGTGTGCTACCAAACGTCACAACATAACTGGGTGATTATAAAGGTGCTCTAAAGGTGTCTCCGATGGTACTTGTTGAGTTGGCATAGATCAAGATTAGGATTTGTCACTCTGATTGTCGGAGAGGTGTCTCTGGGCCCACTCAATAATGCACATATGTAACGCCCCGTACACACCCGCCGATGGTCGTTACTCCTGGCGGGATCTAGACTGGCCCCACAGATCAATACTAGTCTTTTCTGTGCACTTTATCCTCACTCATGCGCACCCGGGAGCAACTTCCCGATTGGTCACCCATCCTGACACTACTCCAAGCTGAGCACGCTTAACTTTGGAGTTCTGTCCGAATGGGCTCCCGGAAAAGAAGTAATTTCTTATTGATATGAGTAGTCTATCATCCCTAATAAGCCAGGCCATCACATACACCCCCCATTCAGAGGAACCGACGTGCTCGCCGGGCCACAGGAACGTTCTTTCTTGGCACATATGTCTGTGCATCCAATCCGGTACATGTGCCATGCCGGGTGCCATGACGGGTCACAAACGTCATGAACAACATGACCGCGCACCTGTCCGCAACCATCCGTGTAACCGCGAGGGTCGGCTCTGATACCAACTTGTAACGCCCCGGACACACCCACCGGTGGTCGTTACTCCTGGCGAGATCTAGACTGGCCCCACAGATCAATACTAGTCTTCTCTGCGCACTTTGTCCTCACTCATGCGCACCCGAGAGCAACTTCCCGGTTGGTCACCCATCCTGACACTGCTCCAAGCTGAGCATGCTTAACTTTGGAGTTCTGTCCGAATGGGCTCTCGAAAAAGAAGGAATTCCTTATTGATATGAGTAGTCTATCATCCCTAATAAGCCAGGCCATCACAACATCACTATAAGCCTTGCAAGCATTGTAACTAATGAGTTAGTTTTTTTTTGATTGAGAACTGTAGGGGAAAACCCCCATAGCATATCAATAATTAATGAGTTAGTTGTGAGATGATGTATTACGGAACGAGTAAAGAGACTTTCCGGTAACGAGATTGAACTAGGTATTGAGATACCGACGATCGAATCTCGGGCAAGTAACATACCGATGACAAAGGGAACAACGTATGTTGTTATGCGGTTTGACCGATAAAGATCTTCGTAGAATATGTGGGAGCCAATATGAGCATCCAGAATCCGCTATTGGTTATTGACCAGAGACGTGTCTCGGTCATCTCTACATAGTTCTCAAACCCGTAGGGTCCGCACGCTTAAAGTTCGGTGATGATCGATATTATGAGTTTTTGTGTTTTGATGTACCGAAGGTAGTTCGGAGTCCCAGATATGATCACGGACATGACGAGGAGTCTCGAAATGGTCGAGACGTAAAGATCGATATATTGGACGACTATATTCAGACACCGGAAGTGCTCCGGGTGGTTTCGGAGAAAACCGGAGTGCCGGACGGTTATCGGAACCCCTGGGAGAAATAGTGAGCCTTATGGGCCTTAGTGGAGAGAGAGAGGGCTGACCTAGGGCAGGCCGCGTGCCTCTTCCCCTCTGGTCCGAATTGGACTAGGGGAGGGGGGCGGCGCCCCCCTTTCCTTCTCCCTCTCCCCCTTCCTTTCCCCCTCCTAGTAGGAGTAGGAAAGATGGGAGTCCTACTCCTACTAGGAGGAGGGCTCCTCCTCCTCCTGGCGCGCCTAAAGGGGTCGGCCGGCCTCGCCCCTTGCTCCTTTATATACGGGGGCAGGGGGCACCTCTAGACACACAAGTTGATCTGTTGATCTCTCCCAGCCGTGTGCGGTGCCCCCCTCCACCATAATCCACCTCGATCATATCGTAGCGGTGCTTAGGCGACGCCCTGCGTCGGTAGCATCATCATCACCGTCATCATGCCATCATGCTGACAAAACTCTCCTGTGAATCTCTGTTGGATCGGAGTTCGTGGGACTTGATCGAGCTGGACGTGTGCTGAACTCGGAGGTGCCGTGCGTTCGGTACTTGGATCGGTTGGATCGTGAAGACGTACGACTACATCAACCGCGTTGTGCTAACGCTTCCGCTTTTGGTCTACGAGGATACGTGGACACACTCTCCCCTATCGTTGCTATGCATCACCATGATCCTGTGTGTGCCTAGGAACTTTTTTGAAATTACTATGTTCCCCAACAGTGGCATCCGAGCCAGGTTTATGCGTAGATGTTATATGCATGAGTAGAACACAAGTGGGTTGTGGATGATACAAGTCATACTGCTTACGAGCATGTCACACTTTGGTTCGGCGGTATTGTTGGATGAAGCGGCCCGAACCGACATTACGCGTACGCTTACGCGAGACTGGTTCTACCGACGTGCTTTGCACACAGGTGGCTGGCGGGTGTCAGTTTCTCCATTAACGTGGATGTACGATAGCACCACCTGTCGGAACCACGCCAAAATCTCCATGTCTACATTGCGTTTGCTCCCTCCAAACTCCTCCATTTACCTTCATATGCAAATGTTTTACATTTCGCTGCTATACTGTTAGACTTTCATGTGTAGGTTGATTGCTCGACTTGTGCCAAGTTGCTAAAATCTGCCAAGACTTAAAATTGGGAAAAGGCTATATTTTTATTTGGTCAAGTAGTCTAATCACCCCCCCCCCTCTAGATATACTTTCGATCCTACAATGGTTCAGATCTGAAATCATGGCACCCAGGCCCAAAGTGACAAGCATTAAGCATGGCAAAGTCATATCAACATCAATCTTAGAACATAGTGGATACTAGGGATCAAGCACTAACAAAACAAACTCGATTACATGATGAATCTCATCCAACTCCTCACCGACCAGTGAGCCTATGAGGAATTACTCACTCCCAACGGGGAGCATCATGGAATTGGCGATGGAGAAGGGTTGGTGATGACGAAGATTGAAGACCCCCCCCCCTCTTCGGAGCCCCAAACAGACTCCAGATCTGGCCTCCCGAAGAAATGGGATAATCCTTTCTTCCCGATTTTTTCTGGAAAAATAGGTATTTATGGAGTTCGATTCAGGATCAGCGGGCCACCAGGTGGGGACAACCCACCTGGGCGTGCCAGGAGGGGGGCGCACCCTAGTGGGTAGTGCCGACCCAGGTGCCCCCTCCAGTGGTTCTTGGCTCTAGAAATTCTCTTTTATTGTATAAAAAATCCTCATAAAGTTCTATTCCAATCTGTAGCGATTCAACCTCAAATGGTCGAATCTCTGTGCATAAGTGTCATCCCTGGATTGGTAATGCTGACACACACAGTACTTTGAAGGATTTATAACAAAGTAGCAATCACACACTTATTACATCGGTAGTCTCAAGAGAACTTATTACAATAAATATGGCTTAAGGCCATCTAAATACGATAACAGCGGAAGGCTTGGAAGATAAAGTGAGTCCATCAACTCCAACGGCATAGCTGAGTGCACGACAACGACCTAGCGCACCTTACTCTTTGTCTGAAAAGTCTACAACATGATACGTTGCAGCCCGAAAACGGGTCAGCACATGGAATATGCTGGCAATATAACATAGTAGAGCAATGAAACAAGTAAAGACTATCACTATATGCATATATGGCTAGTGGAGGCTCTATAGTTATAATGTTTTGCAACAAGCCAATTTTTCCTACAACAAAGGAATATATTTTTATTTAACTATCATGGTAGTTGTTAAACATTGAGAAGGTTCCTCCAACTCAATCCCCATTAAGCAGTATTAACAACCCAACATATTAATTTAGAGTGATGACATCAACATGATAATCCAAAAACCAGATACTCAAGATGTCCATAACCAGGGACTCGGCTAACCATGATTAGTTTGTACACCCTATAGAGGTTTGCGCATTTTTACCCACAAGACCCGATCTCCTCCGTTGGTTTTCTCGCACTACATGGTGTTTGAGAAACGGATTACCGAGACACAGTTGTCGTGGTGGGCGCACGACAGATGCCAAGGGATGGATAAAGAGAGGAGGAGGCTCGAGGGCGCTGTTGGGCTCCAGAGGCGAGGTTGGCATGAGCGGGCGCGGGACGCCAGACATACCCAGGTTCGAGGCTCTCTGGAGAGATAATACCCCTAGTCCTGCCGAGTGTAGTTGGATGTTCGATAGTACAATGTTGCTCCTGGAGCTGTATGGAGGAGGAAGGAAGCTGGCCAAGGCTTGGGCTGCTCCTTCTCTCAAGTGTCGTTGTTTTGTGGCACTGCTTGCTTACTTTTCTCTCGTATGTGTCTTCTGCTTTCTCTCTTGCTCTGTTGTGTTGTGTTGCGATTGCGGGCTCCCGGGGGGTTTTATGGTCCAACCCCCCAGGGGTACAATGGTAATGTTACAAGTCGGTGGGTCCGTATTTTCGGTGTCCGGGAACCCAAGCTGGGTCCCGCTGAGGGCTTGTGGTTTGCCAAGTTCCCCTAGGTGCAGGCCCCGCATGCCTAGGAGGACTATGCGTCGTCTTGTCGATCGTCAGGGCGTGGCTGAGTCGAGTCGTGTACAGTGCTCCCCATCAAGTTGCCGCTTGCTGTTGTCAGCGGTGAAGGCGGGGGCACTGTAGCCACGCCGGCCTTGGTCAGCGGGTAGGTGAGGGGCACTGTTGTTACGTACCCGCTGACCAGAGGCATGAGCGGGGCGCTATTGCCTCGGTCATCATTGATTGAAGTCTCGTCCCATCATACGGCCTGGATGGGACGGGAGTTGACCCATGTTGGATTGCGTAGCACACCACGGATGGCGCAGGCTTGTTGAGGAGGCTTTTATTGTGTCAGGTTCGGCTGTCTTGCGCTAGTTGTCGGGGCCGAGTCGACGCGTCTTGCCGGGTCGGCTTATCTGGCCGGCTTGCGGGGCTTGGCCGGGTCGAGCGACCCTGCCAAGCACGTGCCGGTATTGAGGGGCAGTGCCAACCCCGTTGCTTTTGAAGAGGATCTGGGTTTCGTTGCCTGCCCGGGGTCCATCCCCCGACAACAGTCTTTCAGAAACATTATCTCTTTAATATGGGTAAACAGTTACACCTACTTTCCGCTACATCTGCTAGCCTACCACTGAAAGAGGTCATGCAACATACTCAACTATGCTAGAGTCCATAATAGCTTGTGGCTGCACACGGAAGTTTCTAGCGTGAATAATCTTATGATCCCTTTGAGCCTGGGTGGCGAACCATAGGATGATCACACGGGTACTCCGAGATATCCTAGGACAACACTGGATTCTCCAGGTGCCCGCAACCAATCCACCCAGATGTGTATTTAAGTGGCCACCTTAAGTTAACCATTAATTAACAAATCTCGCATCTGTCATGGATACTCTCAAACCCAATCGACGTCTATAAGCAAAGCATGGCAATAAATAGCATAACATAGAAGTAACTCACATGGTTTGATAATAAAAAGGGCAATAGGTTCTACCTCATCATCTACTTCCCAAAACCCACATGTTAAGAGATCCTACTCATGCAATGTTTGAGGGTTGAAAGTAATGCATAAAACCTGGGTAATTAAGGGGTATGATCAATGTGTTACTTTTCTTGCTAATGATTTGCAAAACCTAGTGACTCGTAGTAGCACACGGCGCACTCCGGGAATTCTATCGTAAACAAACAATAGCATACATAAGAACTCAAGAAAATATGCAAGGGTAAAACTTGAAATAAGAAGATCCAAACTGAAAGTTCAACTGAAGAGGTTCAATTTGCAAAAAGAATAGATCAAAACGGAGGTACGGAATTGAAACTACGGTCAAAAGAACTTCGAATACAAATCTGCTTGCAACAAAATTTTAATTTGTCAAAAATCATGTTCAAGTTGATTAAATAGAAAGAGGGGTTCGAGACGAAGATTTTGGCGTTGGTTTCACTGGATTTGGACAAACGGTTAAGAAATGGTGAGGGTTTGAAGATCAGGGGCTAATTTGCGATAAAAATAATTGTGGATAGGTCCCTGGCCGAAAATAAAATAAAAAGAAAAGACTAACGAATGAACGTTCGTTGTGTGAACCTAACCAGCGAACAACGTTCGTTAAATCGAACGAACGGACGAACGTCCGCTAAATAAGTAAACCAATGAAAACCGAAAAAACGCATCTAGGGTTTTTAAAGAAAAACCAACAGTTTACCTAAAAACCAAAAAAACCCGGGCGGATCAAATCGGATCGGCGGTGGCTCCGGCGGCATGCGGCGTCTCCGGCAAGGCGGCAGCGCGGGCGGCGGCGGCTGGCGAGGTGCGGCGGCGGGTTATGGTTCGGGCGGCGGGCTCTATTGGGCTGGGACGTGGCCTCGGCCAGCTTTCAAAGCCTGGCCAGACGGAGTCCGGCTCGGGCACGGCCCGTTAGGTCGGTTTGATGTTTTTTTAAACGGTTCCGCGAAGAAAAATCCTAGTTAATTAAAATAAAATCTAAAATGCCCAAACAAATTTTCGCCGTCTAAATAAAATATTTAGAACAAAGTGAACATTTTTCTGACCTAAAAATGCAATGTTTAAAAATGCATATTTTTCTAATTCAAATAAAATAGCAACGAAATTCAAATCAATTAATTTATTTTCTTTTAACATTTTTCCTGCGATATTTCATTTATTTTGGAGAAGTCATATTATCTCCTCTCATATATTTTTAATATGAAATATTTTCGGAGAGAAAAATAATAAAAACAGAATGATCCAATTTTCAATATTGGAGAAAAAAATCAAATATGAAAATCATAGAATCCCCAACTCTCTCTGTGGGTCCTTGAGTTGCTTAGGATTTTAGGATCACAAAATCAAAATGCAAATAAAATATGATATGCACATGATGACCTATGTATAACATTCCAAATTGGAAATTTGGGATGTTACACAATCCGAGAACATTTATTTCTGCACAAAAAACAACATCGTGGTATTTCTGCTGAAAACAGCGTTAGTCCAGGTTAGTTTTATTCAAATCATGCAAATTAGAGTCCAAAACAAAAGGAAAAGCGTTAGGAAAAGTAGATACGACGGAGACGTATTAGGGCGCGCCCCAGGCTTGTGGGCCCCTCGTGGCACCTCTTGACCTAATTCCACCTTGATAAATTCCCAAATATTCACAATACAACAAAGAGCCACCCGAAACACTTTTTCCGCCGTGCAAGTTTTTGTTCTTCACTGATCCCATATGGAGGCCTTTTTCGGCACACTTCCGGAGGGGGAATCGGTCACAGAGGGATTCTTCATCATCCTTGCTGCCCTTTCGATGATGCGTGAGTAGTTCACCACTGACATACGGGTTCATAGCTAGTACCTGGATGGCTTCTTCTCTCTCTTTGATCTTCAATACAATGGTCTCCTCGATGTTCTTGGAGTTCTCTTCCTTTTTTCCTTTTTGTTTTTTGTGTTCACACAATAATACTATTGTCAAGGTTATGTTTCTGTTTCTAAATTAGTGTTTGTGGCAAGTAAACCTTTGGGGTGATTTGGTTGATAGGTGCATTGATTCTATGAAAAAATAGAAACTTCTGCGCCCAGTAGTAGAATTGTTTAAATTCACTAGAACAAGATAAAATTCTGATTTTTTACACACGATTGATATACAAATTTCCAACATTGTCCTATTTTTTTAGAATTGTTGGAGTTACATAAGTATTAAATTTGTTCATATCATTATAAATTGTTATGTTTTTGACAGATTCTGTTTTCATTGCTTAATTTGCTTGTTTTGATGAATCTATGGATTGTATCAGGGGTGAGGTATAAGTCCTAGAGAAGTTAGAATACAATAGGTACTATGCAATAATACAATATGAATGGGTTTACAACAGTACCTAAAGTATATGATTTACTTGTTATACTAATGGATCTCACGAGTTTTCTGGTGAGTTTTGTGTGCGAAGTTTTCAAGTTTTAAGTGAGATCGTGGTGGATGAAGGAATAAGGAGTGGCAAGATCCTAAGCTTGGGGATGCCAAAGGCACCCCAAGGTAATGTTCAAGGTGACCCAAGCGTCTAAGCTTGGGGATGCCCTAGAAGGCATCCCCGGGCATCCCCTCTTTCGTCTACCAACCATCGGTAAATTACTTGGAGCTATATTTTTATTCTTCACATCATATGAGTTTTGCTTGGAGCGTCGTGTATTATATGGATGTTTGCTTTATTTGATTTTTTTAGTTTTCCACAATCATCTTTGCTGCACACACCTTTTGAGTGGAACACACACTTATTCGTGATTGTTTAGAATACTCTATGTGCTTCACTTATATCTTTTGAGCTAGGCAGTTGCTCTAGTGATTCACTTATATCTTTTAGAGCACGGCGGTGGTCATATTTTAAAGAAATAGTTGCACTCTCATGCTTCACTTATATCTTTTTGAGAGTCTAATAAATAGTAAAGTCAATATGCATATGTTATGAAATTGGTCCTAATATGATAGGTATTCGAGAGGGATATAAGAAAAACTTTCATGCAGATCACTAAGTATGATAAGTGGGATTCCTTGCATTAGTTTCGAGACATAAAGATGGTGATATGTGGGTAGTACTAGTGAATGATTGTGGTTTAGTAAGAATCTTGTATCAAGGTTTGTGATTCTCGAAGCATGCACGTATAGTCTTTCGTTATGCTAAGAAGTTCGAGCATGATTTATTATTGATTGTCTTCCTTACGAGTGATGGTTGGGAACAAGCGATGGTCTTTTCCTACCAATCTATCCCCCTAGGGGCATGCGTAGTAGTACTTTGCTTTGAGGGCTAATAAACTTTTGCAATAGGTATGTGAGTTCTTTATGACTAATGTGAGTCCATGGATTATACACACTCTCACCTTTTCGCAATTTGCTAGCCTCTTCGATACCGTGCATTGCCCTTTCTCACCTCGAGATGGGGTGCAAACTTTGCAGGTGCATCCAAACCCTGTGATATGATACACTTTATCACACATAAGCCTTCTTATATGTTCCTTAAAATAGCCACTGTACACTGGTGCATGTCGGTCCTAAACAAACGGGTTTTTACCCCTTTCCACGACGGCATTTGGAACCATCGCCAAATGAGTGTGTGCGATAGGGTGTCCTTCCCACACGACCCAGAAATCATCGGGATAGGCCCTCCTGGGACCCAGGCTGGGGCCGTGTGCGATCGGGCGAGGCATCGAAACCCAATCATTTCCGTAGGTATGTACATCCCACACGGTGAATCCCAGAAATCATTTCCGTAGGTATGTACATCCCACACGGTGAATCCCAGAAATCATTTTAGTAGGTATGTACATCCCACACGGTAATCCGAGAAAATCATTTTCGTAGGTATGTACATCCCACACGGTTAATCCCAGAAACATTTCTGTTCGTATGTATATCACACACAGTCAATCCAAGGAATATGTTTCCGTTTTTATGTACATCCCACACAGTCAATCCAGGGAAAACGTTTCCGTTTGGACATAAATCTCACACAGTTTTATGTGTAGGCTCATGTGTGAAAGGTGTAACTATCACACACGGTCTTCCTTGGTTAATTGTTTGCTTTTATCAACTATATCACACATGATTTGATGAAGAGAGTGTGTGGCATTGGGCTATCCATCGCAACCGCTTTTATTGCTAGAACCGTTTGCAAAGGTCCATGACACATTTAGCAGGTTTATTAGTTTACAATTAATAATTCCAATATTATGCAAATTCACATTTCATATCGAACAACTATTTGCCAATTTCATATCAGGCACATAAATATATTATAACATCACAGTACGGCAGCTACATGAAAACGGCACAGTACAACATATAGCTAGTTCAACATCATAAGAACAATATATTCATTCCCCTAATCGAGATCATCCAAGCTTGTCTTATCCACCTCTGCTTTCAGTTCTGTACGAATCCTTTTGCACGGGCCAACTGGGAAAGTGCCTCCTCCTTCGCCAACACCATCTTAGCAAAGTCTTTAAAAAAATCTGAGCTCATTCTCCACCTTCAACTTTTTATCCCGCATCTTGAAATATGCTTCAGCATTGACAAGACTTTCTCAAAGCCTAGCTGTGTTCACTTCCTCATACATGCTCCAGAGCTTCGTTAGGCACATCTTCAAAGACTGTGGCCACTCTTGATCAACCCACTCCAAGTAAGAACACTTCCGTTCATCCTATAATATTTAAAACTAGATCAGTAACAATTGTTGGGGAAATGGGTTTGTAGCAACATAGAAAATCACCAATGCTTATTTTGAAAAACTAAAGAAACATGTTAATTATGACATATCTTCTCAAAAAGATCAATGTGCAAATGAAATAATTAGTACTGAGACAACAACCAAATTCTGGAACATCAGAAGCTATAATTAACTACAACGACGCTACAAGTTCTTACTCATGTACAATAAATAACAAATTGAATATTTTATGAGGAAGGTAAATATAACTGCAACAGCATAGTGACAGTATTTGGATGACAACAAATTGATACTAACAGGTGTGTACATGCACAAATTTAGTAACATAGAACTAATAGCACTAAGGCCGTCCACTATGTATGCCAAAACTGGTGTAAAGACAATTGTTGCTACATCTCGCACCGGTGCCTTGAACTGGCGAGCCGATGCAGCGGAAAAAATCAGGGACCCGGACTCCGGAGCACATAGTTGCTCCGATGCCCAGTTCCTTCGTGCCATAAAGATTTAGTATTTTACTACTTGGCTGCTCGGATGTGGACCAAAGTTGGCTGCACAAACTGCTGAAGCGGTGCCAAATAATTTTCTAATGGCACCGCTGATGAGATGGCAACAATTTAAGATACTAGGTACAAACTGTGACACTGTCTTAGGATGCGTTTGGTTGAAGGAGTGGTATGAATGGGTTGGGACCGTGACAGTGTCTGAATCACATCTAGCAAATGATTTGTAACAACGGAAGAGGGTCTAACCTTCTCTGCACATGCCAGAAACTTCGTCCCAGTGTCCACAGAATCAAACGCAAGTAGCTTCACGCATGGAGATTGATGGTGACAACGAGCAGATAGATCTTCAGCCACCCCGCTCCATTTGTTGCCACTGATGGTCTTAAGGAGCTACAAGAGGAAGAAACGACTCAAATCGACCTCCGGGTAAAAATCCTTCATTCCAAGTCATAGCCCGAGAGAGAGAAGAGAGGCATACCCGAGTGGTGAAGGAGTAGTCGCCGGAGGAGGAACCGCTGGAGATGTCTTTGAAGAAGACCATGGTGACCCCGGCGGTAGGATGCGAGACGGCGAGAGCGAGGAAGCGGCTATAACTTAGCAAGGAAGGAAGGAGGAAACAGGGGAAATGTGACTTGTGGTCGGGGAGAAAAGGGGGTGGGGAAGGGGGAAGGGGGGCGGGGGCAGATATTTTGGCGGTAGGCCAAAATTTTGGAAATGTGGAGGGTAACTTTGCGCGCGGTGCCACCGGACCATTCACTTTAAACGATTGTGTGCATCACAAACGATTCTTCTGCTTTACGCGCATGGGATGAGTTTGGTAATTCAAATTTTGGTCTCAAGGAATGGGCACATTCACTTTGAACGCGTGCGGTGCCACCGGACCATTCACTTTGAACGATTGTGTGCATCACAAATGATTCTTCTGCTTACGCACATGGGATGATTTTGATAATTCAAATTTTGGTGGGAATTTCCCCGGGTATGTCATTGCATAATTTAACATCGCTTGCTAATTTGAGCACACAAAAGAGCGTACAACAGGCAGACCACACTTACTGAATCGAGCAATTTTAGTAATTACACAGAGCCAGTTGACTAAACATTGCTCTAACAAAAGACCAGCATTAAAAACAAAGTCTAAGTACGCATAATTAAAAATCCGTCGCCGCACCGGCCTATGCATTGCCGGTGTGAGATGAGACGTCGATGACTTGTCCTGGCGACATGCCACCGTTGGTGGACTCTTCGTCCCGCTGCTAAAGTCGACCGCATCCTCGTCCTCATCCTCAGCCTCGACTCCGCCCTCAAGGTTTTAGTACTCATAGTAGTGGTTGCGCCAGAGCTCGTGTTGGTACTCCACCGCCAATTCCTCGACGGACAGACTCTTCTCTACCTCGACCTCAGCCACGTGCAACTCCTCCTCCTGGTGCTCCTCGATCTCCGCCGCCTCCTGCATCTCCATCTCCCGCTCGGCGACCTCATGAGGAAACAGGTGCTCCATGGCCACCGCCGCCTTTTCAGACGTGGGTTGCATGCTGGAGTCCGAGGTGGCCTGAAATATCTTGGCATGTGCATCCTCGATCTTGGCATGGATGGCCTCGACCCGGGCCAGGGCAACATCAGCGGCACGGACCGCAGCTCGGCGCTCTCGGCATTTGCAGCCGCCATCGCAGCAGCAGCTGCAGCCGTCTCGGCTGCTGCAGCTGCCCTGTTGGCTGCCGCAGACGCCCCCTCAGCGGAAGCGGTCGCTCTCAATGCGGATGCAGCGGCACTCTCTACTTAGGCGGCCGCGCTCTCGACGCAGGCGATCGCGCTCGGGGGGTGGGGGACGCGGCCATCATACGGGACTTCACGAAGCGTTTCCACGATGTCATCTTTGCAAGAAGGGGGTGCGGGAATGGGGATCGAGATTCGTGGATTCGGGGGTTGCCGGCACTAGAGCAGACGAGCCGGCGAAGCTTAAGGAGGGAGACTTAGTGTCATGCCACCAAGATGATGTGGTAAAGAAATTCGCATGTTTGACGAAAGTTTGGACACACACCCCTCACAAACCGGAGCAACTCGCTAGAAGGTTCGTCCTTTCGAGAGGTAACAATGCATGTTTGATGACGAACGGGAGATAGCTTCCTCTTACGGCCTTGAAATTTTTTCAATGTCTAACATGCACTGCTACAACTGTAATGTGAAATTTTTGAAAATTCTAGGGGTCATTTAACCTTTGAAAGACATTTAAGTGATTTTCTAACCATTTAATGACCATAATTCAAATTTGAACTACATCTACATGCAACGCCTAACCAAAACGGTTTGAAAAATCATATATGTGTACTTGTGTGCGAGTTAATTCCATGTGCAGTAAATTAGAAGGAATTTTCAAACATATTGGTCTCACGACATGGACACATGCATACGTATGCATGGAGTGACATGGCATTTTAATTCAAAAAATAGAAAAATGATCAGAAACACATGAAACCTTGGTTGATGTAATGTCATGCCACCAAGATGATGTGATAAAGAAATTGGCATGTTTCACGAACGTTTGGACACACGTCCCTCACAAACTGGAGCAACTCGCTAGAAGGTTCGTGGTTCCGAGAGGGAACAATGCATGTTTGATCACGAACGGGAGATAGCTTCCTCTTACGGCCTTCAAATTTTTTCCTTCGTTTAACGTGCGCTAATACAATTGTCATGTGAAATTTTGGTAAATTTCAGGGGTCATTTGACCTTCTAAAGACATTTAAGTGATTTTCTAACCATTTAATGACCGTCATTCAAATTTGAACTACATCTACATGCAACGCCTAACCAAAACGGTTTGAAAAATCATATTTTTGTGTACTCGTGTGCGAGTTAATTCCATGTGCAGTAAATACGAATGAATTTTCAAACATATTGGTGTCAAGGCATGGGCACATGCATGGAGTACATGCTATGGCATTTTAATTCCAAAAAATTAAAAAATGATCAAAAAACATGAAACCTTGCTTGATTTAATGTTTGGACACACACCCCTCACAAACCGGAGCAACTCACTAGAAGGTTCGTGGTTCCGAGAGGGAACAATGCATGTTTGCTGACGGACGGGAGATAGCTTCCTCTTACGGCCTTCAAATTTTTCCCGATGTTTAACGTGCACTAATACAACTGTCATGTGATAATTTGCAAATTTTCAGGGGTCATTTGAGCTTTTAAAGATATTTAAGTGATTTTCTAACCATTTAATAACTGTAATTCAAATTTGAACTACATCTACATGCAACGCCTAACCTAAATGGTTTGAAAAATCATATTTTTGTGTACTTGTCTGCGAGTTGAAAAATCATCAGACGAGGTAAATATCTGTTGTTCAAAAAAGAAAATGTAAAGATCTGGCAAGAAAACTAGCCCCCACACGATTGGCGGTCTATCTCGCGGCTCGAGGTTTGGTAGGTGAATGGCGGGGATCATTAATCAGACACGGTTCCGCATTGGAAACCGTCAGCTATTATTTTCAGACACAGATTTTGGCTATTATGTTCACACACAGATTTTGCTGCGGGGATCATGTGTAATTCAAACTACAGTACTCATAAATTCCGGCAACCGACGTTTTTAATGTCCCCGTCGATCTATATTCCGGCCGTAAATAAATACTACCTTGCTCACGTCGTCCCGCCTGCATTATCATCTACATCCTCCCCTCGCTCGCCCTCTCTCTCTCAAATCTCTACCATGGCGCCGCCGGTCTACCCACGCGCCAACGAGGAGTCGCCGCCCCCCGAGGACGCTCACTCGATTAGCAGCGACGAGGGCCCCTATGCGTCTCCTGACGAGGTTGTGCCGGACCCCCCCAACTTTGGATTAGTTTTGGGGCCAGTACAATCTTTGTCCATGGAAGTCACTACCGCCGGCTGAGAAAGCCAGGCAAGTGGCATTCAAGAAGGAGGTGGCGGAGGAGGAAGCCAGGTACCAGGCGGCCTGTGAAGCCCGTGATGTCGCCTGGAAAAAGGAGGCGGCGGAGCTTTGGGGGCGGGCACGTCATTATGCTGAGGAGGTGTACGGAGACGGGTACTTCGCGAGGAAGGTCATGGACGTTAGGCGCCTCGTCGCTGCGTGGAGGTGGGCTGATAAGCTCCAGCGTGCCACCGACGAAGAGCTCCGGTGGGCGCCCAACAAAATGGCAAGATCGGCCGCGCACGTCCGCCAGTAAGAGGCAGATCAGTACGTCAAACGCTGCGAGGCGGAGGAGTCAGAGTACTGCCTCCGCACTGGGAAGACGCCGCGCACCAGGGAGCTGCTGGTGAGAGGCTGCCGGAATACTGGCCCCAGGAGGGATTATTAGTTTTAGTATTGTTCGTTTTCAATTTTATGCATTGTACCTAGTAGTTAAGTATCATCACGTATATGTGATGATATTATATATATATATATATATATATATATATATATATATATATATATATTCTGTGATGATCTAATGAACAATTAATATATATTATGAATTCCATTTTCTATCTGTTTTTGTATACTAGTTTGAATCTAGCTGTTATCATCCACATATACAGAATGGAAAGCGTATATACACACATTGAAACAGAACATATAAGAATGGAAAACATAGTACACACATTGAAACAGAGCAATAAACAGAGCAATACTATGATTGCTACGAATATAAAGCTATCCACGTCGAAACAACTTCTCAAAATAAAACGCGTCCATGAAACCATGACCAGCAGCCCTTGTCTAGGGTAGCTCTTGGCTCTGCCTGAACTCGTGCAGGCATTCTTCCAAGCGGTCAACACGCTCGCGGTACATCTGGAGCGCGATCTCGAACTCCAAGTTGGCTATTTAATCGAAGATCTCCAGCTCGAGGATGCGACGGCCATGTTCCTCTACTGGCCCAGGTGGACACCTGGGCCAAGGAGGTAGTCGAGCCTACGGACCAGCGTGTTGGCATCCAGCGGGCCGCGGATAAGGCAAACGGTGGCACCCATGCGAACGGCGCGGCGGGCGTCCGGTGCAAGTACAACGTGGCCGGCATCTGGTGCCAGTACGGCGCTGAGGGCCTCTGCCCACTCCTAGCGAGGAATGGGGGTACTGACTGAAGGAAATATGCCCTAGAGGAAATAATAAAGTTATTATTTATTTCCTCATATCATGATAAATGTTTATTATTCATTCTAGAGTTGTATTAACCGGAAACTTACTACATGTGTGAATACATAGACAAACAGAGTGTCACTAGTATGCCTCTACTTGACTAGCTCATTAATCAAAGATGGTTAAGTTTCCTAACCATAGACATGAGTTGTCATTTGATTAATGGGATCACGTCATTTTAGGAGAATGATGTGATTGACTTGACCCATTCCGTTAGCTTAGCACTTGATCGTTTAGTTTACAACTATTGCTTTCTTCATGACTCATACATGTTCCTATGACTATGAGGTTATGCAACTCCCGATTATCGGAGGAACACTTTGTGTGCTACCAAACGTCACAACGTAACTGGGTGATTATAAAGGTGCTCTACAGGTGTCTCTGATGGTACTTGTTGAGTTGGCATAGATCAAGATTAGGATTTGTCACTTCGATTGTCGGAGAGGTGTCTCTGGGCCCACTCGGTAATGCACATATGTACCGCCCCGGACACACCCGCCGGTGGTCGTTACTCCTGGTGAGATCTAGACTGGCCCCACAGATCAATACTAGTCTTTTCTGCGCACTTTGTCTTCACTCATGCGCACCCGGGAGCAACTTCCCGGTTGGTCACCCATCCTGACACTACTCCAAGCTGAGCACGCTTAACTTTGGAGTTCTGTCCGAATGGGCTCCCGGAAAAGAAGGAATTCCTTATTGATATGAGTAGTCTATCATCCCTAATAAGCCAGGCCATCACATACACCCCCACTCAGAGGAACCGACGTCCTCGTCAGGCCACAGGAACGTTCTCTCTTGGCACATACGTCCGTGCATCCAGTCCGGTACATGTGCCATGCCGGGTGCCACGACGGGTCACAAACGTCATGAATAACATGACCGCGCACCTATCCACAACCATCCATGTAACCGCGAGGGTCGGCTCTGATACCAACTTGTAACGCCCCGGACACACCCGTCGGTGGTCGTTACTCCTGGCGAGATCTAGACTGGCCCCACAGATCAATACTAGTCTTCTCTGCGCACTTTGTCCTCACTCATGCGCACCCGGGAGCAACTTCCCAGTTGGTCACCCATCCTAACACTACTCCAAGCTGAGCACGCTTAACTTTGGAGTTCTGTCCGAATGGGCTCCTGAAAAAGAAGGAATTCCTTATTGATATGAGTAGTCTATCATCCCTAATAAGTCAGGCCATCACAACATCACTATAAGCCTTGCAAGCATTGTAACTAATGAGTTAGTTTTGAGATGATGTATTACGAAACGAGTAAAGAGACTTGCCGGTAACTAGATTGAACTAGGTATTGAGATACCGACGATCGAATCTCGGGCAAGTAACATACCGATGACAAAGGGAACAACGTATGTTGTTATGCGGTTTGACCGATAAAGATCTTCGTAGAATATGTGGATGCCAATATGAGCATCCAGAATCCGCTATTGGTTATTGACCAGAGACGTGTCTCGGTCATCTCTACATAGTTCTCGAACCCGTAGGGTCCGCACGCTTAAAGTTCGGTGACGATCGATATTATGAGTTTTTGTGTTTTGATGTACCGAAGGTAGTTCGGAGTCCCAGATATGATCACAGACATGACGAGGAGTCTCGAAATGGTTGAGACGTAAAGATCGATATATTGGAAGACTATATTCAGACAGCGGAAGTGTTCCGGGTTGTTTCGGAGAAATCGGGAGTGCCGGAGGGTTACCGGAACCCCCGGGAGAAATAGTGAGCCTTATGGGCCTTAGTGGAGAGAGAGAGGGCTGACCTAGGGCAGACCGCGCGCCTCTCCCCCTCTGGTCCGAATTGGACTAGGGGAGGGGGCGGCGCCCCCCTTTCCTTCTCCCTCTCCCCCTTCCTTTCCCCCTCCTAGTAGGAATAGGAAAGATGGGAGTCCTACTCCTACTAGGAGGAGGGCTCCTCCTCCTCCTGGCGCGCCTAAAGGGGTCGGCCGGCCTCCCCCCTTGCTCCTTTATATACGGGGGCAGGGGACACCTCTAGACACACAAGTTGATCTATTGATCTCTCCCAGCCGTGTGCGGTGGCCCCCTCCACCATAATCCACCTCGATCATATCGTAGCGGTGCTTAGGCGAAGCCCTGCGTCGGTAGCATCATCATCACCGTCATCACGCCATCATGCTGACGAAACTCTCCTGTGAAGCTCTGTTGGATCGGAGTTCGTGGGACTTGATCGAGCTGAACGTGTGCTGAACTCGGAGGTGCCATGCGTTCGGTACTTGGATCGGTTGGATCGTGAAGACGTACGACTACATCAACCGCGTTGTGCTAACGCTTCCGCTTTTGGTCTACGAGGATACGTGGACACACTCTCCCCTATCGTTGCTATGCATCACCATGATCCTGTGTGTGCATAGGAACTTTTTTGAAATTACTATGTTCCCCAACAGTGGCATCCGAGCCAGGTTTATGCGTAGATGTTATATGCATGAGTAGAACACAAGTGGGTTGTGGACGATACAAGTCATACTGCTTACCAGCATGTCACACTTTGGTTCGGCGGTATTGTTGGATGAAGCGGCCCAGACCGACATTACACGTACGCTTACGCGAGACTGGTTCTACCGACGTGCTTTGCACACAGGTGGCTGGCGGGTGTCAGTTTCTCCAACTTTAAATGAATCGAGTCTAGCTATGTCCGGTCCTTGAGAAGGTTAAAACAGCACCAACTTGACAAACTATCGTTGTGGTTTTGATACGTAGGTATGAATGATTCTTGCTCAGCCCGTAGCAGCCATGTAAAACTTGCAACAACAAAGTAGAGGACGTCTAACTTGTTTTTGTAGGGCATGTTGTGATGTGATATGGTCAAGACATGATGCTATATTTTATTGTATGAGATGATCATGTTTTGTTAACGAGTTATCGGCAACTGGCAAGAGCCATATGGTTTTCGCTTTATTGTATGCAATGCAATCGCCCTGTAATGGCTTCACTTTATCACTAAGCGGTAGCGATAATTGTAGAAGCAATATTTGGCGAGACGACTACGATGCTACGATGGAGATCAAGGTGTCGCGCCGGTGACGATGGTGATCATGACGGTGCTTCGGAGATGGAGATCACAAGCACAATATGATGATGGCCATATCATATCACTTATATTGATTGTGTGTGATGTTTATCTTTTATGCATCTTATTTTGCTTAGATCGACGGTAGCATTATAAGATGATCTCTCACTAAATTTCAAGGTATGACTGTTCTCCCTGAGTATGCACCATTGCGAAAGTTCGTCGTGCCGAGACACCACGTGATGATCGGGTGTGATAAGCTCTACATTCATATACAACGGGTGCAAGCCAGTTTTGCACATGCAGAATACTCGGGTTAAACTTGATGAGCCTAGCATATGCAGATATGGCCTCGGAACAGTAGAGACCGAAAGGTCGAGCGTGAATCATATAGAAGATATGATCAACATAGTGATGTTCACCATTGAAAACTACTCCATCTCACGTGATGATTGGACATGGTTTAGTTGATATGGATCGTGTGATCACTTAGATGATTAGAGGGATGTCTATCTAAGTGGGAGTTCCTTAATAATTTGATTAACTGAACTTTAATTTATCATGAACTTAGTACCTGATAGTATTTTGCATGCAAATGTTGTTGTAGATAGATGACCCGTGTTGTTGTTCCGTTGAATTTTAATGCGTTCCTTGAGAAAGCAAAGTTGAAAGATGATGGTAGCAATTACACGGACTGGGTCCGTAACTTGAGGATTATCCTCATTGCTGCACAGAAGAATTACGTCCTGGAAGCACCGCTAGGTGCCAAACCTGCTGCAGGAGCAACACCAGATGTTATGAACGTCTGGCAGAGCAAAGCTGATGACTACTCGATAGTTCAGTGTGCCATGCTTTACGGCTTAGAACTGGGACTTCAATGACGTTTTGAACGTCATGGAGCATATGAGATGTTCCAGGAGTTGAAGTTAATATTTCAAGAAAATGCCCGGATTGAGAGATATGAACTCTCCAATAAGTTCTACAGATGCAAGATGGAGGAGAATAGTTCTGTCAGTGAGCATATACTCAAAATGTCTGGGTATAACAATCACTTGATTCAACTGGGAGTTAATATTCCGGATGATAGTGTTATTGACAGGATTCCTCAATCACTGCCACCAAGATACAAGAGCTTCGTGATGAACTATAACATGCAAGGGATAGATAAGACGATTCCCGAGCTCTTCGCAATTCTAAAGGCTGCGGAGGTAGAAATCAAGAAGGAGCATCAAGTGTTGATGGTCAACAAGACCACCAGTTTCAAGAAAAAAGGCAAAGGGAAGAAGAAGGGGAACTTCAATAATAACAGCAAACAAGTTGCTGTTCAGGAGAAGAAACCCAAGTATGGACCTAAGCCTGAGACAGAGTGCTTCTACTGCAAACAGACTGGTCACTCGGAGCGGAACTGACCCAAGTATTTGGCGGATAAGAAGGATGGCAAGGTGAAGAAAGGTATATGTGATATACATGTTATTGATGTGTACCTTACTAATTCCTGCAGTAGTGCCTGGGTATTTGATACTGGTTCTGTTGCTAATATTTGCAACTCGAAACAGGGACTATGGATTAAGCGAAGATTAGCAAAGGACGAGGTGACGATGCACGTGGGAAATGGTTCCAAAGTCGATGTGATCGCGGTCAGCACGCTACCTCTACATCTACCTTTGGGATTAGTTTTAGACCTAAATAATTGTTATTTGGTGCCAGCGTTGAGCATGAACATTATATCTGGATCTTGTTTAATGCCATAGGTTATTCATTTAAATCAGAGAATAATGGTTGTTCTATTTATATGAGTAATATCTTTTATGGTCATGCACCCTTAAAGAGTGGTTTATTCTTTTTGAATCTCAATAGTGAAGATACACATATTCATAGTATTGAAGCTAAAAGATGCAGAGTTGATAATGATAGTGCAACTTATTTGTGGCACTGCCGTTTGGGTCATATTGGTGTAAAGCGCATGAAGAAACTCCATTCTGATGGACTTTTGGAATCACTTGGTACTTGCAAACCTGGGCAAGATGACTAAAACACCGTTCTCCAGAAGAATGGAGCGAGCAACAGATTTGTTGGAAATCATACATACTGATGTATGTGGTCCGATGAATGTTGAGGCTCGTGGTGGATATCATTATTTTCTCACCTTCACAGATGATTTGAGCAGATATGGGTATATCTACTTGATGAAACATAAGTCTGAAACATTTGAAAAGTTCAAAGAATTTCAGAGTGAAGTGGAAAATCATCGTAACAAGAAAATAAAATTTCTACGATCTCATCGTGGAGGAGAATATTTGAGTTACGAGTTTAGTCTTCATTTGAAACAATGCAGAATAATTTCACAACTCACGCCACCTGGAACACCACAGCGTAATGGTGTGTCCGAACGTCGTAATCGTACTTTACTAGATATGGTGCGATCTATGATGTCTCTTACTTATTTACCGCTATCATTTTGGGGTTATGCTTTAGAGACGGCTGCATTCACGTTAAATAGGGCACCATCTAAATCCGTTGAGACGACTCCTTATGAAACTGTGGTTTGGCAAGAAACCAAAGTTGTCGTTTCTTAAAGTTTGGGGATGTGATGCTTATGTGAAAAAGCTTCAACCCGATAAGCTCGAACCCAAATTGGAGAAATGTGTCTTCATAGGATACCCAACAGAAATAGTTGGGTACACCTTCTATCACAGATCCGAAGGCAAGACTTTTGTTGCTAAGAATGGATCCTTTCTAGAGAAGGAGTTTCTCTCGAAAGAAGTGAGTCGGAGGAAAGTAGAACTTGATGAGGTAACTGTACCTGCTCCCTTATTGGAAAGTAGTTCATCACAGAAATCGGTTCCTATGACACCTACACCAATTAGTGAGGAATTAAGCTAATGATGATGATCATGAAACTTCAGATCAAATTACTATTGGACCTCGTAGGTCAACCAAAGTAAGATCCGCACCAGAGTGGTACGGTAATCCTGTTCTGGAGGTCATGTTACTAGACCATGACGAACCTACGAACTATGAGGAAGTGATGATGAGCCCAGATTCCGCAAAATGGCTAGAAGCCATGAAATCTGAGATGGGATCCATGTATGAGAACAAAGTGTGGACTTTGGTTGACTTCCCCGATGATCGGCAAGCCATCGAGAATAAATGGATCTTCGAGAAGAAGACTGACACTGATGCTAATGTTACTGTCTACAAAGCTCGACTTGTTGCGAAAGGTTTTTGACAAGTTCAAGGAGTTGACTACGATGAGACCTTCTCACCCGTAGCGATGCTTAAGTCCGTCCGAATCATGTTATCTATTGCCGCATTTTATGATTATGAAATTTGGCAAATGGATGTAAAGACTGCATTCCTGTATGGATTTCTGGAAGAAGAGTAGAATATGATGCAACCTGAAGGTTTTATTGATCCAAAGGGTGCTAACAAAGTGTGCAAGCTCCAGCGATCCATTTATGGACTGGTGCAAGCCTCTCGGAGTTGGAATAAACGTTTTGATAGTGTGATCAAAGCATATGGTTTTATACAGACTTTTGGAGAAGCATGTACTTACAAGAAAGTGAGTGGGAGCTCTGTAGTATTTCTAATATTATATGTGGATGACATATTGTTGATTGGAAATGATATAGAATTTCTGGATAGCATAAAAGGATATTTGAATAAGAGTTTTTCAATGAAATACCTCGGTGAAGCTGCTTACATATTGGGCATCAAGATCTATAGAGATAGATCAAGACGCTTAATTGGACTTTCACAAAGCACATACCTTGACAAAGTTTTGAAAAGGTTCAAAATGGATCAGGCAAAGAAAGGGTTCTTGCTTGTGTTACAAGGTGTGAAGTTCAGTAAGACTCAATGCCTGACCACTGCATAAGATAGAGAGAAAATGAAAGATGTTCCCTATGCTTCAGCCATAGGCTCTATCATGTATGCAATGCTATGTACCAGACATGATGTGTGCCTTGCTATTAGTTTAGCAGGGAGGTACCAAAGTAATCCAGGAGTGGATCACTGGACAGCGGTCAAGAACATCCTAAAATACCTGAAAAGGACTAAGGATATGTTTCTCGTTTATGGAGGTGACAAAGAGCTCATCGTAAATGGTTATGTTGATGGAAGCTTTCACACTGATCCAGACGATTCTAAATCGCAAACCGGATACATGTTTATATTGAACGGTAGAGCTGTCAGTTGGAGCGGTTCTAAACAAAGCGTCGTGGCGGGATCTATGTGTGAAGCAGAGTACATTGCTGCTTCGGAAGCAGTGAATGAAGGAGTGTGGATGAAGGAGTTCATATCCGATCTAGGTGTCATACCTGGTGCATCGAGTCCAATTAAAATCTTTTGTGACAATACTGGTGCAATTGCCTTGGCAAAGGAATCCATATTTCACAAGAGAACCAAGCACATCAAGAGACACTTCAATTCCATCCGGGATTTAGTCCAGGTGGGAGACATAGAAATTTGCAAGATACATACGAATCTGAATGTTGCAGACCCGTTGACTAAGCCTCTTCCACGAGCAAAACATGATCAGCACCAAGGCTCCATGGGTGTTAGAATCATTACTGTGTAATCTAGATTATTGACTCTAGTGCAAGTGGGAGACTGAAGGAAATATGCCCTAGAGGCAATAATAAAGTTATTATTTATTTTCTCATATCATGATAAATGTTTATTATTCATGCTAGAATTGTATTAACCGAAAACTTAGTACATGTGTGAGTACATAGACAAACAGAGTGTCACTAGTATGCCTCTACTTGACTAGCTCATTAATCATAGATGGTTAAGTTTCCTAACCATAGACATGAGTTGTCATTTGATTAACGGGATCACATCATTAGGAGAATGATGTGATTGACTTGACCCATTCCGTTAGCTTAGCACTTGATCGTTTAGTTTACTACTATTGCTTTCTTCATAACTCATACATGTTCCCATGACTATGAGGTTATGCAACTCCCGATTACCGGAGGAACACTTTGTGTGCTACCAAATGACACAACGTAAATGGGTGATCATAAAGGTGCTCTACAAGTGTCTCCGATGGTACTTGTTGAGTTGGAATAGATCAAGATTAGGATTTGTCACTCCGATTGTCGGAGAGGTATCTCTGGGCCCACTCAGTAATGCACACCACTATAAGCCTTGCAAGCATTCTAACTAATGAGTTAGTTGCGAGATGATGTATTACGGAACGAGTAAAGAGACTTGTCGATAACGATATTGAACTAGGTATTGAGATACCGACGATCGAATCTCGGGCAAGTAACATACCGATGACAAAGGGAACAACGTATGTTGTTATGTGGTTTGACCCATAAAGATCTTCTTAGAATATGTGGGAGCCAATATGAGCATCTAGGTTCCGCTATTGGTTATTGACCAGAGACGTGTCTCGGTCATGTCTACATAGTTCTCGAACCCGTAGGGTCCGCACGCTTAAAGTTCGGTGACGATCGATATTATGAGTTTTTGTGTTTTGATGTACCGAAGGTAGTTCGGAGTCCCGGAGATGATCACGGACATGACGAGGAGTCTCAAAATGGTCGAGACGTAAAGATCGATATATTGGACGACTATATTTGGACACCGGAAGTGTTCCGGGTGGTTTCGGAGAAAACTGGAGTGCCAGAGGGTTACCGGACCCCCCCCCCCCACACACACACCGGGAGAAATAGTGGGCCTTATGGGCCCTAGTGGAGAGAGAGAGGGCTGTCCTAGGGCAGGCCGCGCCGCCCCTCCCCCTCTGGTCCGAATTGGACTAGGAGGGGGGCGGCGCCCCCCTTTCCTTCTCCCTCCCCCCTTCCTTTCCCCCTCCTAGTTGGAGTAGGAAAGATGGGAGTCCTACTGCTACTAGGAGGAGGACTCCTCCTCCTGGCGCGCCTACAGGGGTCGGCCGGCCTCCCCCTTGCTCCTTTATATACGGGGGCAGGGGGCACCTCTAGACACACAAGTTAATCTGTTGATCTCTCCCAGCCGTGTGCGGTGCCCCCCTCCACCATAATCCACCTCAATCATATCGTAGCGGTGCTTAGGTGAAGCCCTGCATCGGTAGCATCATCATCACCGTCATCATGCCGTCGTGCTGACGAAACTCTCCCGTGAAGCTCTGCTGGATCGGAGTTCCTGGGACGTCATCGAGCTGAACTTGTGCTGAACTCGGAGGTGCCGTGCATTCGGTACTTGGATCGGTCAGATCATGAAGACGTACGACTACATCAACCGTGTTGTGCTAACACTTCCGCTTTTGGTCTACGAGGGTACGTGAACACACTCTCCCCTCTCGTTGCTATGCATCAGCATGATCCTGTGTGTGCGTAGGAATTTTTTTGAAATTACTACGTTCCCCAACACTGACGGGACGTGTACCCAGCTGCGACGCCATGTCGACAGTAGGCAAGCACCGATGGATCCACTCTTGCTGTGCAGCGAGTCGCGCCTCTCACTCTGTGGTGCTCCAACGGTCTCGCCGTGCGGCGAGCCGCAGCCTATTGGCGCGGATGCGCCTAGCTTGCTCTGCAGCGCACCATCAATCATGTTGTGCAGCGAACTGCAGCCTGTCGGTGCTGACATGCCTATCTTGATCCACGGCGCTCAAGCGCCATGCGCCAAAGGTCTGCTCAACCCTAGCGATGACGCGCATCACAGTGTCATCCATCGCGTTGCCGGGGAGCGCCTTGGCCTCGACGGGCCGTGGCGCCTGCTCATTTTCCTCGTCGACGAGGTTGATGGTAGAGGCGGCGCTTTAGTGGGTTGGCATGCTTGGAAAAGGTGGATGTGCTACAGGCTGCGCTTGTCGCCTCCGTGTGTCACACGCCCCCTATGCGCAATATAGCAGGGTGGCGGGAAATAGGTGAGGAAATGGCGGGAAACGGTGGCGTGTTCATAAAATGCCATCAATTAATGGAAACTTAGCATCGAGCTAGCACAAGAACTAGATGATGATCAGATGAACACGGACCACACTAGGGATCCCGTCGGTGATGTATTCATCAATCCCAAACGGTTGAATACTAGCAAGTGTTTGCCTACAACACACACGGCCTATTCCATCACAAATAGGTCGGGTGGATCAACTGTATGCCACGTATCCGGATGACCGCCCGTCCCACAATGGCCAATAGATGTTGTGTAGACAGAGCATATCACATACGTCTTATTAGAAGAAATCGTCTGCGTTATTATCGGTCTTTGCACACATTTCTGATTACAGACCTATTTGCCGCATATCACACACATCTTGTTATATTGAATCATTTCTGTTCTCTTGCCAAATCACAAACAGTTCATCCGAGTAAACTGTATGATGTACATCGCACACACCTTGATCAGGTTGTCCGTTTCTTTTGTGTTGCCTAATCACAAACAGTTCATCCGAGTGAACCGTATGCTGTACATCGCACACACCTTCATCTGGCTGCCCGTTTCTTTTGTTCCTCCTCATCACAAACAGTTAATCAAACTAAACCATATGCCCTTCATCGCACACACAACTAAAACCTGAACCGTGTTTGATGCATTCGTCATCGCAAACATTTTATACATTTCTGACGGTTTTCCTACACCACCATTTGCGATCATTGCATCACACACAGTTTCTCGAAGGGTCTTTGATCGTAGTGTCGCGTTAGCAACATCCTGCAGTAGTGGAACCTGCCTATTATGGCATTTCCATAGCCATTTCGAGATATATTGCCATGCAACTTCCACCATTCCGTTTGTTATGACACACATCATCATTTTCATATTGCTTTACATGATCATATAGCTAACATAGTATTTGTGGCTCAGCCGCCATTCATCATTTTTGTACATTTTACGCTAGATCATTGCACATCCTGGTACACTACCAGAGGCATTCATATAGAGTCATATTTTGTTCTAGTATCGAGTTGTAAGTAAATAGAAGTGTGATGGTCAGCATTATTCATTATTCGAGCATTGTCCTGGTGAGGAAATAAAAAAATAGGCCAAAACAAGCCCATAAAAAGAGGCCAATAAGAGCCCACCAAAAAACTGAGTGAGAAAGAGAGAAGGGGCAATGTTACTATCTTTTTGCACACTTATGCTCCAAAGTAGCACCATGCTTTTCATATAGAGAGTTTCCCATGTAGTCACTTCCATATACTAGTGGGATTTTTCATTATAGAACTTGGCTTGTATATTCCGATGATGGGCTTCCTCAAATGCTTAGGGTCTTCTAGAGCAAGAAAGTTGGATGCACACCCACTTAGTTCTCAGTTTGAACTTTCATACACTTATAGATGTTAGTGCATCCGTTGCATGGCAATTCCTACTCCTTACATTGACATCAATTGATGGGCATCTCCATAGCCCGTTGATTAGCCGCGTCGATGTGAGACTTTCTTCTGTTTTGTCTTCTCCATATTAATCTCTACAACTGTACTCTATTCCACCCATAGTGCTATATCCATGGCTTTCACTCATGTATTGCGTGGAGGTTGAAAAAGCTTAAGCACATTAAAAAGTATGAACCAAATTGCTCGGCTTGTCATCGGTGTTGTGCATGATAAATACTTTGTGTTAAGAAGATGGAGCATGACAAGGCTATATGATTTTGTAGGGATAGCATTATTTAGAATTTTTATTTTGAAAGGCATGATTGTATGTTGGTATGCCTGAGTATTAATGTCTATATGTCAAATTAAAGACTATTTATTTGAATCATTCAGATCTAAATATTCATACTATAAAAGAAAGATTACATGATAGACATGTTAGGTAGCATTCCACATCAAAAATTCTGCTTTTACCATTTACCTACTCGAGGATGAGCAGGAATTAAACTTGGGGATGCTTGATACGTATCCAATGTATGCATAATTTTTATCATTCCATGCTATTATAGTATCAATCTAGGTTGTTTTATATGCAATTATATGCAATCTTACATCATTTTTTGGGGCTAACCTATTAACCTAGTGCCCAGTACCAGTTGCTGTTTTTTGCTTGTTTTTGGATTTTCAGAAAATCAATATCGAACAGAGTCCAAACGGAGAAAAAACTTTGGATTACTTTTTTCTGGACCAGAAGGGACCCATGAAGGTTGGGGAGAAGACCTAAGGAGTCGCGAGGAAGCGAGAAGCTCAGCGGGCGCGCCCTAGGGGAGGGGGCGTGCCCCCCAGGCTTGTGGTCCCCTTGCGGCACCTCCTAACCTAATTCCACCTCTATAAATTCCCAAATATTCCCAATACATCAAAGAGCCACCCTAAACAATTTTTTCTGTCACTGCAAGTTTCTGTTCTTCCACGATCCTATCTGGAGGCCTTCTCTGGTACTTTCCCGGAGGGGTAATCGATCATGGAGGGCTTCTTCATCATCCTTGATGCCTTTCTGTTGATGCGTGAGTAGTTCACCATTGACCTACGGGTCCATAGCTAGTACCTAGATGGCTTCTTCTCTCTCTTTGATCTTCAATACAATGTTCTCCTTGATGTTCTTAGAGTTCTATTCAATGTATTCTTCTTTTGCGGTGTGTTTGTTGGGATCCATGAATTGTGGGTTTTATGATCAGATTATTCATGAATATTAATTTAGTCTTCTCTGAATTCTTTTATGCATGATTATTGCAACATTGTATTTCTCGCTGATCTATCTGTTTAGTTTGTCCAACTAGATTGATTTTTCTTGCAATGGGAGAGGTGTTTTGTGATGGGTTCAATCTTGCGGTGCTCAATCCCAGTGAAAGAAAGGGACATGACACGTATTTGTATTGTTGACATTAAGGATAAAAAGATGGGGTTTATTCATATTGATTGGGTTTACTTTTTCTACATCATGTCATTTTTCTTAAGGCATTAATCTGTTTTTATTAACTTCATACCCTAGATGCATGCTGGACAGCGGTCGATGGGTGGAATAATAGTAGTAGATGCAGGTAGGAGTTGGTCTACATGTCTTGGATGTGATGCCTATATACATGATCATTGCCTTGAATGTAGTCATAACTATGCACTTTTCTATCAATTGACCACAATAATTTGTTTACCCACGTAAGTTATGTGCTCGAGAGAGAAGCCTCTAGTGAAAACTATGGCCCCGAGTCTACCTTTATCATATATAAAATAAAAAAACCTTGCTACAATTTTATTATAGTTATTTTATTTTGCAATTTATCTATTTGCCTACCACTACGAGATTTGATCCTTGCAAATAACCGCCGAGGGGATTAACAACCCCCTTGTTTGCGTTGGGTGCAAGTATTTGCTTTTGTGTGTGTAGGTGTTGCTAACAAGGTTCTGTGTGATTCTCCTACTGGATTGATAACCTTGGTTCTTAACTGAGGGAAATACTTATCTCTATTGTACTTTTTCATCCTCTCCTCTTCAAGGAAATTCCAACGCAGCTCACAAGTAGCAATGGCAAGCAAAGAAGATGTGAGATTATATATGGCTTTATGGCTTAAGGACGTTCCCTTCCCCCTTTATAAAGGTTGAGTCCTCTAATAATCATGAGATTAAGGATAAAGAGTTGGTTAGAAAGAGATCAAAACAAAATCAAGAAATAATCACGGTAATAGACCAATCGACGACCTTCCATACGAGTGGGAGCACTTGTCGGTCGATCGTATGGCCCGCTGCTAACCCCCCCTTCTGTTTTACTTGTTTCCCTGATGTATACATGCAAACGCTCATACGAGCTCGATTGGCTGCATGATAGGACGTCGTTCGCTCTATCACCAAACTCTTCGTCGATGAGGAAACATACAACCGCTCATACAACCGTAAGCGCTCGCATAAAATGTCGTCATTCTCTTTGTGGTAATCACCATTTCTGTCTTCCTTCCATATGACATCTCGTACGACCAGCAGTGGTCGTGCGATACACTGTCTTTTCCTCTGTGGGCTTCTTTGCCAGCTTCTTCCTTAGAAATTTTTCTGTTGAGAAGTTAGTGTGAAACTTCCAACTATTAACTAAAACTTCAATGACTCGCCCACACATTAAATAAGTCTAAGTCAACAAAGAAAAATCCTAAATCGATATTTTCATCCATGTAACTACAAAACTTTTTCATACCATTTGCTTTCTCCTAAGGGATTCGGATTACTAGATTGTGATAAAACTTACCTCTTCCACTTCTTGTTCTTATTTTTGTTCATCCACGAGGTATAGCTTCAACGTTGTCCATTCATGACCCAAGGCCCGTTCTTTGCCCCTTTCAACTGAATGGCTCCGGAATTATTAACCTCTTCAATCTCATAAGGCCCTTCCCAGTGAGACCTAAGTTTCCCTGGAAACAACTTGAGGCGAGAGCTAAATAATAGAACTTTCTCCCCCACACCAAATGTTTGTTTTAGGATGCTGCGATCGTGCCACATCTTAACCTTCTCATTAAATCGGGAACTCCCGTAAGCTATGTTCCAGAAGCTCTCCTAGGGCATTTGTATCTAGCAGTCTTTTCTCTCCTGCTTCCTTAAGATTAAAATTGGTATTTTTTTATTGCCCAATAAGCTTTATGTTCTAATTCTAAGGGTAAATGACATGCCTTGCCATGAACCATCTTGTATGGTGACATACCCATGGGGTTCTTGTAAGCAGTGCGGTAGGCCCATAGTGTCTCGTTTAGCTTTCCTGCCCATTCTTTTCTAGACTTTTTCATCATCTTCTGTAATATCATCTTTATTTCTTTGTTGGAGAGTTCAACTTGACCACTCATTTGAGGATAATAAAGTGAATCTATTTGATGTGTTACTCCGTACTTACGAAGTATCCACCCAAAAATCCCATGTATAAAGTGAGATCCAGCATCGGTAATAACAACTTTAGGGACTCCAAACCTGAGAAGGATGATGTCCTTTATCATCTTCAACAAAGATGTTTCATTTGTATGTTGGGTAGGGATGGCTTCAACCCGGTGATATAATCTACAACTATGATGACTGATACGTCTCCAATGTATCTATAATTTTTGATTGTTCCATGCTATTATATTATCTGTTTTGGATGATAACGGGATTTATTTTACACTTTTATATTATTTTTGGGACTAACCTATTAACCGGAGGCCCATCCCAAATTGTTGTTTTTTGCCTATTTTAGTGTTTCATAGAAAAGGAATATCAAACAGAGTCCAAACGGAATGAAACCTTCGGGAGCGTGATTTTTGGAACAAACATGATCCAGAGGACTTGGAGTGGACGTCAAGCAATCAACGAGGAGGCCACGAGGTAGGGGGTGCGCCTACCCCCCTGGGCGCGCCGTCCACCCTGGGGGCCCCTTGTTGCTCCACCGACCTACTTCTTCCTCCTATATATATTCATATACCCCACAAACATCCAGGAGTACCACGAAACCCTATTTCCACCGCCGCAACCTTCTGTACCCAAGAGATCCCGTCTTGGGGCCTCTTTCGGAGCTCCACCAGAGGGGGCATCGATCACGGAGGGCCTCTACATCAACTCCATGGCCCCTCCGTTGATGTGTGAGTAGTTTACCTCAGACCTTAGGGTCCATAGCTAGTAGCTAGATGGCTTCTTCTCTCTCTTTGGATCTCAATACAAAGTTCTCCTCGATTCTCTTGGAGATCTATTCAATGTAACTCTTCTTTTTGTGGTGTGTTTGTCGAGATCCGATGAATTGTGGGTTTATGATCAAGTTTATCTATGAACAATATTTGAATCTTCTCTGAATTATTTTATGTATGATTGGTTTATCTTTGCAAGTCTCTTTGAATTATCAGTTTGGTTTGGCCTACTAGATTGATCTTTCTTGCAAGGGGAGAAGTGCTTAGCTTTGGGTTCAATCTTGCGGTGCTCGATCCCAGTGACAGAAAGGGAAACAACACGTATTGTATTGTTGCCATCGAGGATAAAAAAGATGGGGTTTACATCATATTGCATGAGTTTATCCCTCTACATCATGTCATCTTGCTTAAGGCGTTACTCTGTTCTTATGAACTTAATACTCTAGATGCATGCTGGATAGCGGTCAATGTGTGGAATAATAGTAGTAGATGCAGGCAAGAGTCAGTCTACTTGTCTCGAACGTGATGCCTATATACATGATCATGCCTAGTGATGACCCACAAGCATAGGGGATCTATCATAGTCCTTTCGATAAGTAAGAGTGTCAAACCCAACGAGGAGCAGAAGGAAATGATAAGCGGTTTTCAGCAAGGTATTCTCTGCAAGTACTGAAATAAGTGGTAACAGATAGTTTTGTGATAAGATAGATTGTAACGAGCAACAAGTAACAAAATTAAATAAAGTGCAGCAAGATGGCCCAATCCTTTTGTAGAAAAGGACAAGCCGGAACAAACTCTTATAATAGGAAAAGCGCTCCCGAAGACACATGGGAATATCGTCAAGCTAGTTTTCATCACGTTCATATGATTCGCGTTCGATACTTTGATAATTTGATATGTGGGTGGACCAGTGCTTGGGTGTTGTTCTTACTTGAACAAGCATCCCACTTATGATTAACCTCTATTGCAAGCATCCGCAACTACAACAAAAGTATTAAGGTAAACCTAACCATAGCATGAAACATATGGATCCAAATCAGCCCCTTACGAAGCAACGCATAAACTAGGGTTTAAGCTTCTGTCACTCTAGCAACCCATCATCTACTTATTACTTCCCAATGCCTTCCTCTAGGCCCAAATAATGGTGAAGTGTTATGTAGTCGACGTTCACATAACACCACTAGAGGCTAGACAACATACATCTTATCAAAATATCAAACGAATACCAAATTCACATGACTACTCATAGCAAGACTTCTCCCTTGTCCTCAGGAACGAACGTAATTACTCACAAAGCATATTCATGTTCATAATCAGAGGGGTAATAATATGCATATAGGATCTGAACATATGATCTTCCACCAATTAAACCAACTAGCATCAACTACAAGGAGTAATCAACACTACTAGCAACCTACTAGCACCAATTCCGGACTTTGAGACAAGAATTGGATACAAGAGATGAACTAGGGTTTGGAGATGAGATGGTGCTGGTGAAGATGTTGATGGAGATTGCCCTCTCCCGATGAGAGGAGCGTTGGTGATGACGATGGTGATGATTTCCCCCTCCCGGAGGGAAGTATCCCCGGCAGAACAGCTCTGCCGGAGCTCTAGATTGGATCCGCCAAGGTTCCGCCTCGTGGCGGCGGAGTCTCGTCCCGAAAAGTTCCTTCTTATTTTTTTCTCATCGAAAGACTTCATATAGGAGAAGATGGGCGTCGGAGAGCCACCAGGGGGCCCACGAGGTAGGGGGCGCGCCCTAGGGGGGCGCCCCCCACCCTCGTGAGCAGGGTGTGGGCCCCCTGGCCTTCATCTTTGGCGAGGATTTTTCTTTATTTATTTTAAGACGTTCCGTGGAGTTTCAGGACTTTTGGAGTTGCACAGAATAGGTCTCTAATATTTGCTCCTTTTCCAGCCCAGAATTCCAGCTGCCGGCATTCTCCCTCCTTATGTAAACCTTGTAAAATAAGAGAGAATAGCCATAAGTATTGTGACATAAAGTGAAATAACAGTCCATAATGCAATAAATATCGATATAAAAGCATGATGCAAAATGGACGTATCAACTCCCCCAAGCTTAGACCTCGCTTGTCCTCAAGCGAAAAGCCGATAACAATAAATATGTCCTCATGTTTAGAGGTAGAGGCGTCGATAAAAATAAAATACGGACATGAAGGCATCATGATTATTCTCATAACAGCAACATATATAGATTTTGTCATATGATTACTTATGTTCAAGTGATGATCTATTCACAATGCAAAAGTATAAATCATAAACCTTATTGGGCTCCGACAAACTATAATCTCAGTCATTGAAGCAATTGCAATTTATCATAACATCGGAAAGAGTCTATGTCAGAGCTAAAAAGCAAGTCCACATACTCAACTATCATTTAGTCCTCCATAATTGCTAACACTCACGCAATACTTGTGGTTACGGAGTTTTAATCGGACACAGAGAAAGATAGGGGCTTATAGTTTTGCCCCACAACCTTTTACCTCAAGGGTAATGTCAACAATAATGGTTCATGCTCCCCTACATCCAATTAGATATATATATATCATGTTCTTTCCAACATGCTGAGCTTGCCAAAGGATAAAATGAAAAAGAAAAGGTGAAGATCACCATGACTCTTGCATAAGGTAGAAGATAATAATAAAGGATAGGCCCTTCGCAGAGGGAAGCAGAGGTTGCCATGCGCTTTTATGGTTGGATATATAAAATCTCAATGCGAAAGAACGTCACTTTATATTGCCCCTTGTGATATGAACCTTTATTATGCAGTCCGTCGCTTTTATTACTTCCACATCACAAGATCGTATAAAGCTTATTTCTCCCACACCAATCAATCATACATATTTAGAGCAATTTTTATTGCTTTGCACCGATGACAACTTACTTGAAGGATCTTACTCAATCCATAGGTAGATATGGTGGACTCTCATGGCAAAACTGGTTTAAGGGTATTTGGAAGCACAAGTAGTATTTCTACTTGGTGCTGAGAATTTGGCTAGCATGAGGGGGAAAGGCAAGCTCAACAAGTTAGAGGATCCATGACAACATACTTTATCTCAGATATAAGAAAGACATAACTCATTACGTTGTCTTCCTTGTCCAACATCAACTCTTTAGCATGTCATATTTTAATGAGTGCTCCCAATCATAAAAGATGTCAATGATAATATATCTATATGTGAAAACCTCTCTTTCCTTATTACTTCCTATTAATTGCAACAATGACCAAAGCTATGTCTGCCAACTCCCAACAACTTTTAATCATCATACTCTTTCTATGTGAAGTCATTACTCTCAATAAGATCAATATGAACTTTTGTTTCTTTTTATTCTTTTTCTCTTTTCTTTTATTCACCCAAGATCATGGCAAAATAATCAAGCCCTTGACTCAACACTAATCTTTATTATATATAGCTCACGGACTCGATTACAAAGGGAGATCATAAAGCAAACTCAAAACTAGATCATGCCATAAACTTTATTCTACTAGATCAAGATACTACTAATAGGATCGAAATAAGAAAAACGGTAAAGAAAGGATTTGTGATTGTGATACAATACCGGGGCACCTCCCCCAAGCTTGGCAGTTGCCAAGGGGATTGCCCATACCCATGTGATTATATCTCCTTTGTCGGTGAAGAAGGTGGAGGTGGAGGATAATCGCACATCGAGCGTAAGAGGTCCTCCAGCTTGCGAATAATGCCCTTGAGTGCGACAATATGCTCCTTCAACAAAATATTTTCTTGTGTGAGATACTTGTTTTGTATACGAGCTAACTCAATCATCTTGAAAGCTTCGATCTCAGTTGGGGTAAGAAGGTTATGATCAATTTGAAGGATGTCTTTTGCTGCTGGAGCTTGATCCTCCGTGGCCTTCTTGATCATTTCATCCTTGTTGACCCTCGTGGGTTCTTCCCTCTTCAGATCTATCTTCATTAGCCAAGCATCGTTGTCACCAATGTTGGAGGAGGGAGACGACATGATGCCTAGCCTGGAAAACCCTGACAGAAAACAGCTCGAAACAAGAACAGAGGAGGTTTGCGTGATACGGGAGTCAAAACCTTCGGGAGAATATATAATGAATTTTTACCGACCAAAATACGTATCGTGCAAGAAAACGGAGTCCGGAAGGCACACGAGGTGCTCACGAGGTAGGGGGCGCGCCCAGGGGGTAGGGCGCGCCCACCACCCTCGTGGGGCCCTCGTGTCCTTCCCGGACTGCTACTTATTTTTCTATTTTTCTAAATATTCCAAAACGGAGAAATATTGCCTTAAAAATTGTTTTGGAGTCGGTTTACTTACCGTACCACATACCTATTCCTTTTCGGAGTCTGAAACGTTCCGGAAAGTGTCCCTTATGTATTCCTCCGGGGTTACGGTTTCAATAATATTGGTTTCAACATTTATGGGATTACCTGAGATATAATGTTTGATTCTTTGACCGTTTACCACCTTCGGATTTGTGCCCTCGAAGTTGTTGATTTTTATGGCACCGGAACGATAGACCTCTTCGATAACATAGGGGCCTTCCCATTTAGAGAGAAGTTTTCCTGCAAAAAATCTTAAACGAGAGTTGTATAGCAATACATAATCACCTACATTAAACTCACGCTTTTGTATCCTTTTGTCATGCCATCTTTTAACTTTTTCTTTAAACAACTTGGCATTTTCATAAGCTTGGGTTCTCCATTCATCAAGTGAGCTAATATCAAATAACCTCTTCTCACCGGCAAGTTTAAAATCATAGTTGAGCTCTTTAATAGCCCAATATGCCTTATGTTCTAGTTCGAGAGGTAAGTGACATGCTTTTCCATAAACCATTTTATACGGAGACATACCCATAGGATTTTTGTATGCAGTTCTATAAGCCCATAATGCATCATCAAGTTTCTTGGACCAATTCTTTCTAGACCTATTAACAGTCTTTTGCAAAATTAATTTGAGCTCTCTATTGCTCAACTCTACTTGACCACTAGACTGTGGGTGATAAGGAGATGCAATTCTATGATTAACATCATATTTAGCAAGCATTTTACGGAAAGCACCATGAATAAAGTGTGAACCACCATCAGTCATTAAATATCTAGGGACTCCAAACCTCGGAAAATAACTTCCTTAAGCATTTTAATAGAAGTGTTATGATCAGCACTACTAGTTGGAATAGCTTCTACCCACTTAGTAACGTAATCAACAGCAACTAGAATATGTGTGTATCCATTAGAGGCAGGAAAAGGTCCCATATAATCAAAGCCCCAAACATCAAACGGTTCAATAACAAGAGAATAATTCATAGGCATTTCTTGACGTCTACTAATATTACCAATTCTTTGACATTCATCACAAGACAAGACAAACTTACGGGCATCCTTGAAGAGAGTAGGCCAATAAAAACCAGATTGCAATACCTTATGTGCAGTTCTATCTCCAGCGTGGTGTCCTCCATAAGACTCGGAATGACACTTGCGTAGGATCTGTTCCTGTTCATGCTCAGGTACACAACGTCTAATAACACCATCTACTCCTTCTTTATAAAGATGTGGGTCATCCCAAAAGTAATGTCTCAAATCATAGAAAACTTTTTCTTTTGCTGGTATGTGAAGCTAGGTGGTATAAACTTAGCAACAATATAATTAGCATAATCAGCATACCATGGAGTACTACGAGAAGTACTTATAACATTTAATTGTTCATCAGGAAAGCTATCATTAATAGGTAGTGGGTCATCAAGAATATTTTCTAACCTAGACAAGTTGTCTGCAACGGGGTTCTCAGCTCCCTTTCTATCAACAATATGCAAATCAAATTCTTGTAGCAAGAGAACCCATCTAATAAGTCTAGGTTTAGCATCTTTCTTTTCCATAAGATATTTAATAGCAGCATGATCAGTTTGAATAGTTACTTTAGAATCAACAATATAAGATCTGAACTTATCACAAGCAAATACAACTGCTAAAAGCTCTTTTTCAGTAGTAGCATAATTTCTTTGAGCATTGTCTAGAGTCTTACTAGCATAATGAATAACATTTAATTTCTTATCAACTCTTTGCCCTAGAACAGCACCTACAGCATAATCACTAGCATCACACATAATTTCAAAGGGTAAATTCCAATCAGGTGGCTGAACAACAGGTGCAGAGACTAATGCTTTCTTAAGTATTTCAAATGCTTCTACACAATCATCATCAAAGACAAATGGTATATCTTTTTGCAATAAATTAGTCAGAGGCCGAGAAATTTTTGAGAAGTCCTTAATGAACCTCCTGTAAAATCCAGCGTGACCAAGGAAACTTCTTATACCTTTGATGTCCTTGGGACATGGCATCTTTTCAATAGCATCAACCTTGGCTTTATCAACTTCAATACCTCTTTCAGAAACTTTGTGCCCCAAGACAATACCTTCATTAACCATAAAGTGGCACTTTTCCCAATTCAAGACAAGATTAGTTTCTTCACATCTCTGCAAAACTCGATCAAGATTGCTCAAGCAATCATCAAAAGAGGAACCATAGACGGAAAAGTCGTCCATGAAAACCTCACAAATCTTTTCACAAAAGTCAGAGAATATAGCCATCATGCATCTTTGAAAGGTAGCAGGTGCATTACATAAACCAAAAGGCATACGTCTATAAGCAAAAGTACCAAAAGGGCATGTAAAAGTAGTCTTTGATTGATCTCTAGCCGACACAGGTATTTGAGAGAAACCAGAATAACCATCTAGAAAGCAATAGTGTGTATGTTTGCATAATCTTTCTAGCATTTGATCAATAAAAGGTAAGGGGTAATGATCTTTCTTAGTAGCTTTATTTAATTTGCGGAAATCAATTACCATCCTATAACCTGTGATAATTCTTTGTGGAATCAATTCATCTTTATCATTAGGAACAACAGTAATACCTCCCTTCTTAGGGACACAATGGACAGGACTTACCCACTCACTATCAGCAACGGGATAGATTATACCTGCCTCCAGAAGCTTTAGTATTTCTTTTCTTACCACTTCTTTCATTTTAGGATTCAGACGTCGTTGAGGATCACGAACTGGTTTGGCATCTGCTTCCAAATTTATTTTATGTTGACATAGAGTGGGACTAATGCCCTTAAGATCATCAAGAGTATATCCAATAGCAGCACGATGCTTCTTCAGAGTTTTCAATAATCTTTCTTCTTCATGCTCTGAAAGGTTAGCACTAATAATAACAGGATATATCTTCTTTTCATCAAGATAAGCATATTTAAGATTATTAGGCAAAGGTTTAAGCTCAAACACGGGATCACCCTTGGGTGGAGGAGGATCCCCTAAAATTTCAACAGGCAAATTATGTTGCAGAATAGGTTCCTGTTTAAAGAATACTTCATCTATTTCCCTTCTTTCATTCATGAACATATCATTTTCATGGTCTAGCAAATAGTGTTCTAAAGGATCACTAGGAGGTACGGCAATAGAAGCAAGACCAATAATTTCATCCTTACTAGGTAATTCTTCCTCACGATGTTGTTTACTAAATTTAGAGAAATTAAACTCATGAACCATATCATCCAAGCCAACAGTAACAACATTCTTAGTGCAATCTATGGTAGCATTGACAGTATTTAAGAAGGGTATACCAAATATAATGGGACAAAAGCTATCTTGTGGAGAAGTAAGAACAAGAAAATCAGCAGGATATTTAGTTTTCCCACACAAGACTTCAACATCTCTAACAATTCCAATTGGTCCAATAGTATCTCTATTAGCAAGTTTAATAGTAACATCAATATCTTCTAACTCAACAGGTGCAATTTCATTCTTAATTTCTTCATATAAGATATGCGGTATAACACTAGCACTTGCACCCATATCACATAAGCCATGATAACAATGATCTCCTATTTTAACAGAAATAACAGGCACGCCTACCACAGGTCTATGTTTATCTTTAGCACAAGGTTTAGCAATTCTAGCAGTTTCACCTTCGAACTGAATAACATGCCCATCAATATTATCAGACAAGAGATCTTTAACAATAGCAATATTAGGTTCTACTTTAACTTGCTCAGGAGGTGTATAAGTTCTAATATTGCTTTTACGAACAACAGTTGAAGCTTTAGCATGATCCTTTATTCTAACAGGGAAAGGTGGTTTCTCAATATAAGAAGTAGGAACAATAGGATCATTATAAGTGACAGTCTTTTCTTCAACTTTAATAGGTGCAGCTACTTTTACTTCTATGGGAGGATGATATTTAAACCACTTCTCCTTAGGGAGATCAACATAAGTAGCAAAAGATTCACAGAAAGAAGCTACTATCTCAGAGTCAAGTCCATATTTAGTGCTAAACTTACGGAAAATATCGGTATCCATAAAAGATTTAACACAATCAAACTTAGGTGTCATACCTGACTCCTTACCTTCGTCGAGGTCCCAATCTTCAGAGTTGCGTTTAATTCTATCCAATAAATTCCATCTGAATTCAATAGTCTTCATCATAAAAGAGCCAGCACAAGAAGTATCGAGCATGGTGCGATTGTTTTCAGAAAGCCGAGCATAAAAATTTGCATAATTATTTCTCTTGGGAGCTCATGATTGGGGCATGAATATAACATTGATTTAAGCCTCCCCCAAGCTTGAGCGATGCTTTCTCCTTCGCGAGGCCAGAAATTATATATATAATTGCGATCACGATGAACAAGATGCATAGGGTAATACTTTGATGAAATTCCAGCTTCAATCTTTTATAGTCCCATGATCTCATATCATCACATAGCCTATACCATATCAATGCGTCTCCCTTCAAAGATAAAGGGAAGACCTTCTTCTTAGCAACATCATCGGGTATACCTGCAAGCTTAAATAATCCACAAACTTCATCCACATATATTAAGTGCTCATCAGGATGCTTTGTTCCATCTCCTGTAAAAGGGTTAGCTAGCAGTTTTTCCATCATACCCGAAGGAAATTCAAAAGGAGTTTCATTTTCAATAGGTTCAGTAGGTTGAGGAGCAACTCTTTGCTCTACTGGACGGGGTGAAGATACCCCGAACAAGCCCCTCAGAGAATTACTTTCCATAGTAACAAGTGACAGTAAATTTCAGCACACTATATAAATTTTTCCTTACCAAATTCCACCTACCAAAGGCGCTACACTCCCCGGCAACGGCGCCAGAAAAGAGTCTTGATGACCCACAAGTATAGGGGATCTATCGTAGTCCTTTCGATAAGTAAGAGTGTCGAACCCAACGAGGAGCAGAAGGAAATGATAAGCGGTTTTCAGCAAGGTATTCTCTGCAAGTACTGAAATAAGTGGTAACAGATAGTTTTGTGATAAGATAGATTGTAACGAGCAACAAGTAACAAAAGTAAATAAAGTGCAGCAAGGTGGCCCAATCCTTTTGTAGCAAAGGACAAGCCGGAACAAACTCTTATAATAGGAAAAGCGCTCCCGAGGACACATGGGAATATCGTCAAGCTAGTTTTCATCACGTTCATATGATTCGCGTTCGATACTTTGATAATTTGATATGTGGGTGGACCGGTGCTTGGGTGCTGTTCTTACTTGAACAAGCATCCCACTTATGATTAACCTCTATTGCAAGCATCCGCAACTACAACAAAAGTATTAAGGTAAACCTAACCATAGCATGAAACATATGGATCCAAATCAGCCCCTTACGAAGCAACGCATAAACTAGGGTTTAAGCTTCTGTCACTCTAGCAACCCATCATCTACTTATTACTTCCCAATGCCTTCCTCTAGGCCCAAATAATGGTGAAGTGTTATGTAGTCGACGTTCACATAACACCACTAGAGGCTAGACAACATACATCTTATCAAAATATCAAACGAATACCAAATTCACATGACTACTCATAGCAAGACTTCTCCCTTGTCCTCAGGAACGAACGTAATTACTCACAAAGCATATTCATGTTCATAATCAGAGGGGTAATAATATGCATATAGGATCTGAACATATGATCTTCCACCAATTAAACTAACTAGCATCAACTACAAGGAGTAATCAACACTACTAGCAACCTACTAGCACCAATCCCGGACTTTGAGACAAGAATTGGATACAAGAGATGAACTAGGGTTTGGAGATGAGATGGTGCTAGTGAAGATGTTGATGGAGATTGCCCTCTCCCGATGAGAGGAGCGTTGGTGATGACGATGGTGATGATTTCCCCCTCTCGGAGGGAAGTATCCCCGGCAGAGCAGCTCTGCCGGAGCTCTAGATTGGATCCGCCAAGGTTCCGCCTCATGGCAGCGGAGTCTCATCCCGAAAAGTTCCTTCTTATTTTTTCTCATAGAAAGACTTCATATAGGAGAAGATGGGCGTCGGAGAGCCACCAGGGGGCCCACGAGGTAGGGGGCGTGCCCTAGGGGGGCGCGCCCCCCACCCTTGTGAGCAGGGTGTGGGCCCCCTGGCCTTCATCTTTGGCGAGGATTTTTCTTTATTTATTTTAAGACGTTCCGTGGAGTTTCAGGACTTCTGGAGTTGCGCAGAATAGGTCTCTAATATTTGCTCCTTTTCCAGCCCAGAATTCCAGCTACCGGCATTCTCCCTCCTTATGTAAACCTTGTAAAATAAGAGAGAATAGCCATAATTATTATGACATAAAGTGAAATAACAGCCCATAATTCAATAAATATTGATATAAAAGCATGATGCAAAATGGACATATCACCTAGATATTCTCATAATTATTCGCTTTTCTATCAATTGCTCGACAGTAATTTGTTCACCCACCGTAATACTTATGCTATCTTGAGAGAAGACACTAGTGAAACCTATGGCCCCCGGGTCTATTTTCCATCATACAAGTTTCCAATCTATTTTATTTTGCAACCTTTACTTTCAATCTATATCATAAAAATACCAAGATATTTATCTTATTATTATTATCTCTATCAGATCTCACTCTTGCAAGTGGCTGTGAAGGGATTGACAACCCCTTTATCGCGTTGGTTGCGAGGTTCTTATTTTTTGTGTAGGTACGAGGTGACTCGCGCGTGGTCTCCTACTGGATTGATACCTTGGTTCTCAAAAACTGAGGGAAATACTTACGCTGCTTTACTGCACCACCCTTTCCTCTTCAAGGGAAAACCAACGCAGTGCTCAAGAGGTAGCACGGAGGATTTTTGGCGCCATTGCCGGGGAGATCTATGCCAAGTCAAGACATACCAAGTACCCATCACAACTATTATCCTTCGCATTACATTATTTGCCATTTGCCTCTCGTTTCCCTCTCCCCCACTTCACCCTTGCCGTTTTATTCGCCCTCTTTTCCTTTTGCCCTCTCTTTCCGGTCGGCTCTTTTCTCCTTGCTTCGTCGTTATGGCTAGTCCTTTATCCGCTCCTTTGTCTACCGATAATGAAGTTCTTAATTTCAAACAAAGGGACGGAGAAAATCTAAAAGATGCCTGGTACAGAATTTGCAATGCGCAAAATAGATCTACTAGGGAGCAATCTACTTCTATTCTTATTTGCAATTTTTATGTAGGCATCACTCCTTGGAATAGATGTATTCTTGATACCATTACCGGAGGAAATTTCCTGGGTAGCCATACTTTTGATTCTTATAATGCTATGATAGATTTGTTTGGCCCACCACCTCTTTTGGTTAATGGAACTATTTTAACTTTGGAACATGTGATGCAACGGTTTGAAATTATTGAAAATAAAGTTTGCACCGTTGAGTTAATTGAAAATTTGGATAGAAAGATCCATAACCAAATTACCCAATATGGATTTAAGGTAGGAGTTGCTCTTAAATTTTTTTTAAAGAGAAGGGACCTATGGTTTATGAAAAGATAGATCAAGATTCCACTAGAATTGATAAAATTGAGGATATTATTACCAACCCTGGGTCGCATTTTCTTCCATGAAAAACACTCCTCCTGTTGGAAATATGCCCTAGAGGCAATAATAAATTGATTATTATTATATTTCCTTGTTCATGATAATCGTTTATTATCCATGCTAGAATTGTATTGATAGGAAACTCAGATACATGTGTGGATACATAGACAACACCATGTCCCTAGTAAGCCTCTAGTTGACTAGCTCGTTAATCAATAGATGGTTACGGTTTCCTGACCATGGACATTGGATGTCGTTGATAACGGGATCACATCATTAGGAGAATGATGTGATGGACAAGACCCAATCCTAAGCCTAGCACAAGATCATGTAGTTCGTATGCTAAAGCTTTTCTAATGTCAAGTATCATTTCCTTAGACCATGAGATTGTGCAACTCCCGGATACCGTAGGAGTGCTTTGGGTGTGCCAAACGTCACAACGTAACTGGGTGGCTATAAAGGTACACTACGGGTATCTCTGAAAGTGTCTGTTGGGTTGGCACGAATCGAGATTGGGATTTTGTCACTCCGTGTAAACGGAGAGGTATCTCTGGGCCCACTCGGTAGGACATCATCATAATGTGCACAATGTGACCAAGGGGTTGATCACGGGATGATGTGTTACGGAATGAGTAAAGAGACTTGCCGGTAACGAGATTGAACAAGGTATCGGTATACCGACGATCGAATCTCGGGCAAGTACCATACCGCTAGACAAAGGGAATTGTATACGGGATTGATTGAGTCCTTGACATCGTGGTTCATCCGATGAGATCATCGTGGAACATGTGGGAGCCAACATGGGTATCCAGATCCCGCTGTTGGTTATTGACCGGAGAACGTCTCGGTCATGTCTGCATGTCTCCCGAACCCGTAGGGTCTACACACTTAAGGTTCGATGACGCTAGGGTTATAAAGGAAGTTTGTATGTGGTTACCGAATGTTGTTCGGAGTCCCGGATGAGATCCCGGACGTCACGAGGAGTTCCGGAATGGTCCGGAGGTAAAGATTTATATATAGGAAGTCCTGTTTCGGCCATCGGGACAAGTTTCGGGGTCATCGGTATTGTACCGGGACCACCGGAAGGGTCCTGGGGGCCCACCGGGTGGGGCCACCTGCCCCGGGGGGCCACATGGGCTGTAGGGGGTGCGCCTTGGCCTACATGGGCCAAGGGCACCAGCCCCTAGAGGCCCATGCGCCAAGATATAGGAAAAAGGGGAGAGTCCTAAAAGGGGAAGGCACCTCCGAGGTGCCTTGGGGAGGATGGACTCCTCCCCCCCTCTTAGCCGCACCCCTTCCTTGGAGGATGGGGCAAGGCTGCGCCTCCCCCCTCTCCCCTGCCCCTATATATAGTGGAGGGGAGGGAGGGCATCCATACCTGAGCCCTTGGCGCCTCCCTCCCTCCCGTGACACCTCCTCCTCTCCCGTAGGTGCTTGGCGAAGCCCTGCAGGATTGCCACGCTCCTCCATCACCACCACGCCGTTGTGCTGCTGCTGGATGGAGTCTTCCTCAACCTCTCCCTCTCTCCTTGCTGGATCAAGGCGTGGGAGACATCGTCGAGCTGTACGTGTGTTGAACGCGGAGGTGCTGTCCGTTCGGCACTAGATCATCGGTGATTTGAATCACGGCGAGTACGACTCCATCAACCCCGTTCACTTGAACGCTTCCGCTTAGCGATCTACAAGGGTATGTAGATGCACTCTCCTTTCTACTCGTTGCTGGTCTCTCCATAGATAGATCTTGGTGATACGTAGGAAAATTTTGAATTTCTGCTACGTTCCCCAACAGTGGCATCATGAGCTAGGTCTATTGCGTAGATTCTTTGCACGAGTAGAACACAAAGTAGTTGTGGGCGTCGATATTGTTCAATATGCTTGCCGTTACTAGTCTTATCTTGATTCGGCGGCATCGTGGGATGAAGCGGCCCGGACCAACCTTACACGTACGCTTACGTGAGACCGGTTCCACCGACAAACATGCACTAGTTGCATAAGGTGGCTGGCGGGTGTCTGTCTCTCCCACTTTAGTCGGATCGGATTCGATGAAAAGGGTCCTTATGAAGGGTAAATAGCAATTGGCATATCACGTTGTGGTTCATGCGTAGGTAAGAAACGTTCTTGCTAGAAACCCATAGCAGCCACGTAAAACATGCAAACAACAATTAGAGGACGTCTAACTTGTTTTTGCAGGGTATGCTATGTGATGTGATATGGCCAAAAAGGATGTGATGAATGATATATGTGATGTATGAGATTGATCATGTTCTTGTAATAGGAATCACGACTTGCATGTCGATGAGTATGACAACCGGCAGGAGCCATAGGAGTTGTCTTTATTTATTTGTGACCTGCGTGTCAACTTAAACGTCATGTAATTACTTTACTTTATTGCTAACCGTTAGCCATAGTAGTAGAAGTAATAGTTGGCGAGGCAACTTCATGAAGACACGATGATGGAGATCATGATGATGGAGATCATGGTGTCATGCCGGTGACGATGATGATCATGGAGCCCCGAAGATGGAGATCAAAAGGAGCAAAGTGATGATGGCCATATCATGTCACTATTTGATTGCATGTGATGTTTATCATGTTTATACATCTTATTTGCTTAGAACGACGGTAGTAAATAAGATGATCCCTTACAACAATTTCAAGAAGTGTTCTCCCCTAACTGTGCACCGTTGCGACAGTTCGCTGTTTCAAAACATCACGTGATGATCGGGTGTTTTATTCAGACGTTCAAATACAACGGGTGTTGACGAGCCTAGCATGTACAGACATGGCCTCGGAACACACGCGAAACACTTAGGGTTAACTTGACGAGTCTAGCATGTACAGACATGGCCTCGGAACACGGAGACCGAAAGGTCGAACATGAGTCGTATAGAAGATACGATCAACATGAAGATGTTCACCGATGATGACTAGTCCGTCTCACGTGATGATCGGACACGGCCTAGTTTGACTCGGATCATGTAATCACTTAGATGAGTAGAGGGATGTCTATCTGAGTGGGAGTTCATAAGATGAACTTAATTATCCTGAACATAGTCAAAAGGTTTTTGCAAATTATGTCGTAGCTCACGCTATTGTTCTACTGTTTAGATATGTTCCTAGAGAAAAAATTAGTTGAAAGTTAATAGTAGCAATTATGCGGACTAGGTCCGTAAACTGAGGATTGTCCTCATTGCTTCATAGAAGGCTTATGTCCTTAATGCACCGCTCAGTGTGCTGAACCCGAAACGTCGTTTGTACACGTTTTGATAACTACGTGATAGTTCAGTGAAACGGTTTAGAGTTGAGGCACCAAAGACGTTTTTCGAAATGTCGCGGAACATATGAGATGTTTCGAGGGCTGAAATTGGGATTTCAGGCTCGTGCCCACGTCAAGAGGTAAGAGACCTCCGACGATTTTCTTAACCTGCAAACTAAGGAGAAAAGCTCAATTGTTGAGCTTGTGCTCAGATTGTCTGAGTACAACAATCATTTGAATCGAGTGGGAGTTGATCTTCCAGATAAGACAGTGATGGTTCTCCAAAGTCATTGCCACCAAGCTGTTAGAGCTTCGTGATGAACTATAACATATCAGGGATAGATATGATGATCCTTGAGGTATTCGCGATGTTTGACACCGCAAAAGTAGAAATCAAGAAGGAGCATCAATTGTTGATGGTTGGTGAAACCACTAGTTTCAAGAAGGGCAAGGGCAAGAAGGGATACTTCATGAAACGGCAAATCAGCTGCTGCTCTAGTGAAGAAACCCAAGGTAAAACCCAAACCCGAGACTAAGTGCTTCTGTAATAAGGGGAACAACCACTAGAGCAGAATTACCCTAGATACTTGGTAGATAAGAAGGCTGGCAAGGTCGATAGAAGTATATTGGATATACATTGTGTTAATGTGTACTTTGCTAGTACTCCTAGTAGCACCAGGGTATTAGATACCGGTTCGGTTGCTAAGTGTTAGTAACTCGAAATAAAAGCTACAGAATAAACGGAGACTAGTTAAAGGTGAGCTGACGATATATGTTGGAAGTGTTTCCAAGTTTGATGTAATCAACCATCGCACGTTCCCTCTACCATCAAGATTAGTATTAAAATGAATGGTGTATTAAATCTCGATCGTAGTGATACACATGTTCATGCCAAAAGATAGTAATGATAGTACCACCTACTTGTGGCACTGCCACGTAAGTCATATCGGTATAAAACGCATGAAGAAGCTCCATATTGATGGATCTTTGGGCTCACTCGTTTTTGAAAAGTTTGAGACATGCGAACCATGTCTATTGGTGTATATGCATGAAGAAACTCCATGCAAATGGACCGTTTTTGACTCACTTGATTTTGAATCACTTGGGACATGCAAATCATACCACACGGGCAAGATGACTGAAAAGCCTCGTTTTCAGTAAGATGGAACAAGATAGCAACTTGTTGGAAGTAATACATTTTGATGTGTACAGTCCAATGAGTGCTGAGGCATGTAGTGGATATTGTTATGTTCTTACTTCACAGATAATTTGAGTGGATGTTGAGTACATTTACTTGATGAATCATGAGTCTGAATTATTGAAAGGTTCAAGTAATTTCAGGGTGAAGTTGAAAGATCGTCGTGACAAGAGGATAAAATATCTATGATATGATCATAGAGATGAATATCTGAATTACGAGTTTGGCACAGAATTAAGACATTGTGGAAATAGTTTCACAACTAATACAGCCTGGAACACCATAGTGTGATGGTGTGTCCGAACATCATAACTGCACCCTATTAGATATGATGCATACCATGATGTCTCTTATCGAATTACCACTATTGTTCATGGGTTAGGCATTAGAGACAACCACATTCATTTTAAATAGGGCACCACGTAATTCCGTTGAGATGACACCGTATGAATTATGGTTTAGAGAAACCTAAGTTGTCGTTTCTTAAAGGTTTGGGGCTGCGACGCTTATGTGAAAAAGTTTCAGGATTAAGCTCGAACCCAAAGCGGATAAAATGCATCTTCATAGGACACCCAAAACAGTTGGGTATACCTCCTAATTCAGATCCGAAAGCAATATGGATTGTTTCTTGAATCGGGTCCTTTCTCGAGGAAAGGTTTCTCTCGAAAGAGTTGAGTGGGAGGATGGTGGAGACTTGATGAGGTTACTGAACCGTCACTTCAACAAGTGTGTAGCAGGGCACAGGAAGTTGTTCCTGTGGCACGTACACTAACTGAAGTGGAAGCTTATGATAGTGATCATGAAACTTCGGATCGAGTCACTACCAAACCTTGTGGGATGACAAGGATGCGTACTACTTCAGAGTGGTACGTAATCCTGTCTTGGAAGTCATGTTGCTAGACAACAATGAACCTACGAGCTATGGAGAAGCGATGGTGGGCCCGGATTCCGATAAATGGCTCAAGGCCATAAAACCCGAGAGAGGATCCATGTATGAAAACAAAGTGTAGACTTTGGAAGAACTACTTGATGGTCGTAAGGCTGTTAGGTACATATGGATTTTGAAAGGAAGACAGACAATGATGGTAAGTGTCACCATTGAGAAAGCTCGACTTGTCGTTAAGATGTTTTTCGACAAGTTCAAGGAGTTGACTACGATGAGACTTTCTCACTCGTAGCGATGCTAAGAGTCTGTTGGAATTATATTAGCAATTACTGCATTATTTATGAAATCTCGCAGATAGGATGTCAAAACATTGTTTCCTCGACGATTTTTGAGGAAAGGTTGTATGTGATACAACCGGAAGGTTTTGTCCATCCTGAAATATGCTAATAAGTATGCAAAGCTCCAGCAATCCTTCTGAGGACTGGAGTGAGCATCTCGGAGTTGGAATGTATGCTTTGATGATGATCAAAGATTTTGGGTGTATACAAAGTTTATGAGAAACTTGTATTTCCAAAGAAGTGAGTGGGAGCACTATAGAATTTCTGATGAGTATATGTTGTTGACATATTAATGATCAGAAATGACGTAGAATTTCTGGAAAGCATATAGGGTTATTTGGAAAGTGTTTTCAATGGAAAACCTGGATTAAGCTACTTGAACATTGAGCATCAAGATCTATAAGGATAGATCAAAACGCTTAATAGTACTTTCGAATGAGCACATGCCTTGACGTGATCTTGAAGGTGTTCAAGATGGATCAGTCAAAGAAGGAGTTCTTGCCTGAGTTGTAAGGTATGAAGTTAAGACTTAAAGCTCGACCATGGCAGAATAAGAGAGAAAGGAACGAAGGTCGTCCCCTATGCTTAAGACATAGGCTCTACAGTATGCTATGCTGTGTACCACACCTGAAGTGTGCTTTACCATGAGTCAGTCAAGGGGTACAAGAGTGATCCAAGAATGGATCACAGGACATCGGTCAAAGTTATCCTTAGTAACTAGTGCACTAAGGAATTTTCTCAATTATGGCAGTGGTAAAAGAGTTCGTCGTAAAGGGTTATGTCGATGCAAGCTTAACACCTATCCGAATAGCTCTGAGTAGAGATACCGGATACGTATAATGGAGCAACAATTTAGAATAGCTCCAAGTAGAACAGTTATTTGGAATAGCTCCAAATAGAACGTGGTAGCTGCATCTAGGAGATGACATAGAGATTTGTAAAGCACACACAGATCTGAAAGGTTCAGACCCGTTGACTATAACCTCTCTCACAAGCATAACATGATCAAACCCAGAACTCATCGAGTGTTAATCACATGGTAAATGTGAACTAGATTATTGACTCTAGTAAACTCTTTGGGTGTTAGTCACATGGGGATGTGACCTTGAGTGTTAATCACATATCGATGTGAACTAGATTATTGACTCTAGTGCAAGTGGGAGACTGTTGGAAATATGCCCTAGAGGCAATAATAAATTGATTATTATTATATTTCCTTGTTCATGATAATCGTTTATTATCCATGCTAGAATTGTATTGATAGGAAACTCAGATACATGTGTGGATACATAGACAACACCATGTCCCTAGTAAGCCTCTAGTTGACTAGCTCGTTAATCAATAGATGGTTACAGTTTCCTGACCATGGACATTGGATGTCGTTGATAACGGGATCACATCATTAGGAGAATGATGTGATGGACAAGACCCAATCCTAAGCCTAGCACAAGATCATGTAGTTCGTATGCTAAAGCTTTTCTAATGTCAAGTATCATTTCCTTAGACCATGAGATTGTGCAACTCCCGGATACCGTAGGAGTGCTTTGGGTGTGCCAAACGTCACAACGTAACTGGGTGGCTATAAAGGTACACTACGGGTATCTCTGAAAGTGTCTGTTGGGTTGGCACGAATCGAGATTGGGATTTTGTCACTCCGTGTAAACGGAGAGGTATCTCTGGGCCCACTCGGTAGGACATCATCATAATGTGCACAATGTGACCAAGGGGTTGATCACGGGATGATGTGTTACGGAACGAGTAAAGAGACTTGCCGGTAACGAGATTGAACAAGGTATCGGTATACCGACGATCGAATCTCGGGCAAGTACCATACCGCTAGACAAAGGGAATTGTATACGGGATTGATTGAGTCCTTGACATCGTGGTTCATCCGATGAGATCATCGTGGAACATGTGGGAGCCAACATGGGTATCCAGATCCCGCTGTTGGTTATTGACCGGAGAACGTCTCGGTCATGTCTGCATGTCTCCCGAACCCGTAGGGTCTACACACTTAAGGTTCGATGACGCTAGGGTTATAAAGGAAGTTTGTATGTGGTTACCGAATGTTGTTCGGAGTCCCGGATGAGATCCCGGACGTCACGAGGAGTTCCGGAATGGTCCGGAGGTAAAGATTTATATATAGGAAGTCCTGTTTCGGCCATCGGGACAAGTTTCGGGGTCATCGGTATTGTACCGGGACCACCGGAAGGGTCCTAGGGGCCCACCGGGTGGGGCCACCTGCCCCGGGGGGCCACATGGGCTGTAGGGGGTGCGCCTTGGCCTACATGGGCCAAGGTCACCAGCCCCTAGAGGCCCATGCGCCAAGATATAGGAAAAAGGGGAGAGTCCTAAAAGGGGAAGGCACCTCCGAGGTGCCTTGGGGAGGATGGACTCCTCCCCCCCTCTTAGCCGCACCCCTTCCTTGGAGGAGGGGGCAAGGCTGCGCCTCCCCCCTCTCCCCTGCCCCTATATATAGTGGAGGGGAGGGAGGGCATCCATACCTGAGCCCTTGGCGCCTCCCTCCCTCCCGTGACACCTCCTCCTCTCCCGTAGGTGCTTGGCGAAGCCCTGCAGGATTGCCACGCTCCTCCATCACCACCACGCCGTTGTGCTGCTGCTAGATGGAGTCTTCCTCAACCTCTCCCTCTCTCCTTGCTGGATCAAGGCGTGGGAGACATCGTCGAGCTGTACGTGTGTTGAACGTGGAGGTGCTGTCCGTTCGGCACTAGATCATCGGTGATTTGAATCACGGCGAGTACGACTCCATCAACCCCGTTCACTTGAACGCTTCCGCTTAGCGATCTACAAGGGTATGTAGATGCACTCTCCTTTCTACTCGTTGCTGGTCTCTCCATAGATAGATCTTGGTGATACGTAGGAAAATTTTGAATTTCTGCTACGTTCCCCAACACCTCCTAATGCTAAGATTTCCAAATTTATGTATGTTCCTAAAAATAAGGGTGAAACTTCTAGTAAGGAAAACGCGGGCCTCAAATCCATAAGTGTTCGCCCCAATTTTCTCACTATCCTTAAGGAACCTTTCGCTACAAATGATTTTCTTGATTTTGTGCCTAGGAGTTTGATGATAAATAAAAATAAAGAAACTCCTAAAATTTATAGGTGTCTTATTGAAGAATTGCCTACCAGAGATGACAATACCTAGATCTATCCTTGCTTTTATGCCTAGCTAGGGGCGTTAAACGATAGCGCTTGTTGGGAGGCAACCCAATTTTATTTTTATTCCTTGCTTTTTTCTCCTGTTTATTAATAAATAATTTATCTAGCCTATTTTTTGGTTGTGTTCTTTGTGTGTTTAATTAGTGTTTGTGCCAAGTAGAACCGTTGGGAAGACTTGGGGAAAGTCTTTTTGATCTTGCTGTAAAAAACAGAAACTTTAGTGCTCGCGAGAATTGCTGCCATTTTTTACTGGAGAGTGCTATTTAGTTAATTATTTCTGAAGACGATTAATAGATAAATTCCTAACGTCCAGAAATTTATTTTAGAATTTTTGGGGTTCCAGAAGTATTCGAAACCTACAGATTACTACAGGATGTTCTGTTTTTCACAGATTCTGTTTTTCGTGTGTTGTTTGCTTATTTTGATGAATCTATGGCTAGTAATAGAGTTTATGAACCATAGAAAAGTTGGAATACAGTAGGTTTAACACCAATATAAATAAATAATGAGTTCATTACAGTACCTTGAAGTGGTGGTTTGTATTCTTTTACTAATGGAGCTCACGAAGATTTTCAGTTAAGTTTTGTGTTGTGAAGTTTTCAAGTTTTGGGTAAAGATTTGATGGATTATGGAACAAGGAGCGGCAAGAACCTAAGCTTGGGGATGCCCAAGGCACCCCATGGTAAAATCCAAGGACACCAAAAATCCTAAGCTTGGGGATGCCCCGGAAGGCATACCCTCTTTCGTCTTCGTTCATCGGTAACTTTACTTGGAGCTATATTTTTATTCGCCACATGATATGTGTTTTTCTTGGAGCGTCTTGTATGATTTGAGTCTTTGCTTTTTAGTTTATCACAATCATACTTTCTGTACACACCTTTTGAGAGAGACACACATGAATTGGAATTTATTAGAATACTCTGCGTGCTTCACTTATATCTTTTGGGCTATATAGTTTTTGCTCTAGTGCTTCACTTATATCTTTTAGAGCACGGTGGTGGTTTCATTTTATAGAAATAATTGATCTCTCATGCTTCAATTATATTATTCTGAGAGTCCTTTAGAACAACATGGAAATTTTCTTTTAGGCATAACAAAAACTTTCATATAAGTGCATTGAATACTAAGAGAAGTTTGATACTTGATGATTGTTTTGAGATATGGAGATAGTGATATCAAAGTTGTGCTAGTTGAGTAGTTGTGAATTTGAGGAATACTTGTGTTGAAGTTTGCAAGTCTCATAGCATGCACGTATGGTAAACGTTGTGTAACAAATTTGAAACATGAGGTGTTATTTGATTGTCTTCCTTATGAGTGGCGGTCGGGGACGAGCGATGGTCTTTTCCTACCAATCTATCCCCCTAGGAGCATGCGCGTAATACTTGGTTTTTGATGACTTGTAGATTTTTGCAATAAGTATGTGAGTTCTTTATGACTAATGTTGAGTCCATGGATTATATGCACTCTCACCCTTCCACCATTGCTAGCCTCTTCGGTACCATGCATTGCCCTTTCTCACCTTGAGAGTTGGTGCAAACTTTGCCGGTGCATCCAAACCCCATGATACGATACGCTCTATCACACATAAACCTCCTTATATCTTCCTCAAAACAGCCACCATACCTACCTATTATGGCATTTCCATAGCCATTCCAAGATATATTGCCATGCAACTTTCCACCGTTCCGTTTATTATGACATGCATCATCATTGTCATATTACCTTGCATGATCATGTAGTTGACACTGTATTTGTGGCAAAGTCACCATTCATAATTCTTTCATACATGTCACTCATGAGTCATTGCACATTCCGGTACACCGTCGGAGGCATTCATATAGAGTCATATCTTGTTCTAGTATCGAGTTGTAATCATTGAGTTGTAAATAAATCGAAGCGTGATGATCATCAGTAATAGAGCATTGTCCCATAAAAAGAGAAAGGCCAAATGATAAAAAAAGGCCCAAAAAATAAAAAATAAATAAAAAGGGGGCAATGCTACTATCCTTTTTCCACACTTGTGCTTCAAAGTAGCACCATGATCTTTATGATAGAGAGTCTCTTGTTTTGTCATTTTCATATACTAGTGGGAATTTTTCATTATAGAACTTGGCTTGTATATTCCAACAATGGGCCTCCTCAAGTGCCCTAGGTCTTCGTGAGCAAGCAAGTTGGATGCACACCCACTTAGTTTCTTTTGTTGAGCTTTCATACATTTATAGCTCTAGTGCATCCGTTGCATGGCGATCCCTACTCCTTGCATTGACATCAATTGATGGGAATCTACCTAGCCCATTGATTAGCCGCGTCGATGTGAGACTTTCTCCTTTTTTGTCTTCTCCACATAACCCCCTTCATTATATTCTATTCCACCCATAGTGCTATATCCATGGCTCACGCTCATGTATTGCCTGGAAGTTGAAAAAAGTTTGTGATTACTAAAGTATGAAACAATTGCTTGGCTTTTCATCGGGGTTGTGCATGATGAGAGCATTCTTGTGTGACGAAAATGGAGCATGACCAAACTATATGATTTTGTAGGGATGAACTTTCTTTGGCCATGTTATTTTGAGAAGACATGATTGCTTAGTTAGTATGCTTGAAGTATTATTATTTTATGTCAATATTAAACTTTTATCTTGAATCTTTCGGATCTGAACATTGATGCCACAATAAAGAAAAAATACATTGAGAAATATGTTAGGAAGCATTCCACATTAAAAATTCTGTTTTTATCATTTAAGCTTGGGGATGCTTGATACGTCTCCAACGTATCTATAATTTTTGATTGTTCCATGCTATTATATTATCTGTTTTGGATGATAACGGGCTTTATTTTACACTTTTATATTATTTTTGGGACTAACCTATTAACCGGAGGCCCATCCCAAATTGTTGTTTTTTGCCTATTTCAGTGTTTCATAGAAAAGGAATATCAAACAGAGTCCAAACGGAATGAAACCTTCGGGAGCGTGATTTTTGGAACAAACGTGATCCAGAGGACTTGGAGTGGACGTCAAGCAATCAACGAGGAGGCCACGAGGTAGGGGGTGCGCCTACCCCCCTGGGCGCGCCGTCCACCCTAGGGGCCCCTTGTTGCTCCACCGACCTACTTCTTCCTCCTATATATATTCATATACCCCACAAACATCCAGGAGTACCACGAAACCCTATTTCCACCGCCGCAACCTTCTGTACCCAAGAGATCCCGTCTTGGGGCCTCTTTCGGAGCTCCACCGGAGGGGGCATCGATCACAGAGGGCCTCTACATCAACTCCATGGCCCCTCCGTTGATGTGTGAGTAGTTTACCTCAGACCTTAGGGTCCATAGCTAGTAGCTAGATGGCTTCTTCTCTCTCTTTGGATCTCAATACAAAGTTCTCCTCGATTCTCTTGGAGATCTATTCAATGTAACTCTTCTTTTTGTGGTGTGTTTGTCGAGATCCGATGAATTGTGGGTTTATGATCAAGTTTATCTATGAACAATATTTGAATCTTCTCTGAATTATTTTATGTATGATTGGTTTATCTTTGCAAGTCTCTTTGAATTATCAGTTTGGTTTGGCCTACTAGATTGATCTTTCTTGCAAGGGGAGAAGTGCTTAGCTTTGGGTTCAATCTTGCGGTGCTCGATCCCAGTGACAGAAAGGGAAACAACACGTATTGTATTGTTGCCATCGAGGATAAAAAAGATGGGGTTTACATCATATTGCATGAGTTTATCCCTCTACATCATGTCATCTTGCTTAAGGCGTTACTCTGTTCTTATGAACTTAATACTCTAGATGCATGCTGGATAGCGGTCAATGTGTGGAATAATAGTAGTAGATGCAGGCAAGAGTCAGTCAACTTGTCTCGAACGTGATGCCTATATACATGATCATGCCTAGATATTCTCATAATTATTCACTTTTCTATCAATTGCTCAACAGTAATTTGTTCACCCACTGTAATACTTATGCTATCTTGAGAGAAGCCACTAGTGAAACCTAAGGCCCCCGGGTCTATTTTCCATCATACAAGTTTCCAATCTATTTTATTTTGCAATCTTTACTTTCAATCTATATCATAAAAATACCAAAAATATTTATCTTATTATTATTATCTCTATCAGATCTCACTCTTGCAAGTGGCCGTGAAGGGATTGACAACCCCTTTATCGTGTTGGTTGCGAGGTTCTTATTTGTTTGTGTAGGTACGAGGTGACTCGCGCGTGGTCTCCTACTGGATTGATACCTTGGTTCTCAAAAACCGAGGGAAATACTTACGCTGCTTTACTGCACCACCCTTTCCTCTTCAAGGGAAAACCAACGTAGTGCTCAAGAGGTAGCAATGACCCACAAGTATAGGGGATTAATTTTAGTCCTTTCTATAAGTAAGAGTGTCGAACCCAATGAGGAGCAGAAGGAAATGATAAGCAGTTTTCAGCAAGGTATTCTCTGCAAGTACTGAAAGTAGTTGTAACATGTACTTTGATACTGAGATAATTCATAACAAGTTCCAACTGACGATATTAACAAGGGTAAGATGGCCCAATCCTTTTATAGCAAAGGACAAGCCTAGAATAGTTCTTATAGTGAGCAAAGTGCTCTCGAGGACACATGAGAATTCTCGTCTAGTCGTGTTCATCATGTTTAGTTGATTCGCATTCACTACTTTGATAATTTGATATATGGGTGGACCAATGCAAGGATGTTATTCTTACTTGAACAAGCAACCCGTTTATGATTACCCCCTCTCGCAAGAATCCACAACTATGAAAGAAGAATTATGTAAATCTAACCATAGCATGCCCTTACGGAATAACTCATAGACTAGGGTTTAAACTTCTATCACTCTCGCAGCCCATCATCTACTTATTACTCCCCAATTCCTTCCCCTAGGCCCAAACATGGTGGAGTGTCATCTAGTTGACACTCACATGACACCACTAGAGGGAAAATAACATACATATCATCAAAATATTGAACAAATACCAACTTCACATAATTACTTATAACAAGACTTCTCCCATGTCCTCAAGAACAAACGTTACTACTCATAAATCATATTCATGCTCAAGATCAGAGGGGTATTGTATATGATTTAGGATCTGAACATATAATCTTCCACCAAGTAAACCAACTAGCATCAACTACAAGATGTAATCAACACTACTAGCAACACACATTTACCAATTTGAGGTTTTGGGACAAAGATTGAATACAAGAGAGAAACTAGGGTTTGATAGGAGATAATGTTGGTGAAGCTGTTGATGGAGATGAGTCCTCCCATGATGAGAGGGTCGTTGGTGATGTCGATGGCGTTGATTTCCCCCTCCCGGAGGGAAGTATCCCTGGCGGAATCCCTCCGCCAGAGCGAAAAAATGCTCCTGCCTAGGTTCCACCTTGACACGGCGGAGCTTCGTCCCAAAAGTTTTCTCTTGATTTTTTTCTAGGGTAAATGGCATCATATATTGGCCATGGAGGCCTACTAGTGGGCCCACAAACTCACTTGGCGCGCCCCAGGGGGGCTCCACCTGAGCTTGTGGCTCACTGGTGGGGCCCTCCTAGTAATTCTTCTTCCAGTATTTTTATTAATTCCAATATAAATCTCCGTAAACTTTCAGATCATTTGGAGCTCCGGAGAATAGCTATCTCTGCTATAGCTCTTTTCAGGTCTAGAATTCTAGCTGCCGGGAGTCTCCTCCTTTATATAAATCTTGCATAATAAGAGATAAAAGGCATTAGAATTGCATTATAAAGAGAAATATATTGACCCAAAACATTATAAATAATAGTAGGAAAACATGATGCAAAATGGACATACCAACTCCCCCAAGCTTAGACCTTGCTTCTCCTCAAGTGAATATTGAACGATAATCATGACCAGATGTTTATAGAGATAGATGCCGATAAAACAAAAATACGGACATGGCAACATCATGGTAATTATTGGGAATTTTATTTCAGTGCCCCTGGTTCATTAGCTCTACTCATTCATCCCCACGCTCTTAACTTTTGCTCACTTTTCCCCACTCCCTTGTCTAAGACCCTAAAAATGGTCACAACAGAGGATGTCGTTGGGTCAAACCATTGACCGTTAACTTTGACGAGTGGGGTTGTGCTGGACTTTGTCTCCCGTTGGACCTGACAAGTGGGGTCGCATTGAGACACGTCGGATGAGCTTATTTGAGGGATCCCCTTGTCTGAACCTCGAGCCACTACAACACCATGCCGCTCTGCCCGCTCTACCGCCATTGTGCAACCTCGCCGCCATCATACCCTCCAACCTCTAACCCCATTTCACCTCCACCGCCATGGTGCTCTCCGCCAGATCTACCCACACACCCCCCTTAGGAGTAAGCAACGATGTCGGGGGATAAAGTTCTCAAGCCCATCGATCATGGAGAGGATTGGGTCGAATCGGCGGCAGATAATGTTGGGTAACGTGGTAATTTCAAAAAAAATCCTACGTACATGCAAGATCATGGTGATGCATAGCAACGATAAGGGAGAGTGTTGTCTACGTACCCTCATAGACCGAAAGCGAAAGCGTTAGCACAACACGGTTGATGTAGTCGTATGTCTTCACGATCCGACCGATCAAGTACCGAACATACGGCACCTCCGAGTTCAGCACACGTTCAGCCCGATGATGTCCCTCGAACTCCGATCCAGCCGAGTGTTGAGGGAGAGTTTCGTCAGCATGATGGCATGGTGACGATGTTGATGTTCTACCGACGCAGGGCTTCGCCTAAGCACCATTACAGTATTATCGAGGTGGCCTATGGTGGAGGGGGGGCACCGCACACGACTAAGAGATCAGGAGATCAACTGTTGCGTCTATGGGGTGCCCCCTGCCCCCATATATAAAGGAGCAAGGGGGGTGCGGCTGGCTATGGAGAGGGCGCGCCAGGAGGAGTCCTACTCCCACCGGGAGTAGGATTTCCCCCTTTCCTAGTTGGAATAGGATTTGGGAGAAGGAAAGAGAGAGGGGAAGAAGGAAAGAGGGCCCCCCCTTTCCCTAAACCAATTTGGTTTGGGCCTTGGGGGGCGCGCCCCACACTTCCCCTGCTTCCCTCTATTTCCACTAAGGCCCATGTAGGCCCATTAAGCTCCCGGGGGGTTCCGGTAACCTCCCGGTACTCCGGTAAAATCCCGATTTCACCCGGAACACTTCCGATATCCAAACATAGGCTTCCAATATACAATCTTCATTTCTCGACCATTTCGAGACTCCTCGTCATGTCCGTGATCACATCCGGGACTCCGAACAACCTTCGGTACATCAAAACATATAAACTCATAATATAACTGTCATCAAAACGTTAAGCGTGCGGACCCTACGGGTTCGAGAACTATGTAGACATGACCGAGACATGTCTCCGGTCAATAACCAATAGCGGAACCTGGATGTTCATATTGGCTCCCACATATTCTAGAAGATCTTTTATCGGTCAGACCGCATAACAACATACGTTGTTCCCTTTGTCATCGGTATGTTACTTGCCCGAGATTCGATCGTCGCTATCTCAATACCTAGTTCAATCTCGTTACCGGAAAGTATCTTTACTCGTTCCGTCATACATCATCCCGCAACTAACTCATTAGTTTCAATGCTTGCAAGGCTTAAGTGATGTGCATTACCGAGAGGGCCCAGAGATACCTCTCCGACAATCGGAGTGACAAATCCTAATCTCAAAATACGCCAACCCAACAAGTACCTTTGGAGACACCTGTAGAGCACCTTTATAATCACCCATTTACGTTGTGACGTTTGGTAGCACACAAAGTGTTCCTCCGGCAAACGGGAGTTGCATCATCTCATAGTCATAGGAACATGTATAAGTCATGAAGAAAGCAATAGCAACAAACTAAACGATCAAGTGCTATGCTAACGGAATGGGTCAAGTCAATCACATCATTCTCTAATGATGTGACCCGTTTAATCAAATGACAACTCATGTCTATGGCTAGGAAATTTAACCATCTTTGATTCAACGAGCTAGTCAAGTAGAGGCATACTAGTGACATATTGTTTGTCTATGTATTCACACTGTATTATGTTTCCGGTTAATACAATTCTAGCATGAATAATAAACATTTATCATGATATAAGGAAATAAATAATAACTTTATTATTGCCTCTAGGGCATATTTCCTTATGTCTCCCACTTGCACTAGAGTCAATAATCTACATTACACAATAATGATTCTAACACCCATGGAGCCTTGGTGCTGATCATGTTTTGCTCGTGGAAGAGGCTTAGTCAACGGGTCTGCAACATTCAGATTCGTATGTATCTTGCAAATTTCTATGTCTCCCACCTGGACTAAATCCCGGATGGAATTGAAGCGTCTCTTGATGTGCTTGGTTCTCTTGTGAAATATGGATTCCTTTGCCAAGGCAATTGCACCAGTATTGTCACAAAAGATTTTAATTGGACTCGATGCACCAGGTATGACACCTAGATCGGATATGAACTCCTTCATCCACACTCCTTCATTCACTGCTTCCGAAGCAGCAATGTACTCCGCTTCACACATAGATCCCGCCACGACGCTTTGTTTAGAACCGCTCCAACTGACAGCTCTACCGTTCAATATAAACACGTATCCGGTTTGCGATTTAGAATCGTCTGGATCAGTGTGAAAGCTTCCATCAACGTAACCATTTACGATGAGCTCTTTGTCACCTCCATAAACGAGAAACATATCCTTAGTCCTTTTCAGGTATTTTAGGATGTTCTTGACCGCTGTCCAGTGATCCACTCCTAGATTACTTTGGTACCTCCTTGCTAAACTAATAGCAAGGCACACATCATGTCTGGTACATAGCATTGCATACATGATAGAGCCTATGGCTGAAGCATAGGGAACATCTTTCATTTTCTCTCTATCTTATGCAGTGGTCAGGCATTGAGTCTTACTGAACTTCACACCTTGTAACACAGGCAAGAACCCTTTCTTTGCTTGATCTATTTTGAACTTCTTCAAAACTTTGTCAAGGTATGTGCTTTGTGAAAGTCCAATTAAGCGTCTTGATCTATATCTATAGATCTTGATGACCAATATATAAGCAGCTTCACCGAGGTCTTTCATTGAAAAACTCTTATTCAAGTATCCCTTTATGCTATCCAAAAATTATATATCATTTCCAATCAACAACATGTCATCCACATATACTATTAGAAATGCTACAGAGCTCCCACTCACTTTCTTCTAAATACAGACTTCTCCAAAAGTCCGTACAAAACCAAATGCTTTGATCACACTATCAAAGCGTTTATTCCAACTCCGAGAGGCTTGCACCAGTCCATAAATGGATCGCTAGAGCCTGCACACTTTGTTAGATCCCTTTGGATCGACAAAACCTTTCGGTTGCATCATATACAACTCTTCTTCCAGAAATCCATTCAGGAATGCAGTTTTGACATCCATTTGCCAAATTTCATAATCATAAAATGCGGCAATTGCTAACATGATTTGGACATACTTAAGCATCGCTACGGGTGAGGAAGTCTCATTGTAGTCAATCCCTTGAACTTGTCGAAAACCTTTCGCAACAAGTCGAGCTTCGTAGACAGTAACATTACTGCCAGCGTCAATCTTCTTCTTGAAGATCCATTTATTCTTAATTTCTTGCCGATCATCGGGCAAGTCAACCAAAGTCCATACTTTGTTCTCATACATGGATCCCATCTCAGATTTCATGGCCTCAAGCCATTTTGCGGAATCTGGGCTCACCATCGCTTCTTCATAGTTAGTAGCTTCATCATGATCTAGTAGCATGACTTCCAGAACAGGATTATCGTACCACTCTGGTGCAGATCTTACTCTGGTTGATCTACGAGGTTCAGTAACAACTTGATCTGAAGTTTCATGACCATCATCATTAACTTCCTCACTAATTGGTGTAGGTGTCGTAGAAACCATTTTCTGTGATGAACTACTTTCCAATAAGGGAGCATGTACGGTTACCTCATCAAGTTCTACTTTCCTCCCACTCACTTCTTTCGAGAGAAACTCCTCCAGAAATGTTCCGAATTTAGTGACAAAAATCTTGCCTTCGGATCTGTGATAGAAGGTGTACCCAATAGTCTCCTTTGGGTATCCTATGAAGACACATTTCTCTGATTTGGGTTCGAGCTTATCAGGTTGAATCTTTTTCACATAAGCATAGCAGCCCCAAACTTTAAGAAACAACAACTTTGGCTTCTTGCCAAACCACAGTTCATAAGGCGACGTCTCAACGGATTTCGATGGTGCCCTATTTAACATGAATGCGGCCATCTCTAAAGCATAACCCCAAAACGATAGCGGTAAATCGGTAAGAGACATCATAGATCGCACCATATCTAGTAAAGTACGATTACGATGTTCGGACACACCATTACGTTGTGGTGTTTCGGGTGGCGTGAGTTGTGAAACTATTCCGCATTGTTTCAAATGAAGACCAAACTCATAACTCAAATATTCTCCTCCACGATCTAATCATAGAAACTTTTTTTTTCTTGTTACAATTATTTTCAACTTCACTCTGAAATTCTTTGAACTTTTTAAATGTTTCAGACTTATGTTTCATTAAGTAGATATACCCATATCTGCTTAAATCATCTGTGAAGGTGAGAAAAAAACGATATCCGCCACGAGCTTCAATATTCATCGGACCACATACATCTGGATGTATGATCTCCAACAAATCTGTTGCTCTCTCCATAGTTCCGGAGAATGGCGTTTTAGTCATCTTGCCCATGAGGCACGGTTCGCAAGTACCAAGTGATTCATAATCAAGTGGTTCAAAAAGTCCATCAGTATGGAGCTTCTTCATGCGCTTTACACTGATATGACCTAAACGGCAGTGCCACTATCATTATCAACTCTGCATCTTTTGGTTTCAATATTATGAATATGTGTATCACCACTATCGAGTTTTCACAAAAATAGACCACTCTTAAAGGGTGCATGACCATAAAAGATATTACTCATATAAATAGAACAACCATTATTCTCTGATTTAAATGAATAACCGTCTCGCATCAAACAAGATCTAGATATAATGTTCATGCTCAACGCTGGCACCAAATAACAATTATTTAGGTCTAATACTAATCCTGAAGGTAGATGTAGAGGTAGCGTGCCGACCACGATCACATCGACTTTGGAACCATTTCCCACGTGCATCGTCACCTCGTCCTTAACCAATCTTCGCTTAATCCGTAGCCCCTGTTTCGAGTTGCAAATATTAGCAACATAACCAGTATCAAATACCCACGTGCTACTGCAAGCATTAGTAAGGTACACATCAATAACATGTATATCACATATACCTTTGTTCACGTTGCCATCCTTCTTATCCGCCAAATACTTGGGGCAGTTCCGCTTCCAGTGACCAGTCTGCTTGCAGTAGAAGCACTCAGTATCAGGCTTAGGTCCAGACTTGGGTTTCTTCTCCTGAGCAGCAACTTGTTTGTTGTTCTTCTTGAAGTTCCCCTTCTTCTTCCCTTTGCCCTTTTTCTTGAAACTAGTGGTCTTATTGACCATCAACACTTGATGCTCCTTCTTGATTTCTACCTCCGGGGCTTTTAGCATCGCGAAGAGCTCGGGAATAGTCTTATTCATCCCTTGCATGTTATAGTTCATCACGAAGCTTTTGTAGCTTGGTGGCAGTGATTGAAGAACTCTGTCAATGACACAATCAACAGGAAGATTAACTCCCGGTTGAGTCAAGTGATTATGATACCCAGACATTTTGAGTATATGTTCACTGACAGAACTATTCTCCTCCATCTTATAGCTATAGAACTTATTGGAGACTTCATATCTCTCAATCCGGGCATTTGCTTTAAATATTAACTTCAACTCTTGGAACATCTCATATGCTCCATGACATCCAAAACGTCGTTGAAGACCCGATTCTAAGTCGTAAAGCATGGCACACTGAACTATCGAGTAGTCATCAGCTTTGCTCTGCCAGACGTTCATAACATCTGGTGTTGCTCCTGCAGCAGGCTTGGCACTTAGCGGTGCTTCCAAGACGTAATTCTTCTGTGCAGCAATGAGGATAATCCTCAAGTTACGGACCCAGTCCGTGTAATTGCTACCATCATCTTTCAACTTTGCTTTCTCAAGGAACGCATTAAAATTCAATGGAACAACAGCATGGGCCATCTATCTACAATCAACATAGACAAGCAAGATACTATTAGGTACTAAGTTCATGATAAATTTAAGTTCAATTAATCATATTACCTAAGAAATCCCACTTAGATAGACATCTCTCTAATCCTCTAAGTGATCATGTGATCCAAATCAACTAAACCATGTCCGATCATCACGTGAGATGGAGTAGTTTCAATGGTGAACATCACTATGTTGATCACATCTACTATATGATTCATGCTCGACCTTTCGGTCTCCGTGTTCCGAGGCCATATATGTTATACGCTAGGCTCGTCAAGTTTAACCTGAGTATTCCGCATGTGCAACTGTTTTGCACCCGTTGTATTTGAACGTAGAGCCTATCACACCCGATCATCACGTGGTGTCTCAGCACGAAGAACTTTCGCAACGGTGCATACTCAGGGAGAACACTTCTTGATAATTAGTGAGAGATCATCTTATAATGCTACCGTCAATCAAAGCAAGATAAGATGCATAAAAGATAAACATCACATGCAATCAATATAAGTGATATGATATGGCCATCATCATCTTGTGTTTGTGATCTCCATCTTCGAAGCACCATCGTGATCACCATCATCACCGGCGCGACACCTTGATCTCCATCGTAGCATCGTTGTCGTCTGTAACACCCCGGGTGTAACTTTCCCAATTTGTACTCCAACTCTTTCCGTTTCTGGCGTTAAGTTATATTTATTTCTCGGGTTTGGGTCTTTGTCTCCGTGTGTTGTTTTTCGTTTTCATGCATCTCATATCATGTCATCATGTGCATTGCATTTGCATACGTGTTCGTCTCATGCATCCGAGTTTTTTCCCCGTTGTCCGTTTTGCATTCTGGCGCTTCGTTCTCCTCCGGTGGTCAATTCTATCTTTCTTTCGTGTGTGGGGATTAAACATTTCCGGATTGGACCGAGACTTGTCATGCGGCCTTGGTTTACTACCGGTAGACCGCCTGTCAAGTTTCGTATCAATTGGACTTCGTTTGATACTCCAACGGTTAACCGAGGGACCGAAAAGGCCTCGTGTGTGTTGCAGCCCAACACCCCTCAAATTTGGCCCAAAACCCACCAAACTCTGCTCCATGTCCTAGAGCGTTCGATCACGATCGCGTGGCCGAAAACCGCACCTCATTTGGAGTCTCCTAGCTCCCTCTATGCCTATATATAGCCCCTTCATTTTCGGATCTCTTCTTCCTCCCCGAAACCCTAAAACTCCTCCTCTCGTCCGCCGGACGCGTCCACGCCGCGCCGGACGTGTCCAGCCGCCGCTGCCACCTCGCTCGGGCCATTCAGAGCGCGCCACATCAGCCGCGGTACCGCTCCCAGCCAACGAGAGAGCGCCACGTCGCCCCGCCGGCTGGCCTCAGCCGCCGCCTCCATCACGCGGCCCGCGGGACCCGGATCGGGCCCGCGCGAGCCCGCACCGCCGCCGTCGTCAGCCTGCATCGCGGCCGAGCCCCTCGCCGCCTGACTGCCCGCAGGCCTCGACACCGGCCGCCGCCACCTCGCCGGCGCGCCTTCCGCCTCCTGCCTCCGCCACCTCGCCCGCCGTGCTGCGCGCCGCCGCCTCGCACACCGCCGGCCGCCGCCACCATTGCCGACCTCCTTCGCCGCCACCAAGCTCCACCGGCGACGCCCCTCGGTCCGGCCACCGCCTCTCCTTCCTCCTCTCCAGCCAGCTCGAGCTCCGGCGAGCTCCATCTCCGGCGATCTCCAAAGTCCACGCCCCGACCCGGCTGCTACAGTGCTCGGACTGGATCTGAGATCCGTTTTGACCTAACGGTTGACTTTTCCCTCTCCTTTCAGATTTTTATGCCTACTTTGACCGCCCGTAACTTTGCATCCGTAGCTCCGATTTGGGCATATTATATATCAAAATGTTCGCCTCGACGAGTACATCATTTCATTCCATTGCATCATTTTCATTTGAGTTCATATTGATGCCCAAAATGCTGTTATAAGGAGGCTTCGTGAGTTAATTGTCAGATCTGCTAGTTCATCTTAGACTTTTGTCATTTTTTCCATGATTATTGTGTGCATGCTATGCCTGTGAGTCCTTCATATGTTTTGTTAAGCATTTTGTCTTCTTTCCAGAGGTGCAACCCATGCATTTTTAGGATGTGTGTGGTGACTTGTGCAAGCTTGCAAAGTGAGGCACCCGGTAATCTGTTTTCCGGGACTTAGTTGTTTTCACTAAGTCTGGGATATTTTAATTCATGATGCCATATGTTCAGCTTGTTTCCTAGTGATCCGTGCCTCTTTTGAGGATGATCAGTAAAGGAGTTTTGTTAATCATGTTATGCTCTATCCATCCATGTCTTTGTTTGCAATTATGCAGCACCCTAGCTTGAGTCAATCAAGCTCTACTTTTGCTTCGTGGTGAATCTGGGCAGATCGTCAACTCGTTTGCGATTTGGCCGGCGTTGTTATAGTTGATCCGTGCATGCTATGCCATTGTTCTTGCCATTCCTAGCTTGTATTTTGTGCCTTCTTACTGGATGTATGCTTGCCTTGCTGTGACTTGCACCATGGTGAGTGCATCGAGCTCGTTTACATGCCTTCGTGAGTTATATTTCAGCATGTCTCAGTTTTCACTAAGTCTGAAAACTGATTGTGTTTTAGCTATGTTCGTGTGCCCGTTAATATATTTTGTGAACCATTTTGGCCCCAGGTCACTTTAGGTCTTTTGTTAAGCTTGTTGAGTAGCTCCATGCCATGTTCTTACTTGTCATGTTCAGGTCATGTATCATATTGTTTTGCTACTCCGAAGAGGGCTTCGTGATCTGAAATTTCAGACTAGTGTTAATTTCACTAAGTCTGGAATCTGTTTTGCATTTGCGTTTTTGCCATGCTTGTTTGAACCTCTTAATGGATGAATTGGCCGTGGCTTAGTGCTAGTCTTTTGTTAAGCATCTTGTGTGCATCCCTGCCATGTCTTTTGTTGTCTTGTTTGGTGGCTGTAGCATGTTCATTTCGTTGCATTTAGATGCCTACTTGCTGTAATTGCAGACCGGTGTCATATCTTAAAACGCTTGCCATTTCCAAACCGTAACTCCGATTCCAATGATCTTTATATCGTTTTCAAGCGATTTCATCCCCTCTATCCAGTGGCACCCTTGGAATTCCAAGTTGAGGCCAGGTTCATGCATTTCCTGTCATATCTTGCATTTTGCATCCCGCATCGCATTCCATATAGCATATCATCATTTCATCATATTGCTTGTTCTTGCACGTGGTTGATTGTATCCTTGTTGCTTGTTTGTCTTGTTGGGTAGAACCGGGAGACGAGTTCGCTACCGAGGAGCCCGTTGAGTTTGATTGTGAGGATCCAGTCAACTCTGACAACTGTGCAGGCAAGATGATCATACCCTCGAAATCAGTACTATCTTTGCTATGCTAGTTTGCTCGCTCTTGCTATGCCAATGCTACGATGCCTACCTTTTGCTTGTCAGCCTCCCAATTTCCATGTCAACCTCTAACCCACCTTGTCCTAGCAAACCGTTGATTGGCTATGTTACCACTTTGCTCAGCCCCTCTTATAGCGTTGCTAGTTGCAGGTGAAGATTGGAGCCGTTCCTTGTTGGAACATTCATTTACTTGTTGGGATATCATTATATTGCTATGTTATCTTAATGCATCTATATACTTGGTAAAGGGTGGAAGGCTCGGCCTCTCGCCTAGTGTTTTGTTCCACTCTTGTCGCCCTAGTTTCCGTCATATCGGTGTTATGTTCCCGGTTTTGCGTTCCTTACGTGGTTGGGTTATAATGGGAACCCCTTGATATTTCGCCTTGAATAAAGCTTTTCCAGCAATGCCCAACATTGGTCTTACCATTTGCCACCTAGCCTTTTCTTTCCCTTGGGTTCTGCAGACTCAAGGGTCATCTTATTTTAACCCCCGGGGCCAGTGCTCCTCTGAGTGTTGGTCCAACCGAGCGATGTCCGGGGCTACCAGGGGCAACTCTGGGCTGGCCTACCCGTCGTCTTGCTCATCTGAGTGTGCCCTGAGAAAGAGATATGTGCAGCTCCTATCAGGATTTGTCGGCACATTCGGGCGGTGTTGCTGGTCTTGTTTTAACCTGTCGAATTGTCTTGTTGTACCGGGTTACCGAGTCTGATCGGTGTGTCTCGGGTGGAGGTCTATTCCTTCGTTGACCGTGAGAGCTTGTCATGGGCTAAGTTGGGACTCCCCTGCAGGGATTGAACTTTCGAAAGATGTGCCTGCGGTTATGAGCAGATGGGAATTTGTTAATGTCCGGTTGTAGATAACTTAAACCTTAATTGATTAAAATGAATCAACCGTGTGTGTTGCCGTGATGGCCTCTTCTCGGCAGAGTCCGGGAAGTGGACACAGTGTTGGAGTTATGCTTGCGCAGGTTGTCCTTCTAGATCCTCGCTCGCGCTTTGCCTCCTCTTCTCGCTCTCTTTTGCGTATAAGATAGCCACCACATATGCTAGTCGCTTGCTGCAGCTCCACATATATTTGCCTCATCCATTCCTATAAGCTTAAATAGTTTTGATCGCGAGGGTGCGAGATTGCTGAGTCCATGTGGCTCACAGATACTATAACTCCAGATGCAGGTCCAGGTGATTTCGCTCCAGGTGACGAGTACGAGCTCAAGTGGGAGTTCGACGAGGACTCTCAGCGTTATTATGTTTCCTTTCCCGATGATCAGTAGTGGTGCCTAGTTGGGGTTTGATTCAGGGCCTTGTCGCATGTTGGGTTCTTTTCCATTTTGGCACCGTAGTCGGGCCATGAGTGTTTGTTTGATGGATGTTACTTATGTACTCTGATGTGACGTGGCGAGTGTAAGCCAACTATGTATCTCCCCCTTTTATTATATGTTACATGGGATGTTGTAATGATTGCCTGACTTGCGACATTGCTTTCAATGCGGTTATGTCTCTAAGTCGTGCCTCGACACGTGGGAGCTATAGCCGCATCGAGGGCGTTACATCGTCTTGTCAATCTTATGCTTCCACGACTATCGCTACTGCTTAGAGATAAAGTAAAGCATTATAGGGCGATTGCATTGCATACAATAAAGCGACAACTATATGGCTCCTGCCAGTTGCCGATAACTCGGTTACAAAACATTATCATCTCATACAATAAAATTTAGCATCATATCTTGACCATATCACATCACAACATGCCTTGCAAAAACAAGTTAGACGTCCTCTACTTTGTTGTTGCAAGATTTACGTGGCTGCTACGGGCTTAGCAAGAACCGTTCTTACCTACGCATCAAAACCACAACGATAGTTTGTCAAGTTGGTGATGTTTTAACCTTCACAAGGACCGGGCGTAGCCACACTTGGTTCAACTAAAGTTGGAGAAACTGATACCCGCCAGCCACCTGTGTGCAAAGCACGTCGGTAGAACCAGTCTCGCGTAAGCGTACGCGTAATGTCGGTCCGGGCCGCTTCATCCAACAATACCGCCGAACCAAAGTATGACATGCTGGTAAGCAGTATGACTTATATCGCCCACAACTCACTTGTGTTCTACTCGTGCATATAACATCAACACATAAAACCTGGCTCGGATGCCACTGTTGGGGAACATGGTAATTTCAAAAAAATTCCTACGCACACGCAAGATCATGGTGATGCATAGCAATGAGAAGGGAGAGTGTTGTCTATGTACCCTCGTAGACTGAAAGCGGAAGCGTTAGCACAACGCGGTTGATGTAGTCGTACGTCTTCACGATCCAACCAATCAAGTACCGAACGTACGGCACCTCCGAGTTCAGCACATGTTCAGACCGATGACGTCCCTCGAACTCCAATCCAGCCGAGTGTTGAGGGAGAGTTTCGTCAGCACGATGGCGTGGTGACGATGTTGATGTTCTATCGACGCAGGGCTTCGCCTAAGCACCGCTACAGTATTATCGAGGTGGACTATGGTGGAGGGGGGCACCGCACACGGCTAAGAGATCAAGAGATCAACTGTTATGTCTATGGGGTGCCCCCCTACCCCCGTATGTAAAGGAGCAAGGGGGGTGCGTCCGGCCATGGAGAGGGCGCGCCAGGAGGAGTCCTACTCCCACCGGGAGTAGGACTTCCCCCCTTTCCTAGTTGGAATAGGATTCGGGAGAAGGAAAGAGAGAGGGGAAGAAGGAAAGAGGGGGCCAGCCCCCCTTGCCCTAAACCAATTCGGTTTGGGCCTTGGGGGGCGCCCCACACTTCTCTTGCTTCCCTCTATTTCCACTAAGGCCCATGTAGGCCCATTAAGCTCCCGGGGGGTTCCGGTAACCTCCGAGTACTCCGATAAAATCCCGATTTCACCCAGAACACTTCCGATATCCAAACATAGGCTTCCAATATATCAATCTTCATTTCTTGACCATTTCGAGACTCCGTCATGTCCGTGGTCACATCCGGGACTCCAAAAACCTTCAGTACATCAAAACATATAAACTCATAATATAACTATCATCGAAACGTTCAGCGTGCGGACCCTACGGGTTCGAAAACTATGTAGACATGACCGAGACATGTCTCCGATCAATAACCAATAGCGGAACCTGGATGTTCATATCGGCTCCCACATATTCTACGAAGATCTTTTATCGGTCAGACCGCATAACAACATACGTTGTTCCCTTTGTCATCGGTATGTTACTTGCCCGAGATTCGCTTGTCGGTATCTCAATACCTAGTTCAATCTCGTTACCGGCAAGTCTCTTTACTCGTTCCGCAATACATCATCCCGCAACTAACTCATTAGTTGCAATGCTTGCAAGGCTTAAGTGATGTGCATTACCGAGAGGGCCCAGAGATACCTCTCCGACAATCGGAGTGAAAAATCCTAATCTCAAAATACGCCAACCCAACAAGTACCTTTGGAGACACCTGTGGAGCACCTTTATAATCACCCATTTACGTTGTGACGTTTGGTAGCACACAAAGTGTTCCTCCGGCAAACGGGAGTTGCATCATCTCATAGTCATAGGAACATGTATAAGTCATGAAGAAAGCAATAGCAACAAACTAAACGATCAAGTGCTATGCTAACGGAATGGGTCAAGTCAATCACATCATTCTCTAATGATGTGACCCGTTTAATCAAATGACAACTCATGTCTATGGCTAGGAAACTTAACCATCTTTGATCAACGAGCTAGTCAAGTAGAGGCATACTAGTGACGCTTTGTTTGTCTATGTATTCACACATGTATTATGTTTCCGGTTAATACAATTCTAGCATGAATAATAAACATTTATCATGATATAAGGAAATAAATAATAACTTTATTATTGCCTCTAGGGCATATTTCCTTCAGATAATTCATGGATTACACTTGGGTAAGCATCATATCCCCTCTAACTGATTTGCTTATTCATAAATTCTGCCCTATTTGACAGCTAGTCGTGTGAATCGATCAAATTATGTTGAATTGTACCCAGCCTAACTGTAACCTTCCCTTATTTGAATCGAATAGGATTGATCCTGTGCTTGCTTTCTAGCTGGCAGTTAGGATGGAAGTTAGTGTGCTGCGTGGTAGAAAACCGCATATGATTACTAGATTTTTCTATCCAAAGGTGGTAGAAACAAGTATGTCATTCAAAGATTTGCTCATGGCGCTCCAAAATTCTTCATATGGGTGGAGCCCTGCCGATGTTGTTGAACTGAAATTTTTCAGCAGTATCGAGCAAAAATTTCTCCCGCTAACTTGTGATGAGCATCTTGGATTACTCTTTGCTTTGAATGCTGAAAGCCGCTTTGGTAAAATCCTTATCGAGGTGCTTCAGCCACGCAATGAACGTGACAAGGGGAAGGTTGTTCAAAAATCTTCTATCTCTGCTAATAGCGAGCGCCCCGACACTCTTTGTAGGTCGAAACCAAGCAGAGCTAGTGGTTTTGAAAGTCACAATATGTATGTTGTCACTTCTTGTGCCGCTTCTCCTGTCGCTGTTACAGCCGATGTAGAGCAAGATGTAGAGCTAGACGAAGAGGTGCCTCGAAATGATTATGAGGATGAGAATATGTTCCCTGATCTTGTAGATGTTGTCAGTAAACAAGAAATGGAAGATGAATATCAGGAGGAACCTATCAGTCATGCTAGATTGGATGACACTGACGATGAAGAGAGGAAGGAGAACATCGACATCCTAGTTTTAGATGAATATGATGGTAGGAGATGCCAACAATTGAGTGGAGCAGGGAAGATCCTTAGCTAGCTGTCGGCACCATATTCCAGTCGATGGTGGACTATCGTAATGCAGTGACTACATATTGTATTCTCACTGAAAATACATATGTGATTTATAGGAGTGAGCCAACAAGGTTCACTATTCATTGCCCATATGATAGGTGTAGATGGAGGTTGCATGCATCACATATGTTGAGGAGGAAGTTCATTCAGGTTTGTGTATTTCGGTTTATACTGATTCATTTTATTTTCAGATCACCGTGTAATGTTTTTTAACAATATTTTGTTTGGGTCCCATTTTGTCTCATATAAAAAGAACCCACACCAGCACACTTGTTCACCTGGAGGGGGAGGAGCGAAGGCTAAAACAAAGCTAGCAAAGACTAGGTGGGTGGCAGATGCAATTTTGGATTGGTTGAGAGAAACACCAACACTTGGTCCAACAGCACTCCATAGGAAGCTATTTGATAAGTACAAGATTGATATACCTTACATGTGGATTTTCTATGCTAAAGAAATGGCTCTTGACAGGATTAATGGTCCTTGGAATGAGAGCTTTCAGTTCCTCTACACATTTAAATCTGAAGTAGAAGCTGCTAGTTAGTGTTGTAGAGATTGACAAGCATACAATTACATACAAAATAAAAGGGAAAACATTTCAGAAGGAGTGCTTCAGGAGGGCTTTTGTTTGTTTCAAGGCTTGTTGGCAAGGGTTTCTTGATGGTTGCAGGCCCTATTTGGCTGTTGATGCAACTGCTTTGAATGGAAGGTGGAGACGACAACTAGTGGAAGCTTCTACAGTTGATGGACACAACTGGCTATTTCCAGTTGCATTTGGTGTGGTGGAGGCAGAGTCTCAGGAAAGTTGGGTCTGGTTTCTGCAGTAGTTATGCAACCTTATAGGTACACTGCCAGGTTTAGCTATACCGACATATGCTTGCAAGGGTTTGGAGAGTGCAGTGGAGATTGTATTCCCTGGAGTGGAGCATAGGGAATGTATGTGACACCTAGTGCCGAATTTCAGAAACAAATTCAAAAGTAAAGTTTATGATGAGAACTTATGGCCAGCATCATACACATGCAGTGAGAGGACGCATGAGCATCATTTGAGAGTTTTGTATGCTCACAATCCTCTGGTGAAGGAGTACCTAGATGCACATCATGGAAAGTTGTGGTTAAGAAGCAAATTCAATGAAATCTGCAAAGTAGACAATGTGACTAGTACCCTGGCGGAGTGTTTCAATGCAAAGATCAAGTCACTGAAAGGGCTTCTGATATGGCAAATATTTGATAAGATTTGGTAGATGATCATGATAAGATGGGTCTTCGCAAAATAATTGCAAAAACAGAATATGTTGGCCATCTTATGCTCCCATCTCTTATTAAGGTATTGCATGCCAAGGCAAGAGGGCTGAACATGAAATGCATTCGAGCGGCAACACACGAGGCTGAGGTAACATATACTGACAGTAAAACATGGAATGGAGATATCCAGTTAACCTAGAAACTAGGGAATGCAGTTGTAGGCAATGCCGGCCCCGTGGGAAGCCATGCATACATGCCCTACATCTGATGACTGTTATAGGTGGTGAAGATGGTGAACTTGATCAATACATCTCTGAATATTTTTCTATTGCCAAATTCAGGGCTGCTTACGCTTCCAATGTGCCTGCACTCTTGGGAAAAGACCAATGGATCATAGTAGATCCAGGGTTCAAACTACATTCTCTTGTACTAACTAGACCACCAGGAAGAACATGATCAGAAGAGGTGAAGAGGGTCGTGTAAAAAGACAGTGTAATTGCAAAAAATGTGGAACCCTAGGGCACATTGCTAGGCTATGTACCAATCCAGCGGATGCTTCATTTGGAGAAGAGGAACAATGGGTAGCAACAAATGTTGGAAATATGCCCTAGAGGCAATAATAAATTAGTTATTATTATATTTCCTTGTTAATGATAATCGTTTATTATCCATGCTAGAATTGTATTGATAGGAAACTCAGATACATGTGTGGATACATAGACAACATCATGTCCCTAGTAAGCCTCTAGTTGACTAGCTCGTTGATCAATAGATGGTTACGGTTTCCTGACCATGGACATTGGATGTCATTGATAACGGGATCACATCATTAGGAGAATGATGTGATGGACAAGACCCAATCCTAAGCATAGCACAAGATCATGTAGTTCGTATGCTAAAGCTTTTCTAATGTCAAGTATCATTTCCTTAGACCATGAGATTGTGCAACTCCCGGATACCGTAGGAATGCTTTGGGTGTACCAAACGTCACAACGTAACTGGGTGACTATAAAGGTACACTACAGGTATCTCCGAAAGTGTCTGTTGGGTTGGCACGAATCGAGACTGGGATTTGTCACTCCGTGTAAACGGAGAGGTATCTCTGGGCCCACTCGGTAGGACATCATCATAATGTGCACAATGTGATCAAGGAGTTGATCACGGGATGATGTGTTACGGAACGAGTAAAGAGACTTGCCGGTAACGAGATTGAACAAGGTATCGGGATACCGACGATCGAATCTCGGGCAAGTATCGTACCGCTAGACAAAGGGAATGGTATACGGGATTTATTAAGTCCTTGACATCGTGGTTCATCCGATGAGATCATCGTGGAACATGTGGGAGCCAACATGGGTATCCAGATCCCGCTGTTGGTTATTGACCGGAGAACGTCTCGGTCATGTCTGCATGTCTCCCGAACCCGTAGGGTCTACACACTTAAGGTTCGATGACGCTAGGGTTATAAAGGAAGTTTGTATGTGGTAACTGAATGTTGTTCGGAGTCCCGGATGAGATCCCGGACGTCACGAGGAGTTCCGGAATGGTCCGGAGGTAAAGATTTATATATGGGAAGTCCTGTTTTGGTTATCGGAAGAGTTTCGGGGTTTATCGGTAATGTACTGGGACCACCGGGAGGGTCCCGGGGGTCCACCAAGTGGGGCCACCTGCCCCGGGGGCCACATGGGCTGTAGGGAATGCTCCTTGGTCTACATGGGCCAAGGGCGCCAGTCCCACTAAGGCCCATGCGCCTAGAAGGGGAGAGGGGGCAAACCCTAAGGGCAGATGGGCCCTAAGGCCCATATACCCTGCGCCTCCCTCTCCTCCCCCTTGTGGCCGCCACCCTTAGATGGGTTTGGGGCTGCCGCCCCTCTAGGGGTGGGAACCCTAGAGGGGGCTCAGCCTCCTCCCCTTCCCCTATATATATGAGGCCTAGGGGCTGCCCATAACACACGTGATTCGATCTCTCGTTGGTGCAGCCCTGCATCTCTTCTTCCTCCTCTTCTGTGGTGCTTGGCGAAGCCCTGCAGGATAGCCACGCTCCTCCACCACCACCACGCCGTTGTGCTGCTGCTGGATGGAGTCTTCCTCAACCTCTCCCTCTCTCCTTGCTGGATCAAGGCGTGGGAGACATCACTGGGTTGTACGTGTGTTGAACGCGGAGGTGCCGTGCGTTCGGCACTTGGTCATCGGTGATTTGAATCACGACGAGTACGACTCCATCAACCCCGTTCACTTGAACGCTTCCGCTTAGCGATCTACAAGGGTATGTAGATGCACTCTCCTTCCCCTCGTTGCTGGTCTCTCCATAGATAGATCTTGGTGACACATAGGAAAATTTTGAATTTCTGCTACGTTCCCCAACAGTGGCATCATGAGCTAGGTCTATTGCGTAGATTCTATGCACGAGTAGAACACAAAGTAGTTGTGGGCGTTGATTTTGTTCAATATGCTTACCGTTACTAGTCCAATCTTGATTCGGCGGCATTGTGGGATGAAGCGGCCCGGACCGACCTTACACGTACTCTTACGTGAGACAGGTTCCACCGACTGACATGCACTAGTTGCATAAGGTGGCTAGCGGGTGTCTGTCTCTCCTACTTTAGTCGGATCGGATTCGATGAAAAGGGTCCTTATGAAGGGTAAATATCAATTGGCATATCACGTTGTGGTTTTGCGTAGGTAAGAAATGTTCTTGCTAGAAACCCATAGCAGCCACGTAAAACATGCAAACAACAATTAGAGGACGTCTAACTTGTTTTTGCAGGGTATGCTATGTGATGTGATATGGCCAAAAGGATGTGATGAATGATATATGTGATGTATGAGATTGATCATGTTCTTGTAATAGGAATCACGACTTGCATGTCGATGAGTATGGCAACCGGCAGGAGCCACAGGAGTTGTCTTAATTTATTTATGACCTGCGTGTCAACATAAACGTCATGTAATTACTTTACTGTATTGCTAACTGTTAGCTGTAGTAGTAGAAGTAATAGATGACGTGACAACTTCAAGAAGACACGATGATGGAGATCATGATGATGGAGATCATGGTGTCATGCCGGTGACAAGATGATCATGGAGCCCCAAGATGGAGATCAAAGGAGCTATATGATATTGGCCATATCATGTCACTACTATTTGATTGCATGTGATGTTTATCATGTTTATACATCTTATTTGCTTAGAATGACGGTAGTAAATAAGATGATCCCTTACAACAATTTCAAGAAGTGTTCTCCCCTAACTGTGCACCGTTGCGACAGTTCGTGTTTCGAAGCACCACGTGATAATCGGGTGTTAGATTCAAACGTTCACATACAACGGGTGTAAGACAGATTTACACATGCAAACACTTAGGTTGACTTGACGAGCCTAGCATGTACAGACATGGCCTCGAAACACAGAAGACCGAAAGGTCGAGCATGAGTCGTATAGAAGATACGATCAACATGAAGATGTTCACCGACGTTGACTAGTCCGTCTCACGTGATGATCGGACACGGCCTAGTTGACTCGGATCATGTAATCACTTAGATGACTAGAGGGATGTCTATCTGAGTGGGAGTTCATAAGATGAACTTAATTATCCTAAACATAGTCAAAAGGTCTTCGCAAATTATGTCGTAGCTCGCGTTTCAGTTCTACTGTTTAGATATGTTCCTAGAGAAAAATTAGTTGAAAGTTGAAAGTAGCAATTATGCGGACTAGGTCCGTAAACTGAGGATTGTCCTCATTGCTTCTTAGAAGGCTTATGTCCTTAATGCACCGCTCAGTGTGCTGAACCTCGAACGTTGTCTGTGGATGTTGTGAACATCTGACATACACATTTTGATAACTACGTGATAGTTCAGTTAAACGGTTTAGAGTTGAGGCACCGAAGACGTTTTTTGAAACGTCGCGAAACATATGAGATGTTTTGAGGGCTGAAATTGGAATTTCAGGCTCGTGCCCACGTCAAGAGGTATAAGACCTCCGACGATTTTCTTAGCCTGCAAACTAAGGGAGAAAAGCTCAATTGTTGAGCTTGTGCTCAGATTGTCTGAGTACAACAATCATTTGAATCGAGTGGGAGTTGATCTTCCAGATGATATAGTGATGTTTCTCCGAAGTCATTACCATCAAGCTGCTAGAGCTTCGTGATGAACTATAATATATCAGGGACATATATGATGATCCTTGAGATATTCGCGATGTTTGACACCACGAAAGTAGAAATCAAGAAGGAGCATCAATTGTTGATGGTTAGTGAAACCACTAGTTTCAAGAAGGGCAAGGGCAAGAAGGGATACTTCATGAAACGGCAATTCAGCTGCTGCTCTGGTGAAGAAACCCAAGGTTGAACCCAAACCCGAGACTAAGTGCTTCTGTAATAAGAGAAACAACCACTGGAGCAGAATTACCCTAGATACTTGGTAGATTAGAAGGCTGGCAAGGTCGATAGAAGTATATTGGATATACATTGTGTTGATGTGTACTTTACTAGTACTCCTAGTAGCACCAGGGTATTAGATACGGGTTCGGTTGCTAAGTGTTAGTAACTCGAAATAAAAGCTACAGAATAAACGGAGACTAGCTAAAGGTGAGCTAACGATATGTGTTGGAAGTGTTTCCAATGTTGATATGATCAAGCATCGCACGCTCCCTCTACCATCAAGATTGGTGTTTGCGTTGAGCATAGACATGATTGGATTATGTCTATCGCAATACGGTTATTCATTTAAGGAGAATAATGGTTACTCTGTTTATTTGAATAATACCTTCAATGGTCTTACACCTAAAGTGAATGGTTTATTGAATCTCGATCGTAGTGATACACATGTTCATGCCAAAAGATAGTAATGATAGTACCACCTACTTGTGGCACTGCCACGTAAGTCATATCGGTATAAAATGCATGAAGAAGCTCCATGTTGATGGATCTTTGGGCTCACTTGTTTTGAAAAGTTTGAGACATGCGAACCATGTCTATTGGTGTATATGCATGAAGAAACTCCATGCAAATGGACCGTTTGGACTCACTTGATTTTGAATCACTTGAGACATGCAAATCATACCACATGGGCAAGATGACTAAAAGCCTCGTTTTCAGTAAAATGGAACTAGAAAGCAACTTGTTGGAAGTAATACATTTTGATGTGTGCAATCCAATGAGTGCTGAGGCATGTAGTGGATATCGTTATGTTCTTACTTCACAGATGATTTGAGTAGATGTTGAGTATATTTACTTGATGAATCACGAGTCTGAATTATTGAAAGGTTCAAGTAATTTCAGGGTGAAGTTGAAAGATCGTCATGACAAGAGGATAAAATATCTATGATATGATCATAGAGATGAATATCTGAATTACGAGTTTGGCATAGAATTAAGACATTGTGAAAATTGTTTCACAACTAATACAGCCTGGAACACCATAGTGTGATGGTGTGTCCGAACATCATAACTGCACCCTATTGGATATGATGCATACCATGATGTCTCTTATCGAATTACCACGATAGTTTATGGGTTAGGCATTAAAGACAACCACATTCACTTTAAATAGGGCACCACGTAATTCCGATGAGATGACACCGTATGAACTATGGTTTAGAGAAACCTAAGCTGTCATTTCTTAAAAGTTTGGGGCTGCGACGCTTATGTGAAAAAGTTTCAGGCTGATAAGCTCGAACCCAAAGCGGATAAATGCATCTTCATAGGACACCCAAAACAGTTAGGTATACCTCCTGTCTCAGATCCGAAAGCAATAAGGGATTGTTTCTAGAATCGGGTCCTTTCTCGAGGAAAAGTTTCTCTCAAAAGAATTGAGTGGGAGGATGGTGGAGACTTGATGAGGTTGTTGAACCGTCTCTTCAACTAGTGTGTGACAGGGCACAGGGAATTGTTCCTGTGGCACCTACACCAATTGAAGTGAAAGCTTATGATAGTGATCATGAAACTTCAGATCAATTCACTACCAAACCTCGTAGGATGACAAGGATGCGTACTACTTCAGAGTGGTACGTAATCCTGTCTTGGAAGTCATGTTGCTAGACAACAATGAACCTACGAGCTATGGAGAAGCGATGGTGGGCCCGGATTCCGATAAATGGCTCGAGGCCATAAAATCCAAGAGAGGATCCATGTATGAAAACAAAGTGTAGACTTTGGCAGAACAGCTTGATGGTCGTAAGGCTGTTGAGTGGAGATGGATTTTAAAAGGAAGACGGACAATGATGGTATATGTCACCATTCTGAAAGCTCGACTTGTCGTTAAGTTCTTTCCGACAAGTTCAAGGAGTTGACTATGATGAGACTTTTCTCACTCGTAGCGATGCTAAGAGTCTGTTGGAATTATATTAGCGATTACTGCATTATTTATGAAATCTTGTAGAAAGGATGTCAAAACATTGTTTCCTCGACGTTTTTTCTTGAGGAAAGGTTGTATGTGATACAACCGGAAGGTTTTGTCAATCCTGAAAGATGCTAATAAGTATGCAAAGCTCCAGCAATCCTTCTGAGGACTGGAGTAAGCATCTCGGAGTTGGAATGAATGCTTTGATGATGATCAAAGATTTTGGGTGTATACAAAGTGGGAGCACTATAGAATTTCTGATAAATATATGTTGACATATTGTTGATCAGAAATGACGTAGAATTTCTGGAAAGCATATAGGGTTATTTGGAAAGTGTTTTTCAATGGAAAGCCTGGATTAAGCTACTTGAACATTGAGCATCAAGATCTATAAGGATAGATCAAAACGCTTAATGGTACTTTCAAATGAGCACATACCTTGACATGATCTTGAAGGTGTTCAAGATGGATCAGTCAAAGAAGGAGTTCTTGCCTGAGTTGTAAGGTATGAAGTTAAGAATTAAAGCTCGACCACGGCAGAATAGAGAGAAAGGACGAAGGTCGTCCCCTATGCTTAAGACATAGGCTCTACAGTATGCTATGCTGTGTACCGCACCTGAAGTGTGCCTTGCCATGAGTCAGTCAAGGGGTACAAAACAGCGGTCAAAGTTATCCTTAGTAACTAGTGGACTAAGGAATTTTCTCGATTATGGAGGTGGTAAAAGAGTTCGTCGTAAAGGGTTACGCGGATGCAAGCTTCGACACTAATCCAGATTATTCTGAGTAGTAAACTGGATTCGTATAGTAGAACAGATATTTGGAATAGCTCCAAATAGAGCGTGGTAGCTACATCTAGGAGATGACATAGAGATTTGTAAAGAACACACGGATCTGAAAGGTTCAGACCCGTTGACTAAAACCTCTCTCACAAGCAACATGATCAAACCCAGAACTCATTGAGTGTTAATCACATAGTGATGTGAACTAGATTATTGACTCTAGTAAACTCTTTGGATGTTGGTTACATGGCGATGTGACCTGTGAGTGTTAATCACATGGCGATGTGAACTAGATTATTGACTCTAGTGCAAGTGGGAGACTGCTGGAAATATGCCCTAGAGGCAATAATAAATTAGTTATTATTATATTTCCTTGTTCATGATAATCGTTTATTATCCATGCTAGAATTGTATTGATAGGAAACTCAAATACATGTGTGGATACATAGACAACACCATGTCCCTAGTAAGCCTCTAGTTGACTAGCTCGTTGATCAATAGATGGTTACGGTTTCCTGACCATGGACATTGGATGTCATTGATAACGGGATCACATCATTAGGAGAATGATGTGATGGACAAGACCCAATCCTAAGCATAGCACAAGATCATGTAGTTCGTATGCTAAAGCTTTTCTAATGTCAAGTATCATTTCCTTAGACCATGAGATTGTGCAACTCCCGGATACCGTAGGAATGCTTTGGGTGTACCAAACGTCACAACGTAACTGGGTGACTATAAAGGTACACTACAGGTATCTCCGAAAGTGTCTGTTGGGTTGGCACGAATCGAGACTGGGATTTGTCACTCCGTGTAAACGGAGAGGTATCTCTGGGCCCACTCGGTAGGACATCATCATAATGTGCACAATGTGATCAAGGAGTTGATCACGGGATGATGTGTTACGGAACGAGTAAAAGAGACTTGCCGGTAACGAGATTGAACAAGGTATCGGGATACCGACGATCGAATCTCGGGCAAGTATCATACCGCTAGACAAAGGGAATTATATACGGGATTTATTAAGTCCTTGACATCGTGGTTCATCCGATGAGATCATCGTGGAACATGTGGGAGCCAACATGGGTATCCAGATCCCGCTGTTGGTTATTGACCGGAGAACGTCTCGGTCATGTCTGCATGTCTCCCGAGCCCGTAGGGTCTACACACTTAAGGTTCGATGACGCTAGGGTTATAAAGGAAGTTTGTATGTGGTAACCGAATGTTGTTCGGAGTCCCGGATGAGATCCCGGACGTCACGAGGAGTTCCAGAATGGTCCGGAGGTAAAGATTTATATATGGGAAGTCCTGTTTTGGTTATCGGAAGAGTTTCGGGGTTTATCGGTAATGTACCGGGACCACCGGGAGGGTCCCGGGGGTACACCAAGTGGGGCCACCTGCCCCGGGGGCCACATGGGCTGTAGGGAATGCTCCTTGGTCTACATGGGCCAAGGGCACCAGTCCCACTAAGGCCCATGCGCCTAGAAGGGGAGAGGGGGCAAACCCTAAGGGCAGATGGGCCCTAAGGCCCATATACCCTGCGCCTCCCTCTCCTCCCCCTTGTGGCCGCCACCCTTAGATGGGTTTGGGGCTGCCGCCCCTCTAGGGGTGGGAACCCTAGAGGGGGCGCAGCCTCCTCCCCTTCCCCTATATATATGAGGCCTAGGGGCTGCCCATAACACACGTGATTCGATCTCTCGTTGGTGCAGCCCTGCATCTCTTCTTCCTCCTCTTCTATGGTGCTTGGCGAAGCCCTGCAGGATAGCCACGCTCCTCCACCACCACCACGCCATTGTGCTGCTGCTGGATGGAGTCTTCCTCAACCTCTCCCTCTCTCCTTGCTGGATCAAGGCATGGGAGACGTCACCGGGCTGTACGTGTGTTGAACGCGGAGGTGCCGTGCGTTCGGCACTTGGTCATCGGTGATTTGAATCACGACGAGTACGACTCCATCAACCCCGTTCACTTGAACGCTTCCGCTTAGAGATCTACAAGGGTATGTAGATGCACTCTCCTTTCCCTCGTTGCTGGTCTCTCCATAGATAGATCTTGGTGACACGTAGGAAAATTTTGAATTTCTGCTATGTTCCCCAACAACAAATGCATAGGAGAATGCGGCATTAGAGCGGATTGAAGCTAATATAGAGGAGAATGAAGCAGCAAAGCAGATTGTAGCTAATTCAGAGGAGAATGAAGCAACTGAATTAGCACTGCCGGCAGCTTGGTATGTGTGCAACAACCTTCCCTTTTTTGTGCATTTCTTCTCTTTGATGGCTTATAATCTTTTTTCTGTTTGACCTAGCTCTAGGAAAATTATAGGAAAAGGAGAGAAAAGGCCAAGAGAGAAAGAATTTGAAGAATATGAAGCCATGGCTTATGAAGGTTTTGAACCCGTCAACTGGCTGGTGCAAGTTCTCCGTTAGCACCTCGACAACCACCACCCAAGGTGAAGATCAAAAGGAAGAAGAAAAAGGTGGATATCCCACCTAGGGAAACCATGATCAAGGCTGACGGTGTCCTGGACTAGGGGGTACTCACCACGTCGTCTCCCGATCAGTTAGATTGGGCCGAGGACCCCATGGCCGCATACTCGTGGGCTAGTTCGGACAACCCCTGCCGCATACAAGGAAGACTCCACAAGACTTGGCGCCCAAGACAAGGACTCTCCTAAACCCTAGGCCTCCGATGTCTTATACAAACCGAGGCCAGGCTGGTTAATAGACAATTTCATTTTCATTACCATCTCGTGGTAGACACATGTACTCTGTATTATCCCCATATGAATACAATCAAAAGCAAGACATAGGGTTTTACCTCCATCAAGAGGGCCCGAACCTAGGTAAAATCTATGTCCATGTTACCATCGCTCCAAGACGCCTAGCTTAGGACCCCTACTACGAGATCTGCCGGTTTTGAAACCGACATTGGTGCTTTCACTGAGAGCCTGCTGGGTGTTCATCGTGGATCGATGGGATAACCAGGTGATATTCTTCCGATTAGATCGTTTTGTAATGAATAATTTATTTTGAGCCATGTTGCTGGTCTACACTAATTATTCACAAATCAGAAGTATAGGCGGTCGTGCCCATGAGCGACAGGCGCCACCGTTCCCTAATGGTCTGGTCATGGACGTGTTGTGGCCGACTAGCCGCGGAGCATACAAGAGCACCAGCCAAATACTAGTCTATACTACTATTAAAAGAGCAAACATAATTTTGTCTAAAGCCACACAACAAACTGTACACGGGGTAACCCGGACCCTCCGATCAAATCAACTTAAACACATCCTACTGACCATATTACATCCATAATTTGCCATCTCAATCAACGTCTGAGATTAAATGTTCTGCCTGGCAGACGCCGTCATCTGCTAATCGCTCCGCGTCTACAGATCCCCGCAGCCTCGCCCGCAACTTCCTAATTTCCGGATCGATTCCATGAATCAGCAGCAAACCTCGCGTCGCATTTCCTCCCTTCCCTCCTCCCGTGCGCTTCCCCCCATTCACCCTGCCTCCCGTCGCCGCCTGCGCTCCTGCAAGCCGCCGCCAACCTCCTTTGTAGGTCAGCCGTGCCCAGCGCCCTCCTCCTCCTTTCTCTCTCCCTCTCTCCGTCCCCGTGCAGGACGCCATGGCCATGGACCAAAGCTCCGCTGGACCTTCCATCGCGACTGCCAATCTTCCTCCTGACCAGATCACCATCGCAGCTGCTGCGGTCCAGGCTGGCCGCCGTCTTTTTCGGGTTCGTGGCCATGTTTTCCTACTAGACCATGGCCGCCACTTCCTGCTAGATTAGCGGACAGGGAGAAGAAGGAAGAAGTTGCAGTAATCAGAAGTGGCGAAGCAGGGAGGGGACACAGGATGATGATTATGAATCATGAGATAAACTTCCACTGAAAAACATGATTCTAAGGTTAGCCCCTTTTCTGCTAGAACACCTATGCTAGGCTACGTATATTTTTTTTCCTGCGGCAAATCATGGATTAAGCTCTGCGGCAAGTTGTGTTCACAACTTTTAATCTAACTGCGTTCTTACATAAGAGCAAATTTTTCCAACAAACGGCAGAACAGAGGCCCCTCTTTCAACTTGTGCAGATTGGTTATCCCATAACCGGACGTCAGAGGGAGAAATTCAGCTCCATAACCTCCATATAAATACCATCATCCTTGTTCCCTCCTTCCCACTTCTGTTACATGTTTACTTTTCTGTGTTGGCATGTCCTACAAATGCTGCACTTTTTTTTGCCCTTCTCAGTAAATTGTTAGAAACCTAGACTCATGGGCAAAGGAATTATTTGATTCAATGCTTTGTCAGATAAAAAATAGAATCTTTCTATTTTGCAAGTGATATATACTCGAGGGCATGAAGACGGGTATTTAATAATACTCCATGTGAGATATATGCAGGTGTTATGGATTGTGGTTTCGAGGAAAACAATGATGGAACTCAATATGCGGCCGCTAAGTTTCTAAAGCTTGATCGACATCTTTTATCAGTTGTTAATTAGTATTAGGATTCATATGCTTGTCTACTATTTTTCAGGAAACTCAAGACATGATGGTTCTGTTTTGGACGGAAAAGAAAAGTAGCACCACTGTGTTAACCCAATGCTTAGGTGATTAACTGCAGATCAAACAATTTTTATCCCCTGTTTACGTAGTATGGAAGTACACATGGTTATTGGTGAGTGACCTTCTTGGCATATGTAGATTTTCTGCATTCTGAATTTTTAGCGCTTGTGATTCTTGTAGGTTATGCTTTATTCAGGTGTATCACTTGTACTTCCATTGCTCTACATTTTACTTAAATCACATATTTGACACCTTGTAAAATCTGCAGTTAATTACAAAATCCCCAGAGTTGCAGAGGTGTTCTAGATTATTTCATTAGTCCATTTAGAGCATGTCAAATGGAGCATCTTATTTAGGGATAAAATCAACTTTCCTCTGAAGTCTGCTGCTGGTACCGCTCTTTTATATGGTGTTCTGAACTGGCCACGCTCTTGTGACAGATTACTACATCTAGCTGAAGTTAATAGCGCAAGGTGCTTGCTTAAGCTGCCAGCATGTAAGAAATACTAACATATTTGTTACCATTGTAATATGATATCTCAATTAGGGTGCGCGTGTGCGTATGTGTGTGCCCTTGTAGCTGGTCTATTTGCAAATGGAACTGCTCCAAAAAAATTCAATTAGAGCTAGCTGAGAGTGACAGATAACTACATCTATGTGAACCTGCATTGTCCTACAGTCATACTCTAAGCTAGCTGATAGTGACAGAGTACTACATCTATGTGAACCCGTATTATCCTATTATGCTTCTCTTGACCCTCTTTACTTTGCATTTCAAAAATTGACCCTGAATTTCTAAAAACATGCTTTCCTACTGGTAAACTGGTAAGCTACATATGTACGGTACTGGAATGGATAGCAATTAGGATAGCAAAAGTGGGGAATCGGGAGTACCTCAAATCGAAAATAAGCATCGCAGAGTGCCGAAGTGGGGAATAAACAACCGGCGTCGGCTTGCAGTTGCAGGGGCACCAGCCTCCGCGGCACTGCTGCCGCTGCACCTGGGCAGCATGCAGCGTAGCCGCGCAGGGCGGTGGGAGCCATGGACGAGCGGAGCCGGGCGAGCGAGACAGAGAGGAAGGACGCGTGATTGCCACGGCAGACGATCCGGTGGAGATGAGTCTCGTGCCTCCGCGCCCGCCTCCGTCAGCGCCTAGCACTGGGTTGGCCGCGAGCATGCCGAGCTCGAGCGGATCCTCGGGCACTTCAGCGACCAATTCGACAAGGAGGAGCTGAGAAGAGCGGGGGAGTGCAAGACCTCGCGTCGGCGGTGGGGACAAAGGGGAGAGGCGGCCTGATGAGAGAGAGAGAGAGAGAGAGAGAGAGAGAGAGCTGTGGCCACCATGAAATGGGGAGCGGTGGGGAGAGAGCTGTTGCCACAACGATGAAGCGTCAGGCGTGGAGAACTGAGATGGAGCATCGGGTGTGTCTCTTTTGTTCTTTTTTTTCTTGATCGATAGCCCTTTTGGTCAAGTAACAAGTACTGCACGCGTTAGTTGTAAAAAAGAACAAATATATACAAACATACACTTAAAAAATACACGCATTGGAAAATTCATTTTTCTTTTTAAACACAGTACATACGCAACCACTCATATATACGCACATACACTGACCCCTATGAACTACACACACCCTATCTCTATGAGCACCTCCAAAAGACTGAGCCGACATATCGTCTTGAGATTTTACAAAGTCACCGATGGAAACGTCTACTCCCACTGAATGCGCATCGTCGAAAATCCTAAAATAAATTTAGGATAAATGCAAGCATCAGGACTTAAACCTTGGTGTACTCGGGATAACACTGTCCACCTAACTATCCAACCATCCAATAAATTCATTTTGCTATGGATGCCTTTTGGTCATTTTCAATCTGGCGTGTTCGGTTTGACTCTTTTGTGGGTAGAACTTGTATTACTCATAGAAGTTCAAAATTACAATCCTCCTTACATAAATCAGTAACCTCTCTAAGTTCGGAGGCCGACCAAACGACATTTCTACTCGCAGTTCTAGCAAATTTAGCAAAAAAAAACACTAACCACATTCTGATTTTGATTGAGATGAGTAATACGAGTCAGACGTAAAGACCTCAAATGCTTGATCTCCGTTACCAAAGACTCATAGGCTCGGTAAAAAATATTGGCTAGAAAGTAAGATTTAAAATAGATGTTTTTTATTATAGATATATGTGCATTTCACGTGCATGCTTACTAGTCCAATTAGTGGCCAAATCGGAGATGATCGGCCGCTACCTTTTTTCCTCCATCAGCCGAAGTCCCAGGCCAAGTCCCCTGGCCGATTTCCTGCTGCTAGTAGTGTTCCCGTAGAAAGAGAATCTACACCACTTGAAGCATCAGGGAAGTTATTCAATTTGTTAATTGGTATTATTAGTATAAGTGCAACACGGTCTTCGAGATCTAATCAATGTGTAGTATGCCTTAGCTTTGCTTTTCTAATTCATGTGAAGGCCAAATCTAATGCTTGATTTTTTGTTGATTCTTTGTCAATTTCCACTGCAATTTCTCTTGGAGGATGGTCTGGTTTAATACTAGGTCATCTGGGATCTTGAAGAATTTCCTCTTCGGTCTGCTACATGCAAAATAATTTCAGGTTTCATCTTTCCTAACTATTCGGTTAGCACGTAAAGTTATTACGCATGGAATTTTTTCTGTTGGCGTATACTGCATTATTTTGGCAGAGAAATTCTATCGACGTTTGTACCTGGCGTTAGTCCAACCAGCCTCTCCCTGTCACCTGGGTGGGCCGACCTTCGCCGACATCGCCGTACCACGACGCCATCACGCCATCGAGCTAGTCTCAGCGCTCAGGCCATATTTACCAAACCTTTTTCGCATAAATTAATTATGCATCCTTTTTTCACTATTATTATTTCTTGGTTGCACTACTTTGTGTGTGCAGGCAATCTATTTAGGTTGGGCCGCGCCAACACCTGCGCACATCCCTTTGTCAGCATTACCACGCGATCGCTACACCGGGCCGACCTCGACGCTCAGGCCATATCTCTTTCATTATTTACTTCACTTATATTAATTAAGTAGAAGATTTTTTTAATATACATTATTATCTGTCATTACTTTTGATTGGCACTATTTTATCTGTGCAGCCAATCGACTTAGACTGCGCCGCGATGTCGCCTCCGTCGACCAAATTGTCTTGTCACCTTGGCGCGCTGGCCTTTATTGGCAACCCCGCATCGTCGCTTCGCCAACCTAGCTACTCAGCCGGAGACTCCGGTGTTACCCGCCGACCTGCTCCATCACCGCGGCTCGACTGGGGGCTTCACCTTTTTGGAGTGTCAAACTCTCCGCTCGGCCACCTCGGGACCAGCCTGGGGGCTGGAACCTTGCCCCGCATCAAGCTCTGACTGCGTCATCAATGCCGAACACATTAACCAGCTAAGTCGCTTTCATGCTCAAAGTTTTAAATTTTGTTCGGTTTGACCAAGCATTATACCTTTTTGGTAAAAAGTTGTATGTGAAAATTTTCCTTGTCAAAACTTTGTTTGTGACGCACAAATTCAAATACCCTGTTTACTTGAGGGCTTCCTTCATGAAGCTTTTCCTCTTGCATATGATTATACTTGTACGGCTTTGTTCCATGTTCGTGTATTACGCCACAATATACACCATTTTGACTTAAGTGTTCCGCAAGCTGGGTTGCCTGGCTCCTGTGCTTACCCCTACATTCCCGATTGTTCGGCTAGGGAGTAAAGGGAGCACCTCTGCGATTGTCACGACCGGGTCATCCGAGCTCTGACCCCAGACTGGGTGAAGCCGAAAGCTAGCGCTCTTATTGTTTTCAATCATGGTCGGCACACAACGGAACTCATGAGTACAAAAAATCTATTGCACAAGTCTCATAGTAATAATGAGCACTGAAGAAAGGTATCGGCAAGGGTACTATTTTCTTCGAAGATGCTTCTTACACTTCGTCAGTAATATAGCATAAGTTCCCTGAGAGCGCTTTGCCTGTTACAGCCTTATGGCTTGATTGTCTGGTCATCGGAAACACTGTCGATACTCTCGACAGGTGGAGTACATGACACTTTTCGGCCCTTGGCCGAAGAGGGAGAAGCCGACGGTCGGTTAAGACGCGTTTAAAGTTCGGGTGAACACAGATATGATATAAGTACTTCGGTACATACAATCATTATACATAAAATTCTTTTACCCAAGTCACTTGGGGGCTCTTAAAATTTATATGAGTTGTTTTATAGTAAATGTGTTTTCTTCTTGGTCGTTGCAAAGTCTTTTTCTACCGCTCCTTTTTTGACTCGAGTTTATGGTCAACAGTCGGATAGCCTGTCTTCTCTCTGAAAGCCGCTTGAGTTTAGTTTGATAAACTGACCTCGGAGAAGTACTCCGCCTTGGGGATAAGGAGCTTGAAGCCGTAGGCTGACCCGCATGCAGTCTTGAGATCGGATGTGTCATGTTAAAGCACGACAGAAGCACAATTTTCTTTCTTCCAATTTTCGGATTGGCACCGGACACTTGATCTTGTTCGGACGTCAAGTTTTTACTGACGTTTTTGGTTTTCCAAGCTTATGGCACTTTCAAACTATTTGTGTGTTTTCAGCACAAGTCTCGCGGTGCAACGCCGGACACCTTTAGAGATTCGGCAAAGACATTCTCGAATATTGCTATATATGCATTGGTTTCAAATTGTGTCTTCGGTCAATAGTTGGGTTGCCCGGCTCCTACGCTTGCCTCCTACGTTCTTCTTTGTTCGGCTAGGTGTGCAAAGGGAGAACCCCTACGATTGTGCTTCCAACTCACATGGTTAAGCACCTCAGTGGAGAAAGCCGAAAACTGACTATCACAATAAGCGTAAACTGGTCAGCGATCCGATGACTGTGTTAAATGACGGGCCATTCATAACATTGGCCGAAGTGTTTACGGCTTGACCTCGACTGTCGCCGAACACTACCGGGGGCTAGTAACTGGCCTTCCAAACTAAATCCTCAATATTTTGCTCTTACATTAGAGCTGAGGTTTCATGATCATGCTTAGCATGACAACCCAAAGAAAGGAACCGATAGCGGGACTATTTTCTTTGGAAGACATTTCTTATATTAAACAGTAATACAACATATCTCTCTACGTACCTTTGTTTATAAAACCGTATGGCCGGATTGCCTTGTTTGTCGTAAATCTTTGCCCTTGTAAAGGCTTTATAAAGTAGGACAAACACTCCTCGGCTACTGGCCAAGGAGGTGGAAGCCGATGGTCGGTCAACAAAGTTTTGTACAATGCGGATTCGAGCACTAATGATGAAAAGTATTTGGATACATAGAATCATTACACATAATTTGTGATTTTACTTTGGATATCGATCCTTAATTTGGCCACCCGTGCCCACATTAAGGCTCGGGGGCTACTGGGCTTCGTGCTTATTAGTTACAAATATTAAAGGGGTACATCGATCCCCTGATCTGGTGTTGCCACCCGACCAGTGTCTCGGGGGCTACTGCATTGACAATCCAATGCAGAAAATTTAAAGTGCAATATAGTTTTCGAGGAGATTATTATCCTCAGGTTGGTCGGCCGCACCCAACCTGAGTCTCGAGGACTTTGCACACCGCATTTCTATTCCTAAATATGCTGCCGAGCTGGGAATTGATCCTCAGGATGATTTTATGAATCGAAATGAGTCTCAGGGGCTACTAGGGTCAGCGGTTTGATTTTTTCCTTCAGGTGCATCCCGGATATTAGGCCAACACGCACCTTAAGGGCTACTGGCTATACATCTCAGCGGAGATTACATTGCACAATTCAAGATTAAATTCATAAAAATCAGCCCATGGACGAGGTGGTGTACTACCTCGGATACAGTCCGGCGTTGGTGCTCGACTACAATAGACACCCCAGAAGCAGTCCGGCATAAAGCTCAGACGCGAGGGGTTGGCTCCGTAGAGGGCATTTCAGTCATTAAGCTCGGCTAAACTCCTTCGACTTTTTTGAGCCAAGGTGATCTATGACACCTCGGATATAGTACGGCGTTGGAGCTCGGATACTCTCCAGCGTTAGAGTTTGGATTCAGTCCGGCGTTGGAGCTCGGATACAGTCCGGCATTGGTGCTCAGCTGCAAAAGATACCTCAAATGTAGTCCGGCGTTGGAGCTCGGATGCAAGAGGACACCGCCGCACGGGGACAACTTCAAACCCGAGGTGGGTGTGAAAATAACAAGGCATTGATAAAGGCTGGAAACTTAAAGGGGCTCCTCGGATACCCGACGTGTAAACTCTTCGGATGCACTTTGGCGATCCTCAAGATCGAAGATGGGAAGATTTGTTGAACCAGTTTTCAAGATCGACGACCGAAGATGAAGAATCGTTCGGAAGAATCGAGGAGCGTCCCCAATTTGAAGACCGGTTCAGGGGGCTACTGGCGGTGTCCTGGACTAGGGGGTACTCACCACGTCGTCTCCCGATCAGTTAGATTGGGCCGAGGACCCCATGGTCACATACTCGTGGGCCAGTTTGGACAACCCCTGCCGCATACAAGGAAGACTCCACAAGACTTGGTGCCCAAGGCAAGGACTCTCCTAAACCCTAGGACTCCGATGTCTTATATAAACCGAGGCCAGGCTAGTCAATAGACAATCTCATATTCATTACCATCTCGTGGTAGACACATGTACTCTGTACTATCCCCATATGAATACAATCAAAAGCACGACGTAGGGTTTTACCTCCATCAAGAGGGCCCGAACCTGGGTAAAATCCGTGTCCATGTTACCATCGCTCCAAGACGCCTAGCTTAGGACCCCTACTACGAGATCCGCCGGTTTTGACACCGACAAAGGTTGTTAAGCCGTCTAGGAACACAAGGAGCAAGGCAAAGATGTGAACTTCGAACGTTGAATGCAAGTTTTAAATTTTGAACTTTAAGGATTTGTACTAAGGTTTTTGTCATCAATTTGAACAACTGAAAACTTGTAAGGTTTAATAATGTTATTCATACTTTGATGTGAAATTTGAGGCAAAAATTGAATTTTAGGATTTTTTTTAATTTGAACTAACACTTGAACTCCAATCTTTGGTGTGATGTTGCAATGTTTTCTGAACTATTATAAATGTTAGGTGATCAATCCGATCTCTTTTTCATGGTAAAACTTATAGTCATGGGAAATGTGCTCCCAATGTGCTCTGAAGCTTTGGTGTTTGTGCACATTTGGAGCGATGTTTGTTGAACGATTTGCTTAAGGGTTTGTGGATCATGTGCTATATGTGTTTCTTAATTTGTGGATCATGTGCTCTCTATGTTTGCTTAAACTATGTCTCTATCTCCATCTCTGAATCTCTGTAGGTGTTAGTTTTTAACACTTTCAGTTTCGTCAGAAAACACGGAGGGCAAGAGAAAAAACATAGTTCTTGCGCCCAAAATGGAACCAAGCTCTGGTTGGGCCGTCGCATTGCTTTGATCGTCTAAGGCCCATAAAGATAAAAGAGGCCTTGAAAATAGTGCATGTGTTGGCTCTGTTTTCCCCCTGCTTTTTGCTTGATTGTTTTTATTGCACCTACAAAGATTGAGTGCATGTTGGTTACATTACAAAAGTAGGTTACATCGTTCGAAATTACACAACAATTGATATTTCCACCAACAAGTCAACAATTAGTGTCTTGTTTCATGCAATATGGCCACCAACAAGCAAAAAAATGGGCTACCCTTCAAAAATTATTTTCATCATGCCAAATGGCCACAAACTATTCAAAAATTAGCTTATTTTTTCATACAATATAGGTATCCTACAATATATATGGCCACCAATAATTCAAAAAAATATCATCTATTTCTTCTTCTTTTCAACATCAACATGGCTCATTAATCTTCTTCTTTAGTTTACTTTGACACCTCAACTAGTCCATTAGCCGCCTGTGCCAAAACTTGGAACCAATAAAACCTATAATATAAGGGCCAAAATTATTTTTATCATGCCAAATGGCCACAAACTATTCGAAAATTAGCTTCTTTTTGTTCATACAATATAGGGAATAGGGCCACCAACAATTCAAAAAATTAGCTTTTTTCCTTCTTCTTTTCAACGTCAACATGGCTTATTTTTCTAGCTTTAGTTTCTTTTTTGACACCTCAACTAGTCTATTAGCCGCACGTGCCAAAACTTGACCCTAAAATATAAGGGCCAAAATACAAATATTACACAACATGAATATAACAAGCCGAATGGGCTACCCTCCAACCATTTTTACAAGGCTAACCCCAAAACTTACAGGTTTTCATTGAGGGATACCCTTTCACTGATTTAGCAGAAGGAGAGGTTACAAAAAGGGGTATGTTGGAAGAGAGTTTACATGTAGCCGTGTAGGGCTCGGCTACGGCACCATACTCATCTAGCGATATCTCACGTTAAATAATGGTACAACCAACGACATATAAAAGTAGCAAGCAAAACACGGATAGCCAATGACATATCAAATAAAAGTAGCAAGCATAACATAGTTCTTACATAAAACATGATAGGGTTCCCAACATGATATAAAACCACAGAGATAAAAAGTTCATGGTACAACCAACGACATAATTAAGATAGAAATAAATAAAAAGCCCTAACACCCTAGGGCAAGACAAGCTTCACGAGACTGGGCCTTCACCACCATATTCACCATGCCTCCTCTCCACTACTCCTCCTCCATGCCATCCTTGCTGAGGTAGTAGGGGAGGCTGTGCATACCGTTGCGGGTGGGGAAGATGTTTTGAAGTCCGTGAAGATGTTGTAGGTGGTGAATGCGATGAACTCGCACCCACACTAAAACACCTTGCTGATGAGGTAGTACGCATCAGATCTGTTTGTGAAGTTGGCGATGAGCCCTATCGGCGGAGTGCTGGAGTTTGGACGCACTTCCTCCAGTCGAAACATCACCGGCGATCCCGCCGAGAGGTGGGCGAAGCCCGCACCAAGGAACCACTGGGCAAACTCCTTTGCACCCCTTCAGCATGAGAACACCCACACGCGGAGCGTCGTCTCCATGATGAAGCCAGAGGGATACCGGCTCTCCGGCACAGTCGGTGGTAGCTCGAAGGTGGGGCCGTTGTACTGCATCCTCGCCTCGCTTTGAGAGTGCTCTAGGTTTGTGTAGCGACCCGATCCCAATGGACCATAGTCTCTATGCTTAAATGTCATCCCTGGATCGGTATTGCTGACAGACAGTACTCGAGGATTTATTGTAGAGTTCAATCACACACTTATTACAACGAGTGTCTCAAAAAGAGTACTTATTACAATAATATGGCTGAAGGCCATCTAAATAAGATAACTGCGGAAGCTTCGAAGATAAATGAGTCCATCCAACTCCATGGCAAAACTGAGTGCATGACAACGACCTAGCGCACCTTACTCCTCGTCTGAAAACTCTACAACATGATACGCTGCAGCCGTGTAGGTCAGCACATGGAATATGCTGGCAAGATAACACTATAGAGCAATGAACAAAATAACACTATCACTACATGCATATTTGACTGGTGGAGGCTCTATGGTTATCATTTGCATAAAGCAATTTTTTCCTACAACAAAGGAATATATTTTATTTAACTACAAAGTTTGATGAAATTATTGAGAAGGTACCCCCAACTCAATCCCAAATTAACATTAATAAACCAACAAATTCATTAAGTGAAGTGATGAGATCAAAACAATAATTCAACCACCAGATACTCAAGATGTCCATAACCGGGGACACGGCTAATCATGATTAGTTTGTACACTCTGCAGAGGTTTGCACACTTTTCCCCACAAGACTCGATCCCCTCCGTTGTATTTCTCGCACTGCATGATGTTTGAGAAATGGATGACCGAGACACAGTCTTTTCGAAGAGGTCACCTTAACTGATAGATAGGTCGGTACACCTACAATTCCCCTACATCTGCTAGCCCATCATGGAAAGGATTCCCACAACTTACTCAACTATGCCAGAGCCCATAATGGCTTATGGCTGCACACGGAAGTTTCTAGCATGAATAATCTTATGATCCCTTTGAGCATGGGTGGCATTCCATAGGATGATCACACGGGTACCCCAGGATCTCCTTGGACAACACTGGATTCCCCAGGTGCCCACAACCAATCCACCCAGATGTTTATTAAAGTAGCCACCTTAAGTTTCCCTCAGTTATAAATAACTCTCACATCTTTCATGAATCTCACAAACCAATCCACGTCTACGAGCATAGCATACTAGTGCAATCATAACGCAGTAAAACCCGGGGTTTGAATATAAGACAATAGGTTCCTACCTCATCAACTACTTCCAAATACCCACATGTTATCAAAGTCCTACTCATGCAATGTTTGAGGCTTTAAAACTAATGCATAAAAACTAGGTAAAAGGGATATGATCAAAGTGTTACTTGCCCTGCTGACGATCAAAAAACCCTAGTGATTCGTAGTAGCAAGCCTCGCACTCCGAAAACACTATCGTGAACAAACAATAGCATACATAAGAACTTAAGCATAAGATGCAAAGTTAAAACCAAAAGAAAAGATCTAAACAGAAAGTTCAAGTGAAGAGCTTCGAGTTGCAAAAAGAATCACTCGAATCGGAGTTACGAAACTCAAACTACGATCAAAAGAAGTTCAAATTAAAATTAGCTCCAAACCAAATTTAAACTTTCAAAATCATGTTCAAGTTGTTTATCTAGACAGAGGGGGTCAAGACGAAGATTTTGGCGTTGGTTTCACTGGATTTGGATAAACGAGTAAAAAGTAGCGAGGGTTTGAAGATCAGGGACTAATCTATAAGAAAAATATATGCGGATAGGTCCCTGGCCGAAAATTAAACTAAAAAGAAAAATCTAATGAACGAACGTTCGCTAACAGAAACTAAGGAACGACCTCGTTTGTTAAAAGAACTAATCGGGTGAACGCTCGCTATTTAATCGATCGAAAAAATAAACAAGTCTATCTTAACTAAACCGAAACTTAAAAACCAAAAAAATAACCGGCGAACCGGGAAGGTGGTCGGCGGCGGCTGAGCCGGCCCAGTCGGCGCGCGGAAACTTTTTTTAAAATAAATTCGCCGCATAGAAAAATCCAAAATAAATAAAAATCCTAAAATCCCAAAAATAATTTTCACGGTCCTCTCCTAATATTTAGGACAACGTGAACATTTTCCTGGGCTAAAATGCAATTTTCCCTAATTTAACCGAATAAAATCTCAAATAAAATTCAAATAAAAATATATTTTTATTCAAAATTAAATTTCCATTATTTCCTCTATTTGAAGAAGTCATATTATCTTCTCTCATTATTTTTATTTATTTTGAAATGATTGGAAAATAATTTCAAATAAAAATCACTTTGATCCAAATTACCAAATTTTGAAAAATAAAAAATGGAATTTTATGAAAACCTCCAACTCTCTCACATGGTCCTTGAGTTGCTTAAGGTCTCTAGGATCAAAATGTCTAAATAAACCAAATTCAAAATGCTCAAAATATGGATGCATATGATGACCTAATGATTAACATCCAAATTGAAAATTGGGATGTTAGCTGCAACGTATCATGTTGCAGAGTTCTTAGACGAACAGTAAGGTGCGCTAGGTCGTTGTCATGCACTCAGTTTTGCCGTGGAGTTGGATGGACTCATTCATCTTCGAAGCTTCCGCGGTTATCTTATTTAGATGGCCTTTAGCCATATTATTGTAATAAGTACTCTTTTTGAGACACTCATTGTAATAAGTGTGTGATTGAACTCTGCAATAAATCCTCGAGTACTGTGTGTGTCAGCAATACCGATCCAGGGATGACACTTAAGCATAGAGACTACGGTTCATTGGGATCGGGTCGCTACAGTTTGGATCAAGAAGAGAAGGGGCGGCGCAAATGGATGTGTGGACAATAGGTGGAGGGGTGGGTGGTTAAAAAAGGGGAGTGGCACCGGCCGCGCTCTGGATTTGCTATGTGCAAATGAGCCGCGTCGATTGATATGCGACTTTAATTGCCAACCGGTTTTAATTGCCACGCTGAATAGATGCGAGTGGATCGAAAATGCTGAAACGATGCTCTAAATCGAGGAGACACGCGTGCGAGAAGAGACGAACCAGTGGCAGTGACCGTCCCTGCGTCCATGGCGGCTCGCGTGCAGGAAAGAGGCTCGGTCGACGCATTGCGGCGGCGGGCATAGGCGCATGCAGGCAGGCTAGTTGGGTGCATGCATAGCAGGCTAGCTGGATATGTCGTGCATGCATAGCAGGCTTCTGTCATGGCGGCGCATAGGCCTTTCATGCAACATCCCAATAGTCTAAAAGAAACCATAGCCCAACAGGTGAACAACGCCAACGTCCGACATGGCCCCAATTGTCAGGTCCAATGGGTGACACGGTCCAGCATGGCCCCACTCGTTAGAGTTAACGGTCAAAGCATTGACCTGACGGCATCCAGCGTTTGTGACCATTTCTGAGGGTTTCAGACAAGAGAGTGGGGAAAAGTTAGCAAACGTTAAGAGCATGGGGATGAATGAGTACGGCTAAGGAACCAGGGGCACATATGTAAAAAGGAACAATTGTATTGGTGCCCCTAGTTGGGTCACACTCGACTGGTTTGCCCCTAGTTTTTCAATAATTGCGGTTTTGCCCAGCTCACTTCACTCGCCTTGTGTTTTTGCCCTTCCGGGGCGGTTCCGACCAATGAGCAGTCGCCACATGGCGAACCGTGATTAGTCGGAACCGTCCTGGAAGGGCAAAAACACAAGGCGAGTGAAGTGAGCTGGGCAAAACCGCAATTGTTGAAAAACTAGGGGCAAATCAGTCGAGTGTGACCCAACTAGGGGCACGAATGCAAAAATCCCATGTAAAAATCCCTTTATATTTCCCCTCCCAACTTATTTATCTAAAGGATAATGTCAACAATAATAACTTATGATCACCTACATCCAACTGGATATATTTGCCTGAATCTATCCCTACCACATTATGCTTGCCAAGTGCAGAATAACTGAGGTTGGAATAGAGATAGATACTTGACTCTTGCATAAAAGTAAAGACTAAAATGTAAAAGATAGACCCTTCGCAGAGTGAAGCGGAGGTTTTCATGCACTTTTAATTCTTGGATGTGCAAACTCTTAATACAAAGGAACGCCACTTTATATTGCCCCTTGTGATTGCAACGTTTATTATGCATTCTGTCGCTTTTTATTTCTTTCCCATCACAAGTTCGTACAAAGTTTATTTTCCTTGGTAATAAAATATCATACATATTTAGGAGCAATTTTTATTGCCTTTTGCACTGATGAAAACTTACTTGAAGGATCTTATTTGATCCATTGGTAGATATGGTGGACTCTCATGACAGGAAATTGGGTTTGAGGGTTTTTGGTTGCACAATAGTATCTCCACCTAGTAGAAAATTTTGGCTAGCAAAAGATTATAAGCAAGCACCACATGTTAGAGGATAGATGACAATATAACTTCTATGTGAATATAAGCAAACATAACTCATTACGTTGTCTTCCTTATCCAACATCAACTATTTTATCAAGTTTGGAAATAATTAACGGGGGCTCACAATCATAAAATTTGTCCAAGATGGTATATTTATATGTGAAATCTCTCTTCTTTCATTATTCTTTCATGAATTGCATCTTTTAATATTTGAATTCATCATACTTCTAATATTTGAATTCATTACTCCCCATGGGATTAGCATATGATCTTTTATTATTGCTTGAATTAAACAAGAGAGCAAAGCAACCAAACTCAAACTACTCTTTATTATACAGCTCTCACACACGATTGTGTAGATAGAATAATCACGATGTAACACTCCAAAACTACTCCAAGCTAACATTTATTCTGCTAAATCATGAATTAGCTACGAAATGAACTAAGATAGATAATGATGATAAAATTGATGGTGATACTATACCGGGGCACCTCCCCCAAGCTTGGAACAAGCCAAGGGTGGTGCCCATACCCATGTACTCAAGTCCCTTTCTTCGGTGATTGTGGTGATGAAGTGATGGGCTTGTCCGTCGTCTTCCAGGGCATGGGCTCCCTCATCAAAGAAAGAGGAATGGGTCTCCGCAATCCTGAAATCTGCAGCGAGGCTCATCCTTTTAAACTTGGATTCATACTCACAGTTTTGGTTTTGCAGGTCATAGATTTTCGCTTGGAGATGGTCAGTCCTTTCATAGAGCTTAAAGATGGCCTCTTTGATCTCCTTGCTGCCCCACTTGTACTCATGAATAAAAGTCGTGATCATAGAGTGGTTGGCACTTAGACCATGCTCAACCATCCCTTGTCACTTGAAGATTTCCTACTCCACTGCTTCAAGCCTGGCCTTCTCGCTTCCCTCCTTCTTTGGTCCTTGAATGTCCCAGATGTGAAGCACCCCCTCATGCAGCTCCATGGTTTGAGGGTGCTTCATCACCTCCAGAAGGTAGAGATTGATGACCTTCTCGAAGAACTTGTCCTTGGACGAACTTGATAAAGACATGACAATCTAGATCTGCCAAAAAAATAGCCCAAAACAAGAACAGAGGAGAAACTTGCGATACGGAGGTCAAAATAGTGAAACATACACACATAAACACACACACATAAACACTATTCTGATCACAACCTGTACTGCCTGAGTAACGCGCCTAAACTTCCCTCTGTACGAACCCGACCTTCGGGCTATCTTTGCAATCGTGGCTTCCCCTGCGAATTATTCTGGTTAGTCGTGTTCTATATGATGTTAGTGTAATCTAGAAACGTTTTTTAGCAAGTAAATACCTGTTTTAAATAGGAACCTTGCTCGTTGGCAGATTTTGCTCTCGGGTCGTGATTAAATTGCGTTTTTTGCAATTTTACTTCCTGAGTTGTTCGACCTGAACTTCTTCCAGTGCTAGGTTGAACTTCCGCCAACATTACCCAAATGGGGCTTGCGATATACCGTTGGAAATCTATGAACACCAGTATCATGACCCAAATTCAATTTTTGGCAAAATGTAAGCGGTTTAAGAGCAGTTTTGAAAACCATTTTTCTTCATACAAAAAACGTGAATCGTATTTTTGATCGAATTTCTAAACCGTTTATCGGAATGAGGCAAATAATATGGCGTTGGAAAGCTCCTGCAAAACTACTCCTTCCACATGTTGAAAGTTTTCTCTAATTCCCTACTGTTAAAGAGTAATTTGGAAAATCGTAAAATTTCGCAAATCGAATAGCCGAGTTCGTATTTTCGATGTCATTTATAAATTGCTAATCCAATTGAGGTAAATGATATGGCGTTGGAAAGTTTATGAAAATGCGCTACTTTTTCATGTAGAAATTGTTTTCTAATTTTGAACTGTTTAAGAGTAATTTAGAAAACAGTACAAGTTCCACCGAGTTTATATTTTTTATCTATTTTTTAACCGTACGTCCGAATGCAGCAAATGATATGGCATTGGAAAGCTTGAGGAAATGCGAAACTTTTTGGTATATATTGTTTCTCCTAATTCCTTACTGTTTTAAGTCAATTTTGAAAATGACTAAAAACGTATTTTCACCATAATTTCTACAAAATTTGTCAGAATGGGGCAAATAATATACCGTTCAAAAGTTAAGGAAAATGCAAAACTTTTTATGTTGATGGTTTTCTGTGATTCTTAACCGTTTTCAAGTAATTTCAAAAATGGCGAGATCATTCATTCTGCCTTTATCGTGAAACAGATTCTTCAAAAATGCACCGCGTGAAGAACCTGAACTTCTCGGCATGTCTACTTGAACCTCACTCTGTTTTTTCACGCGCTTTTCTTGCTCATAGTTCTCCATCCACTGCTCGTAGCTCTCCATCCACTCACTGGAATTGAGCAAGTAATATACCGGTGGAAAGCTGATGTAAACACGCAACTTTCTCGTGTTGATCGTTTTTTCATACTCGCGACAATTTTAAAAGTTTTTCATCTCAAATTCATTCACTATAGTAGTCGAACTTCCTACTGTTTTCACGTTGACCTTCTGTGACGTATTTTCGTTTGTAATTTTCTTATCTATTTCGTCAGTGTTACACAAATGATATTCTTTTTGTACAAACCTTTCTCACAATAAATTTTTTAACTTTCTTCGACCGAGGACTTGAACTTGCACAAATGATATTCCCTGTCGTTTTGAAGTAAATTAGAGAAATGACGAGATCATGATTTCTACCTTCATTGCGAATGGAAACGCACTGCGTGAAGTAGTTGAACATCTCGGGCATGTCTGTTTGAACCTCACTCTGTTTCTTACATGTTGTTTTTGCACTGCGTGAAGTAGTTGAACTTCTGGGGCATGTCTGTTTGAACTTCACTCTGTTTCACTTTATTGTATTTTTCTTATATGAAATACACACCAGGTAGTACGTGAACTTCTGGTTGTTATCACTTTGAACTTCTCTCTGGTTTGAGAGAATTATTTTAAAACACAAAAAACAACATATTTTTTTATGTATTTTGGACATCTAAATACATGGTGAACCTCTCTCACAAGAATTTTTTGAACTTTTCCTCACCGAGAACTTGGACTTCTAGCAACCATTTTTTCGTTTACGTGTTATTTTTAAAAGTGCAAAAAATGGTGTTGTGTTTTTTATATTTTGAACAGGTAAATCCTAGGTTTTAATAAACCCCAAACTTCTTTGTTATTTCAATATGAACTTCACCTTTTTATATTTTGAGTAAAGAATTGTATTCAATTTTTATACGGAAAAAATCGAACATGAAAATACAAGGTGAACCTCTCTCGCAAGAATTTGTGAACTTCCCCGGACAGAACACTTGAACTTCTTTCAATAAACCTTTTAAGCTTTTATTTTTCTATACTTTTATTCTCATCTGAAATGCATCCCTTGCGGTACTTGAACTTCTCGTTGTTTTTACTATGAACTTCTGTCACATTTTTGTGTGTGCGTCGAATTACACATAGTTGAAGGTCGGATGTCCATTTTTTGCCATTTTAAAACATGTAATTGGAGGTCGGACGTCCCGCAATATAAATTTTGAACCGTGCACGGAGGTGCACGTGAACTTCTTTCAACAAATCTGAGCACATTTTTCCCATGTGAATTTTGCATACAAACATTTATTTTTGAACTTCTGTTTTTTGTATGTAAGAACTTCTAATTTATTTCAAAAATAATGGAAAAGCATACCCATAGCACAAGCACACCGAACACACGCACACACGACCATCTTATAATATACAAATCCATTTTTCATATAAATTTTGAAATGATTAACTTTTTTAATTTGAACTTCTCGGATTTTAAGAAATAGGGGAAATCCTTTTTAAAAATATTTATTTGACTGCTCCGGCTTTTTATTTGAACTTATCTTTTTTTTTTCTTTAGTACCGGGAAAATACGAGTTTTTCTATCAAATATCGAACCGCTTTGGTTATTCAATTTTAATTCCTAGGTTTTTCAGAAACGTTGAAAATCCTTTTTATATGAATTTGTCACTGCTTCGTTTTTATTTTGAACATCTAGTTTTTTCTTTAGTAGCGGTTACAAATCTGAGTTTTTAGTAACCATTGAACCGCTCCGTTAATTTAATCTGAACTTCTCATTTTTTTTAGAAACAGGAAAATTCATTTCTTTTATAAATTTTGAACTGATCTATT